>NW_028324147.1:1897500-2530000 GCF_054372755.1 Phalangium opilio | reverse complement strand
GTTCCAGCGCCTATAAATGTCTAACCTTTTTTTCTTTAACTATTCTATTTAATATTTTTTCAAATATTTTAATGGAAAATGGAAGCGCAGTGGAGAAATACGATGTTAATGGAACGTGGAAGTGCAGCCTCCAAATTGAGAATTTTCATTCGAAAGTTGTTAAGGAGCTGATTGGTTAAATGGCAAGGTTTAAGTTTCTAGCCTGATGACGTAGGGAAGGGGCAATAGGAAACGGTAATCACTTCCGCTTTGAACTTAGTGGTTAATAATTAACCATTAACATATCATAAGTACACTAATTATAATTTAAAATAACCCCCAAGAGATCAAATAAAAATTGAAAAAATATGACAACATGGATATAACAAAGTTTACATCAGATATATTACTTAGGATTACTTCTGGGTAAATTATACTTTACTTCAGTGCGTAATTAACTTCTGATAAAAAATTAAGTAATGGCGTATCTACCTTTCAACTGTATCGCTATCAATACTAAATTAAAATCAGATGCTAGTACCCTATAAATTAAGGATTTTTTCGGGAAAAAAGCTTTTGATCTAGTCTACTATACACACTTTAAGATCTAGTTTAAATTCCTCTTTTAAGATTTTGAATCAAAATTACGTCAGAAAAAAACGGTCACGAGAAAAAAGAAGGTAAAAACTGGTTTAGCATTGGAATGTTCTTTAGATATTTCTCTTTCAAATAAGGTTTTGGTACTTTTTAGGGGGTTGCCCAGACTCGAGACGGACGGGATAAATTTGGTTTTAAAAATATTATCATGAAATGATATTATTAAACCACAGACTTATTTCAATACTTAAGCTTCCACTAAAAAAAAAGGGGGGGACCAATTACTTATGGTAACAACAACGATGATACGAGTAATGTTTAGAACCAGGGGGTCTTATGGTGTGGCTAACTTAGTCCGCGTATTATTTCACATTGAATTTAATCGCTGAAAAAATTAAATTTGTCAAGGTGTAATCGTAAATTTGTTTATACGTCCTCCTACAGTTTATTTCGTCCAATTCTAGGAATTTTACTAATAACATAAGTTCATAATATATGTTCACCATAAGTTTGTTAATCTCTGGTTACAAACTGGAGCTTGTCATGAATTGAGTGAGGTAGGTCATAGATTCGAGGTAAAGCGAAGACGCCTGGTGAGGCGCTGCTGTCAAATTTGGGCTTAGTAATGCAGACTAAATAGGACCTAGATGGAACTTGGTCCTGCAAAATTAACCACCAAGTGTAGGACTTCGCTTCCGTCGTTCTCCAACGAACTAGCTCGAGCTGTAAGTCTCTATCACTACGAGAGTATAGGTAGTGTCATACTTATCACGTAACATATAGGGTAATATTAATAATTTCCATCGAAAAAATAGTTGGGCGGGTATTACAATCAAACTAAACGCAACATCTTATTCATTAAATTTTTTCATCATCAAAAAAGGTAAGAAAGGGGGATTGAAAATTGCAATATTGCTATCCCCTGACTTGGGTCGGTCGGTCTCGGGCTGTAGTATAAGAAGAAGATAGAAGTGGCTGGCTGGTTTTTAGGATCTTCAGATTCACCCCTGATAGATAAATTTTTTTCTTCTTGTGGCTGGGAGCATTTTTCTTCCATCCTTGTGGAGTTCTTGGTTGGCTTTTAGCGTATAGCCTAGCAAGACTTTCCCCTCGTTAATTGGGATTAACAGAGGTTAACGGCATCCCCGTTCGCTCGCGAGAGAGAGAGAGAAAGAGAGAGAAATCCCCTCTGCCTTCCTTGCTTCTCTATCAAACGCGAATCCGTCATTATACCTAGCCAATATGATCGTAAATTAAATGCTGCTAGACTCCGGACAAGATATCTTGCTTGCTCTGTCGTTCTTGGAAAGAAGAACTTCGTCCTGTTCAGCCGTTATTGTCAATGTCAATAGAGAGCTTTCAGTTGGAGGAGGAGCTAAGTCTCGTGACGTAATTTACGCTGCCATATTGGTGGGTTTAAAGCAGGAATGAAGCTGAGACCATCCTCCCAATATGGCTACCAGGGTGTGACGTACTACTATCCCATCTGAAAGCTCTCTATAGAGGGGAGGAGCTACGGACGACGTGACGTCAATATTGGTATAGTCTGAATTGAATGGCCTGAAGCTGACGATTTCCAATATGGCGGCAAAAACACAAGTAAGAGATAGGGTGTGACGTCCCGAGAAAGTTCGCAGTAGCAGACAATACAGGTAAAGAAACTTGAAGGCGGATTAGTTCAGTATTATTTTAAAATGTAATTAGTTAGTTTTTGAACAAAGGAGTTTGACAATATTTTGGTTCTATTATCAAATGCAAATAGAAAGAGAAGAAGGTGAATGAAAGCCCTCAAAAGTATTGCTATCTATTTTCTTACTGCAACACTAACTTTCTGTTTATTCAACAGTTGAATCTACAACCGAAAAACAAAATCCAATGCGATTCTTAAATACTTTCCTCTCTATATCCGGATCACCGCAATCCTTTCAAAACAACAACATCAACGTAACAAGAACAACAAACGTATCTGTTCCATTAATCCCGTATATAAGTAGGCCTGGATCATAGTATAAACAATAGTGACAAGTAAAGCTCGTTCTGGGGATAAAGTGGTAAGCCTCGGCTGATTTTTCTTGGATGGACATTTCCGCTTCAATGAATGACAATCGACTTCAAGAAGGGGGTCAGGGGTTCCCGCAAAAAAATAAGGTAAAGAAAAACCAGAAAGCATCCCTGGATGCTGGATCGAAGGGAGGGAGGAAGCTGAAGAGCAGCCAAGATCTATCTGATAAAAATACAAGGCAAAAGATGGGAAATTTCTGATACACAAAGTTCTCCTTATGGTTTATATGGATGAGAGTCTCAGCTTTATAAGATTTAAAGATTAGAAGATGCTTAAAGGTTTCTTTGCGAGCTAGAAGGGTCCATAATGGCTGACCTCTTACCGATCAATCACTCTCTTTATCTACTTTGGACCCCTTTGACCATATATCCGGGCCCCCATAAATGACCTACATATGGATGGAACTTACTATAGCAAGGATCCTATACGTATACTATGTTATAATGGAGTCTATTCTAACATAAAAGGGTTAAAAATAATTTTGAATTCTTCAGCCCTAAGCTTCCTGTTTTGATTTTTTTTTCAAGGGATTTTCAATGATATTTTAAAGACATCGTTAAGTTTTGCAGGGTTGACTTAAACAATTTGAAATGAACATAGTTCTAACGCACTCTAACCTATTTTAAACTATTCAGACTTATCCAGGAGTTTGCTGTGCTGATTTTCAAGGAATTTTCCATGATATTTTAAAGGCAAAAATAAACCATCGTGAAATTTTGCAGGGGTTGACAGAAATAATTTCAAACGAATGAACGAACAAACAAAAAATCCCAGACGCTTCAAAATTTTTCTCAATTTTGTCTAATAAAATTTTTGACTGTTCAGGAAACACATTTCAATATATATCCAAGGCATAAAATCGTAGGTGAAAAAATACATCAAAAATTACATAGAGACAAACAGTACTCGAGTGCAATGGACTGTCGACTGACTTTATGACGGGTTTTTACTAAAACATGATGTGTAAAGAAAAGAAAAGAAAAATAATTTAGCAAAAATAAAATTGTCTGAAAGCGAAGACGGATTTATCCCCGACAACCAAAATTTATCCAAAATCATTTTCGACCCACCCTAAAATAAACAAGTCAAAAATATGGCCCATCATGCCAAAATTGAGGGGGGGGGGGTTGCGTTGGATGTTAACAGTGATGTAGTTTCCTAAGATACGAGTGGCATTTGGATAACCTTTGAACCCCCTTTTGTAAGATTAGGGAAAATATAATTTCTCTTTTGGCCCCTGAGAGATTTCTTTACCGCGCTGTTAATTCACAAACACGTAATTTAAGACCACTTAAATGTCATTTAAATGCAAGTACAATATTATTTATAGAAACTAGTGGCAAATCTTTGCGCCTTCATTAACATTTTTGTTAAATTATTTACGGGAAGGCTATATTCATAGCGCATGCGCACTCTTTAGGCCTAAAGCTTTGCGCGGGATATTAGATTAAAATATAACCAACCTTCACTGGAGCCGTTTTTAATCCCTAATAATAAAGAGTTCCTGTCAAACAAAAGCCAAAGATAAATAAATAGAAAACCAGTATTGAACTATATGAGGAGGAACCTTTAAATGGAATTGGTCAACAACTATTTGAGTTATAAGTCAAAAACCGCGATAATTTATTCCTTTATAATAGGGTCTAGGATATGAACCCCCTTAACCCCTCCCACCCCCCTCCCGAAAATTCCGAGAAATCAGCCCCGCAGTGGTGGAAAAGGAATAAAGATGCGGGCTTGAAAATATATATATATATTTTAATTCCGAAAACAAACATGAAAGTTAGGAAACGGAACGGGGCGCTCCGGGCCCAGTATGGATGCACAAAAGCAGAGAAACCCAAATTTTTTCATCTGGTTCCTATTGCGTTCGCAGAAGTAACTAACTTGAAGTAAACTGCCCCTTTTGAAAACCCTGGTCCTTATTAATCACACATTTTTTTTTCTTGTGCAACAAAATTAATCGTGATCTAGTTTGTAATTAAAAATGGTAGGTGCATATCCTAGTGGTATTATTATTATACTACGCATGGATTTTTACTTCAATTTATTTACTTCTATTGGGGGCACGGTCACGTTTGGGAGAAACAAGAGAGTGAAATGATAAGCAATCCCTCCCGGGTTTCGGCACCAAAGTTCGCGAGCGAGCGAGCAAGCTTAGGATGAAGGGAAAAGCGGCTAAGGTTTTGGTAAAACCTAGAGAAAACCGCGAAAACTCCCGCCCCAATCTTTTAGGGACCCCCTTCTTCAATCAAATGGTATTGTTTACACCGAGGATTAAACGTCTTTGGCACTGACAGGGCCCTAATCCCGTGTTTGTTAGCTTAAGCCGCTAGGGATTCCGGCGGCGAGCCAAGCCAAGCCAAGCTAGGCCTTGGCTAGCTGCCCTTTGTTTTACGCTGTTTCCCCGCCATAATAATCGCGCCCAAAGCGAGAATGAAGCGGAAACCAGAGTTTAAAAGGGGCCCCGCACTTACTACGTACGCCATCTTCGTTAAGAAAACAATCCAGTTAAGCCTTGCACTGAATTAAACGAGTATACCAGGATGGTATAATTCCTATGGGACCTAAATAGACCATCTCTCTCCAACCCCACCCCCCTTTCAGTGGCCAGTAACTAGGGTTACTAAAGCCCTCAAAAGTACGGGGAAAGGGGGGGGTACATACAATGTAATGATAGTTAAGCCCTTATAGCTAAGTAGGTGATCGTGTCCAAGCGTGGAGAAGTCATTAATCAAATCATTAAGGTCAGGTCATATTTGGTGCCAATAACCTTAATTATTGAACTATGACCACGTTAGTCAGTGGCTTCATATCGAGGTGGTAGACACTTGGAAATAATTCTCCATTGAAATCAGTAGTTTTTAGGGCCATCATAATTAATTTCATAAATAAAATTATTTAAATTCAAATGATTTCAAATATTCTTCTTAGAAATTCAAAAACAAAGAACTCTAATCTTTCTTTGAACCAAATTAAATGATATCCTGTCAAAGGTCACCTGATGTAAAATTTTTTTTCTACTGAAAGTTCAGGAACAACAGGGACATCTCAAAATAGTTACCAAACCACCATCTTATTAAAGAGAATGAATGAAACTAATTAATTAAGACAATATTAATCGTAAGGATCCAATTAATTTCCCCTTATATCACCAAGCTCGCCTACCAACCTACCTACCCTAAGCACACAGGAGCATAGCACCACCACCAGTAGAAACTCCGTGACCCAGTCTAACGTATC
Source organism: Phalangium opilio (assembly GCF_054372755.1). Taxonomy (NCBI): domain Eukaryota; kingdom Metazoa; phylum Arthropoda; class Arachnida; order Opiliones; family Phalangiidae; genus Phalangium; species Phalangium opilio. The sequence goes on along the minus strand of NW_028324147.1, from coordinate 2,524,119 downwards.
CCAAGTCTACTTACAACCAGACTTGGTACAAGAACAACCATCTGCGTAACTTGAGGTTGATTGTCATGCTAATTTAAAACTTTCACCAAGTGATCTTTCGCCGACTGCACCGAGCACCATTTATTCCCAAGGGTGGAAGAGGGGTGCGAGACTAAAGTTTTGGGGTTAATGGTTTAATGGTTTATCAACGGGAAACGAACCAGGGAGAGCTAGAGCTAGCCCAGTATTTTATTTACCCTAACCCAAAGCGAGCTTTCATTCAAAATTGGCCAACCATGGCCGCCGAGCGGTATTATTAGCGCTACCTTAATTCACTCTCTACCCACAATTCAACTCGACTCGATTAACGAAAAACGGAACTCTGGTTAGAGGATATTTATCCCATAATTTATTGTCCTAAAATATGATTTTTTTTTTTTATTTCATTGCCGCCAGAAAACTTTCTCACGAATTAAAGTGACAATGAAATGAAATGAATCTTATGCATTTCCTTAATCTATTACCGAACTGAAGTCAAGCCCATGAACTGCATGGGATTGCATGTTACACGGTACGCATGAGCAATGGGATTGTAATGATTCCATAGTATATCAAGGTCATACTAAATTTAATTTCAGGAGTCGCTGTTTAAAGCTAGACGCGAGATGGGGTAAGTAAATTGAATTAATGTATTTTTCCCCTAAGCTCATATTGCTGGTTAGAATCCCGTTAATTTATTGCATTAATATTAATTTAAATCAATTCTGGGTATTGGTGATAAAGAGCGTGATTGAACGCAACAAGTGTACGTTCGAAAAACATAATACTTGGGAATATACACAGAAAACAGAGCAATTTCGGTAACACCAAGTCGAAATCAAATTAACAATTCAATTTTACGAAGTTCATTAGCCCTTTAAATATGAAAGCAAATTATGAATCTCCCATTTTGGTAAAAAAAAGAGTGAAAGTGGTCTCGCGCGCGGCTTATGACTTTGAAGTGCGCTTGCATAAATTCATGGATGGTTAAGTTTGATGAATGGAGGAGAAACGGTCGGGACATAAGGGGGTACAGAGGGAGGGAGGGGCCATCGCCAATCTTTGAACAAAGTCGGCCTTATAGTCCGTCCGTCCCGTCTCGTGATTAATTCGCTGCTCGGGAATATACTTAACATAGAAAATTGTCCCCAATCCTCCCAAACCTATCTCTATTATTATTTTTTTAAACGAAATAAAATTATAAAAGTGATTGTTTGGAGAAAGGGCCCGACGCTTCTCGACTCTAAAGGTGTATTCACAAATCACAATCGGGCAAACTTTCCTTTCAAAGTGTTTCGTGTAAACGCAGCTTCATGCAGTGACGAGAATCCGTGTGGTTTCTGACACTTTTTATTTTTGTGAAGGGACCTTAACTTTCTCTGGTTTTAGGAACGATATAGCTCTATTGCCTCTAAAGAGAAACGCGGACGTTTTTTTTCACACGATATTAAATGAAAAATGACCCGTTCATCTATCTATATAAAAACCGAGGGGGTTCATTTGAAATTCAAATTAGCTAGTCCTATATAGGGTTTTCAAAGTTATGGCGTCGCTGCATAGGCGCCATTTTAGCGCGGAAAAAAACGAAGAAATATTACAGGGATAATGCGTTATGATTTTCCAGTAGATCGATTCTAAACCACAGTGTTTAAAAAAAATAAATAGTATTTATCTTTTATGAATGAGCAGTAGCCATTAAGGGGTATATTCCTCCATTGAGGAACATGATACACTATAGCCGAAGTAACATGGTCTTCCCTCAAACAAAGGGGCTGCTCCATTTTAGCAAAGAAAGAATAAGTATCTTGTAATTCATACTTATTTTAATTGATTGCAATTAAATTTTTGGAACCTAAGAAGGTGATTTTCCCCGCATCTGTGGTGTTTGCTTCTCTACAAGATTTAATGGAATGATCTATAGCTTATTTCAAAGACAGGGTTGGTAACGCAAACACATACCATGGCATGGCATACCACTGCACCATCTTTGGCGTAACAGCCGGGTGGGTCACGTAGCAATCGTTAATTTTAACGACCTTATTCGTCGATAACGATTTTACCGTATTTTACGATACTCTTCGTATATAATTCAAATATTTGCCAATTTTAACTAAATACAACGGAACAGTTTAAGATAAAATCTGGACATTTTTCTCTTTTGGCGAATCCTTAATGAAATAAACCATCCTTCTTTCCATTTGTTAGTCGACTCTGGTTCCATGTCCCGCTATAGACAGTTTAAGCAAACATGGATGATCTTTTAAGACCCTATAGTCTACTATGCTATGCTACTACCAACGTTCTCATGACGTCACGCCCTGATATCTATTACCTCGGTTTTATCGACCATATTGGAAGTCCTCAGCTCAGGCCATACAATTTTAACTAGTACCAATATTGACGTCCGTCCCCCTGTAGCCCCTCCCCCTTCAGCAAAGGAACATTTTGGATTCAAAGTCATTCTAATCTAAAATAATTTCAGAACTTCTATGTTTTCAGCTAAGTGCATTGCGGTGATGGTAAAAAAATTGGACACGTTTTTCTTAAATGGTATATCAAGGTCAATCAAAAACTCTCTTTCTATTCTTGTCGCTGGTCCTCTTTGGAATTACAAATTCCATAATTTCTTAATCTCTCTACTATGGTCTCTGGTTTCAGCAGAGTTCTTGAAAACTTCCTTCAAGTCCAAGCAGGGAGCGCTCAAGAACTTTGTAAGTTAAGAAGATTAGAGAAAAAACAGATTGTTTTTAATTTGTTTAACTTTGTGTATACGAATTTTTCTTTATTTTTTCTAAGCCTTGGTGGACTTGCCTACCAACCAAGAAACCAACCACACGTTGGTAGAGAGAAAGAGAGGGGCATCTCTGGTCTCTCATGTTTACGCCACTCGTAAAAAAATATATATTTCCGAGGGTAAAGTAATAAAATAACTGTTGAGGCTCACATTGCATGCCATACCAGAGTATTATATACGTAACTTGGCTTTCTTGCTTGGAGAGAAAGTTTTTCGCGGCTTTAGGAGGAACGTTTTTGAGGCGCTCTCAGTTCTACACACACCAATTTTTTGGCGGGAAGGAATAAGTTAAGGAATACACATCTCGACGTCTTTAACAGATGGTAAAAAAGTTATTTTTATGACGAGACAAAATCCACAGGGGAAAAACGATTTTTAACGACCTGAGCTTTTATACCTTTAAAGAGATAATGCATTGGCGCCATTTCACTTAACTTAAAATAATCACTGTTTTACTTCAAAACTATTATTTGGAAAAACCCGTTTCTTTAAATTCGTTAAGCCTAGTTTTGATTTTTTTTTGGTAATTTCGCACGCGCTTTTACAATCCACGTGCTTTATAAAAAATGTTAATATGCGTTTAAGGCTTTATTTCTGAATTTTTATAAATTCCACGTGTTTTAATATATTTAATAGGGGTTAATATCACGTGACTATTCCCATGATTATTTCTTTCCCCTCAGCCACCCAAAAATTATTTTAAAATAAAATAAAATCACTTTAGTATCACTTTAAACGACCACGAATATTTTTAGGTTTTATTTAAACATCCGCAAAAAAAAAAACCCGGGAAAAAATCATTTGCTAAAAAAAAAATTTGGTAGAATCGCGTGGGACCCAATTAGACACTAAACTTTCTGTCCATATACATTGGGAGAAAAACTTGTAGAAAGAAAAATTTCTTCTTATATATACGTCTTTATTTTCTCTAAATGATCCCTTCCCATCCTAAGATCCCGTCTTCCTTCTCCGCATCTTATAATCCTCCTTTCTGGTTTGTCTCAAGAGCTACTTGGTCCCCGGCTTATTTCCCCTTCTTCTACCACCACCCATCCTGTAAACATATCCTTTTTTTTACGTTTTTCAGATCTCTGTTTAGGCCTAACTATCAAACAAAAGACAGTTTTTTCTTTTTCTTTCCCAAGATGCCGGTATGTTTAAGATCTTTTGCATCTCTCTGTACCCATAATATTATTTGCTGTTTTAGCTGTCGCTTTGAACTAAAAATCATCCCCAAAACTAACTCTCGTCTTATTTGTTTACCCAACTCTGGATTTTTCCTCACTTCCTCTAACAGTTCCTTTTCTTTTTGGTTCCTTTGAGGAAGGATCAACTTTCGTTGGGTGTGTGCGTGTGAGCAGTTGGACGGACAAAGTCAGAGCCTTCTTCTTTCCCTGGTATCTGATAACGAGGATATGTCGCGGCTGTTCTGTTGGATGGATGGAAACCGAGTTATAAGCGGTTGGTTGCTTAATTCTGTTTGTTTTTAAAACATTTATGTTCTGTTGAGCTGATAAGAAACCTTGTCGGATGCGCCAGATTTTTTGGATATATTCCGTACCCTGTTTGACAGATTCGCACGTACTACTCATAGAGATAAACTTGAAGAAGTTTTTGTCGTCTGCTTAGAGCGTTGACATGTTATCCTGGGACAATTAAATGTTCTGGGATGTTTATTGGTCCATGTTGATACCTAACTAAGTCAATTTAAGGCATTCTTTGAAATCAGACTGTTGAATTAACGCAACAAGGGTTATCTTACCGCTTGAAGGCAACAATGAGGGTTACTGAACCGCTTGAAGGCAACAAGGGTTACGGAACAGCTTAAACGCAACAACAAAGATTGTTGAATAAATTGCGAGAACAGGTGTTATTTAAGTCCACAGATGTCACTAATTATCCCGTTCAATTAACCTTATACTTAAGTCGAAGCTAATTAATCATCAATATTCAAACTAAGCAGACGTCATCGGAAGGTACATTTTGCCCTTGAGCGACAATGGTAATAATTCTGGCCCTATAGCGAGCTCATTTCTTCAGGGAATCAAAGCTTTCGTGTCGGTATATACGGTTACGAAGCTAATGGATCAATTTAAGCATCAGCACTTTAGATTCGATGCGCGCGCGGATAGGAGACCACCCCGCGTGGAAATCGAAACGATCAAACCGTTGCAAAAACCCACCGAGCGACCAAGACCCGAACCGATCACCATCTAAAACCATCTTTCATCAATTGGCAAAAAAGAAAACTAGGCCTCGCGCCCCAACCAAATCTCATATTCCCGCCGCTAGCTGCATGCTGCCGCCTCCTCCCGAAAATAACTTGACCTCTGGCTTTGACCTTTCCCTATATACATCTCTCCCTGTTGCTTCAACAGGGTCCAGTTTCGTGCCCCCGAGCTAGGAATGGTCTCAACGAAGGATGCAACCATAAATCTAATGCGGATAGATAATTTCTGGTGGGAGGATGGTACAGAAAAAGAAAAAAAAAAACCCGATTGGAAAGGTCAAAATAAGGTCATGAGGGTGCCTTACTTTCTATAAAAACTATGCCTCTGTGATTAGACGATGAACATTATAATTATATTTAAGGGGTTTTCTGTTAAGTACTTAAGAACTAGCCTGAGTTCGCGAGTGAAAAATTGCAATATAAACAATTTGTTAGTAATTAGGGTCTAACCTGATTTTATAAAAACAAGGGTACTTGAACGATTAGGATTATAAAGGGATAATGAAATAACACAGAGGATCCAGTCATTCGGGACTCCAATTTTACGAATTTGGATTAACAGCAATTAAAAGATTATGTTAATTTAAATTTAAAGATGCTAAGCCTAACGTTATTGTAGAATAATACCTCTGGCCAATCAATATCTCCCAAATAATACACTAAAGATCTTTGGCCAATCAACATCTACCAAATAATACACTTAAGACCTTTAGCCAATCAACAGCTCCCAACAATAACAAAATAAATTACAGTTAAATAAATTGAGATTAAAATAATAGTTTCAGTATTCCTTTAGGCATAAGGGGTTAAACCGATTAATTTTTAATTGTTAAATTAAAACAATTAAATCTGACCTTTATATGTAAAACCCGACTTGAACCCTCCAATTAACTTAATCAAAATAAAAACCCAACCGCTTAAGCACCTTCTCTATATCCCGCATTTATAAACTAAATAGAAAACTAACTTAATTTAAATATTTTTTCTAAACCACAGTCAATATAGGTAATTATACTTAAAAAATACGACCTAAATATATAAGTAGAAAGGTATTAACATTACCTGTCAAAAAATCCAGTTAAGTTTTAAAAACCCATATACTATCATTACTTAAACTTACTATATTCTTGAAAAAAATATATAAACACATTATAAGAAGATAAAATTAACCTGGACTTCAAAAGGAGAAATATGGGTTAGGAAGAAACGTTTAAGTTCAGAAATGGCATTCGCTAAGTTTGTTTTCATTATTATATATAGGGGATTAACGTGTACTGTCAATAATTGGTAAGAGATAACTTTCCTAGACGTCGCAATTAGACAGGGAAATAAGACGTTTGATTTTTTTAATCTTAGAGCAATCACTCAAACCTGGGATTTCTTCTAAGTGATCTCTACGACTTTATGGCCTACATTTCGAAACTGCATACATTTATTTTGTTAACAGTTGTGTCCGACCTGCTTAATTGAAAAATGCACCTCAACAGGTCGTTCATTCGTAATTTTTCATTTTTTATTTTCTTTCAAATTTGAATTTTAAAGTGGTTCGTTTAAAATTTGAAGGGATAGTATACACGAAGAGTAACGAAATTTTTAGTTCCAAATTCTCCGACTTTTTCGTACGATTTTCCCTGATGTTTTTAGGCCCAATTTTCCCTAGCTTTGTTGAAATTCTAAGGTTCCTGTGACTTTTCCCTGACGCATTTTAAAATTCCCCGACTATTCCAGGTTTTCCCTAACCTCTGCCAACCCTGTTAATTGAATTCCTAGGCTTTCTTTTGAATTTTAGATGAAGACAAATGCTTTAAAATTTGACAATCATAGATGGTTATGTTGCAAAAATTTTAAAAGCAACTTTTGCAGAAGTATTTTGCGTCAAATTTAATTTACCACGCAAACTATAATGGCAATTAAAATATTTTAAACTTTTCTACTTACAGACCATACACCGTGGAGACGTTTTTCGCGAAAAATTCAGTGAATTCAGTGAATTTTTGAAACGTAAACCAACCGTCCACAAAAACAAAAAAAAAAATCCAAAAACTTTTTTCAACTTACCTAGAAATAGAAAAAAAGAAACCAAAATTTAAAAACAAAACATTAGTTACGTGTTATTTAAAACAATTTTTTGGAGAGACACAAAAACATTACACTTGGAAAAATGTTGACAGTTAAATTATGGGGTGGATTAGTCACGCGCCTCCAAAAAAAAAACCTTTCCCGCGTTTTTGACTTCGCTCGCGGTTGACTGAGAAGTTTACACGTGTTTTAGTGTAAAATTACATAAAGTCATTAAGTTTGAAAAGTTTAAGACCTTTTTTTCGGTAGAAAAAATGTGTGAACATGACATTTACAAGTGAAATTATTAGACTTAAAATTCAAGGGTTAAGGACTTTTAAAAGACAATGAGAATTTTGAGGAGAAAATTAATTGGTTATAATCATTGCTTTATCAGTTGATTAATTTCCTAATTAACTCTTTAATTGGAAGATGTTGATTAAAAAATAAATATATTTCTAACCATTTTTTTTAACTTTTCCAAGTAAATTTGGCCTATTTTCAAATTAACTGACTTTCCATCACCTTTTCTGACCTATTTTCCAATTAACTGACTTTCCATCACCTTTTCTGACCTATTTTCCAATTAACTGACTTCTTTTTTGGTCTATTTAATTCAAATTACCCGACTTTCCATTACAATTATGGCCTATTTCTAAATTCCCTGACTTTTCCAGGGGTTTTCCCCTGACTAGTATCAACCCTGTACGCTAAATCGCCACCCTAAAATAATCGCCATATGGAAATCTCATTGCCTAGGCCTTTAGGGGAATATTTCCTTGTATAATAAAATAAATTTAGTTGATATCGAAACGAAATTAATTTCAGTTAACAAGCCCGGGCTACATTAATATAAATTTAATGACATTTAAATTGAAAAACGGTTTTGTTTATAAAGATTAATGTTTTATGGCGTAGAGTATATCATCATAAAATAAATTAAAAAAAATATATTCCTACTACAAATCTTACAAAACGTTTCCTCTTAAATCTGACAAAGTTATTTTTTATTTAATAAAAAAAACCGGTTTTAAATAAACTCAAGAGTTAAAAACTTAAAGAGGATGGGATCAATTTCGCTCTCTAACAAGCGTGTTTTTTCCGCCGTTTTTCTTAAAACGAAAGGAGAGAAAAAATGTATTAAAATAATATCCCCTAGTTATCATCAACTAAATTTAGACTCACAAAGTAAGCGAATACAAAATTTATTCCTACATTTTCACGCATATTATTATAAAGATATTGTTTGTCTTGGGATTATAACGCCGGCTAAAACCAACCGTTCTTTCTTTTTTTTAATTTTAAAAAATGTGACGTAACTAGGACACTCGAGTTAAGCTCTTCAAGGAGAAAGAATGAGAAGGGGGAGGGGTTTTTAAGAATGGCTCATTAATTTTAAAAACCTGTAGCGTAATATCCAGTTTTATAAACTTAACTGAAAAAAAAATAATAAAATATATATAAAACTTTCCGTTTAACAAAGCTCAGAAATTTTTGACCCTGTTTAAACCGGCGCTGATTAATATGAAGAAAAATGATTATCGTTTTAGATTAAAGGGAAAGTATCATACTTAATTTGTAATTTATTATTAAATATTCGAATAGAAGAAGGTAATAGCTTTTAAATGATACCCAGAACGTCGAAATCGGTTAATAAATAAAGAAGTTCGTTAAATTTTGAACATTTTTTCCACCAGGGGAGCTAGTTAATTAACAGAGGTAATATATCGTAAATTGCTCGTAACTTTCTTAATTATTAACGGATTTTCGCGTTCTTTGGCTCATTTTAAAGCTCTATACTACCCCTTTAAACTGTCGAAATTGGTTTGAATGGCTTGTTGTATTCGCCTTGTTAAATGGGTGCCATAACTTATCGGGTAGAATTGATTCTGTTCCTTCCATGTTGTTGAAGCGCGAGGCTTAGTAGGGTGTTCAACTCAAGGATATTTTATCTGGGTCTCTTATTAAATACATTCTGTATTTTAATACGGTAGTAAAGCTTACGGTTGGTTTATTTTGAAATATTTTTATTTCAAAAGGGAGTTTTTGGTTTATCAGATTTCTTCCTTTGTTGATAGATACGATTTGAAAATTAAAAAGAATGAAATGTCAGATAAAATACTCTCGGCGGCGGATCCTATAATAAAAGAGGTATTTATCCCAGTGATTAATGGTTGTGTTTTACTCCGTGATTGGTAATTAATTTTTTTAAAGGCCTCTATTAAGTTGTCAGCGACTTCTTGCGGGATTTCTCACGATCGGAACTAAGGGACAGCGTACGTCTAGAATAATTGAGATCAAGGCGACATGCAGATAATTTTGATAAGTTACAAAATTGAAACAGTTTATTTTTTAAGAAATTAAAGTAGGACCCTATTACAGGGTTACCACAGATTTTATTTGAAAAATCCTTTATATCTCAGTGTTTTCCATGACCATGTTGATTGAAAAGTCAGAATATTGTGGAATTTTAAAACTACAATTTAATTAAAATTGACTTAATTCATTCTATTATTGCTACAGATATATTTCCCAACCAACACCAACAATTTTAAAATTCCCTGAGACCAATTTTCCAAATACCTGACATTCCCATTACATCTTAATAATAATCAATTCCCCAAGTATTTAAACGAAACCCGAGTCAAACAAATAAACAAATAAAACTGAACTGAACTCTGGTCTCATTCAACACGGCAATACATTTTTAGTTTTCCCATTTCCCTAAAGAACCAAAACTATTCAATAGCTATGATCGGAGACCACAGTTCTCGGACAGAACCATGGCACGATGAAAATTTTGAAAAGCATTTAAGTATGTATGTATGTATGTATGTATGTATGTATGTATATATAAATGAATAAACTGCGAGGTACGTATGAAGGACTCATCTTTGAAAGTTACTTGATCCCGAAGCAAAGCAAGCCAAACCAAACTAAACCTCCCTCCCTTCAAAACCTAAGTAATCCTTAGGTACAGAATTTCCATTTTTTTGTTGCCCGAGGGGCCTCGTGCCGCCCGACATAAGTTTTGTTTACTTTTAAGATTTTTCAAACTCCAGGGTTTTGAGGTTTTCCCTTCAGCATCAATTTGGTAATTTTGAATTCTGTTAGCATTTTCCCCACCTTCATGCACCCCCCCCCTCCGTCCAATTCCCCATCAAGTATTTTTGCCGGCATTCTCAACAACGTTTTTGAAAAAGTGTGGCGGCGCACCCAATTGGTATAAAAGTTTTCCAAAATTTCGAAATATTCGGAGTCCTGGTTATCTATAGAAATTATAGTTTTAATTTTCCGCGTTTTGTTTGTAAGCTTTAATATATTTTTTTCTCATAATAATTTTAGCGGCGATGTTTAGTACCCAAAGGCAGTTATATTTATACCTAGGAGTATTAAGGCATAAAGGCCAAGGAGTCTCCGTTAGAGAAACACGTGTTGGCCTTGGAAGCTGGGAATCTGTCGCATTGGTGTGCGCGTGCTAGAGAGAAACGTTACTACTATAGATCACGTGACTAAGACACGCGCCGAAATATTCCCTTCGTCGAGTTCATTTCAGACTCCCAGACTCCTTACGCTTCATTCTCCTAGATTTATTTAATGTTATAAACAAAATTTAACGGTGATTTACTTACTACGAACAATTATAATGCATGCCAACCTCGTAAATCTCGATTTAATTTCAAGTTTATCAAAATATTTAGTATTTAATCTATAAGATTAAAAAACTGTTCCCTTTTTAAAAAATATATATTTATGCTGTACACAATGAGCATTTTGACCCACATTTTTCTATAAGGCAACTTTTCCATTATAAATAAGCAGGTTGTTGTGAGAGAGAGAGAGAGTCAGAGTTGGGGGTGGATTTAACAAGGTGTATCAATCTAAGAGTATATTGAAGACAATATGAAAAACCACGTTATAAAATAACCCTTTAAATTATATGAAATTCGGTAAACACTTAAGGTGAATCATATTGTGAATTATGAATCGAAAAATTTTCATCCACCTTGGCTAGTTTTATTTATAACCTCATAAAATTCGCCTGGTTTTTTTTAACTTGGGAGTAACTTAGAGAAGTGGCAGCCCCTCAGGCTTTGAGTGTATTAAACAGTATGGGGAATTAATATGGGGCGCCACTAGTCTATATAAGACAGCAGATGAATGATTGTTATAGTTGAAAGAAAGGGGAATTCATTGTTGCCCGAGTTTTTTGAAAACTGAATTTATGCCTTTTAGGCCTAACATTTTCTTCCTTTAAAATTATAATAGTATATAATTTCATATATATATTTATTATTATTATGATATGGAACATTTATATTTTTATATTTATAGAATTAAAATAAGGGTTTCAAGGTTTTTATATGGGTATTTGGGTGTGACCAATGGGTGGGTCATTTGGAAGAACTTACACGAGATCCAAGTCATTAAGGTTAGATATTTTTATGAATGTATTAATTTTAAAGGTTGTTTTGATAAGGGGTATTGTTTTTTTTTAAATTTTGTTTTAGAAAGAGGTTTTGAGACTTTCCTTGTCGAATTTTGGTGCGAACAAGGCGCTCGCTCGCTGTAGGTCAAACAAAATGGCGACATGTACTCCATGTTCATTGGTCAATATATCAATTAAGGTAGAAATTATGTTTGTTTAAATACTGTTTAGAAATTTATAGTATTTTTAATGGCATTGTTTTTTTACTACGAAGTTATAATTTCAAGCTCACAAAATGGCGACAAACTCTTTGTGTTCATCGCAGTCAATCTGAACTCAGAAATGCCGCGACTTTTAAACCAAAAGACATATTGATTCTTTAAAAATCACCCCAATTTTTCTTGTCATTCCATTTAAAAGAGTTTGGACCAATTCCTCAAAAAGTAAAAAATAAAAAATCATAGCAGCCATACCAAGCATACCTAAAAGAATTATGAAAACGATTCAAAAGCGCGGGAAAAAGTTCCACTAAAATATACATTGCAGTCCCGCTCTGCAGTTCAGTTTTTCCTAGCAAAAGGCGCGGGAAAAAAAAACATGAAAAATGAACCTAGTCAGGGACGGACGAGTTTCGGCATTTTTTTTTTTTTTTTTTGCCCTGAAATATTTTCAAGGAATTGACTGGGATAGCTAGTCTGCTAGTTTCTGCTGCCAAAGTTCCATCCCCCAAGTTGAAAAGATGAAATATGGACCATCATATACTCCACGCATCTGTATATTTTAGGCTTAGAGAGGTAGAATGGTAGATCGTAACAGGACACAGTACCCTTACGGACTTCAATCCAATTTCAATCGATAATCGTATAGGCTATTTTACAAGTCGGGAATCGTTAAAAATTTTAAGGAAAATCGACGAAATTTCAGGGAAAATGGACAAAATTCCAGCAAAATTGACAAAAGCCCAGGAAAAATCGGCGAAATTTCAAGGAAAATGGCCAAAATTCCGGGAAATATAAGTAATATTTATGGCATATTTATGAAAGATAATGATTCCATTGAATAGGTTGCTTAAGTTTCCAGCAAGAAATAGTTCAATTCAGTTTTGAAAACCTTCAAAATTCATTGTCAAAATGTTGATTCCGTCTACTAAAGTTAATGGAATGGAATTCAAACAAATTGTGTTTATTCCGGGTCCATTCCGGACCACATCTCGCGTTTGTTTGTTACTCGGGAAATTCCAAACAAACCCCTGCCGTATACAAACTCTCGAGGAGCGGGCCCGAATATGTTTGTACAGTCCCGATTTATCAAAAGGGGTTCAGGAATGCGACGTATAATATTCGGGACCTCGGAATTCTAAATGGTTCACGCAACACTCATTAATTGGTAGAGAGAAAGTCCTGAAGCGCTGGCGTCTTTTGGGACATATCCTATAACTTAAATCGTCACATTAATACGGTACAGCGAAAAGCCAGCAGCCATCCAGGTAACTAGAAATAAGGTCCCCCACCAAATTGTTGAAATTGTTCGACAAACTAATACCCGGAGTTTCCCCAACTGTACCTGTAAAGGATACCTGCATGAGAAGACCAAAACTTTCTCCAACAATCGGAATGGGATCATGAGATGTTTTGGAGATATAATTATTAAAAGGAATTCCCCAGTGCGAACGCGACTTAAAGTAATTAAGTTACAAGGTTGATACGAAATTAAAAGATTCAAATTCCCCAAAGAGATTCCAGGTTTTCCCTGAATTTTTAAGGAGACCCAATGTTGTCAATGTTAACAGTAAACGTAGTAGTTAGTAGTGTGGAGTTCAACGTTGCAATTTTCAATCATAAACCTTACTAAAATCAAATTCCCTGACTTTTCCAAGTTTCCTTTGACCTGTGGATAACCCTATACGCGTGGCGTCTAATCACTCCAAAACTTGAATATTTGACCAACCGGAAAGGGGAACTATATATTCGGTAATTGTAATCCTCCGCCCGCAATCCGGTCGAACGGACGGACGGATGGAATTAGTGGATTATAAACATCCGTAATAACTGAACTATAACGGTAATTCGATTGTTCGCCTAATATAATCCTTTATATATTACCGAGTAGCTATAGCGTTAAGCCTTGGCTCTAATTACCTAAACCTCTATTGTTAATATTACTAATGTCGTCTCCTCATCTAGTCGCGAGCGTCCGTCCTCAGCGAGGTCCAACTCGCTCGCTCTCCACCACAAATGCTCGTTAATATTCAAAACCGAAGCCAAGGCCCAATTGTAATGTTGATACGATTGAAATCCGTTTCCCCCCATTTGAATATCGTAAGCCAGTTAAGCCTAATACTTTTAAAATATAAAATTGCAAATGGCGCGCCGCATTCGATTGATTGAATGATGTCCTGGAATCATCTCAAATTCTTAATCGATCTTAATGGATTATGGCCCTTAATGCGTTTACAGTTCAATATCCGGTCAGGTATAATTTCAATCAGGACTTACACAATTAATAAGTAACGAAACTTCAAAACGTTTGTTAAGCCTAATTTCAAACTAGGCTTAAGAAAGATTTCCTCGTGAAACTATTGTTTTAAAACTAGGCTTAAGAAAGATTTCCTCGTGAAACCATTGAACAAATTTAAAATAAGGCTTAACAACGTATTCTACCAAAAGCGCGCGTAAATTTAAACAGAATTCCTTTCAGAGGTTTTCAGCTTCATCTATTAACAAACATTAATTTTGTATTTCAAATAAATGGAGGTTTCCAATTTCACGGTATTTTTAAAAGTATTCTATTGGCAATGGCCGCAGAAACTAGTTGAGGATCTTGAAGAGAGAGCCAAGACAGTTTACAACATTCTGCACCCACCCCTACAGAGACTTGTCAAAGAATTATCGAAGATATCCATTGCGATAACGTTACCAAATCTTATCCTTAATTTAATTTTTTGAACGCTCCTAACCAGTTTTCCTTGCCTTCTTTTTTCTTTTAGTCTTCACTTTTTGCGGTTTCGAAAAGAAAAAAAATAAAGAAAACCTAGCTAGCTCCATCAATAAACGAATTAAAAAGAAACCAGTGCTTCGATTTATCCTGAAACGTCTTTTCCTCCGCGCATAACCTAAGCCTAGGCCCTGAGAATATCGTAAGCGTCAGTGTATCGCGTGAGTTTTATAGTATATCAAGGTCACTTTCAAGTACACTATTTAGAGGTAAGTACAATAATTTGGTCGCAGAGAAATATTAAATTCTTCGCTGGTTCAATTTGAAATAAGCAAGTTCATAGTTCAACACAGAAAGTGTTAAACTAATTGTTAAGCAATCATTTGCCCACGGAATTCTCCCTAACTATTACACCAAATTCACCCTGAACAGTTCACAAGGCGGGTGTCCCAAAGCTTGATTTACGTAGTTTTTTTCCCTTCTGAAATTCAATGCATTGTCGAATTGTGGCCTGACCCAAAAATATATATGTTTTTTATCTTCGGTGTTCAATTCTTTCACACCCGTCTCAAAATCGAATAGCTGAGAAAAATCGCTTTCAGTTTTCTTTTGATAATCTGAAAATTCTTAATCCCACGGATTATTTTTTTTTCTCTCTATATCTTGAAAGTGAAATTAATCCCTTAGGTACCATTTTTTTTCAAAGAAAGCTAAACTAGATTCTACGCTTTTTACTCAGATTTAAAAAGCTTGAGAGTTGTTGGATTACACGGTTAGTAAACTTGTACTCGAGGAAAAGAATTAAAATTTAATTTTTGTAACAGACCTGTATATATTTTTCAAAAACACATTTTACTTTAAAACTCTCCCTTAATCTGTGATAAATTACTTTCAGTTACGGTTTAAAAGGTAAGTTAAATGGCTATTTATTATTCAAAATCTAGAACGGCTTTTAGTTTAAGTTTTTAGGGTGAAAATGGAGTTCATTAAAGCTTACTACACATTATTATTACATTTTTTGCTTGCAAAGCGTTGCCAGATGTCGCACTCGCTATGGCCGTACCGTAACACCCAATTATTACGTCATCCTAGTGGCTAACTTTAAACAGCGATTTCCAAAATTAAATTTAAAATAAAATGACCTCGATATACTAGAAATAATCCTAAAGACCATCATCATCCCCTGGTGGACCACCTGACCACGCATACCGATATTATTGTAATATTGACAAAATATATCATCACGTTTTCTCCGAGGGGGTAGACGCTCTGGATCTCTGTGTTCAAAAGAGTTCAACTTTGACAGTACATTGAGTTCAAAACATATTGTACACCTGAGTGTGTCCACCCCCTCGGTTTTCTCATCGCATCTAGCTAGGATTCGTTTAATATACGACCCAATAAGTTCGCAATTAAAACAAAGTACCTAACTAAACAATCATTATCATTACCTTCCAATCAATGTTTATCAAATTACCTTGTTCTAATCTTACCACGATGAGGGTTTATAAAAGCAGCGTGTTTTGACTTTTCAAAAATGATCTTAGCCCACCCAGCTACAAACGCTAATTTTTGGGGCGAGAAGCCAATGGAAGCCAGGCGAACGCGTGGTATGGTATATATAGTATAGTCTTGGACTATTCCTCGAATGATGTCGGTACACATTAAAAAGAGGTACCAGGGCATGCATGCATACAGGCACGCCATACTATGTCGTTACGTATATATCAAATTGTGATTGATTGAATGTAGAAAGATTCAACGTTAGCAAGCATGGTGCAGCCTAACTTGTCCTTAATAGTATGTACAATGTTACAGGCCTAAATATCCCCGAGATCTCTTTAAAAAAAAATATATAATCAGGGGTCAATTTAACTTAATGGAGTCTCTCTCTCTCTCTCTTAGTGCGGTTTTAAAAGGGATAGTGGCATGTATAAATATCTCATTTAATTCTGGGTATTTATTTTTATAATAGATCATAAAAATTAATGATTTGTAATCTATGGGAGTTTATACAGTCTTTGTGTCTACAGTTATGACATCATTACACGCTCTATGGAGAGCTACAGATATTTCCCACCAATCAAATCGACTTGTTGATTTCGTAATGTCATTGCATTGCACGCGTCATGTTCTACTACAGATCTTTGCCACGCAGTTATGAGGTATTTAAAACTTGCAAAAAAGAACTTAGTCGAAATACTATCACTTTACAAGATAATACCCAAAGGGCACTTGAGCTCGCTCGTTGATGGTTAAACGCTCTAATTTGTATTCATTCGGTATTGTCGGTAATCGTTTGAAAATAAAAAAATTCCCATACCTGTCCTACCATCCCAAAGTTTGTTAGTTCGTTAGTTGTTGTATTTTAAAAATACGGTTTATCATAAGTTAAAATTCGTCACCACGTAATAAGTTTCCCTTCAATTTAGAACTAATGGTAGTATAAAAAACTTATCACCAAAAAAGGTACAAATAAATACAATTTTAGCTCAAGAAATTACAGGGGAGTTGCTGTCGAAATTAGCATATTCTTTGTTTCAAAATTGGATATACATTTTTAAATAAATAAATAAATAAATAGCTTGCTGGGGTACGTCATTCAAGACTCGTGCACGGAGGAGTTAAGCCTATAGTATAAATAAAACGTTTTTGACGTTAAGCCTTGGTCCCTAAGAAAACTGCGTATCATTTTTCTTTTCTGACGGAGGGATCAAAAGCACGAAAAAACCACACAGCTTCGAGCGCAAAGTATAACGAAAATATGGTAAATTCTTACATTTTTTATATACAACAACTATACCGGGGTAAGGATTTTCATCCCATGCTAGCTAGCTCTTCCCGCCGTAATTAGGTCTCAGGAGGTTTTCATCTCTCTCTCATCTTTTCTTGGCGCATGCGCTCATTTTATATAGATTCTCTACTAGTCTAAAGAACAAGAAAGCAATCCAGCAGAGAGGAGAGCCAAATAAAAAAAAAACCTAAGAAAAAAATATCGTTATCAACTATATATTTCTCCTGCCCAAGAAAATAGCCTCAGGGTTAGGTAATAATGAAACGGATGGGGATGAAAAAAACCTCTCCCTTTGCTGCGGGTATTCAAGGAAACAAGTTGGTCTAAATGTTATAATATCTAATTTCACATCTTTGAGGAGGCTGCACTATGAGGCTACCGATGTCCCCAACTATTCCACTCCAGAATCAAACTACCTCAGACTCCAAACTCAAAGAATAATTTTGCAAAAAGAAATATTTCGTTTTAAAAAAAACTCACACCTACTACAACTACAACTTCAACACTAACGCAGTAATCACGGCTTGACTAACAACATGTACAACTAAAAATCCCCACCAACGTCAATATATGGTTACACAGCCGAAACGAGCAGATAACGAGAAGGTAAATTTAATGAGAAAATTTGCAGTAACTCTTCACGCTCCCTTTAAATGGAGGATGAATAGCAAAATTCAAGATTTTGTTCATCAAATCAGGCGCCTAAATTGCACTTGGCATTTCAGGTGCAACTTTAAAATAATTTATGAAATCCAAATCATTATTCAATTTTAAAACCATTCATTCCATTGTTTGTTTCAATATACAAAAAAAAAACATTACTTCACCTTCCCTTTAAACTGTCGATATAAAAAAACAGCGCGCGCTGGGGATGAAGAAGAAAAAGGAAAAAAACTTGGTCTACGGTAGAAGACCCATAATGGATATAGAACGCTTAGAAATCATTAGTTTGTAGTGTACTGCCAATCAAGACTGTCTTCTTACCACAGGGATTACGTAACGTTAAAAAGAAGCATCGGGATAATCAGCAAGGCACCTGAGGTGCGCCCATCTTAAAACACAAGCTCGTGAAGGAGGCAGGAGGAGGATGGGAGAGGAGGGGGTGGGAGAACCCAACGAAAGTGAAGACAGGTCTAGAAGACTCTCTGTAATACAAGAAGAGTGATATCCACCTTTTTTATGCCCTAAACTCTCATACAGTCTAGTGATATCATATTGCCAAAACACCCTAACTCAAGTTTTACCCAAAAATTCGTATCTGAATTTTAGTTTGCGTTGAAAAGTTGATGTAATTTACCTTAGAACTACGTAGGAGCTCATCTAGTCCAAGGCTTAAGTCTATTTCGCGTTTTAAACACTAATTTAAATTGAAACTTTGATGTAATTTACCTTAAAACTGCGTAGGAGCTGATCAAGTCCAAGGCTTAGGGTCTATTTCACGTTTTTAACACTAATTTCTTGGATATTAATAATTTATTTATAAGAATTTAACTTATTTTAAACATAATTAGCGCCGGTTTCAAACTATCCAAGGCTTAACTAAACTTTCGGGCGACTATAAGAATAAGAACATCCTACTCGATCATGCGCACTGGGTTCCCAAAACCTTCGAACCTCCTAAAACGCCAAAAATATAATTTTGGCGCGAATTTAGACTTACGTCATTTTAGCTCTAAGGTGCCATCTACTGCAAACAGGATTTTTATACAAACATCTGGTTTTTTTACGACATAGATATGCCTCCTTTCTCCCTCCAATACCTCCCTTTCTACCTTACACTCGTGTTAAAAAACACTAGAGTCAATTTTCGGATGCGAAGAGAGAGAGAGAGAGAGAGAGAGAATTTCTTATAGGGGGAAACTTGTCAATTAGACCAATTGCTAGAGCGGTTTATTTCAAACGATCCTTTAAAGGGGGGGGGGCAAGAAACTACCTGTACCCTCCCCCCAAAAAATCTTTTTCTAAGAGAGAAAAAAACGGGATATTTTATAGTCTTATTAACAGCTTGTTCTACAATAATCAAGTCCACTTAATTGTCGAAAAAGAGAGAGACTAAATGGAGAGACGGACGGTTTTTTGGGCAGACTGCTTAAAGATTGTACTAATATATTTTTAACGTAATGGTGGTACGGGTGCACGAATCAAAAAATTTATAATGATAGTTTTTTAGAACTAGAGGAAATTCATCACCTTAATCGCTTAAGGATGTTGAAAAGTCTACTATATTAATTAATTAGCTAAATTAGTTCATTTAAAATTAAGAAGGGGTTTTTATTCTATTTTTGACATAAGTTTACGAGCTTAAGTCTCAAACGATTAGGAGGTTCTAAGCGTACTGTTTAGTGGGCGGGGGATATATTTAGTAAATATGATAATTTGAAGTTTTTCGAGGTTTTTATTTTAAAATAAAATTATGATTATTGTTTTGAATTGTTGTAATTTCTCGTGATGTCAGAAGGTCAAGGAAAACCTTAAGAATATGGCATTTTTTTTAGCGTTTCAGAAGACGTATAGAGGGCGTTCTTGTAGATGTTAGAGCCTTACTGAAAACTACTTACTTATACTACTAAGTTAAAAGTTGAGAAAAACGAAAAAAAGCTAGGGGAATAAAAAAACTTCCCAAAATAATCGAATTCCAGTATCCTATAGCGAGTTGGCACTATATACTATCGTTCCTTTTAGCTTAATACAGTGAATTTCAGGGATCTGCCACTTCTCTAATCCCTTTCCCCCCCCCCCACGTGACCAAAGGCCGTAAAACACAGGCACATACGTCACATCTCAACACCCCGGGAACTTCTTAGAATTTTCCCGCCTTTTTTATTACCCACGAGATGCCGCTATCTCCATAACCCCCTCCTTTCCCCCTACCCCTTACCCTAGGCCTTAGTTTCTCAATCCTGCAACCAATAATATGGACGCAGCGTTGCCTGGGTTGCCACCAGTTCCCTAAGCATGCAGCGAAGAAAGTTCTCAAGGCGTTGGGGTCGACAAGTAGACGTTTTTTTTTCTTTTTCGGTTTCGTAGAGTGTAATTCACAGTAGACCTACAGAGGGCGCTGTCAATCGAATATACGAGCGAGGCTCCCCTACTAAATTATTCAAAGCCAGTTCTGAGTTTTGGCGCGAGCGAGAGGGGGGAAAACTCGAGCACGAGAACATAGGGAAGCTCAAGATGAACGAGGTTTACATCCTAGGAAAAGATCAAATTCGTATTCAAAAACGATGGAGATTTTTATTATTCTAAGATTGTAACGTATTGTGCCATCCGTGATGGAACCGAACAACAGCTGTACCGCATTTTGTTCGACTTATTTGAAGTAATGTTATTATTTGAAGGGGACAGTAAGAAACATTACGCGGAGTATAATATACAATAGTAGCTTGGCACTCATTAAATGAAGTACGCTGAATAATGTAACGCTAGGCCTTTGCCGCGTGTTGTTAGGCCAAGGCTTAGCGTATTCCCTCTTCCCCCCACAACCTATTCTCCTCCTATCTTATCTGACAACATGGCGACAGTTGTTCAATGTTTGAAGCTATACTCTCTTCCCTTTTAGGAAATATTTGATGCACCACCTTGCGAATATTTAATTAAAATTGAAAGCGTTGGGATAGGGGGGGGGGTAGTTAACGGGTAGGGGGGGGGCGGAATTGAAAGGAGATTTTCCGATGCATGGTTCTGTTGTGTTGTTTTCATAGAATCCATAAATTCGAACCTCCCTCGATCCCCTTTTAGATTCAATAACGGTGAATTTTGAATTGATAAATGATTAAGGTATTCAATTAAGAATTTATGAATTTCAAGACGATGGTGAGGCCCCGCCTTTGTGGGTGGTCACGTGGCTAGGATGACGTGCGTACTGTTTCTGTCTAATCTTGTAAACCGGTATCATTCCACAACAAACCAAACCGGTCAGTGAAGGATCGGAGACTTGACCAATACAATATGGGGTGTAAAGGTCTTTATTACAGTTGGTTTGGGGGAGAGAGAATGTCCATTGGCTGGTCAGTCTATTGTCCTTGCCGGATGTTTCTCCTTGAACCCCCGAAAAAGGGCTATAGAGAGAAGTAGATCTTGACCCCTCTTTTTCCTCGACACTCTGAAGGGGGGACCTTTGACACCCAATATTGAAGCTCGACTGTTCCCTTCATGGACCCCCGTACACACAATCTCCCAATCTTCTTATATACCAAGGGACTCCTAACGCTAAATTGGCATGGACCGATAAAATGCTCGCTGTGCTCCCTATAGTCTACGCTCTACAGACACGAATCCCCTCAATTAACACGTGAAAGTTTGGATTATCCCTCTTTGAAGAAACCTTGGAATGCAATCTATGTCTAAGATCCAGACAATAATTTCAAAATTCCCTGACTTTCAAAGGTTTTCCCTGGTTTCTAAGGTACTCCTGTATCGTACATGGCATCACCATTTGTACAAATCCCCCATTTTCCAAATGATTTGACGATCAAGTTGGCTACCTAATATCAATATTCAGGTGATAAATAAACGGCTTCTAGGTGGGCTTATCATCTTTAGACGCTACCAACGTGAATGGATAAGAACGATACGTTTGGAGCTCAATTTTCAATTTGATCTGGCATTGGAGTTCGAAACGACTACTTAGAGGTTTTTGGATGGCTACGACGGTCGGTCTTCCCCATCATGGATGGAGAAAGAAGCTTCTCTTTGTCTATTCCCAACCAGCTATACTTCCATTGATCTACTTGTGTAAAAACTTGGGTTCTATCGACGTACAGACGTCTCTCCCTGTCCCTGGTCCCAATTTCCCTTCAGTTTTATTGGAATCGGGATGTGGAAGGCAAGCAGTTCTTAGTATCCAATCATTGCAGCCAGACTGCTGGGTCCCACTACACCACGTCCCCTAGAACTATCATCGTCCCTGGAGATCATTCGTAAGAAACTCCTTACAGATTCAAGGGACGCTTCCCAATAAAGGCAGTCTGGATGGTTGGTTTGGCCACCTTACGCGGTATTAGGCCTATTTTCAAAGTAGACATTAAGCCTTGGCTCATAATAAATGCCGCCTTTGTCTACTCTCGTCGTGAATAACATACCGTATGCATTGAACAATAGCGACTTATCCACTAATAATAACCGATTTCGAACATGGAATAGCTTAGCAGAAGCTCGTAATAACCGAAGTAAAACGTTTAAGAAAACTTTTCTTTCATTTGGATTTCAAACTACCCTACATTTCAATCTTAATAGCAAGTATATTTGTTATTTCGCGCCTAATTAATTCCCGCCAAAATAATTGGTCAAAAGACCAAACAGTACTACTCACGAAACCATAATATTACGGGAAAATTCAATTGTAACCGTCAACATTCCAATGTGAATTGTTTTTAAAATAATCCAAAACCAGTTTTGACTTACCTAAAAAAAGACAAAACAAAAATAGAAAACATTAGTGACATGTTATACTACGTAACACATTTTAAAGACACGCAAAAAAATAAATAAAATAAAAACACATGGTGTGGAAGGCGCCAAAACTTTCCCCCGTTGAAGAATGGTGTTACGTGTTTTGAAAGCACGTGTCGCTGACGCTCGTGCGCGCGCGTTTTTTCCTTGCCTCATTGACATCGAACACGCGTCACGCGCCAAAAGGCGGGAAATAGCCCTTTATTACGATTCTTTCCCGCTCTTTCGATTATTGCACGTGTTTTATTTAGCCGGTCATTTGGTATTCAACGCGTTTTTGCCAACCGCGTACGTAATTGAGACCTCCTCTTCATTTACCAGAGCAAAAAAACACTAAAACTAATAAACAGAGATCGTCTCGACCAGAAAAACGAAACCCATTTCGAGTCTTGAATAACTTATCGCGGTTGGTTTCGTATAACCAGCCATGATTTGATTTCTTTTTTATTTCTGACTATTTACTTATTAGGCACGTGTCTGTTAATCGCATGAATGAATTCAGAGTTTTTGAGGGCAAATTGGAATACAGAGTTGGAATTAATCGGAGAGAAGGGAGAAACGCCTATTTTTAAATTGGGGTTTAAGTAGGCCTAGGCTAGGTCCAACTTCCAAGGTTTCTATTCTAACCTAGAACTTGAATCAATCTTATTTGCTATGAATAAATATATTATTGAGCTTTAAAACTTACGGGCAATGCCAATTTTCCTAAGCCATCTTAATATCCATGGCACATAATTGAGTTAACAAACCAAGTCAAAGAAAAAGAAACTCAACTCATCTCATCAGAACTAAATTTAAAATATATATATAGGTATATTAAAAACAAAAAATATATTATATATATATAGCTAGAAGCTTAATTGGCAATTAAGACAACCCCGTAGTATTTTTCTTTCCAAATAAAAAAAAATAATATAATCATTAATAACTGGTATTGTTAAACAGATAGTCCTCCTCTGTATACGCAACGCAATTAAATCAAAATTCCGAGTACATATCCTACCATCAAGCCTTGAAAAAAAAACGAAGAAGAAAAAATAGAAACACAGACGCGAATTCTTACTTTTGCTAAAAGAGAATAGGAATATATACAGGGTGTAGCTAAAATGGAGGAACGAAGTACAGTGGGACTATTCAATGGAAAATCAATTTGAGTCGAAAATTGTTAAGTAACTTGAAGTTCTATGACGTTTTGCGAGTTGCCTCAAGGGACACAGTTTGCACATTGGTTTTAATGATGACCCCTTAAATTAATTAATATTCTCTGTTCAGTTTCTTATGTTAAATCTAAGGGGTCATCCCTAAATTTTTATATTGGAAATCCCTGACCAAATTTTGCCAATATCCCTGACCACTTCATAATTACACCTGGGCCAATATTAAGCATTGCTCGAAACATGGTTTTATTTACCAAACGTAATCCCTGACTTTTTAGGATAAAACTTAAAATCCCTGACTTTTCCCCAATTTTCCAAATCCATGACTTATCCTCATCAGAGAAGTTAGTTAAATTTTCGACTCTAAATTTATTTCTCATTGTACTACTTCGGACCTAAAATTACTCCAACTCTACCATTTTTGCGACACCCTGTAAAGATACAAACACTCAACTCAGTCACTCACACACTCGCATAATGAATGCATTCAGTCACTCAATGAAGAAGGGACCGAAAATGATACGATGATCCCAACGTGGGTGGGATTCTAATATACCGAAGAGATTGTGTATTCAAGAGGCGACAGGCAAAAACGATATACTATAATAGTATATACTGCTGTGGGGTGGAGAAAGTCATTGGATGAAAAAAAAGGCTTAACGAGCACTCAACTTAATTTGGGGCTCCCCTTGTCTACGCTGATACTTTTTTTTCTTCAAATCTGCATGTATGTTAATATTTAAAGGGAGATTGGATGGGTCACGTGTGCAAGTACAGTATAGTATAGTTAGTATATAGTTATAGATATTACAGAGCTACTGAAAAAATTGTAGATCAATTAATGTATATTTCAAACTGGAATTATGTGTTTATCAACAAGTATGAGGAACTAAGTTTTTTGTTGCTGACGTAATGTTGTACCAGGAATATCATTGGTTAATCTAGAGCTATTACTCTTACTGAATTATATTAATTGAAATAATTTATTTTGTTGTCATCAATGCAATTTAACCGAAAGATTCAATAAAAAGTGAGTAGCCCCAAAAACATTTACGTTAATTTTAGGATGAAACTTTTCTCTATCATAAAAATTTTATGACTGACCCCTAAAATATCAACGATAATTTAAGGAAGACCCCTGTCACAACGGTAATATAAGCGCCATCTCGTACACATATATGGTGAAAATATTTTCCTTAACAAACTGGATATCTCCCCACATAAAATTTGACATGCATGGGCCTAGTTCATTTCGGAGGCTCCGATTCAGTTTAGACATTTCACCCTCTCTTTCTTTGAAAACCCCAAACTCCCCCATAAAAAATATATCAAAAATGTATAAAAATCGGTATCAAGGGAATGGGATAGATACCTCCACAAGAAAAAAAAATTATATAAAAAAAACCCTAATGAACAATGATTGGCTTCTAATACACCCCTATACATCTTATAAAATCAAATTAGCTTGGCAGGGACCCTTCCTCCGAAACTAAACCCCAAAAACCCCCACTAAAAAAATTATAGACGTATATATTTTGTAGTATAAACTAACCACTCGGCGTGACACTACAACCATAAGTTTATAAGTGATATGTTCCTTCCATAAGTATAACACTTCCTATACTTCGTAATGCTACTGAGAGACTTACAGCTCGAGATAACTAGTTCGAGAAGGGAGAACGACGGAAGCGAGTCAATTGAAGTCCTACACTCGGTGGTGGTTAATTAATTTTGCATGCAGGACCAAGTTCCCTCTAGGTCCCATTTAGTCTGCATTACTAAGCCCAAATTTGACAGCAGCGCCTCACCAGGCATCTTCGCTTTACCTCGAATCTATGACCTACCTCATTCACTTCAAAATTACAAGCTCCAGTTTCTAAGTTACCAGAGATTAACTAACAAACTTATGGTGAACATATCTTATAAACTTATGTTACAAGTAATTCACAACTAGGGAGTCTTTCTTAAAAGAGGCTGGATTTTAGTAAGTAGGAACGGCGCGGCGCGGCTTGCCACGTTGAATTAGATTAGTTTCGAACCACGTGGAATCAACATAGTGTACCCATCCCTACAGCGGCAGTTAGTAGAAGAAGAGTGACTATTCTTCGCGTCTATTGGTTTCGATCAGCGGGAAAACTTCTCCGGGAGAGAGACGAGAGAGAGGAGAAAGTCTAGCTACTCTTCAACCTCCTCTTCTATTAGGATGGAGTGCATCCTCGATTTCTCTTAAAAGGGCGCGCCAGGGTGCCTTATCCTATAGTTCGCGCCAAAATCGGGTCATCTCTTCCCTGATGCATGCGGAGCCAGGGAGAGCGCTTTGCTTGCACGAGAGAGAGGAAAAAGCTTTTCCTACGTTATTTTTCAAAGTTTCTCACGCGCACGAGCTAGAGAGATTACGTTTAAAAGGCGCGAGAGCTCATTGTCTATAATTAATTCACAAAAGCACTAAATTGAAAATAAAAATAAAAATAAACTCGGTACCTTACCTATCCAAGTTTTACCGAAATTGTTTGTTCAATTCAAATATAGTTGTTCAGAATATTTTTAACTTTGCATTGTAATGAAACTCGATCAAATTTTTAGAAGAATTAAATTATGTTTAAGACGTGAAATTGAAAAAACGTGCAATATAAAAATATTTTTAATTAGTCATTTAAAAATTTGATTTATATAAAAATTAAAAGTGATTTTCATTATTAATATTATTATTATTATAATTATTATTATTATTTGGAAGCATCAAAAATTACCGAATCGAATCATTCAAGTATCCCTTTAATCTAATAAATTACGACTAAAAATTTCCATTGTTGAAATTGAATTTGATCTATTTACATAGACACGTGACATGAATACGTAATATTATTAATCCATATCGAGAAATCGTTGAAATCTATCTATAGAGGCGCCTTGCCGGTCTGAAGAATTAAAAAAAAAAAAAAAAAAATATATCTGGCGGGCTTCACTGCCGCGCCAGTCTGGGTGGGAGACAATATCTTATCACAGACCCCATCATGGCGGCTCTCTTAGTTACTATACCCTCTCTCCCCTATATAATCCAATCCCTATATATATCTATATATTTTTTAAACAAAAATTGATTTTGACCCTTCGTCATCTAAGCGTGAATTTTGGCTTTTTATTTTGGCAACCCCTAGGTGCAAAAAAAAAACCGGCTTCTTTTTTGGGTGAGGAAATAATAAAATATATAGAAATATTGACCCCTTATCAATTGAAGGAAAGACGCCCACCCCGACCCGACTTAGGCCCTGGGGTGAGGGGTCAAACGCGATGCACTATGGGTAGGTAGGTAGTGTGTCTTTGTATGTGCTGTAGATCTTCTATAGATGGTTTAGCCAAGAGGGGATGATATCAATGAAATCAAACGTCAATTATTTGATGTAAAAACAGTGCATTGTAGTTTTGATTTGTACAACAATTGAGTTTAATTAAGATATTTAATTTCCTAACCCCATGGTTCTTAATTTTAGGAGCGCATGCGCTTCACAGTGTTGCCAGTAATTTGTTATTAGAGTATTTGGACACTGAATGATAAGGGTTCCATATGGTTTCCTACTTCAGTCAAGGTCTTTCTGTCGGATGGCGAACCCTTAGTGGTAATAAGGGCGTATTTGGTATCGTCTATAGGGCGCAACGAGGCGACCATAAGGCCATTTCCTCCACTATATAGGTCTTTCTTTCAACTCTGGGGGTCATATCAATCTTAGATTTCAGTGAAGCGGAAGTTACGACATAACGGGGGTCCAAATACACCACCAAATTTCTTCTCTTGCAGTCAGTCGGTAGCTGAGCTCGAGTCAGACTGACTGGCTGGCTAGAACTGAACGTCGTACAATCTTAGGGATATATCATATCAGGATCTATTCTTTTTTTTTGTTGGTACCTCAGCTGATCCCTTTTGAGCCAGGGGGGCCTCGCGCCAATTTGAGAAGGCGCCCCTCTAAAGGCGATAACACCATTTGGGGAAGGTGGGGTGGAAGCCCAATACTGATCAATTGGCTGGCATTGATGCCAGCCAGGTCAATGCCAGCCAGGCCTTGGCCAGGGTTAGTAGGCCTAAGTTAAGGTTCGGGTTCAATAGTAAAGGCGTTAGGCTGTTGCGGGTTTTTGGGGATGATCCCACCTAGACCTATATAGGTATCAAATTTATTTTGGTCTATTTTGATAATACCCAGCCTGAGTTGGCAAGTTTTCTTTCTTTCTTTCACCGAGTTTTTAGGGGGGTACTGATCCCCGAAGGTTATGGGGTCAATTTGTTGTTATAGGTCAAAGTTCACGCTACACAAATTGATGTTAAATTAGAAAATATTGTTCATTAGAGTACTAGTGGCAATTCACGAGGATATCCATAGAGAATAATACATTAAAAAGGGTAGTAAGTGCCATTACTCTCTTTAAAATTCTTTGAGATTTTTTCCATGACAAATTTTAATTAGCTCTTTTTATTTGAAGGTATTTAATTAATTTGAAATATATTAGTTCAGACTCGTAAAACTATATAGTAAAACCACGGAACCAATTTTAAATTAGTCTATTTCAATTATTCCCTGAAAATCCCTGGATTTCCAGGAGTTCCAAGTACCATGACAACCCTATACAAGATCGCTACACCATTTAACTAGTACAAGTACAAGTTTTTTCGGTTAAAAACTAGACTATTTTCAAAGATGTTAAAAAATTAATGAAATAAATATAATTCAACTTCAGGTATTGGAAGGGGAGGACGTTTTTGAAAAGAAAATTTTAGGATAAGAAAAGGAGAAGAGAGAAGGGGAGGGGGCCCCAGGGGCAATCGGTACATCATCCGAAGCATCCTTTTTAGACGCAGGCAGCAACTCATCTCGTTAAATATGAAACAAGCTCTCTAGTCAACTCGTATTCCTTTTCCACGATCGGAAAAGGTATGGAATAACCAAGCAAGCAAAGCAAGCTAACAGTAACCACGTGTAAATAAATATTTCAGTGAAGACTGCCCATCCATAAAACGGCGGGAACAGATTGAAAATTAAGGCGGGGTTTTGTAAGAAGAGGGTCTCTCTCTCCTTTACTCTGTGAGGTAAGGAGGAATTTATAATTTTTTAGGGGGGAATTTTTATGTTGTTTCTCTTTTAACAATTTTTTTTGGTACTGCGTCCCCTTTTTCTAAAGGATTTCGAGTCTGAGACAAGCTAGCAAAGAAGACGGGTTAATAAAGGGGATCATGCCCAAAGATGAAGATGCGCGAGCTTATAATTGGATCACGTGTTTTAAAATCGCCCGGGAAATTTGGTTGGTTTTGTTTGTTTTGTTTTGGTTAAAATGGCTAGAGAAATTTCCCGAACCCGTTTGTGAACTTTAACCCCGCGTTTCTGGGTTGCCAGTAACATAGCGGGGCTTGAATTGCAGTTACAAATGACTGGCAACACTTGCCTACACATTATTTATATTTAAAATGCGCGGGAAAATTCATTTTGGGCAGGAAATAACAATAAAAACAATGTCTTAATCTGATTTAACGGGAATCCGATTGCGTTTCAAAACCGATACTCCATTCTCGAGTTAAAACACGCCTTTTGATAAGTTGATTATTGTCTGTCAATGACAGATTAGAGTTGTAACGAGGGGCTAACAACTCTGTACTTAAATTCAAGTTAATTATTTTCATAAAGAAAGAATTAAGAAAGACTAAAAAATTAAAAAGGTAATTTCAAAATTTGTTTGTATATTATCCATCCGAGTGGCGTCCCCCTCTTGACATAGTAGTAGTGGTAGTTTATGACCTACTTCACGAACTCAAGAGTACCCTCTTAACATAAGGGTCAATCGTTTATACATTCAGGGTCAAGAGAAGAAGTTCTTCTTTCTACAACGAACCACTTTATTTAAAAATAGAAAAGACGAAAAAAGAAAATATAACAAGAATAAATTAACTTTAGATAGAATCCCTTAAGTAGAGAATGTCGTGATCTTAGAATTCTAGCTGTTGCAAAAGAAGAAAAAATAAAATCTGGCAACCATGATGAAAAAAAAGGGAGGGTGAAGCAGGCAGAGTGAGGGGGTTAAAAACATATTTTTGGGATAGAAGTGGGTAAAATAAATGAAGGGGGGTTAGAACTACGGTTAAGGGCGGAACCCTCACCGAAAATAAGAAGAAGAAGAAGAAAAAGAAGAAAACCTCGTTTGCACAAGGTAGCCCCTCCCCCCCTTCCCCTATAAGAACCCGAAGTCATTCCGAACCACCAAACTTTCTACCTTACGTAATGCCTCTACAACCACCGAACCAATCGAGGGAACGGACATTATTTTAAATAATTGGTTTAATAATTAAGAAGTCGTTCGAAATTTATTTAGAATTAACAGACCATTATATTATTTACTTATATAGAGAAACCAACACAAAGGAGATCTCCCTGGCGCCAAGAGACAACGCCAGATGGAGCCAGTGTTCACTACTCGCACTGTCTGCCTCTAGCGGTTCTTCTTGGCGCCAAGGAAATAACCCAAGATGGCGCCACTTTTAAATGAAAATTGTTGCAACTCTTAATTAGGGTTGATAAAATTTAGTAATTATAAATAATTACGGAAAACCGGGGCAATTGTTCGACCCCTTGTTCATAGTATTTTCTTTTAAAAAGCTTCGGTAACAGTTAACGCTGCCCTGTGATTACTAAAAACCGGCGGCGGAGGTTCACGATGTACGACCAAAACTTAAATCTCAACTTAAGATTACACCAAAGTCAAAGCTATTCTCAATCCAAATTGATATAAAGGCACCCCGCGTTAGAACATTAGTCTAAACTTTGTATGAAATTCGGAGTACATAGGAGGCGATTTGTTACCTATACTTCGGGGTGGGTTTTAATACAGGTAAGGTAGTTAGCGCGTGGCCTAGCTTACTTCGCGTATCATAGCGGTACAAGGTGGGAACTGATGCATGATACTTAAAACGCATTAGAGTTACAACGTAATCGTACACTAAAGTTAAAACGATCCCGAGTTAAAATTTAACGGTGAACTAATTTACGACACTAACGTTTTCGTAGTAAAATTCCGGATTGAGAAAATTTCTCTCTCTCTTACGAAGACGATGGGGAGAGGGTTCGGTTCAGTTTTTTATGTGGGCAAGTTCGTAACTACTACTGGAGAGTTGATTTCATTTCCAATGTGAATAATTAATTTTAGTCTATCGCTAACTCTAACTACATGACGTCAGAGTCTGGGATAAGCTAGTAGGGGTTTTAATGTGTCCCCTATGGGAATATGAGGAAATATTGGTGACGTCACGCTGGATTCCCATAGATAAAGAACTTGGAAAACCCGGTTTTATGGGTTTTTTTAAGTAAGTCTCTACAGAGCTGTTATTGTTTTACCAATGTACCTCTCACCGCAGAGCGTGTAAACAAACAAACGAATGTATAAATAAACAATAAGTAAATACCCTCGAAAATGTAACTTCACTAAAAAGAAAATATTTCAAAGTACTTATCCATTTGATTATCATATTTTATGTGGATGCAATATAACCTTTTCAAAAGGTCAGACTAGAAAGTTTGATACCATTTACACCAGGAGACCACCTAGGCTACTTGGTACTACACTTCAACTACCAAGTAACCTAGCTGGAATCCTGATCGTGTAAATGGTATCAAATCAATCTCTATAAAATCTGGCGAGTAAATATTTCAAAAAATATGACAATCAATATTCATGACAAAATCGAAATGAATTCAAGTTTGTTCTTGGTTTAAAGACGGCGGCCGGGGAGAAGGTAGGCAGGTATATAGAAGTAGGGAAAAAATAAGTAGACAGGGCTAACGAGGTTCCTCACGAAAATGAGCAGGTTTTTGGTTGGGGGTCCTATACTCTACTCTACTCACTACACACTCCGTCCTCCTCTCTCAGAATTCTTCTAAGTCCTGGGTAAAATAATATTCTAACAAGACGTCAGATGGACGGACATTGGCAATAACGCGAAGGGACAATCTTCCCCCTTCGACGATACGAGCTTGTTAAGTCGAAGACTAGAAGACCCGCTCCTTCTACCAGGGCCTAGTTAGGGGTGGCGACGTTAGAAAACATTTAATTTACTCAAACTAAAATTGACACGACTCGATTTTGACGGCGCTTGAATTATTTCAGCAGAGGGGGAAAAAAAAAATCTGTTTTTTTTTAAATATAATTGCTTATTAGAAATTGACTGATTTCAAAAAGTTACAATTTAATTTCAGGTAGTCACGTAATGTAAGTTAAAGTATGAGCAAAGGTATATAGAAATATCAGAAAGTGAGGTATAGGAGAGCTTAGTGTTAATGAATTAACCATAGTGCGCATGCGCTTAAGGAAAAGTTCAGGTAACATAACATTATACCTTAAAAGAACGGCCTTTTTCTAAATATAAAATTAATTAAATATTTAAGGAAATAAATTATATCTTATTACAAATGATAATTATTATATTTAATTAGTCTTAAAAATAATCAAGGACTATACTGCGCCATCCGCCATTGCTTTATAGTGGCGTCTGCTAAATCGACCCACTTACGCTGCGTGATCCAGTGGGCTATGCCCCCTAAAGAGTCTTACTCAATTTCGGTTATTTCAATTTAAAATAAATTGGTAATAATAATAATAATAGAATAAATTAATTGGCAGGGTTAGGTTCCCTTGATGACATAGGGGTTGAACGAGGGGGTCAACACTAGGCTTCCTAAGCTGCATTTAATTTAACTATAGTATTGTTCCCATACCAAGAAGAACGTTTAGAACAACGCTGGCTGGCAACATCAAGATCAAGATGGTATTATAAATCTAGTCTGACACACTCTGAGATAAAATTTATATATATATATATAGCCTAACTGAAAAATAAAAAAAAGAACTCCAAAGCATTGCATTCCTTCCATGCAGCGCAACTGAGGAACCAAGGGACGGAGGATTGAGTGTTGTGTGGTCCGAGATCTTACCAGAATGGACATTAATGGTAGGGAAGGTTACTACTACTTCCCTCCAAAACCCCACCACCTTCTATTATTTTTTCTTCCTTTTTCTCTCGTCTTTCTTAAGTTATAGGGACTGCGGGTGGCTAGGAGGGGGTGGTCATTCGATGGTCATTAAGAAAGAACTGTTGATGGTCGAATTTAACGGATTTTCTCCGCAATGCTCCAACAACTTCTCTTGACCGATGGGCTTGCTAGAAAGCGTGTCACTACATTAGAGCCCCCGACAACTAAAAAAAGTAAACCCCACGTTTCCCACCATGGTGCCCAACAGCATTATACTTAAAAAGAGAATGGAAGAAACCAGGAGGGGGATGAAATAAGTAAGAAAAGCCCATTTATTTACAAGCCATTTTTCTCAAAACCCTCTTTTAAAAACAATGATCTACTCTTATTGTTTTTTGGGGCTTTTTTTAAACTTTTTCTGGAATTTAACACTAAGATTAAATCCCATTTGATAAAGACAAGTTTTTTGAGCTAAGCCTAACTTTCTCATTATTTGAATATCTCTTTAATACTCTTGTAAATTGTTTTCGCATTTAGTGACATAATTACCAATCAACTGTTTTAATTGAGCTGGTATTTACATCTTAGCAATTATAAACGAGAGAGAAAATGTTTCCCATTCAACCACAAAAATAAATTAAAAAATTAAATATTCGATGGGAATAAAAATCAAATAAGGAATACTTTTCTATATAGGTATTTCTTTCATTACCGGTTTCCTTTGCTCCCCTTTGCCATGATACCATTTATTTGATATAGTTAAAGACCCACGGGCCATGATATCATCCAAATTGGGTACGATACTTTAATGGATTTTAGTTGCGTATTTAAAATTTTTCCCACGTTAATTATAACCGTATTTCTTAAATAAAAATTAATTTATTAAAATACCTTAAAGTGATAATATAATATCCCACCATATTACGCGTAAAACACTTAAAAACCAAGTAGACATTTTTATAAACGCGCGCGCTTGTTACATCACATGATCTAGCACGTGCTTTAGAGTACAAAGATCATTCAAATTTCATTCGAGCGCGAAAATAAACCCACGTGCTTTTTTTTTAAAAAAAAATTATAATTTAATTTCAAGCTAGACTAAATTAACTCCAACAAACTTAAAAGCTGAAGTTAAGTGGAAATATTAATATAGGCTACCATTATGAATGAATATTTTACCATTTATTTCAAAACCATTGGTAACCTAAAATGATCCCTTGGGGGCCCATGACTTAGTTTTTAAGCTAACTAAAACCTCCCGACTAAATTAGTTACTTGGAAGGAAGGAAGGCAGAAAAAAACTCCTGTCATTCTTTACTGGCAGCAATCTCGTTAAGGTATAGGGTGTACCCAGGACCTTAATGACGTCATGTTTAAATGGGAATGCCGAGGGAAGAAAGCCCGCCATAACGAGGGCCTGCCCCATACGCCAACGTGGGTGGACTAACAATAACCCAAACGCCGCGGCGGCCGACTATACCAAAAAGAAAAAAAAATAACTTTTTTTTTTTTTCAAAAGAAGAATTTCTGAAAGTCGATGAAAAGGAAAAATTACTGCCCGAGAAGACGACAGGGGCGTGGAGAAGCCGGGAGGCCGCCATGGCGCCCGGTCAAAGGTCAATTTATACATAAGCTGCCTTCCTGCCAACCTTCTACTTCTTTTGAAATGACGATGGGAAAACCCATACAATTATCATTGCAATCATCATTCGTCATACTTCTAATAATTATATTACTTCTGATATTAACGAAAACAAAATCAACACAAAAAACAATACAAGTAAGTTAAGCCTAATTATTGAAATTGTTATTATTCAAAGGAATACTCAATTAAAGTCTAATTATTACGATTTCGAAGAAAGCAATCAACTAATTGGATGGATATTTCCTTTGGGTTAGGTTTCAAATTAACATACGATTACACGATCTGTTGTTGTTTTTTAGCGTTTACTCATCATTAAATTGAGATAATTAGTCCGGGACTCTTTTATTCCAATCATGATTCAAATTAGTATAATAAACAATAGGTAGGGTACATCCGTTTCAAACAATCCCTGATGTATGTCCACAACAGGACAAGTGCAGGCAATTATTATAAAACATCTAGAGCACTGGCGTGTAACTTTGAATAATATTTCGTTAAGCCTTGGTTTTTGGATTTCGTTTAAATCACGTGATTAGTGACATTACACTACAATCCCTATCTAATATCGTAAACCATAAACCACATACCACCGAGCTGTTAGTCATCAAAATCAAATCATCCTTAAAACTATCATAGAAAAATTTTAGTCTTCTCATGGCAGTTAGGATTAATTCCGTATAACATATGCACTCTTAAGGAATTATGGTGCCATTACTGCCTTTCAAAACTAATGATCAGGCCTTGGAAACAAACTCATCAAGCACCTGTCATATGTTGAACTCCAAAAAGATAATTTTTTCGAATTGGCCCTATTGGGAATTAGTAATAAATATCCAATATCAATCATGCTATGGGTAATGTCATAGGACGCGCTACATTGAACAGGAATAATCATGTTGTGGCAACGCATGCTGCTGAACTTGTTTGCAAATGTTCCCCGAAATTGTGTCCCTGCTTGCTTCGACCACCAACTGGGTTCGCAGTTATACACCCTTTTTCCACCGCCCCGACAACTTAACTTGGTATCAATAACGCAATTGTTATACTTGAACTTAAACAGTTGTAGGGTTACTATCCGGTTACGTTGTGGTCAACAGTAAGATCGCATTAGGTCGGGTCGGGTTGGGAAGAGAAGACTGACTGATGGATAGTTGTAAATGACCCCTCTCTTTTTCAATTGGAAGAACGGGAGTGACCCATGATACTCCTTTGACCTCCCCGGTTCTCGTTTCAGGCTTATTAAGCAGACCAGTGGACTGGTTACACTACCCCCTTCCCCCTCAGTTGATTAAAGTTTAACTAGGTTTTGTCCGTGGTCCCTTAATGTCCCGCTGTGTCACCAAGGGCCATGAGAAATCACACTAACAAGCCATGTCATCAATTTGGATATGTCAAAATTATGGATTATAATATTTTTTGGGGGAGGGTTTTGAAAAAAACGTGTGAAATTTGAGTCATATGTATTTGTGCAAAACATTAATTTTGACAAATTTGTACCATATGGGCGAAACAGATTTTATCATTTACAAATTCAATGACATTTTAGAGGAAAAAACCCTTTAAATCCCTGACCTTTCCCCAATCCCTGGACTTATCTAAGCTTCCCAGGTTCAAAATTCAGGTTTCTCAGGATTTCCAGGTACTGTAGCAATTTTTTGATCAATATAACAACATCAATAAAACAATAATTTTCATACTAAACCAAACCGGAAGTCGAGTTTTTAAGCAACAATCAAGTTCGATGTTTATAGAGCGTTAAAATTATTTTGGGTTTTTGTACAATAATAAGGAAATCCTGAAGAAGACAGTACGTAAGCGTATCTAGTTATTTTTAGACGAATTTTTTGTTTTTTGTTCATGGCCAGAAAGACAAGGAAGGGGCTGGCGCCAAAGCACAGTGGGCTCCGTCCGGAGGAGGAGGTCTAGTCGCAAACAAAGGACAACAATTACAGACCAGTTGAATTGGAAACAGTCAAAGACAAGAAACGATATATATAAAAAAGTGACTTCTCTATCTTATCCATCCCTCCATTGATGTCCATTTCGCGTGTTAAGGACATCTTTAAACCGCGTGTATTCGCGTCACACCCATAAAAACCCCAAGAAAACGCAGTTATCAAATCGAGATTGGACCCACTAAAAGCATTTATAAGTAAAGGCACAGCTATAAATATGACGTAGAATGGAAAGAGGTATCTTTTGACAATCAAAAATAGCTTAAAATGGACGTAGAGGCGTAAGTTCATAAGATATGTTCACCATAAGTTTGTTAATCTCTGGTTACAAACTGGAGCTTGTCATGAAGTGAACGAGGTCACAGATTCGAGGTAAAGCGACGCCTGGTGAGGCGCTGTCAAGGGCCTAGTAATGCCTTAGTAACCTTCCTATAACAACTTATCGTAACCGCATTTGGTAATGTCATACTTATTAATAATATATTACTTAGGTAAAAGTTAGTTAAACTCAAACCTTTCTTAAACGTCGCGACGGTAAAACTTCAAAGCCGCAATACCGACTTTTCATTATCTTAATGTCCGTTAATTGGGAAAAGGCCGAGTTAACTTTAACCATCCCTTTGTTTAAACGAAAATCAGAAAGAATTTTCGGTAAATTTTTTTAACGACTTCGTTGCGTTCAGTATTAATAACCGAATGGATCGGTTTTAATAACCGCGGTTAATATTATACTTTACACTGAACGCGTACGTGAAACTATTTAAGCGTTACGGTGATAATAAATGTAATTAATATCATTAAGGGTAATAAAAATGTCAATTGTTTTTCTTTTTATAACTTTTATGAGGTGTGAAATTAATTAAAAAATAAAGTGATTGAATTCACTGATAAGGATACGAGTGTTAAATGCCAATGTTTGCTTTCTAATTAATATGTTTTCCTTATTTCATTAATTGCGTATTAATTATTTAAACTTCTTTTGCTTTTATTCCTAAATAAATATCTTGGTAGGGTCAAAAATAAATATTTAAGTTCAATTTATATAAAAACAAATTCAAAAATAATACCATAAATAATTTAAGCGTCTTTATAAATATGCAAATCGAACTCCTTTAAATTTCTTATAATCCGATTTGCATAGATAATCTAAATATATTACAAAATAACCTCCTTTTTTTATATCGCTGGTATAAATTTTTTAAATCGCTAATGCTAATACCCTTAACTTGTATAGGGAATTTAGACACGGTTTTATCAAACCACGCGAGTGCATTTCAAATCATAGATATCAAAAATAAATACATACGTAAAAAACTAGACACCATTAGCTAAAATAATTCTATTAATACTTCAATAAAATATAATATTAAACAAAATATGTATGCATATTTCTAATATCTATGTAGAAGAGAATAAAAGAAAAGTGAATCAGAATATATCAGCTATTTTGGCGCAAAAAAATCCATAAGCAACACACACGACCGGAAAGAAAAAGGCGCCAAACAGCACGTGCCTGAATCGCGCGCGTATTTTTTTTCTCCCGCCGTTTTTGCGTAATATTCTTCCTCGTGCATCCCTGGCACGTGACGAATTCAAATGATCGGATACGTTCCGCGTACTCCCTAACTAAGAGACCCATCCATACACACGCATACACTAGTGGCAACCCGCGTTATCTTTAAATAGAGCCCAAGAAAGCGGGTGCCATTACTATAAAGTCAAAAATGTATCAGCCTAGAGCTGGGGCAAGGGCAAACTGGAGAGGTCAATATTCGATATTTCCCGCGGAATTTAAGTCTACCACGTGATCATCAACTCTATGATATTGAATACAATTTCTCTATAATCGTTTCGCTTGTCTATCATAAGTAAAGCAATAAATAAAAGTGTAACGAATTCTAACCTAAGGAGAGTTCCACCCACTTCGAGTGAACGCGTTTTGAAAACCGACAGGAAAATTTTAAATTAATATTAAATAAAAAAAAATATATAAAAATATTCCTTGAACCGTTCCGTTACATAATTTTGTTTGGGTGAAGAAACGTTCAACTACTAAGAATAGCTATAGCGGTTTTTGACGAAAGTTTAAGATAAACGCATGGCCGCTTTGGATGGATCTGCGCTAAGAAGGCATGACTGATTCGAGAGTCTCTAGATAGATAATCTCGTTTTAAATACTTCTTAGGAAGTCCTCGCGCTTCAACAAGTGATTTTTATCAGTGTATAATTAATTTTGGGTTAATTACGGTTCTGGGCATTTTTCCTAGCCTACCTTGGAATTTTTAATTTTCTTTTTTAAAGTTAAATAGATATTTCCGGACAACTATATATAAAAATCTCTGTCCACTTCCGCAACTTGAGACCAATTAAGGGGATATTTTTGGAAGGAATTATTAATTTTAAGCGTATTTTTAATGAATACTAATTAATACCCGATAAAGTTGATTGTCCTTGGATTATTAATTATTATTTTTGGAGTATTAGTGCACGTGCTTTGAAGTTAATTTCTTAGCCCCTCCCACATTGTTCAACCACATATTTATATTTTTTAAATGTTTAGTATTAAGTAAACAATGTGGTATCAGCCCCTGACTTTTGAAAAGGTATATCTATTGTTTGAGAATGAATGAGAGGTATACGAATTAACATTTTGGGGGGAAGTGTCCAACCCCTCCATGACAAAAAAAAAATACCCTAACGAAATAAATTTCCACGCGCGTGTCTTGAGGAATTTGTTGTCGAAAACTTTAAAACTTGTCAATTGATTGAAAATTATGTAAATTAATGTACCACCACCGTCATCATTCCTTTATAAAGCTAAGCCTTGGCCGATCGTTTTATGCCTATACGTTCTTAAAATCGTGGATTTTGATTTGATCATCGGAGAGACTAGCCAGCTAGCTAGCTAGCCCGGGCCGTTAAGAGAAATCAGAAGAACTCGAAAAAGGCGGAATTGGATCTGATTGTTCCACGCCCAGTAATAGCCATCAATTGACTAAAAACAGACAAACCAAGCTGCCGCCGATATCGTGTTCCATAAACTTCCACCCTACCCCAAAACTTACCTAGGCTACCTACCCTTTTCCCAAAATGCTTAAAATAAAATCTTATATTAAATATTAAAGAATTCCGAATATTTTTCATTTTTTTTTCAAGAGTGCTTGAAAAATAAAGGGGTTTACAATTACAACTAGCTAAGAGTGTAAAAGGGGTGAGAACTGAGAATAATCTTGATTTAGGCTAAAGTTACTTTGGAGGTAAGTGTTCGGAAAAAAGGGTATTAGCATAAGCTTAGCTAACTTCAGGATTTATATGGATGGAACTAAAGTTGCTAAGCTTAAATGAAAAATATTTAACAAAATATTCTGTTTGATGTTCCGTTGAACTTTTAAGCCCTAGTCCAGTTTTTTAATGATAATTCCATGAGTATGGAGCTAATCAAAATTAGGCCTATTTACTAATCAAAATTAGGCCTATTTACTAATCAAAATTAGGCCTATTTACTAATCAAAATTAGGCCTATTTACTAATCAAAATTAGGCCTATTTACTAATCAAAATTAGGCCTATTTACTAATCAAAATTAGGCCTATTTACTAATCAAAATTAGGCCTATTTACTAATCAAAATTAGGCCTATTTACTAATCAAAATTAGGCCTATTTACTAATCAAAATTAGGCCTATTTACTAATCAAAATTAGGCCTATTTACTAATCAAAATTAGGCCTATTTACTAATCAAAATTAGGCCTGTTTACTAAGCTTGTTTTTTCAATGATAATTAAATGAGTAAAAATCTTCGCCTAATCAAGTCTATTTTCTACTCCTAACCAACTAAGTAACCTTAAATTTCCTAAAGACATTACTAGTACCGCATTCCTTCAAAATAGACAATAATGGCAATTGGTCAAGAAGATGTCGGACAGTCTTGTCTTTTTTATCTTACAAAGCATATTTCCGTGGATTTTCCTTTGATCGTAAAAACGTGGGCGTTTTAGATTTTAAACAACTCCATCCTCTTCTTATAAAGTTTTTGATACGTTTATATATGTTATATAATAATGTTACATCTCCAACAACTGGTTTTATTTTTCTTTTCTTCGTCGACATTTTCGAAGGTAGGGTTATATGTCTTGACGCGGTGGGTGAGGTTTGTCTTGGATTTAAGAAAAAATATATTTTCTTGACGAGTTAGTTCCTAACCTCCTTGGTTTTGGTTTTACGGTATGGCCATGTCTACTAAGGTATGTTTGGTCTATCTAAGGTTTGCATCTTAACTTTTTTTAAATATTTAGGGGATTCTTGGGCAAACAAAAATCGTGGTTCGTCCGATGAACTCTTGCAACGAAACTTTCTTCTTCAAGATGTTTTCTAATCGCTCCTTTCAAATCTTAAACGTTTAATAACATCACATTTATTTTGTTATTTTTTTATGCTTCTACTTATTATTTTAAAGGGTTTGTGAAAAGCTCTGAATTAAGAGTTATGTTGTTATTATTCGTATATATTTAGGACTAGTCGTCAATTTTATTTAATTAAGGAAAACCAAATTTAAATTGTCCTTTAAATTTGGTTGGAAATTTCTATTTCTTAGTGGCCCCACTTGTAAACTATGTGACGCAAATAACAAGAAACTACAATCCCCCTGGCAATGTTACTCTCATCTCTTTCCACGCAACACTCATTCTTTTTATGAGTTTAGAGAGCAAATGTTAACCAGGTTGTAAATAACCAAAGTGGGAGACATGTCATGGCTCGGGGTTGTTGCCTTTTTGCAGTGTCTTCTGGTCCATGGAAAGTTTTTAAAAGGGAGAGCAGCCCACCCTAGCTGATATCAACAATGTTGTTGTACTGATAGTATACCAGGCTGCAAACGGGACCGCACGAAACCATGGGTACATTCTCACGCTCTAGCAACATGATGCAAAGATGTCAAGAGGAAAAGTGTTTAAAACATTTTGCTATGCCGCCGCATGGCCATTATGAGGCATTTACGACCTTACCGAGAAAGAAGAAAAAACTGTCTCTTTTAAGAATGTTTTTCTTTTTGGTTTAAACAAGCCTTAGCCTGTGTGTGGTGGAAGGGGCATTCTGCAGTCATTTTACCATTTCTTAAGTTTTTAAAAACCAACCTCTTTTTGGGTAGAAAGATTTACGAGGACATGCGCGGTGGAGCATTTTTTGAATATTTATGTTCTTGAGAAAAGGAAAGGGAAAATATTTTTATATCTTTTAATGACTCAATTTAATATTATCTTTAATTGTTTCCACGATAAATATGATTAAGTTTAATGCACATTTGCATTCCGCCCTTTTAAATTTTATTAATGAATACCTGTTTGCACTCTTCCTCAGCATTACTAACAGATCTATATCGACAGAGCTTTTCAGGAGCTTCAAAATAAGGGTAACTAGGTCAAAATTGGACCAAAACTAAGCGAGTTACGAAAAACAAAAGATGATTACGTGTAAACAATAAATAAATAAAAAAAACAACTAAATTCAATATAAATTAATTAAATCTAAAAAAATCTGGTGCAGCTTTTGGTGGTTCACGAGACTTATCTAGGGTTTAAAGAAACTTTTAACCTTAGAATATAGCTCCTCCCCTTTTCCTTTTATAAAAATAAGCCTATTTAAATTACAATATAAGAAACTTTAAAACCAAAAGTGTAAGAAAAAACCATTCCTTGGAGAGAGAAAAGTTAAAATACCTATTTTACAATATATTATAAATTTAAAAAAAAATCCCAGCAATCTTATAAAATCCTTCCCATCCTTTTACAGAGAGAAAGAAAGAAAAAAAAATTGGTCCGAATATTTACGTTAGAAACCGAGTGTTAAGCCTTGTCTATAAAATATGGCCATGCTCGAACCAGAGTACTGAGAGTAGTTCCGCATGATTTTCTCTTGATCTAAAGAAGAAGTTACATCACATGTAGATCTTTCTTACCCAAATCCCCCCCCCCTTTCTATCTCACTCCTTACGTCGGCTCGAAACCCTTTGACAGAACGTTGCTCCCCAAACATACATAGCTACACTTCTTTTTTTTATTTTTCAGTAACCAAGGCTTAAGTTTAGTTAGGCCTTTTCTTTCAAACCTTTTGCGGGAAATTTTTAAAAGAGTAAATAAAGGTTCGACAAAGTCATATTTTGGTGATGCATTTTTTCTTTTAAAAAGAGTGAATTTTGCTTACGAAGGTATTTTGTGTATTTCTATTTTTTTTTAATCGAGGGTATAACCACTCTTATTGATTAAGTAATATTTAAAAGTGAGGAATCCCTTGTTTTAATGCTATTTCTATTTGTTTTACAATGAAGAAATAACACCTGTTTCTTATAACTTTACAGCAGTCTATAAGGATATAATAAGGGCTGTCATTACTGTTTATTTTCAAATTCCATTGATGGGGAAATATTTCCCTAAATTGAGTTGTTAAATTCCAATCAATTCAATTCCTATCTATGGGCATCACGATGGTGTCTAGAGTCTAAATTTACGTATAGCCCGTCTAGCGCCAAAATTTACAGAGGAGGTACCGAAAATGAAAGCTCATAACAATAGTAGAAAAACATCCAAAAAATAAAAAAAGGAAAATTCGTAATAGCTCAACTCATTACAACTTTCTCCACCTAATATTTCAATATTTTGAAGTTTTTTCAATTCGAATGCGTAGCGTGTTTAAAGTAGGGAATAATGCTTTTAAAATTAGATAGGTCCGCATTGTAAAGACCAGTATAATTTCCGAATGAAATTTCTTTTCTACAAACAGCAATCAGAACAGAAAGTAAAACCGAGGGGTAAGTCACTCGGAACAATTTCTGTAGAGTTAAATTTTAATTATTTCACCCCTAGTTCCAGGTTTTGTCACGTGAGGTGTAGGGATACATGATGTTAAATATCATAAACAAAAATAGTACGCCCGATTTATTACACCCATTTCTTTAAAAATAGTGCCTTACCCCACGGTTAAAAAACCACCCGAGGGCATATAAACTACGGCCATCCCCAAATTTGAAATTTTCTCTGAATAAAAAAACACCACCAAACATCATCCCAATTTAAAAATTCCATGGATACAAACGTATATTGTATAGAAGAAAAAGCATCGCAAATTACACTGAATAATAATGCATTCTAAGCCTGAAATAACTTCACAATACGAAACTTTTTTGTGGTGGTGGTGGTAGTAGTAGCAAAGAGTGTTAAGCAAAAATTAAAAAAAAAAAAAAAATTATACTAAAACTCAATTTCTTATCTTTCCAAAAATTTTGCAGTTTGAAAAGCAAATTTTTTTTTCACTCTATAAAAAACTTTTTTATAAATAAATTTTTGCTTGTAAAAAAAAAAAAAATGATACGAAAGAAGCAGCGGCGAGGCGAGGCAAGCTAAGGTCTTATTATTCAACGGGCACCGCAAATAAAAACTGAAAAAGTCAAAACAGAATAACTATTCGGCAAAAACGTGTTAGCTAAATTAAAAAGACTTCAAAGATTACTAATGTATCTTCCCCCCAATTCTCTTTTAGTTATTATTCTTTATCCTCAAAATAGATTAGTTCCTAAAGAAGAAGAACCATGCACCATTCGTAAGTAAGCTTTTGTTGCTCAAAATGCCGACTTTAATAAAAAAATATATATATATGTATACATGGCGGCCATTTTATTTTTTTCATAGAAAAATTATATTCTTTATTATTTTGAGAGTTTGAAAATATTTTTTTCTATGAAAGTTAGAAGTTTACTTGAAGAGATTTTATGAATTTTCATAGCAGCGTCTTCAGTTTTTAAAACGCAAGAGAGAAAGAAGAAATACGTGAAACTTAAAGCC
Organism: Phalangium opilio; assembly: GCF_054372755.1. Taxonomy (NCBI): domain Eukaryota; kingdom Metazoa; phylum Arthropoda; class Arachnida; order Opiliones; family Phalangiidae; genus Phalangium; species Phalangium opilio. The sequence continues at coordinate 2,479,821 of NW_028324147.1, read as the reverse complement.
TCTAGCCACAATCTACCCACTTCTTTTCACACAGAAATCAGGAATGAAAACTGATTAATCAATACCGCGTGTCATAAGTTTACGATGGTAAGTGTACAGTCTTCCTAACTCTAAAATAGACTCAGCAAAGAAGAAATTTTTTTTAACGGAGGAGATTTATTTGAATATTAGGCCAAATGCAAGGCATTTTTTATAGCGTCCGTGTGGCCTGCAATGCTGATAAAACGCCACCTTGGGAGAAACACACGAATGATTGAACCATCCTATGCTAAAAAATTTTAGAAGATAATTCCCTCCAATCTATTAGACTTATGTTCATAAACTTATGATGATATACTATCCTATATAGAGAAAGAGAAGACTGAAGGAGGAGATAGAACTACTTTTTCGTTTGCTACAGTTAGAAATTTAACCCTCGGAAAAGTTTAAAAAGGCATATTTCTTCCTTGCGGGTTTGTGTGTTGGCGAATAATTTAAAAAGGAGAAGGGCACCAGGGGTGGGGAAGGAAGTGGGAAAGCTAGAAACTTTTCAATCAATGCCAAAATTTGAATTGGATAAATTTTAACAGATAATAGAGTTATAGGTCCAACTAATACTCAACTCGCCAATTGAACAGGAAAGAATTTTAAAATGTGGAATAACCTTATTTAGACAAACTTCTTGTTTCGAAATCCCTGATACTTAAAGCTTCGTTTCCCTGATAATTTCCCTTGAGTTTCCACGACTTTTCTTATAAAGGTAGTCAATGTTATTTCCCACACCTAAATCAAATTCCCTGACTTTTCCAGGATTTCCCTTGACCTTGGGAAAGAGAAGGGGTTTAAGGCAACCCTATAAAATATCTCCCAAGAAGTATTCTATCAACAAATAAAAGATACCTTAATTAAAACTTCTGTCAGAACATAAATTATTTTACTGCTGAAACTTCATCGAGTCAGTTTGATAATTAAATCCTACAATATTAATGACTTTTTCATTATAGGGCCAATACATCTTTCCCCCTAATTTTAACTGTCCCTAAAGCGGAAGTCAGGGAACAATAGCTCAATTTCTAAGGTATGATAGTCGACTGGAGTTGAGAGCTAGGGATGGGGGTATTTATATTTCGAGCTCCAGAGAGCGGAATGATCTCAGCGTGATACGTTGCAATATGAAAAAAGAAACACCTTCAAATTCCCTTTTCTTTTTATTCTTTTTTTTTAATCCTGGCAAATGTTTTTTATTCAATCTTTTTGTAACACGCTTCAAGGCCCAGGCTAGAATCTAAGAAACTAGACGCAACAAACGTTACGTAACATAATTCAGAAGTTGGTTAACATAAAGAAATATGTAGTTACTTCTTTTGGAAAGTTTTCTATTTCTCCCAAGGAGGATGAATGAAAGGGAGACGCAGTTTGTTATTATAAAGTCCACTAAGTCAAGAAGTATTTCATATTCAGTGAGATTAGGGGAATTCGAAATAACTGCATTTCAACGACCTTGAAATACCTGATTTTTAAATTATTTCAAATATTTGTAACTTTGTGAAATGTTAACCGATTTTAACGAAATTTGTCTTATTTTGAAGAGAAAAACACAGTCTACCTCATTAAATAGAACTTAAAAAGCGCATTAATCGCGTATCCCATAGTACCTCGCGACGAACCCTCATGTATAACTTCTACAAAAGAATTTACTTCTGGAAATGGTGGTAATATTTGAGCATTTTCACTGGCACGGTTGCTGGCCATCAGTCCACTCCATTGTGAGTGCGGGTCGAAGTCAGAAAGAAGAAGAAAAAATTAAAAGAAAAAAACTAAATTCGCTCGGGCCTTGGTTGGTTTGGGGATGGCGATCGGCGGGAAGTTCTCTTATTATGGGTACCACATGCTGGGCCTTTTGGTTTAACGACCTTTAACTATAACCAGCCAGCTACATAGTCCGGACCGGCCGCTGCCACAACCTAAGTTGATTTTGCGATTACCTACCTTAACTTCGACGCACCAAAAAAAAAATTTATTAAAAAAGATTTCAACCTAGGCCTATATTAAAGAATGTCGTCCAGTTTAGTTTCGGAGCTATGCTATGGACCTATCAGATTTGTATCTCATAAAAATTATAGAATTTAAAAGAAATACAGCTTTAAAAAGCATCCCAGTTTAATATTGGAAAAATGGTGTCTTTCTATTGGCTAAACTAACCATATCAAGACTGCAAAATTTTATTTAATTATTAATATTTGATTCAAGCGATATCTTTAAATAAATAAATATAAATCTATTTTAAAATTAATATATCGTACTTTAAGTTTTAATCTTCTAGACGCAGTTTTCTTGAGAAATAAACACACGAGCTCGTAAGTTACCATTACAACAATAGCCTGTCATCAAGTATGAAAAAAATACCCCTAAATCTAGGATATGCATTCAACACCCAAGCGAGTTAGCCAGCAAGCAAGCGAAACGAGCAATTTTGGGATATGCTTAGATTTAGCGTAACGTAAAGTCATCCGCCTAGTCACTCCATAGGCCCTGAGAAATTCGTCTCTAACACAAGAAAAGTAGAAATAATAATAGTAATGCATCTCCAGCATTAATTCAGGTTGGGAATTGAATGATAATAACTGAATCGAACTGAATACTACAAGCGTTTCAGTATCGGTTGTTGATGACTGGCAACAATTCCTTGACTTCTCCTTGACCTTTCTTGGCTTATTTGATTTAATTCTGTTACATGTCACTGTGGTAACCCATTTTTGAATTAAATGAGCAAGTTTATTTATTTAGTTCAATGTTGCAAATATCCCCACGGATTTCTCAGTACCTACAGGCCCTTAACAGCTTAAGCCTAGCTTTTTCCCGAAAGCAAAAGTGATCCTTATCAAATTTCACGAAATTGTGGAAGCAATTCTCCAATCTGCATTCTGCTTAGCTAAGTATACCTACTAATCCCTCGACTTTGTTGCGAAGAAATCCAAAGGGATAGTAGAACATATCTTATCAACTTATGGGAACTTCTACTAGTTAATGTTATGTTTCAAACACAATATTTTTAAAATGCTCGATTCATCCGCGCAACTATCCCTTTAAGGAAGGGGGGGGGGAATAAGAGGGCGTGGCAGAAGGGGGTATGACGTCACGGCATTCTTTTTCAAATTATATACAGAAACAAGGGGACCTCCGAGAGAAAATTTTCTTTCTCGGTTAATTTTACACAGATTCTTTAAGTTATAATTCGAACGAGCTCTAAGACTAAGAAAGCCTAAGCCTTAGCAAGCGCGCGAGGCAAGCAAGCAGCCTAAAAACCCCTAAAAAATATCAAAATAATCGTGAAAATTCCCGCCCTTTTTACGGTTCACGGTACATTTAACTGGCGCACCGGCAATATGAGATTTATATATATATACTGTTTTGTTTTTTCTCTCTTTCTCTCTCCTCAATTTCGTTTTCGTTTGGCGCGCGGGTTTTATGTATATGAAGACATATATTTAAATTTTATATACTTAACTGCTATTTTATTATAATATATTTGCTTTTAAATAATCGAGGGGTATAACACTTTTCTACGCCGAAAGAGAAAGTGTTTTTAAATAGATTAGAATAAAAAATAATCGAAGTGATTGACCCCTCGTTAAGATTATATATTAATCTAGGGGTAACACATTTCTTAGAAAGATAGAAGTGTTTTTAATCAAATTTCAATTAATAATCATCGAAGTGAATGGTCCCTCGTTAAAAATATCTATTATTAAGAATATAGAGCTTTTAAATACAAGGAGGATATGGTAAAGCAGTATTTGAAAATATAGGTATGGAAACAAGAGTGCATTAAACATGGGAGTGTACCAATTGGATGGGTTTAGCGTGCGTACGACGTATTTACCCGACTGTCAAGAATGGCTAACTACCTGCCATTCCGCGAGAGCTATTGAAAAATGGGGTACGCGGCTATTATTGATTCTGTCAAAGTTAACCCGAGCTGTTTAAGAAACGACTGGGAAATGAATAAAAATGGTTGTCAATTATACAAACATTCGTTTTTTCTCTCAACACATTCTCCCCCTCAAATAGGGTAATGGCAACTAGTATTAACTTCCCATACGGTGCAAGGCTAGGAACTGCATTTACTGAGTTCAATCGATATATAACAGTTCGTCGCTCCCACGGTCTCAATCCCTACTGTAACAACTCCCTACAAGAACTATTCATGCCCTGTGAATTGGATTACAGTGGTATGTAAAACAATATATATATATATTCGACGTGTAGTATAATCCTACTATAATATAGGGGTTTTCCTCCTATCAGTATAAAATTTCGTAAAACAAATAATAATTAACTAAATCTATTCTCTAATAATCATGAATTGGAATATTGATTACAGTTAATACGTAAAACAATATACATTCGACGTGTAGTATAATCCTACTATAATATAGGGGTTTTCCTACTACAAGTATAAAATTTCTTAAAATATGAAGAAAAGCAAAAATTCCAATTAATTCTCTTAAATATTTAACAATACCTTATAAAACCTACCATGAAAAAGTCGATTTGTTTACAAATTCACAATAGTTATCAATAAATAAATAAGTCCACTTTTCTTAATATACTTCTAACATAAATAAATAAATATTCTAATTAGTGCAGTTAAAACGAACTTTTAAATTAGAACCCCTGAAAATAAAAAGAAAGCTTTGTTTTTCTTTGTCTCTCTCTCTTCGTTTCTAAATTGGCCCTGACTAATTAGTCTTTAACATTATGTTTCCCCAAAGTTCTTGTATTTGTTGTCTCGTAAAGAAAAGACCCGTAAAAAATAATTAAAATATAGAATTTTTAATGAATCTTCTTTAAACCTCTTGTTAAGGACGTCGTGCGAGTTTATTTTATTATAATATTTTTTTTTACTGTTTTTTAAATAGTAATTTAGCGAGCCGTTACCTAGCATAATATTAGTAGCTAACTGGTTTGTTTTAAGCGCTACGCCATTAATGGGAAAATTATGCCGTTTCTAATTATCACTGCAAACCTTAAATCTTGCCCAAAACCAAGAAACTCGAAACAAGGGGTGAATTTTATTTTATTTTTTTATTTTAGAAAGATGGTAATATATATATTTTTTAAATTCTTTCTTATTACGACGATTCGTTTGCGCATGCGCTGCTGTTTTTAGCATACCGTTAATTTATACGCCATGCCTAAGTTATTAAATTTGCTCCACTTAGAGACGGGACTTAATTGTAAAAATGCTAATTTAATATTATTTTAGGAAAAATTAGACTTTGCTATTTATTTTTAAATACTAAATATTTAAAAATTGTGGTTGATATTTTAAATACGCTCGCTCGTTTAAGAGTGAGAAAGGCAAAAGCTAGGGCGTCCATCTTGGAAAATGGCGGACAGAGTGACGTGCATGTTACCTATTTATTTTTGGTTAATTACTACAACTAAAGTAGTTCATCTTTACCAGTAAAATGTAACTGTACATAAGAACATTCCGCCCTAACACGTGACGTGTAAATATTCACGAAAACCTAATACAATTAACAGCTCAAGAACATATGAACAGCATTCTTAGGTTTGTTTTCTACGACCTTAAATTCGTTTCGCAATGACTTTTGAACTTGAAGACCTTAGATCACGATGGTGCATGCCCTAAAGTTCAATTGGATTCGATTCTACAATTCAACGTTCTCAATTCTTAAATAGATTCCAGATTAAAAAATAACAAAAAAAAATGACACGGCTTCCTATTTATTACAATGATTATTTACAATTGGTAAATATTTCGAAAATGACTTTGCATGTCATGCATACGAATTAAGGCCCTGTAGTCTTTTTCTCTTTCTCTCGGATATATTTTTATTTATTCTTGATTATAGTGATACTCCTGTTATTGAGTATACATACATGTGAATGTTATTTTAATAGATAAATGGGTAAAAAAAGAGAAGTAGAAAATAAAGGAAATAAAATGATGTTACCTGCGAAAAGGAGGTACAGTATAACGCAGAACAAGCGAAACAAATATAGAAGTTAGACGCGTGTATAATGATCATTTCGTGAGTTATTTGAAAGATACGGACGGTTTAGTTTAGTGTTAATGGGATTAGGAGAGTTCTTCTAGAATAGAAGTTCAGACGTCCTTTCTATTTATGAATTATATTAAATGGTTTATTATTCTCATTTTTTTTTAATATATATAAATACGAATAACGAATGTATTGACTATACTTAGTGAGTATTCCCTCGAAAATTCGTAACAAAGTGAGTGACTCACAATCTCCTCGGAAATTCCCCTTCAGGCAACCACAAACCATCATCCAAAAATGCCTGACTCGGCTTTCCTTTGATTTTGACTCATAACCAACCTAAATATTCTAACGAAACCCTAATTAATTCATAGCCAATACCTCGCAAATAATTAATTAAAATACTTAAGCTTATCCTAAACCGTATAATGGCAGTTCCAAATTTATAGTATAGTCAGTCCTAGGCAAAGATTACATTAGATGCCACTACTCCAAAAGTTATGGTTGGTATATAAAGGGTTGCGGCAAATGTTAGAATAGACAAATTTGATTTACACGGATTATCTTATTTCGATATAAAAATGAGATAAAATTCCAGGATGTTTTAAAAGAGTGACCTTATACAGGAGAGAACGAGGACCGACCCCGAGAGCATGTGGTCTATAGGATTTCTGGTTTTAAAGCCAAGCCAAGAAAATATATCAGAGTCTTTTGAAATAGCGTCCGAGAAAACCGAAAACCACACAGCCTTTTTCCGTTTTTTTCCCGAGCCATCTTTCATCCTTGCCCATGGGCCATGGCACCCAAAGAAGGGGGATCCCTATACAGATTATTCAATGTAGCTTATAATAGGCATCATGGTATTGCAAGATACAAGGACGCCGGCCTTTAAGGTGCTGTTGATGGTGACTGTGGTGGTGGTTGAGGTCGCGGTGGTGGATAGGTTAACAAAGCTATATAGGTACCGGGGTTCAAATGGAAACAGCAGTATCGGACCGTGCTATGAACAGAAGTTCGTAACGCGTACGTAAGTCGAAAGATAAACAAATTTAGAATAAATGTTCTAGTAAATTTTTTTAATCCAAATTGCAATTATATTTAAGTAGAAATAGTTAAGGGACCTAGTTCTTCAATGATACAATTTTTGTAAAACTGATTTCCCAGACAATTAAAGGTGAAAGGTCATGTCATGTAATAATGGCAGGAGAGGTTTTATTTTTGGAGTAAAATCTACCAAATTGAATTGAAGCTACCAATTCAGAACATAACTACTCAAGCCTCAATAAATTTCCCAGTTTTCCCTGAATTTCACTAAAAATTACAAATTCCCCGGAGTTTTCCTTGAATTTTTTCCATGTATTCCCTCTAAAACCCAATATTCATAGGATCCATGGTCCCCTGGGGTTTAAGTTACCTTTCACGACCTACGGAGCCCATTTTCCATGAAAAATCCCCCAAAATTTTACCATATCTAGTAACCTCGCATCACGAACTTCTGGGGTCTAAGACGAGAAATTGGATATATAGGCGGGTAATACTGTAGTACAATTCTGACGAGATACAATGTAGCAGAAATCCCATGAACTGGTGGTGGCGAGGTTCGATTCGAATTTTAATCCGATGGGACACTTTTTTCCCCGTCGCAATCCTAAAGAAAACTAGGTAAGGCCCAAGGTAGGTATATAGGAAACCCCCGGGTTCTTGATGAATCCATCCATCCCCTAACGGGGTTTAGGGACCCCAGGGGCTTAAGCCTCCCAACTATAAAAGATAGAGGGGCCAATTGCCAAGCGAAAACTTCTATTATCGGATGGTTTCACAGAGCCGGGGAAGCGCGTATATGGGTAGTATAAAGATGCCAGGAAGATAATTTCACAGGTCGCGGTCATGCACAATAAAATTGGGGAGGCCATGTTCACCTCCATCAGCCCCATGATGCCTTCTTTGCATCTTACAAAAAAGCAGAAGTTTTAGAATGGAAAAACATCAAAAATTTATACATTGGAAAATTATTTGTATGAAAAACTTTATGGCTTTCTGATAGGGCATGATATACCATGTGTTATGTTCGGACTGTTTTTCAATATGTTTATCCGGTCTCGAAATGTGCCCTAAACTGACCTATTTAGGACAAAAGTTAAGGTCAAAGGTTATTTTAAAGAATAATATTTGTTATAAACAAGTTAACTCTTAATTTGCAAACTTAAGTTTTAAACATGCTCTTACGTGCAAAACGCACCAGTCAAAATTTGTTTAAATTTTCCAATTAAAATTAAATTCCCTGGACTTAGTTCCAATTCTTAAAATTGGCTGACCATTTTAAAATCCTGACCCATTGACCCATGCTTTTAAAAAATTAAAATTCCATAACATTCCTTGATCATTAAGGCCCATTTCTTTCGACTCCTGTGCAGTAAGAACACGACTTCAAATATAAAACTAACTTTACACATTAATGTGAACGGTACCTTCATTAAAATAAATAAAAAACACACTATACATAACCATACTCGCGATCATACAGACGATAGCAATCGCGTGGTCGCGAAACCCAAAAAAAAACTACACCGCAATAAAAAGGTGACAATACCAGGTAGGTTAACATCTGTTACGGGGGTATAAGGTAACCTTCTATTGAAGGTATCGAAGCGCTATTAACATGAGATTTACATGAAAAGATGCCGCGTAGAAGATACGCTCGCGCCCCGAAAGACCCAGCGCGCGCAAAAGGAAATTGACCATGCGTATAAGCACTCCGGCAGAGTAACACTCCGTGTGAAAAGATATACATTAGCATAAACATAAAAACTACGAGGATTTACACCTTAGTACCCTAGATTGATTTTTACAACCTGATGGTTGTAAGAAACAACCTGGGATAAATGAATTCAGACACCGTACCATCTAAGCTTAGATGACCTCCCAAAAATTCCCCCGCTGTTTTTATATAACTAATAATTAATTAACAATAATTAGTATTTATTTCTGTCGCATTCCCTTAATTCCATTTGATATTACAACAAACTCCCTAAAATAATTCCACTCCTAAATAATTCAGATGTTTAAGAATAACCTTCATCCGCTTCTAATATACGAGGGCCCCATTATGCTAATTTCTGTCGAGGTACTAGAGTTGCAAAAGGGCAAATGATTTAACACCTTACGTTTATAGGAGGGAAAACAAAAAAGGTACCTAGGCTAGGGGAATTTTTCTAAAGTCAACATGGGTAAGTAAAGGATCTCATAGCCCCTTCACATTACCTGGCAAATATCCTCAGCTATCTATTGCCTCTTCTGAAGAAGTGTTTCCACTTCAATCGCATTTAAAGCGCATCTTTAAAAACAGGCTTGCCATACACGCTAAATTTTCAGATTCAAATCAATAGCTGACTTCTACAGGTTTTCCCTGACCATTTCCTGTCACATTTTCGCCATGGAATAAAAACTGGACAGTGAAGTAACGTCGACATTCTTTGAAATTCCGCAAAGGCGTTTAAATTAAGTCTAAATATAAATCTCTACCCCTGAAAGTCAAGCGAAGTCAAGGGACTCGAGTTAAGATTTCGTTTCGTTTTTATTTATTTCTCGACTTCCATTTTTTGAGAAGGAGATCGCGCGACAACTTTGAGATCATACAAGAGGAGACAGTATGTGACATCCAAAGATTAGCTTAGAGATAACCAAAAAAATCTTTACGTGAAAATAAAGCGCCATGAAGGGGAAGAAAAATACATATATATATTGTATAAAAAAGAGAGAAAGAGTAAATCCGTTTCAAGTATCGGGGAAAGAGACCATTACTTTCTAGGGTTAGTATTTTTCAATCCGAAACGAACCAAAAGGAGATACTTTCTTTTTTATCTATCTTTCAGATGCGGGGGCGGATAAAAAATGTAGAAATACGAATATATATATATATACCGAATCGACTCGCGCCTACTATAGTATACTACCGAGATGTCCATAAGTTGCCTTCCTTCTAAGGTATTATTCAATATTTAAGTTATTCAGTGCGGTCGAAATTCGTTTTATCATTTTTCTCCTACTGATTATCCATGGTTTTTCCACTGATATTAAAGGATTTCCCCATGAAAACTTTGCAATAATTGAACTTAATTTAATCCGTAGCTACTGTATCTAAGTTACAGAGTATCTCACCCCTCTTTTTGGCTTTAAACGCTTTACAATTCCCTCCCAAATAAAAAATATAGATCGAACCAAAAAAAAAAAAAAAATCCTGGTCTGATATAAAAAAAGTGTAAGGTAAGATATAGGTTGCGCCTTAGGAGCCTGGCTACGCAGTTTTTGATGTTCGAAAAAGGCTTATAAGGGTTGTAGGAGGAACCCGCTGGCGTTTATCCACTTTCCCTACGTAAGTATATCCTATCCTATCCAAGTCGGAACACAACGTTAGCAAAAATCGATATAAACCTTCCCGCCACCCAATCATGCCCAAGGCTGCTGCTCCTAAGGCGCGAAAAGAGGGTCAACCCTGTTGTGCCAGGAGGTCAAATTGACCGTTTTATGTTTTTGTTTTTGTCCCACGTCTATTCATTATGGAAGAGAGAAACCTGGAAAGCATCCAATAATCTTTGCGCGGTTAAAAGTAGATTAACCAATAATAGGTCGTTGATTTTCCCTAAATTATTTTCCTTCGTTTTGATTTTCCCTAAACCATTTTTCCTTCGTTTTGATTTTCCCTAAACCATTTTTCCTTCGTTTTGATTTTCCCTAAACCATTTTTCCTCCGTTTTGATTTTCCCTAAACCATTTTTCCTTCGTTTTGATTTTCTCTAAACTATTTTCCTTCGTTTTGATTTTCTCTAAACTATTTTCCTTCGTTTTGATTTTCCCTGAACCATTTTCCTTAATTTGCATTTTCCCTGAACCATTTTCCTTAATTTGCATTTTCCCTGAACCATTTTCCTTAATTTGCATTTTCCCTGAACCATTTTCCTTAATTTGCATTTTCCCTGAACCATTTTCCTTAATTTGCATTTTCCCCGAACCATTTTCCTTAATTTAAATTTTCCCAGAACCATTTTTCTTGATTTGCATTTGCCCAGAACCATTTTCCTTAATTTGCATTTTCCCTGAACCATTTTCCTTAATTTGCATTTTCCCTGAACCATTTTCCTTAATTTGAATTTTCCCTGCACCATTTTCCTTAATTTGCATTTTCCCTAATGAAGAAGTTTCAATTTCGGAAATTATTTAAAAACGTTTAAAAATTTAAATTTTCTCTACTAAAATAAAATTAATTGGACTTTCCCTGACAATTTTTCATTGAATTCCCTGAATTGAACATGAGACCCGACGTTACACAATTCTAATTCTAAACGATCTCTCCCTGTCGTCCAACCTTTAGAAATATATTATGTTGCGTATAGAAACTTGTTCCATTTTTCTCTCTCCTGCACTTTATAAATTCTGGTAGGTATATATAAAGAATATAATACGTGATTAGATTTGAAGATTTTGGTTCAAAAATTATTCTTGGTTTTTTAGTTTAATTAAAAGGCCAAGTGGAAGGAGAGAAAAATTGGGGATATTAGAATGACTAACAAGGCATGGATGGCTCTTTATAATAAGCGACATTTCAATTTAGGGTTAGGAGGGACGCTTTTTAAAAAGAAAGATAAAGTATGATGTGGACGTGGTATGCCTACATTTAACCTCAGAAAAATTTTAAGGAATTTATATTTTTTTGTTTCAAAGAAAGTGTATGTAATTTTTTTTTCTTTCAACTTAGTGAAAACAAGCATAACTTAAAGGGAATATAAACTGTATTGACACGAACTAAATTTTCAGATTCCAATTAATACCCGAGTTAATACAACTTTTGGAAAACCGATTTTCCCAGCGCTTTTTCCCAAATGTGTAGTAATAACAAAGTGGTTTTATTTCTTGAAGTAACCCCTTCAAAGTAAACGTACTCAAACCTCACAAATTTCCCTGAATTTTACAAAAAATTCGAAAATTCCCTGAGTTTATGTCAACTTAATTAATTTCCGAACCTTATTCCGTGAATGTATCCTTAATTAATTTTCAGACAATTGAACTAATATGAAATTCCATGACTATATGGCCCCCTCCATGACTTTTCCAGATTTTTCCTTGACTTACAGTAAAAACCACGGCAAATTAATTTATTAAATAAATAAATAAATAAACAAATAAATAAACTTTAACAATGTGTCATACTTGCTAATTATCATACCAATTAGTTTTTTTTAAAAAAAAAACACCTATTAATCACTATATAATTTTCCTATGGGAATCTTAAGGAATTATTCCATGGAATTAATTTTTACAGATTATGACAGCTGGTCTGTTCATTTTAGTTGCAGCATCGCAACTCCTAATAATAATGATAATGGGGAGACCCGATCAGTTTTGAAGAAAGAAAAAAAAACCCCCACCTTTTCAAAATTCTGCGCACGAGTCATTCTTTAGTAATACGCGGCGTATCCAGTTATTACATATATATTGTAAATGGCGGGAATTTATCGATACGATTCGGATTGGTTGGTACCTTTTGAAGAACTACCACGTAATAACATTACGCGCTTTAGTTTAGTTTTTGCAAGCAAAAGAGCACATGGCCATTTTAGGCTAGCAGACTACAGCTTAAGGGGAGATGGTGGTGCTAAAACAACTGTTTCAATTGGTATTTGAAGCAAGGGAAAGAAATAATGACTTCCGATGCGAATAAAACGGGGCAAATTTGGAGTCACTATACACTTAGTGAATTTATAAACCTAGGTTTTATTTTGAATATTCATGGGCATATTTTTTTTCTTGTTAAAAGACATAAATATATGTATTATTTTTAATGGCTTTTTTCGACAAGTTTTAATTGCTTATTTTAAATAAAATTATACTATTGTTATTTAAAGAGGACAGTATATCGGTTTAATACTAAATAATATAAAATTTCGAGGGGGTAATCACTAGTAATCCCAAATAAATTAAAATTTTTTTTTAAAATTTCAAATTGATGTTCATTTGGGACAATTTCAAAATCACACTTCAGTTGCCAAATTTAACTAGTCACAAATTTAGGAACAAAAATTAAAGATGACGCTAAAATAAATTAACGAGATTTAGGTCTAATCATTTGCATCTCTAAAAGACGATTGAAGTCCAGCGCCCCATCTCCCTGGACATAATTAAACAAAACCGCATAACATTCCCAAACCAAATTGAGTACGTAATTAATCAAGAGAAAAACTGAAGATGATAATTTACGACCATATTTACGTCAACAATCCAAAGCTCTACAATATCAACTGTAGTACGTGGGTTATAGTACGTGGTATCTTTCTCGTTTATGTCATTAACTAACTAACTTGTGTAGTTTATGAGAGACTTGGCCTCCTCCCACTCGCGCTGCAGTGCACCCACCATTGAATCAGGTCTCTAAGTAACTTGAGAACTTACTCGAGATAAACAAAATTAGCGCCGCGAGTGCAGCCAGATCAATTTAAAGCCAGGAGGGAGAGAGAGAGTGAGTACAAATATTTATCCGATCGTAAATCACTGCGCCAACCATAATATTACGACGGAGCTAGTTAAGTACCATTCATAATAGTTATGGCATGCCAAATAAGCAACTAGCGCGCGGATTACGCCGTAATATTATGGCACACGTGTTCTCAAACGGTTGCCACAGGTAACATGATTTTTTTCCAGGTATTCCCTGATCGTATAAAGACATGATCATATTCCCGGACTAATTTTAATTAGGTATTCAATAACTAATTTTAATTCCCAAAGTCAGAATATTATGTGTTTAAAAATGACTTAGTACCAAATTAACTAAAATAAAAAATGTTTAATTCATGCTAGACTTACTAAATGAAACTTATACCTGAACTATTATGAAATTCCCTGAGTTTTACAGTTACAATTTTTAAAAATCCCTGATAACCCTATACTCAAAATCCCTGACGGTTCCAGGGTTTTCTTTTCAGGATTTCATTATTCATTTTAATTCAACTAAATGACAAACTATGTGACTTTACTGCGGGTTAGGTTAGGTATCTCTGTTGAAGATGTACCTACGTGAAGGTAAAACATCCCCTAACCTTTGAACTTCAACTGAAAAAAGCGCTTTTGGAAGTACGGACAGCTACGACATTCAAACTCTTCATTAAAAACAGTTATAAGTTGGATTTACACTTGATAAAACCCAAAAAACTATATATATAAAGAAATGTTAAAATGTCACGGGCCAAATATTCTTCCGAGAGCAGAGGGGGGGGGTGAAATACAGGTATCCCTCCCTCCCCCTCCATTTCCATCTCCTCCCAAAGAAGAATAAAGAAAAAGAAGAAGAAGAAGAAGCAAAACTAAATTGTAAAACGCACCGAAGCGTAGTTTAAATGCATCGGACGATATTCAAAATCTCCTCCTATATATTTTCCAAATATTTTTTAAACTTGACAAGTTTCTTCTTTGCAATCTTTTTTTTCTAAGTTTTTCTTTTTTTATTACATTGACGGTCGAATTATTATACCGGTACATTAATTGAGGTTGCGAAATGGAAATAGAAAAACCATATATTTAACTTTAATTTAATATTTAGTTCTAGAGTCAATTTGTTCTTTCTTATTTTTTTTTTTGGGGTCTATTTTTAAATTCCCCGACTACAAAGTCACCTTTTTTCGTCTATTTTTAAATCCTGTGACTTTAAGGTGACCTTCTTAGGTCTATTTTTATATTCCCCAACTTTATCGTCATCTTTTTTTGGTCTATTTTTATATTCCCTGACTTTAACGTCACCTTTTTACGTCTATTTTTAAATTCCCTGACTTTCCACCGACATTTTTAGGTCTATTTTTAAATTCCCTAACTTTAACATCACCTTTTTAGGTCTATTTTAAATTCCCTGACTTTCCACTGACCTTTTTTAGGTCTATTTTTAAATTCCCTGACTTTAACGTCACCTTTTTACGTCTATTTTTAAATTCCCTGACTTTAACGTCACCTTTTTACGTCTATTTTTAAATTCCCTGACTTTAACGTCACCTTTTTACGTCTATTTTTAAATTCCCTGACTTTCCACCGACATTTTTAGGTCTATTTTTAAATTCCCTAACTTTAACATCACCTTTTTTAGGTCTATTTTTAAATTCCCTGACTTTCCACTGACCTTTTTTAGGTCTATTTTTAAATTCCCTGACTTTAACGTCACCTTTTTACGTCTATTTTTAAATTCCCTGACTTTCCACGGACCTTTTTAGGTCTATTTTTAAATCCCCTGAATTTCGTGACAGTTTTAGGTCTACTACCAAATTCCCCGACACTACAACGAAATTTCACCTAATCCCTGACTTCACCATAAAATTGTACCTCAAAATTTAAACTCCTTGACCTTTCCCAAATTTTTCCTGACCCTGTAGAGTGTAGAGCTAATTCTAAGCGCGCCGTGCACCTTTCTTCCTTAGTCTTTACAACCATTGAACCATTCGGGCCGCTAAATCGCGTGATAAGTTCAAAAAAAAGAAGAAGAAAAAAAATGAAACCAAAATCAAATCAAATCAAATCTAAACCTTACATAACAATCTTTCAAATTTCTATCCCATAAAAATATATATATATAGAGATAGATCTACTAAAGCATCCTTAGAAATAAATGGCTTCTTTCAAGAGAGAATTTACGTTAAAGCGAGCGAGCGGCGCACGCGGTCTTCTACAGACAGGACAGGTAAGGCAGGTAGGTACTTTTAACGTCTCTAGGCCTCTCTCTAGCTTTAGACACACACACTCACTTGGCCGATGGTATGACGTTTCTTAAGACTTTGCGCCGGAGCCGAGTGTAATAGCCGTATCCATAGCCGAAGGGAAAAAGAAGAGACTAGATGCATGCATCGCAGCAGCTTAGGCCTTTTTCATATTTTTGCGAACCCGGAGTAAGAGAGGCGAAGAACTTAGAAGCAAGCAAGCGCGGTTAAGGTTTAATAGGCGAATACTAAAAACAAGGGCCACAGACCAAAAAGTGCTATCAGTGGCAAAAAATACTAAAAAACCCCGACGACGACACCTTGTAGAGTTAGCTAGAAAGGAGATCGCATAGTCTAATATATATACAAAAGAAATACTTAGTGATACTTGAATGTACCGACTGACTACTTTGGATTAGGACCTATTTCGATTACGGTTGAGAGAAGTCAACTATCTTTGAAAGTTCTGATGATTTATAAATATTGGATGTTTCAAGATTTGTATGAAAATTCTTCTCGGACTTTACAGGTTTCCCTGAAAGATGTTTACAAATATCCCCGACTATTCCATGATTTCCCTGAACAATTTTTGCAAATATCCCTGACTTTTCCATGATTTCCCTGAACAATGTTTACAAATATCCCCGACTATTCCCGGATTTCCCGAAACAATGTTTACAATTATCCCCGACTATTCCATGATTTCCCTGAAGAATGTTTACAATTATTCCCGACTATTCCATGATTTTCCTGAACAATTTTTGCAAATATCCCTGACTTTTCCATGATTTCCCGAAACAATGTTTACAATTATCCCCGACTATTCCATGATTTCCCTGAACGATGTTTACAAATATCCCATACTATTTATTCCATGATTTCCCTGAAGAATGTTTACAAATATCCCATACTATTTATTCCATGATTTCCCTAAGCAATGTTTACAAATATCCCTTACTATTTATTCCATCAATGGTAACAAATACCTCTGACGTTTTCAGGTGTTTACCAAAGTCAAATAAGGCTCGATTTAATAGACAAAAAGAAATCCCTGAATTAATAAGAAAAATTTTGAATACCCGACCATTTTTCTAAATAATCTTTAAAATTCCTGATAAATACAGGACTCCAGGTAATTGCGTACAAATCCCGCGTTCTGTTACACAGATTCAGGTGAATTGCGCGCTTAAACCAAATTCGTTTTCATGATTTGACTGATGTTAAGTATTCCTTTAAAGTTAGGGTTTTTTATAGTTCAGCATAAAACACAGAAGCCAAACAATATTTGAATCCTTTTCGAGCATGGGTTAGACGATTCCAATCTTGGAACTAAGCTACCTTGTAGTCTAAATATAATGTCTAACCTTTTCAATATTGCAGGTATGGTTTTTAATATTTGAAAGAATCGGAGAAACAATTCGTACGATTTCATAATTGTTTGATATTAGCAATGAACTTACTAAAGTTCATAATTTTGAGTAAAATTTCGTATTTACGAACGTATAAGCGTGGATTCACTTCGCAGTATCGTTTAATAATTAAATATGATTAATTATAGGTAAATTTAATAAATATATTCCGACACATTAAGGAGAGTCTGAATTAAACCTAATTTATGTAATTAAAGTCTATTAATTGCGTCTGAACAAGTCGCTTTGCTACAAAAACGTTCTATGTCATATGATTTCCAATTCATGTGTTATCCCTAACCCTAATCTATTCAAAACAGAACTAAATTCGTTACATTTAACAACCACCCAATCATATTACCGTAATCATAACTGCATACGTGACGTAATTTCATCTAAAAACATAACAGGTACGAATATACCCCTAAATACTCGCTTTCCAAAATCGAAAGAAATCGTCTTAAAACTTTACGGCAGAAAAATATTTATCCATCAGTGGAAAATTACTCGCGGACACACCTGAGTTATTTTTCGCGCCTTGATCGTTTTAGGGCCTAAAAATATTTCTACCTTTTTGGCGCGTCCGAAGTTCCTACCACCGTAGATTTTAGGGGAGAGGAATATTTTCCCCGGGACCGAGCTTCGCGAAGATCCGGCCCGCTTTTATCCCGTCAAGCGGGGCCGTCACTCGCGATTTCAGAACGGACAGGTATTCGACGATATTCGCGCCGCGATGAACAATAATCACCATTTTTCAGGAAGGTAAAAACGGACAAAAAGGTGATTAAAAACTCACCTTCTTTGCCGAAACACGTCGAAATGAGAGATCCAAAAGTCACAAACGCGGACAACACTTTCCAACGATCCACCTTACCCGACGCCATGACTGTTTGTGAGGGCAAACGTCCGAAGCAGACGCCGCTCTAGGCTACGTTTTCTACCGGCAGAGCGCCCCCTTACAATTTCCCTCTCCTCTCTAAGGCAGGCAGGCAGGCAACTCCGAATATTTCCAGCCCCCCTCCGTTAAAATTTCTCCGCAGCTATTTCTCATTCTCTCTCCCCCCTCCGCGTTTCATCCCCCTACTTTTTCTCCGTAGAAAGAGAGGGCCTCCCCCATTCCTCCGCTTTAAGGGCTGGAAATAAGGAGAAAATACAAGGGGAGAGAGAGCGAAAAAAAAACCTGGCTAAGCCTAAAACCCGAACTATAGCCTGGAAGTAGGCAAACCCGCACCACCGTTCCGTTCCTCTTTCTCTCTCTTTAAAACTCCGCCTTTCTGATTAGCCATTCGTGACGTCACATCCGTTTTTATACCGCCAGAGGGCGCGATTGCGCGGAAAACTGTTATGCGCCATACACCGAAGCTACTCGCCTAGGAGCAAAAACATTCCCGGACCAGAGATTCCTGAAGACAGTTCGTGGAATCGGATGGTACGCGGAGCATACGGACAACAGAACTAAGAACCAAGGCCTATTTATTTATTTATTTTTGTTTCTTTGACATTTGTGACTTTTGTCTCGCGCGTGCGCCAGGGATTTTCTTTGAAAACCAATTAAAGTTTGAGAACCAAAAATAAGAAGGCTAATACTCTCCACGGAAGACCCTCATGAGACCCCCAGACTTGGTTTATCATCCTGTTAAGACACACACACTAGGGAGTAAAAGGGACTAGCTTGTCTTGATTTTTTTCTTTAAATTCTATCACGTTTCTTTTTTTTCTCAATCTCAAAATCATTATTTTGACAAATCGCTAATTATCTCGAAAGTCGAATAAAAGGAGTAGGTTCATTTATCTCAGCTCCGAAAAACTAATTAACGAGTGAAAACGAGTTAAAAACAGAAAGAAAGAAAGAAGATCTAAGCAGAAGACAACGCGAGCTGCTGCCGCTGACTGGGGTTTTAAACTTTCATCAAGCTAAAATCTCGATGACAGAAAACTCCCCCCACAGTCCCTGCCCTTTAGTTTCCAGAGAAAGTCTCTCTAGGTTTGAAATAACCAAGGCCTATCCTCCTATCCTATCTCTTTCTAGTCGGAGGGGTCTCTTAGCATCCTTCGCGCCTTTTTACTCCGTGAGCTATGGCCATCTAGTTTCGAAAAACGGAACTAAATTCAGATTTTTTTTGATTTCCGTGGGTTTTGGGTTATAGTATCTTTGAATGCTTATTAATACGTCTAATTAATAATTAAAATAATGTCTACAAGAATTAAGACGCCCTTTCTTTGGATCTTCAATGTTATATCATCACCAATATAAATGTTTTGTGAATTAAATTAACCTCAACTTTGCGACTGTATAACTCAAGTTTAAAATTACTTTCAGGGAATTCCCTTGAAATGGTAATAGCCCAAACTGTCCTCTACACAACGATACTAATTACATGATCATACATGAACCAGGGACCAAGAGAAACGCCCTAAAAAAAGAACACATGTGGAGCACTAACACTAACTCAATTCTCCAACTTTAAAACTCCATAACTTCAGTTTAAAATTAATTCCATGAAAATCCCTTGAAATAGTAATAGCCCAAACTATCCTCTACACAACGATACTACAAACTTGCTTGTACATCAATCAGGGACCGAGATACACAACCTTAAAAAAATATCAAAAAATATGAGTGACCCCCTTCTTCAAAATCAAAACTGACCTGCTATTTGGTTTTTTCCTTCTTTTTTTTTTTAAACCACTGTCCATACAAGTCTAAATATATATAAAAAAAATGGTTGAAAAGCGGCGTTATTCCAAACGAGTAGAGTTCAAGAGAGAGAGAGGCTGGGAATCTAAGCAATCTTCCATCCTTCATCCCCCATTTCCGATTCTTCCTCTTCCAAAAAGGATGGAGAAAAGAGAGAAAAAAGAAGCGCAAGAGCAGCGGGATCGGAAAAAGGAACAAACTCTGACTCCTATCCAGTGGCACGCGCTCGCTCGCTACTTCACGAGCTTTAAAGCCACCTATATCTCATAACAACCCAACTTTTCACTAACAAAATATTAAAGGCGTACGGATACTCAATATTAAACCACGTAAGAAAATAAATAGTTCGTGACAACTGACAACCACCCCCACGCGTAAATGCCACCACTACGCTTTGGCTTGGCTTCTCTCTAGTATAAAGAGTCCCAATCCAGGCAGCCCCAGCATCCTTTTGCCTTTTATAAACCTCCTACACACTAAACCTTTATAGAAAAAAAAGGCTGCCACAAACTCGGTTAAAAAAGGAACTTTTTTGCTATTCAACGGCGGAAGACCCTTTTAGCTTCAGAGGAGAGGGTATAGGTAATATTACGAAAAAAAAAAAAAAAAAAAAAGTTGGGCTTCCTTTTTCAAAATGACCCACTTTAGCTTATTGGATAAACAAAAGGTAGAAATAACCAAAGGATAGTTTAAATAGGATAGAAAAGAAAAAAACATCAAAATAGAATTCGAGAATGATGATAACTTGCAGTGGAAGTAAATAAACTCCTTTTCCAAAAGAGGGGGGCGAAGTGTCGTCTGCTTAAGACGGAACATTGATGGGTATGTTAACAACAAAGGGCTTCAAAGTTACCAGTCCTGCATCAAATTTGGTTAGCATTGTTTGAACCCATATCTGCCGTACGTCTTTGCGACTAAATATCCATCAATAAAATAAGTTGTCTATGCACAGTTTTCAGACTAGGATGAATGATACCATTTACAACAGGAGGCTTGGCTACTTGCTGGACAAAGTGCAGTACCGAGTACCCTCGCCTCCTGTTGTAAAATGTATCAATTATCCTAGTCTGAAAACTATGTATTTGAAGTTTTGAACCTTTGACTTTTGAAAAAGGTCTACTTATAACACTAAAAGCACTCTGAACTTTACAGCGTAATTAAGAAAATACCAATTAACTTATACCCTAATTTCCCATAGAAGATACTAGACCATCTGTCCAACTAAATCCAGTCATCATCCTCGGGAATAAAAAAACACCCATAATCAGATCTCGAAATTTTTTTTACAAAAAATTCAGATATAATATATTTCATCCATGATGCAAATACGGTATAAATTCAGATAGAAAAATTTCAATAGGCGTGAAGGGGATCATTGTCAGAGACATGATCCTACAATCTATCTGGGTATACATTTTCCGAATTAGAATTTGGGAGTAAAAATGCGAGAGAGCCAAGGCTTAGGGAATGCTATAACCAAACCAGTCCTGGATTGGACAAAAACAGGGATTATTACCCATAAATTCTAAAAAACCTATCCATATCCAAAAAAGAAAAAAAAACGTCCCGGGACATTTTCATGTCGCGTAGGAGAATTACTTGTCATGCAAATGTCTAAAAGGGGGGAGGGGACCTTAATAGTCAATGAGGATATGGGCAAGGAAGACCAAGGCTTAAAATCGACTTTAAAGGGATAGTTGTTGACACTTCTTCGAGGACTACAAGCGAGAATTGAAGTCCTACACTCGGTGGTTAATTTTGCAGGACAAAGTTCCATCTAGGTCCTATTTAGTCTGCATTACTAAGCCCAAATTTGACAGCAGCGCCTCACCAGGCGTCTTCGCTTTACCCTGAATCTATGACCTACCTCACTCACTTCAAAATTACAAGCTCCAGTTTCTAAGTTACCAGAGATTAACAAACTTATGGCCAAAATATCTTAATTTATGGAACTTTTAGTTACTTTGCGACTATCCCTTCAATAAATAAAACACGTTGGAAATCCTGGTATTGAGGAGGACCTAATCGGTGAGTCAACTATATGGGTAGCACTGCACTGCATGCACCAAGGGATTATCATAAAAACCGCAGAAACTCTCCAGGATTCAATGATTTTTTTTTTGTTCATCTATCTACTTTATAGATTGGATTTAAGGATTACGGAGTGAGGGACCCCAATGCTCTTTTATCTTTGATATTGTTATATTAAGCTCGAGGAAGTATTTATTCCCATAAAGAATCTTTTAATTTATGATATAATTAAGAGCCACAACTTTAAATTCCAGAATAGAATTAAGTCCTAGTGACTGATTGAGGGAGGAATCAACTGACGTCATCATATGGGGGCTTCTAATACCAAATATAATCGAAAGATGATTGATAATTGATGGGTTTTGTTCTGATCCATTCTAACTTTGTTGGTTTTTTTCATTGGCGGGTGCGGTCACATTTTTTTCGCTCTGATGGCTTAGGAATAATTTGGTCTAGTGACCAAAGAGTTTTTGGGACTTACCCATAATTCCTGGCGTCGTGACGTCACGTTATATCATCAATGATCCCACTAGATCCATCGAGTCATTTAGGCATCTTTTCAATTCTTTTGTTTAGATCAATTTGGTCCCAAATATGATATAACAATTTCTGAAAATAAAAATATTAATTCAGCTTAAAAATTAATGATCATTAACACAAACCATTAAACTATACTATAAGCCTAAAAATTTAAATACACGACTTCTATAGCAGAATCCATAACCTTAGAAGCGTCATATGATATGACTTAAGCCTAATTATGTTTTGAAAAATAAAAATGAAAAAAGAAAAAAATGTTTCCAATGTGAACTATACCATTTAATCATGATTTTTCACCTCTATAAATTTCAGAAAACGTTTTGGTGGTAAGGTGTGTGATAGCCCCAAAGCTAAAAGGGGTATAACGTCCCCGCATTTTTCCATATAAACCCCTTCTGTAACATATCTTAGGCCTAATAACATCCATCCCCCTTTTCACGAACCCCAACCCCCCAACCAAAAAAACTCCGCACCCGTTTAAATTAACCTCTAACGTCAAATAGCATATGAGAAGCCAAATAACCCAAAGATATCAGAAATTATAAGAAACCTCGCACTGCCCTCTAGCGGCGCTTCTTGGCGTGAAGTAAATAACCTAACAAGGCGGCCCCGTCCCTCTTCTGGAATGGTCTATTTAGAGCTCTTTTTAAATTAATTGTAAGGTCACGTGTTTTAGGAAAACAGTATTTTCGCTAAGCTTTTGTTTTTGAATTTTTGGAAATTCCGTGCGCTTGAACAATTGATACAGTAATGTAATTTGATTAGTGAAGACTGTAAGACAGTCAGAAGAACATCTTTGGTCTATTGTTGACAAATAACAAGTCCCGATGGCACCAAACAGGGGACAACTGTTAAAACGATAGTTTTTCGCGATGTATTATGGGTTCCTTCACCACGACACCGCGTCACCTCCTTCGTTGACAACTTCGCTGTTAAAATACTTCCAGAAATGGCTTGAAGAATCTAACAGCATGCGCCATCCAAAAGTATCATCCTATATGGTGGTACGTAGTCTTTTCCTTTAAACGAGGTAGTAGGATGGGGGTGAGAAGAGAAAGGTCAAGTTTTGTCGAGGCTGACGCTCGCGCAAACCTCACGTCGTCTGATTAGCATATAGATGAGATAATGTGACATTACTGTCGAGAAGGTGGTAGGATGGGGGTGGGGTGCCGGGGTGCATATAGAACGGGGGATCAAAAGAGAGCTCGCGCCAACGAAAAGGCGCGTGCGAGGCACCGCGTGTAATCTATGTATGTCGCGCCTAGCTCGCTCGCGCTATGGGCCCCCTCGTGCTTCTGCAAAAAAAGGCGCCAAGTCAAACCCCAGGATTAACGTGACATATCTGATATGACACCTAACTTATATATATATATATAAAAAAAAGGTTTATTATTATTCTGGAAATGGGCTTTCACTTTTTATATAATACCTAAAAACCCTTTTATCCCCGGAAATTTATTTTTAAATTATACGGGTAATTAACTTTGGTTAGGTAATCAATTAAATTAGAGGATGAGAAAACCAAGACAAGAGTAGTTTTGTGTTTAAATATTTTCTTGTAATAAAATTTTAACGTAATAAAGAGCTAATTGGTCGACCAAAGAAAGTGTCACTCGGTGTTGTAAACATCATACTTTCGATAATATTATTTCTATTTGCCTCTGTAACTAAAAACAAACAATGTATGACGTGAACCACGTGATTCAATGACGTATTTTTCCACCATTGGCAACAGCGACGTAACAATGGGGTATTACCTTAAATTGAATTAACCCACGCATGCGTTGCAATTGAATTGAATTGTAAATCGCTCAGCTCAGCTATACTTAAAGTTGGCGTCGCCAGTTGGTCGGTATTTAACACCGATTACCAACCAGAGGGAGGACAAAGACAGTCTTAGTCTTAACTTATCAAAGTAACAGATAAAAAGTTACACATTGTCTTGTAACTACCTAGCAGGTACTTTCTTACAAACTCTCTGACTCTAAGAAGGAACGAACAGAAAAAAAAAGTTTGTAAGCTACACGTCCCCAAAAGGACCAAAGATTACTAGAGATTAGAACGGAAGCTCTCGATAGAAGCCCTAAAGTTTTTTACGCGAAGCCAATTTTTGGTGTCAAAGACGCGATTTCCTAGCGATTTACTGAAATAATCCAATAGGGGTAATACCATACTTTTTTTTCCCGACAGATAAAAATAATTTTTTTTTATTATTTTCTTTTTTCAGGGTTTCACTGAATCACGTGACTCTCGCTCGTGACCTTAAGCGTCAAGAAATCGTCCTAAAATTAATTCATTTTCATTTGAATTCTTTGTCAACACCCATCAATGCGGTTAAGGTTTTTAGAAGTAAAGTCAACTTTGTGAGTTTTCAAACAAAGCTCTGCATGCATGGGTTTAACACATGTCAATTTTCGTTCTTTCCCATCAGGCGTTGCGCCGTTTTGATTTGAAAGGAGTGCATATACAACCCCTAGTTTTTTTTGTTTTATTTTTTTTTAAAAAAAAAGAGTGACACACTAGACTAATTTGCATATCGTCGCCTTACTGCTTTTTTGAGGACCCAGTGGTCGATTTGATCT
Organism: Phalangium opilio; assembly: GCF_054372755.1. Classification (NCBI taxonomy): domain Eukaryota; kingdom Metazoa; phylum Arthropoda; class Arachnida; order Opiliones; family Phalangiidae; genus Phalangium; species Phalangium opilio. The sequence continues at coordinate 2,454,822 of NW_028324147.1, read as the reverse complement.
ATTCTAAAATGGGGCCCGGTTTAGGGGTACATGGGTTTAAACTTTAAAGTCTGGCCTATTTTTAAATTGTATTCCTATATATCTGGGTTTGTGTTAAAGTGCTGCTGAAATATCACGAAAACAACTTAAGGTTTGATTAATATCTCTTGACACTTCGCTGACCTTATGTTGTCGTTGGGAAAATTACGTTACATTGTCCAAGGCAATGAAATTTTTTATAACAATTAAAGAATTTAATTAACCATGGTTCGTTATTTCTATTATATCAAGCTAAATTTAATTTCAAATTTCCCCCAAGGGCGGAAGTAAATCAGATTTAAGATTGTATACCAAAATCCCCCCAGCCAAAATCCCCCCGGCCAAAATCCCCCCAAATCATAAGTAACGGACAAAATCCCCCCAATGTAAGACAAAATCCCCCCAAATCATTATAACAAGACAAAATCCCCCCAAATCAATATAACAAGACAAAATCCCCCCAAATCATTATAACAGGACAAAATCCCCCCAAATCATTATAACAAGACAAAATCCCCCCTAATAATTATAACAAGACGTAACATTGTTAAATGATTTATAAAATATTACTAGCCTAACCAAACCTAACCTAACATAACAGTAACGTTTTGGAAAAGGCGTAACATTGTTAAATGATTTGTAAAATACTACTAACCTAACATAACAGTAATGTTTTGGAAAAGGCATATTATTTGATAAGTCAATGATGCTAAACATTTATATTTTGGAAAAGGCCTAACATTGTTAAATGATTTATAAAATATTATTTGAGAAGTCGGTAGGATTTCGGTATGAGGTCAAAAATCATTTTAGAGCAAAATCAAGCACACCATTCGATAGAGCGTAAAATTTAGATCTAAAATATTCCCCGCTTTTTTCAAATTTCCAAAAAAAAACCAAAAACATTTTTTGCAGTATAGGTGAACAAGGTCAAAAACAGTGTGGAAAACATCAGAGGGCCAATAATTTGGCACCTTTTCCAACCTAACCTGACCTAACCTAACCTGACCTAACCAAACCTAACTAAACCTAACCTAACCTAACGTAACCCAACCCGACGTAACCCAACCTAACCTAACCTAACCCAACCCAACCTAACCTAACCTAACCTAACCTAACCTAACCTATTCGGCCTCTTAAGTGAAAATGAACCCTAACGTTAAACATCAATATTTTGGAAAAGGTGGCAATTCTTATGGGGGATAAAACTTTTTTTTTGGAAATTTGAAAAAAGCGGCGGCCATTTTAGATCTAAATTTTACGCTCTATCGAATGGTGTGCTTGATTTTGCTCTAAAATGATTTTTGACCTTATTCACTCATACCGAAATTGTACCGAGAACTCAATGAAGCATAACATCAATATTTTGGAAAAGGCGTAACGTTGTTAAATGATTTATAAAATATTACTAACCTAACTTAACCAAACCTAACCTAACCTAACATAACAGTAATGTTTTGGAAAAGGCATATTATTGGGGAAGTCAATGAAGCTAAACATCAATATTTTAGAAAAGGCGTAACATTGTTAAATGATTTATAAAATATTACTAGCCTCACCAAACCTAACCTAACATAACAGTAACGTTTTGGAAAAGGCGTAACATTGTTAAATGATTTTTAAAATATTACTAACCTAACTTAACCAAACCTAACCTAACATAACAGTAATGATTTGGAAAAGGCATATTATTTGAGAAGTCAATGAAGCTAAACATCAAAATTTTGGAAAAGGCGTAACATTGTTAAATGATTTATAAAATATTACTAACCTAATCTAACCTATCCTAACCAAACCTAACCTATCCTAACCAAACCTAACCGTTAAATATCATTTGGAGGGACTTTGTCTTGTTTTAATTATTTGGGGGGATTTTGTCTTGTTATAATGATTTGGGGGGATTTTGTCTTGTTATAATGATTTGGGGGGATTTTGTCCTACATTGGGGGGATTTTGTCCGTTACTTATGATTTGGGGGGATTTTGTCCGGGGGGATTTTGGCTGGGGGGATTTTGGGTCACACCCAGATTTAATCGCCTAACCTCCCTGATCAAGCTGCATGCAGACGCCGGAAATAGTATTGGGTCACTTAGATAATTCCATCAAAACGAAAATTTCTAAATAATTCTGTTTATAATAAACAAACACCAACCATCACTAAAAATAACTCCCTAAAACAAATTGAAATGAGATGTATGCAAATTAAATAGACTGTCATGCATTTTCACGTGAAAGTTAAGGAGGTAATTCTCAGCTTGACACGTGCATGGCAAGGCGCGCGTGCGCCAACCCCCAATAAAATTAACATTAATCAAAAGTCAATCTAAAAACGGCGGGAAAAGATTGCGCGCGCGAGAACTTTAATATCTGACAGCAACGCACGTGGTTTGAAAGGCGACATTCAGGAAGAGGAGGGGGGAGGGGGTGATGATTGGATAATATTTCCTAGGAATATGGACGCGTCATGGATTGCCTCGACAGACAACGCGACTAGACGCTGCCACGCGGTGTCATCCCCGAATCCACCCCCGCCCGCCTGCCTGCCTAATATAGAGGCATGTGTTTTAATTTGAAAGGTATATTAGAGGTATACGATTACCAAGAACCCTTATACTAATTGAGAACGTCGCCTTCTTGGGTTATTAATAAATATTAATGGACTGATCTGATCTGTAGTCGAGGGAAAATAGTCCAGGTAAATGTTCTCAGGTTTTATATGGGTTCTATTCTAACGATGAAAAGATATCCTTGTACAACTTAGTGTCCCCCTGAATTGGCGCCAACAGACAGGGACGACGTTCAGACTATACCGGAGATGAGATAAAATCATTTTTAAAATGTTCACTCATCACGGATAATTATTGCAATAATTGCTGTCAACTGTAGTCATATATTTTGTTTGCCTATAATTGAAGGTATGATGTAATATATTTCCCTGGCCACTAAATTAATAGATTTGTACAAATCATTTACCAACGTAATCTACGATAATCACCAAAAGAAGGAAACAATATAATTTCTAACTCGGTCCCGGAGATCAATTACACATCAAAATTCAAATGAACAAATAGGGAGAGAAATTACTGTAAGTGGTAATATTGAAGCATTGTGCTGATTGATTTCTAGCAAAAGAATTAGCCAACAGATCAAGAGATCAATCAAGACTTGTTGGACGTCGTAAACAATTTTACTGGACACACTATACTGAAATCTTTCATTAACATCCCAAAAATGCCTATAACTACTTCCGGTTATACGTATTTGCCTTTGTTATTAGCAAAGGATGTATCAGGCCATTTAACTGAAAGCTTTCCCTTCTTCAATAAAGAGAAATATTCGGACTTCAATGAAGCGCGACTTACTTTCCATTTAATTTCCAAAAATCATGGGAATAAAGGAATATGAAAGATGAGTATTATCCATTAAGACCCCCAAAAAATGTACACCCAAAGTGAGCTAGGGACACGGCAATGGTCTTAACTTAGCCAGGGGGGTCCCATGATGAAGCAAACAATGTCGGCAGTTTGACTCAACATTTACCGGGACCCAAAGCTAGTCCGGGTCGCGGTCCCAATCCGTTGACGTCACTCTAAAGCTACGAACGGGACAGTATTTTGCCTTTGGGGCGAAGCTGGGGTGCACCAGGACGCATGCAATGCATTGGGGTAGAAATCTGTCGCAGGGGTGGGCTATAGCTAACATTAATGAAAAACGGGGTACACTCGGTGCACCAGCTTGTATCGCCTCGAATTTTTACTCATAGCTAACCGGGGTATTGAGCGAAAATACTTGTTAAAACGAGGGGAAAACTGCATGCAGCCATTATTCCCTTCAAAGGGATTCCCCCCATCATGAGGGATATCATTTCAAAGGGCCAGCCAACCAGGGTTTGTTGCGTTGCGTTTTGACAATTTTGCAGTAGCGCAAGAGTCCAAAAGTTCCAAACCAGGAAGGTGGTTGTATGGTGCATGGTGAATGGGGAGATGGATATAAACACAAATGTAACCAACGCGCGCGGGACAGGCGTTGTGTGTAGACAGACAGACCTACACAAGAGAATGATTGTCGATCCGCCGGGTTAATTTAACGGAGAGATGGATTCTCCGGAAATAGCCCAGAACATGGATGGTCCGGAAATGAAATCTGTTATAGTCGGGATTTTAGGCGAAAATCAACAATAATTTCACCCCTCCCCCTAAATAACACTCGTAGTTGTAATGGTTATTTGTAATAATTAGGAATTTAATACAGAATTTAAGCTCGATTTTCATGTCGAAGATATGTCACCCTTAGCTTAAAAACAGTGTCGGTGTTAAATATTTCAGTTAGAATCTCTATTGTTCACATGCGAATTTGCAGAAATTGCTAAAGTAAACGGAAATTCTTTGATTGCTCAAAAACAATTTATTTTTGCAATTACAGTTCTAAATACCTTAATAATTACACCATTTCAAGAAGAAATTGAATATAATTTCACTTAAAAACCCGTGGACCAACAATAAGTGTTTTCCTCTCTAAAAGCGCCAATCATCAGAGTAAAACGCAGGGGACCAAGGCAACAATAGGTGTTTTGTCACCATTTACACCACTCATAGGACCAACCATGAGTTCCTTTCCAGGGATAATCCCTATAGTTCCCAAGAGATATCTTGAGCTTCTTCTGAGCCAAGGCTTAAGTTTACTTTAACAAATCGAATCCCCCTAGACAGTCCCTGAATGAACAGGCTAGCACACCACCTCTGATGGGCACCCAATCGACCACCCATGTCGGAATTATATCCCTGAAAAGAGGGAACCCTGAGTTACAAGGGCTCTTTTTCTTTCTTCTTCCCCCAAAGAGGGCGCGCTCTTCAATGCGTTGTGGGGTGAAAAAAAAAACGCGCGGAAAACGAAAACTATGAAGCAATTCAGAAGCACTGATATCAGGCTAATATCGTTTCCCCCCACAAACTGTCGATTAGATATTGGCTGGCGACAACTTTTTTTTTGTCATCCTTCTAAAGTTAAACTTTTGGAGATTTTTCTCCACAAGGGGGGGGGCTAATAACGCCGGGTTTAAATGACGTAGTGTAAAGAGAATTTTTTGGATGGCCTGCCACAAAGAATAGGAATGATTCAAGTGTTTGGACAAGGGAACCAACCAAGGCTTAAGGAGGAAAGACCAGCCAGCCCGAGGACTCTTAGGTTAGGCTTAAAATAAATGGCTATTCACACCTGCTTTACTACAATATATGATAGTGTTCATGCGCGCGTTTGTGAACTACTTTCTATCTTATGAGATTCAAAATTCTACGACTAATAGACCATTTCTTTGCTGGTCCTCTTTAAGAGATCATACAGAGTCCATGCCCAATACTTTGGTCGCAAAGAAATAAATAAAAAAATTTCTTTGCTGGTCCTCTTTAAGAGAGTCCATGCCATGCCCAATACTGATTCAGCAATTTAACTTAAGTCAGGCCCATACCCAGGAATTACCAAGATCGGTTTCGCGGTGGTGGTGGTGCATTATGGGTAGAAAGCTAAGGAGGCGCGTTAGAAAATCATTAAGAGCTCCTCGATCGTTCATCGTTCAAGTACACGCGGAGGAATTCGCTCTCGTATCCAGAAAAATTCATCATTTTCCCTTGAATCCTTTCGGAATCCGCGAACATAATTAAACAATTCCTAGAACAAGGATGGAAAAACGCGGGAAAAACCACAAATTTTCCCTCCAAAACAATTCGTAATCGAAGAAGAACAAGAAGTTGGGATGGGGGAGAGGGGGGAGGAAGGACTGTACCTATGGCTTCAGGCCAGGGTGTAGGTGTGTGAGGCCAGAAGCCAGGGTGCAAATAGCATCGCGCTACCAAAGAGTCATTATCGTGAAAAAGAGAAAAATTCCAATTCTCTCTCTCTCTACATCCTCTGAATCTTCCCGTTACCCGTTTCCCTGCAGCATCCATCCAAATATCAAGAATCGTTAAAGGAAGGGTGAACTGTAATTCTTCTTGAATTAATTTATATTTTTATTGGATTAATCTATTCATTAAATTAAATAAAATTCAATATATGATTTAATTTTGATATTGAAAATTATTTTTAGATTATTTTTTTGATATTTCATGTACTAGGAAATTAATAAATCTCTAATTAAACATTAAGGTTAGGTTCAAAAATTTCTTGAAAATGCTTGAATTTAATTGGATATGAAGTTAAACCAAAATTTTACTAAACATTTTGGAATTTTAGAGGAGATAATAATAATTGTTTGTTATGGTGCTAATTATATTTCAAGCTAATTTAAACTTAACATATTTTATTCCCCCTTTAAACGCAATCTTCCATGATGAAAATTGTCGGTGTGCATGCACACTAGGGGGGTCTAGGTTGTAACGCGAAACAAGGCCCATTCTTCTGAGTCTTAAAACAATTCGAGGCAATCATCAGTCAAACGTCCATTTTATTTAAGGGTGGGACCGAAATTAATCGAGCCAGGATATTATATATAGGGCAGTAACTACCACCACCACCGCCGCCGCGCCATTACAAATTAAGCGGGAAAAACTTACAGGATTCCGCGCGAAAAACCGCGCCGCGCGCGCTCGAGGGATTCCCGCCATCCGAGAGAAAGAGAGAGAGGATGGTGTTACCGGAAAAAGAGTTGGATGGTTGCTAGGCAACCGAGTAAAAAAAAGGTGTAGCCTAATGCTAGCGAGGGAATAAAATAGTAGAAGAATCAAACTAGCGCTCGCGCGAGCGGGAATTCGGCACGCGCTCTGGGGAATTTTTCGCGCCAAAATGAACGAGGCATTGGCGCGAAAAGCGAGCCGAAAGATTGATAAGGGAACCGGGATAGAAGAAGGAAGGCATAGCTACTCGATTTAAATGGTTAGCTAAACCTTTGCGCAAATCACTTAACCATAAAGTTAAAAAACAGTGAAAGAAATATCAACGCCCAGTTCAAACAACTTTACCTACAACCCTGAAAATTTGCATGGACATTACTCTTAAGTAGTTGGCATGCACTAAGAAAGATTTTTCAAATCCGCCGCCATCTTTTAAAATGGCGCCCGAAAAGTAATAAAGGTGTCCCTACGCGCAACCTTTGCTTTAAAACTAATGGACTTACGACCTTTTACTTGTCGTTACAGCAAAACCCACGTAAAATTGTATCACTGATAAGGAATTTTAGGAGAATAGAGTCGGCGTTTTAAAATTCCTTTGTTTCGAAATTTAAAAGGAAATTAAAAGGCGAAAAAAATCGTCTCCGATGCGAATAGAATTAAAGCAAAACGATCTATCGAAATGGCGGGGAAAGAGCCTGAATTACAAATGCGACCATTTGGAAAACGTTAAAGAGAATTCCACGATAAAAGGGACCGAGTTTAAAATTTAAATTAATCACGACGATGTCGCTAATTGAGTACGAACTGCAGCTTAATATATACAAGGCTTATTTAACTGAAACAAAGACTTTATACCGAGGGGTCGGAAAATTGGCCTTGAATGTATGTACTATCAAGGGATACATGTAATACGTGTACAAGAATTATATAGCAGTGATTTTCCCCTCGTAATTCAGAGTGCAAAGGGATTCGTTTAAAGTAATTTAGAATTGATTTAATCTTTCAGAAGAACTCTGTTAACTATTGTAATTAAAACATTATTTTTAACTTAACCCAAGTCCTTTAGTTCTATAAAATTTAAATAATCTAAAAATAAATCTGACTTCTAGAATATTTACAACAAATCCACTGGTTAGAAAAGCAAATATCTCACCGGATTTTATAACCCGATCTCACCCGTAACATATTTGACCCTACGGACATCTGAATAAACATTTGACCCCTCTAGTCTAAACATATCCGAAATGTAAACAAAAATAAGACTTGGATAAATAATTCCAGGGCAAGATGGAAAAATTCGGGAACTACGACGCCGTTATGTAGCTTAAAAGCCATAAATTAAGTTTCTCTTGGGTTATAGCTTTCGAAAATGTATATTTGTGTATCGGTTATATGGAATATTTTTATGGTTTTCTCGTCATCTGTAGTCATAAATTATTATGGAGTATTTTCTCCGATATATATATAGTGGATCTGTGATTTCAATATTATATTCCAAAGATTATTCGGAATTGCAGCGACGAGTGAGATAAACAAGGATTTTTTCTTTATTATTGATGAAATAATACCATTATGACATATCTAGTGTAATATATTGATTATATTTGAGAGCTTATAGATTATATTATAAAAAAAATTATAATATTAGTGGGTCTTGCACGGTCACCTTGTTGCCTATAAAGGCGTTTCCAGACTATACTGGTGCCCTCTATTCGACATCTCTTACCCCCAATAAAATACCCATGATATGAAGTATGAATACCTCCAGATCTGTCTCTTTACATAACGCTATCACATTCTCTATAAGAATATGCTTGCCGTATAGATAAGAATAATGTCCCTCTCGAGGGGGTAGACGCTCTGGATCTCTGTGTACACCTGAGTTCAGCTTTGACAGTGCATTGAGTCCAAAGCCTTCGGAACTCACAGTTCAGCTTTGACAGTACATTGAGTTCAAGACATATTGTACACCTGAGTTCTCAACCCTCGGTCCCTCTATACCCTAAGTTTCTAAAGGACGCCTATACTCGTATTGCAACGGACCCATACTTATTTAAAGTATCATAGGGTTACGTTCTGTTCTATATAGGCTAGCTAACGATGGAAAGAAGGGATAAAAATTCAGCTCTTTTAACAAAATTTCCGACAGATTGGTAAAAATAATTATTGCGCGTGTTTAAGCGCGAGGTATAAGAAGATTCATGAGTCAGCTAACGAAGAGAGAAAGGAAATATATCGGCATATATTTAAAAAGAGCGAAATTCCTATTCTTTCCTATATTAAAACCCAATAAAGGAAATGTAACCCTCCATTTCTTAATTACCTACCATATGTATAGAAGTATACACCCTTAGAATGTGTACAAAATTTCCTTTAAGAAAGGTAATTTCCACCCCCTTCTAAGGTTGATGTTGAATTCTACCCTATCTTTTAATAAAAGATGAATTTTCTCCGTTCCAATCTTTGAGAATATCACTTTCATATTAACAAAAAAAAACTAGGCTATAATAAAAATATTAATAATACTAAATTAAAAGAACTGTAAAAACACACCAAAGCGAAAACTACAAGATATTCGAGCCTATTTGCGCCAATTCTAGAAACTAAATTCGCCTCTCGAGTGAAATTGACGGTGTGATTAATAGCTCGCGATACTTTCGTTTCTAGTTATAAGGTCAATGGAGGCGGGAATGACCAGTGTCCGAGGCGCCTCCCATTGGGAATAGTAATCTCCGATAGTATCATTTCTTATACTATTTTCCTTTTTTTTCTTTCTTTATATACGAAAGGGTAACAAAAAAAACCTCCCATGGCTCCTATTCTAAAAATGACCAATGCTTCCAAGTTCCACGCAAGTTCTTTTATGTCCGAGAAGTCAAAGTGACCGCGACGGGGTTTGGCCTGACCATTTATAGCTCTAGTAGGCTACTTAATTTATGGTATACTTAAATAATGGAATGGCTTTGATATTCGCAGTGAATTTTTACATTTCCCACGGTGGTCTAATGACCACTGACCACGTTTGTATCTGCAGTAATACACCTGCATGTTGTAAATTTTAAAAAGAAATTTTGGCATGGCCCACACAAGACTCAAAGGGTTAAGGATTAAATTTTTGGAATATATTGTAAAGTTCACAAAGTTATGTAGTCCAATTCTAGTTCAAAATGAGCTTTAATAAATTATCAGACTTTGGAAACCATTTTGACCACAGCGCAGATGGTTAGCAAGACCACCGCAACTTATTTCCAAAATACCATATATTAATATTCCTTCTGACATGATATAGTTGACCAAAACACGGTCATTATAAGCGGAGCTCAGGGTTAACTGATAATAGAACAACAAAATATCATCCTCCTTTTGCGATGGGGAGTTTTGCAAACAAAACAGATGAGTCTCCAAAATAGGTATGTAAGTCATATTTTAGGTTAGAATTCTCTCTCTACAACTTATCATTATGATGTGGGTGGGAGCAGATTGCTTTGTCCGGTTGGGTGGTTTCCTCTTTCTCTATGTCAAAAACGGAGAGTACAAGGGGTTGCAACGGATGTCTCAACCCTAAAAGGGACACTTAAAACTCTCAAAGAGGCCACACTCTGGCGCCAACCAAGTGTCAATGCCAATTGAAGTTCACTGCACCAGACGGGAGGCTAGCCAACTCGCACTGCCTCTAGCGGTGCGGTGCTTCTAGGCGCCAGGGGAAATAACCCAAGAAGGTGACCTTTCCCTGACCCCTGTGGTGTTTACTTCTCTTATGGACTTAGGTTCCTTTAAGTACCTCTTTCAAGATGACCCATACTTCTTTCCACGAAGATACCACCTAGTTAGCTCTAGAAAACTTCGATCTTTAAGTATAACAACCCCAAGAAATGTAAATTGTACGAGATGGGAAAATAATAAAAAAGAAAAAAAATGTTTTGGAAGCGAAGGAAAGGAACTATGCGCATTCATGTTTATAATTTATTGCCGTATTATCCGAGGCCAAGTTTAAACAGCTACCGACAAACACAATAGAGAAGAGAAGGGAAGACCACTTCCCAAACAACCTGTATTTACGTCAATATATTAAACAAGACGTAGCCTACGTACGTATCTTGAAGAACTTTGAAGAAAAGATTTCATGGGAAAAAATATGAATTACAACTCGACGGAGAAATAAAACTGAACATTGTGTAAATTATTTTCTTCTTGGTAATAGACTATTCCATTTATTACTGGTGGGTTATTCTCCCTGGCGCCAACACCAGATGGAGTTCACCACTCCAGGCGGGAGGCTAGCCAACTCGGGCTGCCTCTAGCGGCGCTTCTTGGCGACAGGAAAATAACCCAAGAAGGTGGCCACCCCACCCCTGTGGTGTTTGCTTCTCTTACTGCAATAAATGTAATGTTCTATACTCCCTTCTCTAAAGAGAAGGGTGCAAGGTGGTCAAACACCACATTATGTTTATCCGTGTTTATCCCTAAGGTCTAAAATACAAAGTGTCGCCCTTACAAAACACAAATAATGAACTTGACGCGAATTTTTTTTAGTAAGAACAATTTTTTTTCCAGGAAGCAATTTTAAGCACGATTATTTTTCTAATTGGTATAGGCACATGAATCAAACAATTTTATTTCGAGACATATCCATGGAACGGTTTAAATAAGAGTCAGAGGAGCGCGTGCGTGGACCCTAGCTGATGTGGCCGGGTCGACCGTCCTTTTAAAAAGAAGAAGTTATGATTTAGTGGTCTTAACTACGCTTTAAAAGGGCGGGAAAACTTGCTTATAGGGAGGTCCATGCCCATAAATAAAAAAGTACGTATGTATTTTATTTTCTTTCGTGGCATGCCCCGCGGAATTAATTCTATGATACGTGGAAGCTAATATTCAGAGGCGCCGTGTCCAATCGGCCACGCACCATTCGGCCCTACAACGTTTTTTAACCCAAAAATATGAAAAGAAAGAAAGAAAAACATTAATTGCGTTTCTACTTTGAATGAATGAAACCTGGCGTTGTTCTGTCTTATTGGAATTGCTTAATATGTCTGTCCATTGTCCATCTTGTTGTGGTAGGTGTAGCTTAGATGAGGTTTAAAACGTTGTTTTTATAAGTCAAAGATTGAACTGTGTGTGTTTTGAGGTCAGGTCAAATGTGATAACTCTAAAGGTTATTTCACAGCCAATTTTGTTAATTGCTTGTTTTAATTAAAGAGATTTAAAAGACACGTGTCGTTACTAAGTCCAATTTTAAATATCGCTTTTATTGCCTGAGATGTTAAAGGTCAAAGTTGTTGACCTCTTGTAATCGAAAATTAAATCAGACTATAAAAAGATTTAGGCCTAACTTTAAAATCTAAAACATTCCTTGCGCAGTTAAGTTTTCAGACCCAAAAAACCCCCAAACTTAAAATAATCCTACTTCCCATGGGAATCGTGTTACTAACGAATGTTTAAATGTTACGCTCGAATAAATTTGGTCTAAATTGTTTTTATAAGAAAAATTTTCAAAAAGAAACCTCAAAAACAAAACCCTCTAAATTCTCAAACAGATATTTTCCAACAGAGTTTAAGAATTGGTAAGTTTGAAAATTAAACTATCAATAAATGAAAATTATGAAATAGAGTTATCTTAATTCAATCCACCATTTTTGAATTGATTGGTGAAAATTCTAATTTAGATACTGAAATCACCCTATACTGACGAACGAAGAACACGTTGAAGAAGTCGCTCAAGGGATTTCTAGCTATCATTCTGCAATAGCTTTTTTTCCCTTCAAACTATCACAATGAGGGGGGTGAAATTTTGGCGCGTAGAAAAAAGGCGCTAAGAAAAAAAAAAAAGATTCCTTTGAATGGAAAACTTAGGAAATTAACTTTTTTTGATTCCCGTTGTTCCTTAGCCGTTGAAAAGTGCCGCCTTTTCTTTTCCCTTTGCGCAATTTTGTATTAATGCTTGACTGAAGAAAGATTATGGGCAACTTAAAGTGTTAGTGAAGCGCGGCGTTTGGTTTTATTTAGCTCCTAATGACTCTTAATCCATGGTTAAATTGTCGGTGGCGGCGAAATAAAAAAATATATATGTATATGTATATACATAAGCATGTTGCAGCGCAGCGACTCTTAGCGGCTAACACTCGCATTACTTGATTCTACGCATGGGTACACCACTAAAAGAGGCGCAGATAGCCCAGGGAAAAAAGTGGCAAAGTCCTTTCAAGATAGCTTCACAAATATGGTTTAGTAATTTGTTATTAGAGCATCTCCTGCGTCATTCAGGTTTGGAACTGAATCGAACAGAATTCTACAAGCTTTTCAGTGTCTGTTATAGATAGCGTCGCAAATGACTGGCAACACTTGTGTCAACGAAGGCAGACGGATTTTTGGCGGTCTGGTGAATACGCCTTAAGAAAAACCAGCGCGTCTTTCCCCCCCCCCCTCTTTCCCAGAATGCCTCGGACGCGACGACCTGTGCAAGTGCAACAGAAGAGGCGCTACATCGCGAGCGAAGGCGGCTGGCTACATTGAGAATAAGCGCCACCTAGCGAGCGTCAAATGAGCGTGATCGAATTAAAATAAATGGCGCGGGAGGAAATGAGACGAAAGGCATTCTTTGCCATTTAGAATAGAATTTTCTATACCTCGATCTCCCCCTTCTTCCTAAGTTAACTTCCTTTTCCCTTTACATAGATAGAGACAATGATACTTTGTGATATCGGTGCCGTTTTCTTGTACATTCTTAATTACGTACAAATAAGAAAAGTAAAATGCTCCGTCTCAATTAAGCGCGTGGAGATGGACAAGATCTAGGCCTATTTCAATTTAAATAAAAACAAATATTCTTCGATACCTACCGTATTCACAAATCACGTGGCATTGCTTTTTCAATTGTTAAAGCACGTGGAATTTCAAAAATTCCGAAACAAAGGCTTAACGAATGTTAATGACTTCACAACTCACGTGACAAAATTGTTAAGGCGCGCGAAATTAAAATTCAAAACAAGGCTTAACGAAAATTTGAAGTATTCAAAATCAAAACTCACATTTTAGGTTTCTGCAGCATTTCCGTAAATCTAGATAGCTCTTCATTGTTATAAAATTCCAAATACATCGAACTAATTTCCAAGAGGTCCACTTTATTACCATAGGTCATAATCGAAATGCATCTGAAACAAAGAAGTAAAAAAAAGGAAAATTAATGACTAATTAACCTTTAACCCTTGGTTAGTCAGATATCGTTAATAGTACATAGGGAGTAAAAGAAAACTCTTCTATATACAGCAAAAGTCCATAAACGAAAAGCATTGAACACACACACACAAAAGGGGAATTTATAGCCCATTAAAAGAAAAGTGATAGGGGCTTGGCTAAGGTGCTATAAGGGGTATAGGCTAGTATACATCTCGGACCATGAAGGAATGGTCATTTCCGGCCCTGGCGATCGAAGATTATCCCTTTCATCGCCACGACAACGGAAAGTCGCTAAGAGATTTAAGCCTCGGTTAAAAGAGGCCAAGGCTTAAGGCTGTTGGTGGCGACCAATTCTCGAATCTTGACCTATCCTATACCCTTGATCTCAAACTATTATGGCTCGCCAGCAATTAACGATGCAATATAAGTTAGTATTGGCCAGCAAACGTCCGATTCGACTAACTATACCATAAAAAGCCAGCAATTAAATTAATGAAGTGAATGATACGTCTAGGCCCTGAGAAAATCGTGGCAGACTAGACAGTGATACTATCTAGACAACGTAGAAGCGGCACAGGTGCATGGTTAGCAAAACATTCTGTGTCACCTCTATTTGTTCAACTACTTTCAAGAATTCTACCGAATGTCGTCCACGAATTTCTCCAGGACTAGAAAACAAGTAAAGGTACAACTAGAGATTTGTAGCTTCGTATTGTATTTCATTATATATTTATTCTTTTTTAATTAAAGAATCCGATTAAAGTCTAGATCTCTTGTCTATATATATAGAGAGAAAATAAATCCTAGATTTACTTCTCTTTGTTCAAAGGAAATTAGTTCCAATTGGAACCTTACAAAATATTCTGATTGAAGTTACAAGAAGTACATTTACATGGGATTATCGAGGGAATATGTTAATTAGGAATGGCAATTTAATTCTCGAAAACTTTTATAAATAAGCGTAAATTGTTTAGTATTATTGAATAGAGGACAATTTGGGGTATCACATTCTAAAGGGATTTTAAAGTAGCTTTAAATGGACCAGACTTACAAAAAAAGGTTTCGAAGAAATTTAAATTATTATTCTAAAGAAAATTTTGAGTTAATTGAAAATACTTAATTTCTCGAGAACAATTTGCAATAACCATAAAGTGTTTGGTATCATTCAATAGAATACAATTAGGGCTATTTCATACTAAAGGGATTTCACCGTACCTTTAAATACACCAGAGTTATAACGATTCAAAAATAAATAATTAAATAATTTACAATTTAAAAATCGAAAAATCCGATTTTTTTTCAAAACGGTTTACAATAAGTATTAAGTGTTTAGTATCATTCGATAGAGGATAATTTGGGCTATCATAATCTTAATATACACCAATATAGTCCAGTATTTGTTTATCATAACCCTAAATACACCATTTGTTTTTAAACCCAAGGATATAAAAATCAAAAGATTCGTAAGCGTTTCCAGAAACTAAACCAACATTTTTTTCTCACTTAAATTTCATTCTACGCGAGCTGTAAATAAAAATGGCTGCTGATGCCAAGAGATATCTCATCTCGGTAAAAGCCTCCGGCTCTTACGTAAGCGTTTCCTTAGTATATACTGCTGTATATTATGTAAGGAGTCTAAGCAAGCAAGAAGGAGAAGACGGCAAACCGGGCGTCTTAAAAAATGAGTGGAAAAACCTCAAAGTATGATGAGGTCGTATATGAAAGAAACAATATTCTGCTCCTTAAAAAAATACCCCGCCTCTTCCTGAGCAAGAGAAGGAGGGAGAGAGAGAGAAAGAAGGAAAAATAGGCTTAGCAAAGAATGGCAGGAAAAAGATGGGATAAATACTCATCCGAAGAGCTTCGTTCCATCACGCAAATACATTTATTTCCCCTTTTTTCGTCTATTTACCGTTAAAAGAAATACAGAGTCACGGAAACTATCGTTTGAAAATGAATTACGTTCCTTTTGAAGGGAATGCGCTTTAAGCCTTGGTCATCTTAAGCCTAAATTAATGTAAATTTCAAGATACGTTTTTTCTTCACCTGACTGCATGAAGAAATATATTTTTTTTTTTCGAAATAAACCATATGATTTAGGCCTACACCGATTGAAACCAAAATTAGATCATTTAGATTAAGTATTGCAATGCTGAAAATTACAACCGATTAATTATAATATCAACTTCGAAAAACTGAAGAAAAATTCAACGCATTTTTTTTTTAATTTTTTATTCCATGTTACGTCGATGTAGAAATATAACCTTTTCTTGTTTACAAAAAGTCTTAAAATATTGAAAACCCTAATTAAAAATAATTTCTTATACATTATATATTTTTATAAACCCTCTTCCCTCTTTTTTCTTTTTGTAAAATTTCATTATACTATTAAATATTAAAATTAAATTCGATAAATTTTGAAACCTTCACGTAAATTTCGTAAAATTCGAACAAGTTTCGTTTCTACTATACGACGTCGCGTCATCTTAAAAATGACGCGAATTCAATCTTCTTTCATTGAACTAGAACTTCCGGGGGTGGTTGTTGTTTTGTCCTCTTCCAGGCCAAGGGTCGCATCTTCACCTACAGGTGGACAACTCAACCCAGTCATGTACAAGCATACTTGTTCTTTGACGTATTCCTTGCCGTGCACCGTGTACAAGTCCGTTTCTGGCCTGTATCTATATAAACACACGCGCGAATTAAAATTATGATTAATTCACGAAATTAAACCTAATTTAATTAACTTACTTTAATATCTTGATTTCAAACAAACCCTCGATGTAATTAAACACCTGAAACGCGCTTAAAGTCGTAGCATAAATACCTCTAGGAGGAGGGTTGTCTCGAGAGTACCTTTCACACAAAGCTGTGTTTGAAATAAAATCGTGTTAAGCCTTGGATTATTTCTAGTATATCAAGGTCACCGTTTAAAGGTAACCTCGTGGTGGGGAAGTAATTGATATGTATAATCCTCTTTAGAATTTAAAAAAGATGGTGGTAATTAGTACCTTCCATAGCTTGAATAACCGACGGATGTTCGGTTACAACTCGTGTAGCGCGGTTGACTGTCTTTTGAATTATCATAAAGCAATCCGAATACCGTCTCGCGTAGTCAACTGGTTGTTCTTCGTGAGGTAAATTTGACATATCCTATTAACAAACGTCAAGTACAAATATAAATAAGTTTAATAAGGACTTGACTAAAATAAAGTAACTCACCATTGCGCAATGCCTAAGAAACTTGTTAATTCAAAGCAATTACCGACACACAAAAATTTCTTAAAGCGGATATCAAGTTCAGTGCGGAACTTGTACAACAACAAGCACCACTCTAGCTAGCTGACAGCTAACAAAACTAAATTTAAATATGAAGTCTTAAATATATTTAAACTATATTTATTCACCGTTACGTCAAGAGATAAGAAAATACATACAAGCCTTAATTTTTTTAGACCTAAATAATTTAGACATGAAAATTAAAAAATACATTTAAACTTTGAACAATTAACCTAGCTTCGAAAATAAAAGGAAAGATTAAAATACGAATCGAACATTTCTTCCACGAGGACGCGAAGCTCTCGCTTTGACAATAAAATACGCATGCAATTTGTCACAAATCCAAGGCTTACGTCGAGGTACAAAAGCCATGTCACTACGATCGTCGGACCTGAGTGTAAGCGGACCATAAAAGTCAGGCAGCGTGTCAAAGTTGTTGTTATTTTATTAGGCTTAAATATTTATACGTAAACAGATGTATTAAAAATATGTAAAGCTTAAGAATTAAATTTCAGAAGAAAGTACTGGTACATTTTCTGATATAAGTATGGTTTTCGATGAGGTATATATCCCATTGTATCATCATCAAATCTAGGTGACAAATTCATACTTGTCACTTATAATTTTAAGCCTAATATATCGCCCAAGTACAGGTCTTGTACTTAAGTACATAGATGAGAAGGTATAACTTACTGTAAAAGCAATATATCGAAAATATTGTGTATAAACTCGAATATTTTATAGTTTTCGAACTCGGGTTGATTGTTTAGCCTCTGATGATTGACAAACTCTTGATATACAACTGCAAATTACAAAATCTAATTACCCTTCCTTAATGTATTTTAATTACCGCGTCTTACAATCAAGGGTCTCGTAAAGCGCGTTGAACTCCCTGATTTGACGCGTGGCTGGGTCGTTCGTAACTTGAATCACCAAAATGCAATGACTATAGTAATACATTTCTTCAGTCGTCCAATCGAAGTTCACCTAAACACGTTAGTGTTAATTCGAAGTTCTAAAACCAAGTCCTAAGAGAATGTAATTTATTACTCACACGATATGGCATTTATCTTAACTTATGTTAAAACGACACAAAGGTAGAATATTAAAATCAAACTAATAACTCGTTCGAGTAACTTCAAGGTTTTATACCACGACGCCAACCAAGTGTTGGTGTTATGACGTCATAAGTTCAAGGTTATATTCATTAATTGAAGAAATTTCTTACTTTGAACTATTTTTCACTTTAGGTTACGTAAAATATTGCTCCATGGTGATATAGTGCTAGCACGCAGCCAATGGAAATGAGCGAAAAAATTAAAACTCTCCAGCTCATAATTTGCTTTGAACTTTTCAACTTTGACCTAGGACGCCTGCACTCTCCCATTACTACCGGCAAAACTAAATTGATGTAAACACGTTTTCCATTACAAGAAACAATAAAAAATCACGCGCAAGTAAGCCTTCTTTTTAATTATGCCTAAATTAATAATAATAAGCCATATTCATAACAAATTCTTTATTCCAACAGCAAAGACATCAAGTGACACTACAACCAACCCAATGTCTTGTTTCAAAATCAGACACTGCGCTTTCACATTATCTGAAGTTTAAATTTCAACTAGTCGTTGAGGTCAAAAACTTGAGTTTAATATGATCAGTTAACATTTTTGCCCATATATTAGTATTCTTCAAGCACACTTTACAAGTTAAACCGAAACAAAAACTATAGACTGCAATGATTCACTTTTCAAAATGCTCGAAAAATTTATTTTTTCCCATTTCAAATAAAAAACAACGTATTAAAAATTGGAGTGACTCCATTTTAAAAATGTTTATTTCGGAAATTGTAAGACTGAATTCTTTTTAAAATGAATACGATTTCACTTGTCATTTGGAAGCCGCTTTAGCAGCCGAACGTTTCTTGTGAATTTCCAATAATATTTCGTACAACTTGTCCTTGATCCATTCTTTGTCCTTCAAAATGTAATACTGTCCTTGGCGTCTATTGTAAACAAAACATTAAAACATTCCTTGAAGACCATGTGGTCTCCCAAAAGGGTTAATTTAATTACTGCCTCATAAGTTTATGCTGCCCATACTCACATCAAAACATGCAAGTCTACCATAGAATCCAAGTGCTCAAAGAGTTCATTAGTGGTATAAGTCTGAAGTCGACCCAAACGTTCCAGCATTTTGTCCTCATATTCTTGGCAAATAGCTATAATTTACAGTCGTGTTTAAGTAACTTAAGGCTTAACAATAACTCCAACGGTAATACCTTGCAATGTCCATTTTACATTAGCGTATTCAACAACGGTCCTGGTGCTTTTATCGTTATTTCTTTGGGTAACCAAGATGCATTGAGGCTCGGGCTTAACGCCAATTAAGAACGCGATTTTAAGTAAGTAATTAGAATTATACAGCGTGTTGTAAAGATTTGAAGAATCATACCGGTTGAGGAATACCGCTGCAAGAAGCGGCCGAATCGGGGGGAATCTGGCTGTAACAAGGAACTGATGGAAAATGCGTTCTGTCTTCGGACATCGTCGAATGTAAAGGGAGGGAACTTTGAAATCGAACTCGGACACAGAGAAATTGGGGAATAATATAACAGTAATCACGTTTAATTCGTTCGTTTATATGCCTTTAATTTAATTAAAAAAAATTGTTGATAAAAGACAAACCATCAGGTTAGAAATAAAATAGTAAATAAAAGCGCAATGGACTTCAAACTAGCAGACGATAAAATGGAAACCAATATCTGAGTTCAATTACCATGAAAACAGCAATAAGAATAGACTTGTCCTATTAGCAGATGTTGGAACAGTGGAAACCTTTGATCCCCCCATTAAAATAAAAAATGAAGAAAAAAATTATTTTTGAAACATTAAAAAACTTTTTATCACTTTATATCAATTGGAAAAAACCACTCTGAAACCATTCGTCTTGTCACGTAAAAAACCTCCCAACATCTTAATTAAGTTTTCAGTTAAGACAATACAATTAATACAAAATTAATTCCCTAAAATTAAATAAAAAAAACGACACAAACTAAAATAGGCCCACTTTGTTAAGAAAACACACAAAAAATTGAGTTACATAGTCTTTTAGCACCTTACTACGTACGGAAAAAAAAACAGCGATTATATTTGAATTTTTCCCAAGTACATAACGAAATATCAGTAGAGAAAAACCTTCAAATTAAAACAGATTCAATTCTACACGCTTACCAAGACGCTAAGCAACTACAGTTAGAAATCGTGAGCGGATTATAACGTCACCTAATAAGGAATGATGGAAGAGAAGTCCTTTAAAAAAAAAACCGCCGTTGAACAAACGTTCCCCGCCCAAAAATTAGAGGCATAATATAGTGGGGAACTTGTAATATAGATCATTTGCATATACGACTATGAAAAAGGCGCAGGCGCAGCTAGAAGCACGCGGCGTTTAAACATCTGCTCAAGCTTTTTCTCTCAAACAGTCAATGGTAAAAATAACCATTAATAATAAAAAGAAATTAAGTCAACCCCGTTTCAATTGGACATGGTGCATGTATGCATGAAAGAGGGGGGCACATTTTAAAATGTTTCGTATAGGCCTAAGACTTGTTTAATATTAATATTTCAAGATTTTTTTTTATTTTTCAAAGGGGCATGCACCGGGTCCCAAGGTATTGGGCATCTCTCTCTATAGCAATACGCAATTCTCGTATTCCCAGCCATAGTCAAATGTTGGATTTGATTCGAGTAGATATATATGTCAATACCTTTTTCTTCTTACGAAAGAAATCTTTCTTAGAAACGCTCCCAAGTAGATTCTTTCGCTACGAAGCGCTTCTCTATGTCATTATATTCATAAGTCTATAATATAAGTCACAAACCAAAAGTATGAACCTATGTAATGAGTATCTCAGAATTATCTAGGTGTGTTATTTATTCAATGGAGAAAATTTGGAAACTTTGAAATTTGAACGAGCTTCGAACGCAATGTTATTTATTTTTTTTTTCGAGCTGGTAGCACTGTTCGTTTCCCGCGAAGATATTTTACCAAAATACAACCCGAATTTTGTCTAGATACGTCGAGAGAAAAGGGCTACAAAATGATTTCTATACATATGATTACAGGCATGGAGGATTATTAACTAAAGAGACTAAGCGACTTAGAGTGTAAAATCGTCTGCTATTTTACGCTCATGGTCTCCTTGTGCAAATGGTATGAATCCTCCTTGCGTGTAAACGTATAAGCTGACGACGAGAATGCTAAATCAGCGTCAAACTTATCATACGTAATAAACTTATGACTAGGTTATATTCTATATATACCCTATCTATTCCTTTTTATTGCTCGTACACACACAATATCGTGGGAATGAATTTCCCAGTTATCCGTTTCCATGGCAACCACCAACTCATCTCTATCTCTATATACATATATAAATGCAGCAGGATCCAAGATGGAAGGAACTAAGGAATGTCTTTTCCCCTTTTTTTCTCCTTTCTTTCCACTATTTTTCCTCTTTCTTCCTTGGATCCCTTTTCATTCGTAATAAACTTATTTCCGTATTCACTCTAAGAGTATATTCTTCCCTTTGGATCCGAGTTGGTTGGCACAGCTTTTTTTTATATCCTGAGTAGATTTTTATATAAATCGTAAATTCTATCTTCCGCCGGAGACGACGAGAGACCATACATATACATGTATGCTCTTCGTGTTCTTTTTTATATTATTATATTTTTCTCTCAGGCAAACCAATTTCGTTTATTATATTGAATGTAGTACTATAGTATAGACTATATAGTTAACTAGTTTTAAAGGTAATGTGAAATATATGTGATTTTGGTGTACTTTGAAGGAAATATATGTCTGAAAGGTTTTTTATTAATTTTTACGTGACCCGATATTTGCTATAATTTTTAACCGATTTGTTAAAAATTTTCCCTGCATGTTCGTTATATTTAATAGTAAGTATGGGTAAATTTTGGTTTTAGTCGGTAGACATATTGGAAAATGGCGGACAATAATGTGAATATTACTAATACATATGAGGAAAATAAGTCGAAATTTTGTTGGTTTTTTTTACTGATGCTTTAACTGCCATATATTTTAAAATATTCCATTGCAATTTAGCGAAAATGTTCATTATATTAGGCCTATATAGTAGAGTTGTATAAAATTTGGTTTAAATCGGCGGACATATTGAAAAATGGCAATGAGAAACTTAAAATAAAGAAAATATTCTGATTTCATCAACGGATTTCATTGAAATTCCGTACACAAGTCATCAGACCCCACACCGTAAGTATATACATTTTTAGGCAGCCATTTTATAAAATGGAGGCTGTAGGAATAGCATCACGTTCAACAAATACATTCAGACGCTTACCTTTTTTGTTGAGGTCTTCCAGTAGAGCTGAGCTGATCATCCCAAATTTCCAACGAATTTTTTATCCAAAAAATAAAAAGTAATACACAATCTGAAAAGAAAGAAAATACAAAATATAAAAATGGTTGTTTAGCATAACTGAAAAATAGGTAAATTACAACAACGCAAAATAAGCTAGCGAAACTAATAAAATATATTCTACAGGTATGAAAGAATTCATGGTAGCAGAAAAAAACCCCTAAAAAATAAATAGCACCGCTGCACCAAGCAGGCAGGACCATATTGGGTGCATACTATAATAATAATATAATAAAGGAAACATTTAATCCGGTTCGTACACGCCCTCGGATCGCTCCAATAGCCCCAAAAATAACAAACAAGATTTTCTTTGAGAAGGGTCCGGGTCACATCTTGGCCCTAGCTAGAAAAAAACTAATATCAAAGCTTAGAATTTCACCATCCTGGACTGGTGGTGGTGGGATTAGCGTCTGCATCTTAGATGGGTCATGGATCTTAAATACCCTACAAGGGACAGGATATTTGAGCCATTCCTTGGTCTATGTAGAAAAATATAACCACAAGGATCTTTTAAAATACTTGTTCGCTGGTCCTCTTTAAAATTACAAAGTCCATGTCCCGGGTCCCCTTATTTGTCCTTGAGACGGTGCAGGGTACCTTTTAGCAGTTACCATTTAGGGTCTAGGGTCATTGTCACCCAACCAAGGACAGGGTCAATTCCAATCCTGGACTGCCACCGCGAATAAAAACATAATTCATGAACAGATCCCCTCTCTCTTCCTTTCTCTGGTGCATGGAGTTGGACACACACAAAAAATAGGTTCCCAACGACATCTGCGCCTTCTGTGTTTGGATACAGAACGATATTTCTCAATTACGATATATATATCGAAGTCCACGCTCGCTTCTTACAAGAACGATTTGTATACGACGATTCAATGCATGGCCCGCAAAAATATAGGGGTGTGGCGTAGTGCGTGATACGGATTTTAACACCCTATTCCTATACCGTGTATGGTGTTGAGATGAAACGAAGCTGTTGATGTATTGAGTTGGATGGGACCTATAGTCCCGTTTATTTGGGGGGGGGGGGGTTTAGCGTAGGTTTTCTATATGGAAAATGTGAACGTTTTTCTGCACTGTGATTCTTTATATTGTGTGTTCAAAGGGTGCTTGCCGATCAATATAACAGTTTTATCAATTTTAAATTTTAACAATATTTTACAGAAAAAAGCCTACTAAGAAAACCTCTATTTCAGTATGAAACCTACTAAGAACACCTCTATTTCAGTATGAAATCTACTAAGAAAACCTCTATTTCAGTATTATTCTCCCTATAAACACGCTAATCAGTTGTGCACGGGAATTTTGCCTGCTAATTAATATTCCCTCTAATTTCTTTACTTTCCACTTTTAATATAGTTTAAATTAAATATTATATAATTTACCATTTAAATCTAAAAATTAGACCTATTTAGCTCCCGTATCTAGTCTAGAACCGCAAAGGAAATAACTTAAGAAATATCTGGATAATACAACTATTATTGGTTCGCTTTCAATAAATGGTTGCGAGGTGTTAAGATTTTTTTCTTGGGGGCTAAGGGTCCCCTTTGCGTTCTTCACAATAATGGCTGGTACTATGGTACGATACCATAAAAGAAAAATATTTTCATATAAAAAAATTGTCGCCTAAGTCTAAGCTAAGATGGAGGAGGGTTGCTTTTTCTATTCGAACAAATACAGAAAACTGAACAGGACCTTGAAGAATTTTTTTGGGAATTTTTGCGTTGCCTATACGAAGGCAGGTCCGGTCCACCCTTGCTACGTATGAATGGAAGGATTTAAAACCTTCTTTTCTATACCATAGGGGTCGATTTCTCTTTGATAAAGTGATGGTGAAATGTACACTATACCAATGTTTTATTGAAAATATAATTCCACGTCGGACACTTCACCTTTGACCCTCTAACTCTGAGAGATCATAGCTCTGGTATAATTAAAGATACACAGGTTTTATAGTTCAAATTGACCTATATTCAATGGTATTAATTATATTTGATGAAATCAAAATGGCGTTGAGGAAATGAGCAAAGATTGAATTCACATCGAGGTCACCTTTGACCCTATAAGTTTAGGTGCTCCTAACTCTGGTATTTTTAAAGATATGGTCTTACTCTTCTAGGGTATTATAGTCCAAATTGACCTTAATTCAATGGTATTAATTAAATTTGACTAAATCAAAATGGCGTTGAGAAAATGAGCAAAGATTGAATTCACATCAGAGTCATATTTGACCCCCTAACTTTATGTGGTCATAACTCTGTAATATTTGAAGATATGGAGAAACAGCTCCAGTATATTATAGCCCAAATTGTCCTGTATCCACTGATACTAATTATATTTCTAAAACGCAAACACACGTTGAGAAAATAAAGTTTTCCCAAACCCAAACAGATATTGACCAAGAAAAAAATCTCTTCGATTCTCGAAAGGTATTTAAAAGCTACATTTATCTACCCTTTAAAAATCCGTGGGACTTAAAGTTTAAAGCAAAGCTGAAGAAAAGCGGAGGCAAAAATGTCTTGCCTTTATAGAAATAAAAAAAATTTGTAACAATAAGTCACCGTGTAGCAGCGGTACCTATCGAATTTAATATGGAACCATGATCGTTTCTCGAGCTGATATATTATATCTATTTCATATAGAATGAGTCAACATGAGTGTGAAGCGAGACTGGAAGGCGGGATGGAGTTGGTAAGGAACTAGGTAAGCGTATCTGTGTTTTGAAGCGAGAGTTCGGAAGCTTGGTTCCGCGGACGGCGTTCTTCACGCGTTGCTGGTTCGACGCTATGAGCGGGCGACAGATCGTGAAATTACCAAGGATCGCTCAAAAGGCACGCACTTTTTCGGCACGCGCTTTTTTTTTGCTTCTCCTAGCCAAGGCTTAGTTGCCTTCTCCTCATCCCCAGTCTACTCTGGTGGTGGTGGTTTTTCTTTGCTTTTTTTAAAAAGTTTATTTTTTATAAAAACAACCTAACCGTTTGCAAACTTCGACGTATCTACGTCATACATATACTTCTGGAAGGGTTTTGTACAACCTAAGTTAAACATTCGATGCCTTTAACCCTTACGGTCAGCCTTGGTGCATACTTTAGTTTGGTTGGGGTCAGCGGTATTTGAAATAAAATCGCATTTAAATCTTGAGGTTAGTTTTGCATTTGTACAGAAGTACGGATTTTAAGATAGTAATAAGTTTTCAAAAATGTTTTGTTATTCATTTTAGGATACTATAAAATTTATAAAAGTATAGGCCTAGGTCTAGTATCGCTTTAATTTTAAGCCTTGGTTACTGGCTTAAGGTCAGATATCAAAAGTTTTTCGAAACTCGTCTGCCATCTAGTGTGTGCCATTTAAAAATCACAATTTCCCATAATTTAAAATTTTAAATAATTTTTTTTTTAAAAAATAATATGAAAATATTTCAATGCTTTTTAAACACAAGCGCAAACGAATTTTCCTGAATTAATGAAGAAAAATAATTACCCAAGAAATTAATTAAAAATAAAATAAACATAGAAAGGAAATTAAGAAAAATAACTAAAACAAAAAACAAAAGTAAGCTTTTGTAATTTAATATTTTTTATCTTGTATTTATATTTTCAGTTAATATCAAAGTAATAATGCAAATATGCCAAAAGCACCTGAAGCATTTATTACAATTTTTTCATTCCTCATCATCTCAGGAAGAGAAAAAATCTTCAACGATAAAATCCTTCTCTTTCCAAACGGTACCAAACACAAGAAAACTAAGCCACTCAAAGACTATATATATAAAAAAGGTTAAATTAATTTTTATTCCGAAGGAACCATAGGTTTTTTCATTGAAACATATATTTCATCCTTCGAACAAACACTGCATTCCCGTTTGCAAAATTGTCCCTCAGAATATTCTCGGTTTTTTTTATTATAATGAATAACAAATGAGGTACACATCGCTGTACCAATACAGAAAGAACGCCTATGGTACATTTGTTCATTTCCTTATTTTTTTTTATCTGGTACAACTTACATACACCCTCGAAAAGGGGAGAATTTAAAAGGTTAGGTATGGACGAATACATCCCTTTCAAGTCTGCATAGATAATATACCCTAAGCATAAGTTTATAAGTGATATTTTCCTGACACTACCTATACTTCGTAAAGGTAGAGACTTACAGCTCGAGCTAGTTCGAGGGGGAACGACGGAAGCGAGAATTGAAGTCCTACACTCGGTTAATTAATTTTGCAGGACTAGGTCCTATTTAGTCTGCATTACTAAGCCCAAATTTTACAGCGCCTCACCAGGCGTCGCATTATCTCAAATCTGACCTACCTCCCTCACTTCATGACAAGCTCCAGTTTATAAGTTACCAGTGACAAACTTATGGATGGAACATATCTTATGAACTTATGCCCTAAGGCAAAACGCGTCAGTCGAACATGCACCGAGCAGAAAAACGTAATCATTTTTTAGGCTTAGCAATGACCGTCCAAGGCTTATTTTATTCCCCTTTATGCCGAAGAAAGTGAAGGAATTTGGTGAAAGAAAAACATTTTGTTTACTCTGTTCTTCGCTCTGAATAACAATTTCCTACTAGTTGTTCCCGTTGTCGAATGGGATTCTGGGAAGCTAGTAGCTATAGCTATTGTTAGATTCTTTAAATATTTAAATGTACATCGCTGGGAACAAAATTGACTACGGAATAAGTACATCGTGCTTTTCTGATATTGGATAAGCTAAGTTAAGGTCTTGTACTTATTTCTTCTTTCCAGAAGATTGAATGTAATACTATGGGAATTGCAGAGCTGCATGCGGTGATTTGCCGCTGCATGAACCTATCTTCGGGAATATCTTTGCTCTAGAGAATAAATAGAACCTTATCTGAATCTGAACTCTTCTTATTTTGCGAAGCTTACATAATACCATCTCTAAGCACCCGCCTACAAATACAAATAAATTTTACATTTACGAAATGAATATTTTTATTATTATTATTTTTTTAAATTTCAAACGGAATATACAGGGTGTTACAGATTAAGTCTGAAATATAAATTAAGAGGGGATGTTATTTGGGAAATCAATCAATTTTGAGTTGAAAATGTAACTTCTATCTCCATTTTGTTTACCACAAGGGACACTGTTTCAAATAGAGTTATGATTTAGTTTTTATTTTTACTTTAAGTAATTACTTATTATTATTATTTTAATCACTGCGGAGTGATAACACGTGTAAGAAAAATAATATAGTCCCTTGTAATTCGAGTTGAAACTGCACGGTTATTGTTTACTCCAACTGGTATATATATTTAAAATGGCTCGATTCTTTCCCTAAAGTTGTAATTTGAACCCGGAAGTAAAACTATACTACAAAACTACCTACAATAACAAGAAGTCAAAAGCAGAAGCAGTAGGTTTATTTCTTCTGAAATGCGAAACCAACCATTTCAAAAATATTGAAATCAGCCCAGAAAATAAAACAATACAACAAACAAATAGACAAGAAATTGCAATATTTTAGTGGAAAGAAATGTTTCATTTCGACTCTCCGTTCTCAAAATGACCCCAAAAATAGAATGCCGACCCGACCCAAAGGCATATCAGATTTTCAAGCAAATCAAACGTTACGCTTCCGTACTCTTTTCCTTTAGTAAACTATATTTCCTGGATATGAAACAAAATGACCAAGCTCTCGAAAAATTGAGTCGGTTTGAGTTGAGAGGCTGGATAAGGGAACGGTCTTTAAGGGTCCATGGGGTCGCCAGGGCTTAGGGAAAAAAAGACCTTAAGGGACCTTCTTCTTCTAGGGGACATTCGCGTCGATGGTCATTTAGTCCGAACCATTTATTTTCGCTACTTCATTAGGCAAGACCGCTGAATCGACATTATCCCCCCTTTCCTCCCCCCCCCCAAAAAGAAAGGCAAAAAATTTCAAACTTTTATACCAAACAGTCAGTTGACCCAATAGGGTTGGACTCTTGGAAAAAATGATAGCTTCCCCCACGTAAAATAATATACGCAGTACTTATCCATAAGAAACAATGGTACTTCGGTAGGGTTTATACCAAAATCATTATTTTTACCAACTAAAGTATATAGCTAATATTAGTTACCAATTTTTGCCGTTTAAAATTTATACATTTTTGATTCTATAAGGCTAGAAGGGTTCACAGAGCTTCAATTTGGGACAAACTGCGTCAAAATCGGACCACAAATAACAAAGTTATTAACACAAATTGTTAGGCCTTATTTAAATTAAAACGAATATAGGATTTAGGCCTAAAAATTAGGCTTAGAAATTTCAGTAGGAAAAATATTATAACTGACAAATATAGAGTAAATTCGAGGCTTCAATTTAGTACAAATCGCGTCAAAATCGGTCCACAAATAAGAAAGTTATTCGCAAGAAACCCTAAGCCTAATTACGTGAAACATCTTTATCCCCTATACCAATAAACTCTACTTCATTAAAATAGATTTAAATTAAACTAGGCCAATGAACTCTTACTCCCCGAAAGTTTAATGATTAATTGAAATTATATCGCCTTAATTATTTGAGTGTAAAAAAAATCAATATTATTCAGAGCTCCGATATTTCTGGAAATGACCTCAATTTGACCCGACATGACTCCGAGGTTAAAATTTAATACGACCCTCTATCAAATTGATTAGGACCCCAACCAATCAACTCCCTAGGGTCTGGAGGAACTACTTTTCTACGCTCTATCTGTTTGCCGAAGCGATTAAAATACGCGTAGTATTAAAAATAGACACGGTACAATGAAGTCAAACGTTAACCGTGTAAGTCCCGGTACGAATACTAAATAGTTTTAATTTTTTAATACACCCTAATTAAATAAAACCATTTAATTAATATTAATATTAAAATTAAGTAATTCTAAATACAACGCCGTCTATAAAGTAGTTATTGAGAGAAGCACACTCATCTTTGGTGAGCACTATTTCTTAAGAAAAGAAAGGAAAACAACATTCTTTGTCGAGATTCTTTCCAAGAAGAAGCTCAAGATCAAAAAAGGGATGAGGATGAGGATGAAGATGAGGGGGAAGGAGAAGGGGGATGAAATTTACTCTAAAGAGCTTGGAGACCGTAAATATTATCTAGAACGCGGCACGGCAAGCTCTTTCTATATATATTTATATACACATAAGTTTATAAGATATGTTCACCATAAGTTTGTTAATCTCTGGTAACTTAGAAATTGGAGCTTGTAATTTTGAAGTGAATGAGGTAGGTCATGGATTCAAGGTAAAGCGAAGACGCCTGGTGAGGCGCTGCTGTCAAATTTGGGCTTAGTAATGCGGACTAAAAATAGGACTAGATGGAACTTGGTCCTGCATGCAAAATTAACCACCGAGTGTATAGCACTTCAATTCTCGAACTAGCTCGAGCTGTAAGTCCCTAGCATTACGAAGTATAGGAAGAGTCATACTTATGGAAGGAACATATCACTTATAAACTTATGATATATCTATACAGTATAGGCCTTATTTTATACCCAAGGGTCGTACGTCGTAGTCTGGAGAGGCGACCAGGCCTTTTTGCCTTCCTTCTTCAAACCGACCACCACCAAATGGAGCGGAAAGCCTATGAAAACGAGCGGGAGACCTTGCTTATCAAAAGGAATTGCTCCCTTATGTCAGAAAAATACCGACCATGTTACTCTCGCCATTACGAAAGCCTCGTAGGCTTAAGCCTTGCCAGGCCCAGCCTTAAACCTCCACCAATATACCCCTTATTTCCAGGCACTCCAAACCTTACCCAAAAGGGAAATATAAAGAGGCCGAAGCCCATATTCCACTATAGGGCCTAGAAGCTATACGGATAATCATAGATGAAAAACATTGTAACTTGGTGCACAGTCAAAAGGTAAGAACTGCGGCGAGGGGTAAGTCACTCTCGAGTTAGGTATTTCATGTTCTTCAACAGACCCTTTTCAGCTTATTAAAGGGTTAAGAAGGGACATTGATGGGTCAAGACGTTAGATATAGCGCCAAGTTACCAGTAAATCAAATTTATTTCGTATTGTTTGAAGCCATAACGTCTTCGTTGGTAAAAATTTTACTCGGATCTGATTGGCTCTAGTATCTGTATTTTAAATTCTTAGAAGATATAATTAAATCCACAGAAGTTTAAAAATGTAATTACTTATTACTTTTAGCAATTTAATATCTCTGATCTGACCCCAAGTGTAATATTATAAAATTTCAAAGTATTTGGAATTACAACCTATTTGTAGGCGAAACTAAGCGTAAGTTCAGTAGATCAATTTCAATGGATGACCTGTTTCGGTTTTTGGTCTGCTGAGAAAGTGCTAGAAAAAAAAAGGGTTGTACCCAGTTTATTTCTATTTGAAACTTATCCGGAAGAAGGTAAATAAAATATATATATACGGAAGCAATTTATTACCGGGTCTGAAACGACGAAAATTCGAATGTATTGCTTTCTTAGGAAATTACCTTTTGAAGTAATACGTGTGTGTGTTCATAAAAATAGGCCTTGGCTATCTGCACAAATAGACTGTTCCATTAAATCCCTTTGAGATGCAAACACAACAGGAGCGGGGAAAGTTATTTCTCTCGCGCCAGGCCGCAAGCCTTCCACTTGTAACGGACTCTGACTCCGTCTGGCGCCAGGGAATTAACCTAAGATGGCCGCCTCCCACCCCTGTGTGTTGGTTTCTCTGAAAGTAATTAATGAAAAGGTCTATTCCAATGAATTGGTAGACTAAATTTTTTTATTTAATGGTTGGTTTTCGTTCAGGGATTTCGTTTGTGTGTCCAGAATATATTCTGGACAAACAATTTGATATATTTTTTTTATTTGGTAAAAGGTAATGCGATAGTTTTTGAGTTTACTTATTTTTTCATTCAGAAGAAGCACAAGATAATGACGAAAGTCTAAAACCCAGTTGCTTCTCCCAATGCGAACACGAGAGGGCCCTTTCCCACGCATGGAATTAAAATTTACCCATACCATAGTACACCGGTTTTAGATGGGGCACAACCCTTAGGCGCCACCTGGTTATAGCAACAAGAACTTCTATTATAGAGGTGACTGCAGTAAACAACGCCCAACCGCGAAAAGCATACTGGGGATTTTTAAACAACTACGGAGATGCCCCTCCCCCAACTCTTCCACTCCAGTACCAAACGTCGCTCCTGAAAGATTGCAGCAGACTTACAATCATTAACTTACGAAGTAGCATAGAGAAGACAAGGAGTATGGGATGGGTGTTCGGTAGATTATCTTCGGGAGCCAAGGAGATGGAAAGGAATATATAGACAGACTCTAAGGTCGGTCTTTTCCGTTTTTCCCGACCACCATGCCGAACTCCGTTAGTTTTTACGATGCCAACCTTTGACCCTTTGTAGGCCGAGAAAATCTTTCCTTCATCCTCTTTTATAGAAGAAGAAGTAAGGGTAACTTTTAAAAGGAGTCTTGTCTCTCTCTCTCTCTCTCTCTCTCTCGCTGTCGAAATGACCCTATAGTGTAGCGTGTATCTATATATGAAAATATTGGATCCCGCCGCCCTGGTGGCGCCCTATGCTGGTATAACTTCTATGAAAACATCTTATAACGTCTAACGGCAAACGCGAGCGAGCGAGTGGAAGAAGAGAGCGAGAGAGAGAGGAAAAAAAAGAAATATTCTCTTATAATATTTGGAGCGTGCTTTTAAGGGAGTCCTACTTGAAATCAATCATATTACCCCAATCCCAGTACAAGACATCAGGGGGGATATGTACAAGAGCTTTATTGAAAAGCTCTATTTTCGCCTATCGAAACGCATTAATTTTGTATCAAAAGGAATTTCTGTAAATAAATGTACGGAGACCTCGATATCAACCTATAATATTATAGTTCAGTTTTCTATATGTATATCATTCAAAGGGATAGTAGGGTTTAATTTTGACTATCGTAAGATTTGCGATAAGTGAAAATTTCGCGGTAAATAAAATAATTTCGAAAATCTAAACATTTTTATTATAATTAATCAGTTCATTATTCAATTGACTGACTGGTGACGTCATAACTGTGTCGCCTTCTTTAAAATCCGCATCGTTCTCTTATTCAAAATGTCTCAAAAGATTGTTTGAAATAGATATATTTCCCAATAACAATAGTTTCCATTTTATTAAAAATTGTTTTGCTTCAAAACTAAATGATGGATCATTTATACGCCACTATCTCTTTAAAACGAAACGAAAAAAAGATAATCCCAATGTTTCGGTAGTCGTTTACTTATTTGGGGGGTTATGTAATGTTTCCACAGACAAATTGGCGCTTCTATTGGAAGCTAGCTAAAGCTTTTTCAAGTAACGTAAGAAACGATAATAAACAATCGGGTGCAGTGTTTAAAGAAATGCTTTCGTGACTGGCCCCTAACTTCATGACGAAATTGATTAATGCTCTTTCGAATTTATTATAACAAAAAAGAAATAAAAATAAGAAATTTTTTTTTTATTCTTCTCTATTTTGAATAAAAGAATCGTACTATTAGGGTTGCATTGTGATCGAAAACAGAGAATTTCACTTCACTCACGAGGGCTGAACCGGGCTGGAAATGCGCATAAAAACGTAATAAAGAGAAATTCTCGATGGGCCCAAAATCTAACGTCTTGAGATAAAATAGAGAGTTTAAGAAACGTGTAGGCTTATCGCGCTTTAAGTTTGAATTTCACAAATACTTAAGCCTAAATTGCAACGATAATAAAAAAGCACGTGCCAAACTTAATATAAGATAATACGTCTCGTGCTTATATATATAATACACACACTGAGAGAAATTTCTGTAGTTTAAACAGAAGAATTTTACAATATTGAAATGTAAAATATATTAACGGAGTTTATCTGCAGAAATACAAACACAGTAAAATCGTTTTTACTATTTTACGGAAAACATCTGTATATTTCACTTATTGATCTGCTATTTCTAATTATAACTGTAAAAATTACACATTTGTTTCTGTAATTTCCGATCCTCAGTTTTGAACGGTGAATTCCACAGAAATGTTTTACAGGGTGACTGCTCGATAGGCATTGCAGGCATTTACTGTAAATTTTACAGAAGATATTTTATAGAAGTATCTGTTAATTTTAGTACGAAACTGTGAAAAATACAGCTTTACTTATTTGATTGGTAAAACAGATGCTTTCTGTAAAGTTTGCAAAAATATTACACAGAGTGACTGTTTTTTAGGTATTGCAGATATTTTCTGTACCTTAAGTACTTCATGGTATTATCTGTTAGTTTTAGTCCGAAATTGTGAAAATGACAGATTTACGTATTTGATTGGTAAAACAGATGCCGTTTGTAAATTTTACAGATATTGTGCTACCATGACTCTGTTAACGTTACTAACAAACTGTGAAAACTACAGTATATTGGCGATTAAACAAGCAAAATATGTTCCTTGTATAATTTTCAGATATGTGTGTTACCGGCAACCTGATAATAATGCTTCAAAACTGCAAAAACGAAAAGATATGATTCTTTAATGTTTCATTCGCTTTTTCCCGCAAATTTTACGGTATCTATTTTGGGAAAATTACAGTTAAACCCATATAATTGCTACATTAATTTTGACAGACTATTTTTTACAATGGCAAGGTTCTGTAATTTTTAATTGCGCCCGAGCCACTTCTTTAACTATTGAGGAACTCAAAAATAATCGACCTCTGTTTGACAGTAAAAATACTAGACCCAATTTAGAAATAGCTCCTATCATTTATGGTTTAACTAATATATAATTTTCGAGCTGCAAATCTTCAAATTCCACCTTGTCGGTTTATGTGTAATAAATATAGCTTTGTGAACGGGTAAAGTTTTTAAATATATCGTCTAAACCCAAAGTTTCGATGATATGCAAATCAATGCAAATAATTGAAGTAACAGGTGAAAAATTCATAATTTTTTGGTCAATTTAATTTTTTAACTCATCGTGTAGGGGACTAGACTATACATTTTTGGTTCATCAGATGTTTATATTTAGAGTGCATTTTCTATAAGATTTACTAAATATTCTATAAACTAGTAAATATTTATATTAGCTCATTTGGTGCTGCCAGATAAAAAGTAAGAACTTTATAATGCTAAAAAATAATTGCACGTGGATTCGAGAGAGAGTTCACCGGCCCCACCTTTAGAATGGAAAATAACCGCAACCCCAGGAGGGGGAAATTCTTTGGAAAAAAACTAGGAGGCTCCGCTGGGTCAAGAGAGAGAGGCTATAATTTTAAACCCTTTTTTGTCACTTTACTCTGGGCTAGAAAGTTTCCATTGTGCGCGGTCAGGGTCGGTTTCGGGTTTTTTTGGACAGGTTTGCAATCTAGCGATAATCTACGGTCTCCACGCGGGTAATGCAGGTGTGGTTCTTAGAGCTAGAAATGAAACGCGACTTACTGAGTATTATATTACCTCGTTTACCAGCGCCCATTAAGTGAGATTCCACAATTTGAACAAGTAAGTTAAATACATTTCAGCATCCTATATGATAAATGATCTAGGTATAAAAGGTGAATTTTGCTGTTTATTTTTAATAGAAGACAATTGAAAATCCATAAATCGGTTACTTATCTTTGGAGTTAATTAAACAGTTTTTCTTTAAAAATAAGGAGATAAAGCCTAGATCATTTATATATTGAATTTATTATAGAACCAAAACTCAAATTTATGTTTATGTTTGTTTACAGACTATGACTAATATAGAAATACCACCTTGATTATTGCGTCATAACGAGTGCCAACTAAACAAGTAAGTTATAAATATTTGCATTGTTTATATTAAAATAGACCCTAATATTGCAACCCCTTGGCCAGATAGGTTTTTCTTTACTTTTTACGGAAATTCAAATGCCGCTTAAAAAATATCAGCCATTATTGCTTTACATTGGCCCTTAAAGGGAGAATGAAATAGTCAGAACAGGTCAAGTGAAAGTCTAGGAAGCTGAAACCAAAATTTTTTGTCCGTCTTCAAAATGTCGTCAATGATTACACCTAACAACGAGAATTTTACCGTTCTTTGGATTGTATTTCGTTTTAAATATCGAGTATCCAGAAAAAGCGAGCACAGATAAACAATTAATCCAAAGGTATAAAATCGTCTTTCTCATATTTTCCCCTTATTGTGTATTAAAATCCATGTTAATATAGTTTTTAAAAAGGTAGAAAACCAAAAATATCACATTGAAAACCTGTTTTTCTGCAAGATTTCTCTTTTTTGGCACTCAGAGTTTGTAGTTAAAAGCTGTTGTTAATTTAATATTAATCATTTAATTATTTTTCCTTTAGATGCAGCGCGAAGATTAACCCAGAAAATCGCAAAGGGTGTAAGTCCAAAAATTATGTTTTTGATTAAAAAATATTTTCGAGTTTGGCTGGCTTTGAAGGATTTTAAAGTCATTGTAATTTTTAAAGGTTTGGCCTTTACTTTTATTAAAATTTTGCATATATTAAAAAAAAAGTTTTCAATTTATAAAATAATGAATCGTTATCAGAGGGAACTCGTTTTGAAAAATGACTTTTACCGAAATTCACGGAATCAATGAATAAGTTCCCACATCATAGGATATAATCAGGCTACAATCGGCATGTCTTTATTTCTTTGGGTGTAATGTTCTTAGATAAAATTTTTGAATTTTAGAGCCCTACAAGTAATAAAAACAATGTTTCTGAAAATATTGGAGACATTAATCTTGCATCGAATGATGCAAATTGAGTTCCCATGAAAAACAGTGATTTTGATCAGACATTTCTGTGAAATTTACAGGTTCAACACTGAAAAAATCTGTTAAATATATCATATCATCTGTTTAAAGTACTGATATTGAGCGCACCCCGAAAAAGTAATATATACAAATGTTTCTGTAAAATCAACATATTTTTAACACCAATAAAAATGATGGACTTTACACGGGTTTCTGTAATTATTACACGTTTTAAAAGCTGACATATACAGTTATTTCTGAAAAAACCACAGACATTAGTTTTAGATCAGAACAGTTATTTCTGAGAATTTTACAGATTTTCAAAGCAGATCTATACAGTTACTTCTGTAAAAACCACAGCACTTAATTCCACATCAAAACAGTTATATCTGTATATATTGCAGATTTTTAAAGCCTATCTACGCAGTTATTTCTGTAAAAACCACAGACCATTATTTCAGATCAAAACAGTTTTTCTGTAAAAATTACAGATTTTCAATACAGGTCAAAACTGTTGCAATCACAGTTGTTTCTGTAAAAACCACAGAATATGGTTACAGTTTTAACTTGTAAAATTGACATAAAAACTTCTGTTTTGGAGACAAACGAATAACCTATAATTATTACAGAACCGTTCTGAAAATCGAAAAAACCATAGTTGCTGTAATTTTTACTGATATTTTCTGGCATCACGTGCTGCCAGACGTTTTCTGTTTTTTTCACTGAACATATTTTTCTCAGTGCATTTCCACTAACGTCTTTACGACCAAATTCTTAAACTCCCTAATACACCAAATCTCCAACCACTTTAAAGTTTAATCTCAAATATGTTACGAAATACAATACAATTAAAGCATTACCTAATTACTAACTATTAAGTTCAGGGTAAACCCGATAATTAATTATTATTTTTTCCCCCTGTTGATTATCGATATATCGATGTGTTTATTTATCGGATCTTTACGATAATATAAATTAGACCAGATTAGGCTTAACATCTAAAAAAAAAAAATTCCAATCACTGAGAAAAAAAAAAATAACCAAGAGGATAAAAAACTAAATTAGAAACTTTAGTTGGGGGGATTTAGTTAGCGCGTTGGAGTAGATGAAGGAAATATTAGGATGTAGGAGAGAGAGAGGCGAAGGCTCGTGAGGAACTTTGGGTGTGGGAGAAAAAGCTTTGTCTCGCTTGGCTTGCCATCGCAATTAAGGTCTACTTAAAAGAGAGAAGAAGCAGAAAGAAGAAGAAGCTGAGAGTCTCAGGGAGGCGAGCCCCCGTTCGAATCAACCTTTTTTTTCTTCTATATATAGAGCTTAACTTGTCGGATTTTTTTTACTTAACGTTAAAAAAGTTTTTGAACTCTATACCCTCGCTGCAAGAGAAAGAATTTTTTCTCCTCAAAAAGAGCGCGCTCATTTCAAGAGTTTCATAACGCGTTTAAGTCCTTCTCAAAGGGCTATGTTCCCACTTTGATATAATAATTTGTCAATCGCGAAAACGCCTGCATCTTGGAGATCAGCCCTCTACTTTATAGACCATTCTAATAATTTTGTACTTGCAGAGAAAACAGGGGAGGGAGCCCCCATCTTGGATTATTTCCCTGGCTCCAACCAAGAGGCAACTCCAGATGGAGTTCACTAGCTACACCTGGAGGGAGAGCTAGCCAACTCGCACTCCCTCTAGCGGTACATTGCTTCTTGGTGCCATGGGAAATAATTAATCCAAGAAGGTGACCTCCCCCTCCCCTGTGGTGTTTGTGCTTCTCTTCAAGTATTTAATGCAATTGTCTATTGTCAGAATCTAACAAAACTTATTTAACTTAAAATATAACAAATGTGAACGGGCTCGAGTGTAATAATTTCGATGCAGTTTTAAATTTTAAAGAACTTGAGCACGGAGATAGGAGAAGGGGGGAAGGGATGGGTGTTAGCTTTTGATATTCAGGCAATGATATGGAAAGAGTATCGCGTATATGACGGATTTTCTTTTTTTTTTTTAAATCATCTTCCGAGGGATATCGGACACATCAAGGTGACAGACTCATTTTCCGGCCATAATCTTTTTCTATACCCCCTCCCCCTCCCTTGCCTCTCCTCTCTCCTCTCCTCTTCCCATCTCGGCTGCTTATAACCTTAATTATCGCAATTTTTTTCTTTATCCCAGAGAAAACTACTTTAAAGGGCGCTTAAATATAGTTATTTTTTTATTATTATTTTACAATTTTTGGTTAGGCTTATTTCACGCGATAAGAGAGAAGAGTTCAATCGTATCGTAACTACGCGAAAAATTTTTGAAAAATATTGTGAATTATAATTAATGAATTTTGGTATAAATTGGAAATTATTATGAATTATAATGATTGAATTTTGGTGTAAATTAGAAAATTTTGTGAATTATAATGATTGAATTTTGGTGTAAATTGGAAAATCTTATGAATGAATTAATTTTGGTGTATTTCCAGGGAAAAGACATGTCCTATTACTTTCTACTAGATGAAGCCCTCGTTCTCTAAATGTAGAGATGTTATTAGATTCACACAACCAATAGAGCTTTGTTTACGTGTTTCTCTATAATTATACCTAATACACGAATTTCTCTAAGTACTTGTAAACATTTCGTTTATCTTCAATACAGTTACGATTTTCCAAGCCCTAAATATTTCTGTAGGCCTATAGAAAAACAATTCGTTGCTCAACTCTTCAAGTTTAAAAAACCTACCTTTGATGTTAATATGGAAGCAGAGCTACACTTTTAAAATAACTATTAAAAAAATAAATAAAAAAACCAAAACTGCGTATAACTATAGTTGAATTTCAAAGGAATGCCGTCGAATTGATTTTTGGTTCCCCTCCGTTGCAACATCATCCCATAGCCTTTTTACGATCCTTTCCCGAAATACCTCGAAGTTAATGATATAAAAACATCATCTATTAAAATACCAAAAAAAAAAAAAGAAAGTTTTTTTCATAAAAAAAAAAGAAACTTCACTTGGCATGCGCAAACTATAGTTCACTCCCGCCTTTTCCACCCCATTCTTTTTCCGCGCCTGAATTTGATGGATGAAAACTCGCGTTTTGTCCGGAATTTTTTTTTCCGCTTAGTAAAAGCGAGTGCGAGTCTATATGCATTTTCTTCTTTTAAAATCCCAAAATGATCATCATCTATAGTTCGGGATGGGCCCGAAGTGCGCCACAAGTTACATTACATAATATCCATCAAAAGTATATACATATAAATTTCAACAGGGTTCATACAACTTTTGGAAAACAAGTTTCCCTGAGATTTCCAGGTTTGTTCTCCATATACTTCCCTGAATTATCCAGGTTTTTCCCGTATATGGAACAAATGTTAACGAAGGAGGGGGGGGGGGGCAAATAGGACAATTACATAATCAAAGGACATCCCCGTATCTCTAATATAACCAGAGTTATGAGACCCTCCAAAGTATAGTTTAATGTTAATCGTATGTTTATGAATATTTTTCTTAATTACTCGGCCCCTGTTTGACGCAAATTTCCCAGGTTTGTATGAACCCTGTTCAAGTTAACCCTATATATGTTACTCTACGGAATAGACTATTCCATTAATTCCAAAAGATAGTAAGGATATCCTTTTGCAAATTAAGACGTTCCGAAGAACCGGATATTGTAAAATTCGAAGAATTTCTTTAGTCATAATTTTTATTCTATTTTTACAAATAAACGTGGGGGTACACACACAGTCATCGAGATGAAAGTACTTTAGTATATATTAGCATAAATCGAGGAAAGAATCATTTCAAAATTCGCCTACTCATTATTACATAGGCAATAAAATAGAAATTCAAGCTCCTTTTTTTCCCTGAA
The DNA here is from genome assembly GCF_054372755.1 of Phalangium opilio. Lineage (NCBI taxonomy): Eukaryota > Metazoa > Arthropoda > Arachnida > Opiliones > Phalangiidae > Phalangium > Phalangium opilio. The sequence goes on along the minus strand of NW_028324147.1, from coordinate 2,414,733 downwards.
AAGATTGTTATTTAAATAGTCGCCTGATAAGATGTAAACGCCTTATTTCTAACAATTTATGGGGTTATACAAAACCAGACTTAGTCGAAGATCCTTCTACTTGAATTACAACGAAAATGAAATCAAGAATAAAAGAAAGAAAATACGTAATCTTGTTTGACAAAACAATCCAGACGAAAGGAATTCTATTCCGAAGCCCCCGTGGATTCCCATCGACCATAGCGATAACTCAACAGATTTTACAAACACCATAGACAAACTAAGGACTCTACGTTACACCAGGAGTTCATATGGACTTCTGGTACGTTATACTTAGTTTCCAAAAAACAGTAGTTTAGGACCCGAATTATTGCCAAAAAGACATGTATGTACTCATTGTGCATCGGGGTCCTATATACCACGTTTCCATGAAAACATTCTATAGTTTACCATTACTTCTATGATATTTTATCGATGTCCTTACGTGATATTTATTTATTATTTGGAACTATGGGTGCTATATTATAATATTTTCTTGGCCAAAAACCATTCTTTGGTTTGTTTGGGTATAAAGGAAAAAATATCACATATATTCTATAATAGAGACTTCAAGTATTCGGGAAATTTTTTAGGCTTAGAATTTTATAATAAATAATATAATCCGCTTCCCAATTTCGCTCACGAAGTTAAAAGTCTTACAAAAGAAACGGAGAAAAAAAAATAATAAATAAAACTTAAATATATCCAAATTTATGTTGATTTTTCTTTTATTTATTTTGAAAAAATTTTATTGCATGGGAAATTTGTTTTTGGGTAAATTTTAATCCTTGACGTTTTAATATAGTCTTTGAGCGTCTTAGAAAACGAGAGACGTAAAAAATAAATATGTTTTTGGTCTGAAACTATTTTTGAAACTTTGTTTCGCATTGCTCTAGGGTAGGGTGTATTGTAGAATGAAATCCTTTAAAAGGAGCCAAGGCCCAAAAAAAAGTATTCCCAAAACAATCTCGTAAAGGAAAACTTTGAATTTCCCAAAACACTTGTTTGTAAGTTCTACTTCGATACAGAATGTGTGTTTTCTCTATATCAATCGAGGATTCTAGTATAGTAACCAACAGAAAGCGAATATTTTTACTTCATTAGAGAACTATGTTCTTAAGCTGAAGGAGGGAACAGTTATATAGCGTATACATCCGCGGGACTCGAAAAGTTTCGATCCAGATTCTAATTAGGGTTCGCCAATTTAGTAGGGATTTGGTCCTTAATTTGGCTGTATCTGATATAAGCCAAGGTTGCTAGCTATACACTAAACTAAACTATACTCTAGCAAAGGCTTAGCTAACTCTTTCACCCCTCTCATTCAAAGGGAGTCTTCCAACTAGGGAACTATATTAAACCGAAATTAATCATCGAATAGTAGAAAATTAAGCTTGAAAGCTAGCCAACTCGAGCTGCCCTCTAGCGTTGCTTCTTGGGGCGAGGGAGAATACCCTGTGTCGGTTTTGTTTGTACGTAATGGTCTATTGTAGCTGTGAGATCGACAATTCCTGTAATTACTTGTAGAGAAATCAAGTCTCTTCGGACTTGCCTAGAGCCACGTGTTTACTACACCATGCTTCTTAATGCACCCCCTACGCCCTGTAAAGTTCTCTTCACGCATGTCAATATTGAAATATTCTATTCAAACCCAGCTCTCGGTGTCACATTATAAACATCAGATTAATATACTTTATCTGACCAATAGGAGTAGTTAGATAGGAAGGTAGAAGGGGAAAACCTTTTCCTTCTGTGTGGGGATTTAAGAAGCTGGATATGTCGATCAAAAGACGATTTAGACAAAATCCAAAGTCTCTTTCATCGCGGCAGCTGAGCACCTGATTAGACGAGAAACCAGGGGCCCCGGTTCATGCAATGCAACCAGCTAGGGCACCCATACGCTGGCTCGCTTGCTCGCATGTAGGCGAGAACAATCGCGATAGAGAACAGGAGACTCGGGATGCGGATGGAGGTATTACAAAAGCTTATCTCGTCTAGGAATCGACAATAAGACTTATCTCAGTGATTAAGATTTCAACGACGGAAGCTTACGGGGCGAACGTACGCGTTTGCCCAATTATTAATTAAGTTTTAGAACAATTATCTCCCTTCCAAACTATATCATATCTGAATTGAACTCCAAAGCGCGATGGCCCCTTCCGGCTAGGATATAAACAATAACCCATCGATACAAATTAACTTTTAAAATTCAATAGTTTAACGAAAAAAAGAATAATAATGAGTCTTAGTATAAATACACCAAAGAATTTTAGCTATAGTTTATTTGATTCTGCAGTCTTTGATCGACGCTTGCAGCAGCAACTGGGGAGAAGGGGGAATTAAGAGCAGGGGGTCAGTTCGGAAATGGAAACGCCGTGTCCGAAACCGGCCAAGTCATATATCTACTTCCGCTCGGCCATGCCACGAGATAGACCTTCATCCCTAACCCCTACTATACCAGAGCATGCACCCAGTTAGGGACTTGAGAAATGGATATACGTCTTCCACCCTCCCAACACTTAATTCGATAGATGTCCAAGGCCCTGGATTTCTTTTTTTTTTTCAGGGTTAGAAAGACCCTGGGAAAAACCACTCTAGGGTTAATCAAGGGCTATTCAGTACTGCAGACACAATGAGTAGAGAATTTGAAAAGTTTAAAAGACCGTCTCAGTCTGTAACTGATAATATTAAATAAAATGTATCATCATAGACTATTCCATAAATTCCACCAGACAAGCAAACATAATTTTCTTGACATTTATTATTTTTAAATGCACGAAATATATAGTGGACTTATCGGGATTCTAAGAGACTGAGGTAAAGATGGGGAGGATGTAGAGATGTCATTAGGATTGGGGGTAAAAAAAATACCCGGTATTGTAAGAAGCGAGATCCTTCCTAGGAAGTAGAGCCTAAAAAAGGAAATAAACGAGGAGGAAGAAGGAAGAAAAAAAAAGGCTTAATCTCGATCATCAGCTGGTCGTGAAATGGAGAAAGTTCGCCAGAGAAACGAAAGAAGCAGGCGCGTGCGGCGATCACAGGGTATCTTAGGTGTACAACAAGAAGGGATGGAAAGGGTCAACGGGTCGAAAGGTAATCAAAATGACCTCTGCTCGGACCGACGCTGATGAATCGGAAGGTGACCAAAGGAGATAGAAAATAGAGAAGCCTGCCTGGATATATATAGTATATATACCCAATGAGAGACGAGCGCCTGTAATGTTCGATAGGGTCATGCACTCACGCCACCATGAAGGGAGGGAGAGAGAGCTAGCCGATGGTCAAGACTAAAGCGAGAGAAGCTTACGTATCTAAGGAACCATGAGTTCGCATTGGGTGAGGGGAAGGGCAGAGGGGTAACTCACTATGAAAACTACGAAGAATATTCAGTATACCAGCATTTAAATGATTCTAATTAATTTTATCATATTTTAATTGCTAAAGTCACTCGGTGCAGAATATCATTATGACCAAGGTCAGGTTTCAAAAATGACCTTGAAAGAGCTGGGACTACTTTTACTCCAGGTCCATTTATAAGACGTTGGTATTACTCCGCGATATTTTTTCTTTCCTTCTTTTCGGGCATTTTACCCCCGATAACCCTAACCCCTAAGTAAGCCAACATTACTGGAACTAACTACATAACAAATAATAGGAAATAAAAGATTTTTCTTTTACCCGTTGTTATTTCTCGTATTCTTTCTAGATCTCTTTTTCGTCATAGATGTGGATTTATGGGGGGTGATATTTGGTGATCTCTCCGGCCGTGTTCAATGTTTTTCTAGACCCCGAGGCGCCCAGTCCATTTCGACTAAGTGGTCAAGCGAAGGGGGCATGCATTTCTATATATTCGATCCCTCCTTCTTTAACAGTTAAACGGAAATGGGAATGGGAAAGATGTCCACCGGAAGTCATGTTGACCGACTCTTTTACGTTCCCCCGCCCTGGCCCTCCAGCACCTTATCCCTAGTCTTTACAGTTTTTTGTCATCGTTGGATGACCCAAGGATCAGAGCTAAGACTTCTTTTTTTCTTCTTTTTCCATCTTCATCTTTGCTCTCTTGAACAAACAAAGGCTTAGCTTCGAAAAAAACTGACCCTTTTTTCTGATTGAACGCTTTCAGGGAGTTTGGAAAAGGGTGGACTTCTCCCTTGAGTTCCAAGACGCTAAACAACTATACAGTAATGAAAATTATTGTATACAAAATCAATTTGAACTTTGAACCCTGGTGTTATTGATAACTTTGTTTATCATCTATTCAAATGGCAAATATTTAATATAAAATACGTCATTTTCTGATGAATTAAAGGGTGTGTTCTTATGGTTAAACTTAGTGGAAGGGGTCAAAGAACTTGGGGGTCAACAACACTTAGTTAGGGAGATACTGGCCCCAAAAACAATGAAATAGTCTAACAATTTGTTGTGTACATAAAAAAGTAGTCGAAATAGTTTTTTATGTAACAACGTAAAATAAAGAATAGGCCAAAATTTGTATATATATAGATAAGAGAATCTAGAACAGGCAGCATTCCTACGCGCGGTGTGACGACGATCAGTTCATTTCTAATGTATAAAGTTTAACGTTTAATGTAATCATTAATAAATTGATTTTAAATTACAACCAGTATGTTTGTCAACGTCGGCTCTTACTTAAGTTAACCCCACACACAAACACAAAAATTGGCGACGGACACTACGAACTTTTAAAAAAACGCGCGGACGCTGACGTTAGACTTCAAGCAACTCTACTCATCGTATCCGTTACATCGGGAGCAGTTCGCACACAAACGACATGGCTTCTGGTCGACTTTTTGACCCTTTCGATGAAAACTTGGAAACTTGGACTATTTACGCCGAACGGCTGGAATTCTTTTTCCAAACTATGGGCATCACGGACGAAGCTAAGAAGAAAACACACTTACTTACTTGCGTTGGCTCTACAGTATACACGACTCTTCGAAGTATCCTGAATCCAGTCACACCACAGGATGCCGCCTGTACTTACGCGACAGTTTTGGACACATTGAAAAAGTTCTACAACCCCATTCCGACTGAAATCGCAGAGAGGGAAAAATTCTACATCAGATCACGTCATCCCGGAGAAACCATTGCCACGTACCTCACAGAGCTACGAAAGATGAGTGAGTTTTGTAACTTTAAAGACCTGGAAACAATGATACGTGATCGGTTGATATTTGGAATAAATAACCAACAAATCTACGAGCGACTGATTACTATAAAGGACATAACCCTGGAAATAGCAACATCCACGGCAGTCGCCATGGAAACCGCTGCCCGAAACTCCAGAGAATTGAAGCAAGGCCCTAACGCCAGCTCAACAGTAGTCAACGCAATACACAACCGTAGACCCAGATCTCACGCTAAATCGTCTCAAGCAAAATCTCAAAACCCCACGTTCAATCCACCAGCAAGGAAACCGGATTATACACGTCAACGTAGCTGTATTCGTTGCAAGGACTCCAACCACATACCGTCAAGTTGTCCATACCTCAACGCTACGTGTTTAAAATGTAACAAAAAAGGCCACATCGCCAGAGCATGCCTCGCTGACAGAATGAGTTCCAGACAACAACGTCACAACACGAATTTGATCACCTCGGAAGAACCAACGCAGTTATCGACAGACACCGGCACAAACCATCAGGAACACCATGGATACGAAGTCTTCCACCTGAAAACCGATGGAGCCTGCTCGAAACACGAAACACCTCCGAAACCGACGATCATCGCATGCGAAATCAATGGCCAAACCACTCATATGGAATACGATACCGGATCCGCATATTCCATTATGCCCATGGACAAATTCAAAACCATATCTACAACGGAAGACTTACAACCTTTCACGGAAAGAACGCTTATCGCCTATAACGGGGACCCTGTAACCATCCTTGGACAAACCACAGTCCACGTCAACTTTTCCGGACGATCAGCGATGCTATCACTATTAATTGCCAGTGACAACAGACCCACCATTTGCGGTCGAGCATGGATTTACTCTTCACTACGAATTGAAGACCCTGCATTTCAAGCTCTCCACGTCAACCATATTAATAGAAATAATCCTGAAGTAACGGCAATCCTGGACAAACACAAGAAGCTATTCTCAGACACTATGGGTTGTCTGAAAGACGTCAAGGTACATCTACACACTAAAGCCGGAATCACACCCAAGTTCTACAAAGCCAGAAGCGTACCATACGCGCTGAAGGACAAGGTCAATGAGGAACTGGATAGACTGGAGAAAATGGGGATCATTGAACCAATACCTCATTCCAACTTCGCCACACCAATAGTACCAGTACTGAAACCTAATAAAACAGTGCGGATATGCGGCGACTATAAGATCACAGCGAACCTGATGATCGATACGGAAGTTTATCCATTACCCAAGGCTGAAGATGTCTTTGCCAAAATGGCTGGATGTAAAGTTTTCGCAAGACTAGATATGCGCGACGCATACAACCAGTTAGCCCTGGATGAGGAATCAAAGAAACTGGTGGTCGTCAACACGCCGAAAGGATTATACGCCTACAACCGCCTACCTTTCGGAGTTTCATCAGCCAGCGCTATATTCCAGAAGCAAATGGAAATATTACTTGCCAAACATGATGGTGTTTGTCCATTCCAGGACGACACACTCATCGGTGGAAGAGACGACCAAGACTGCCTAAAAAGAATAGATCAAGTACTAACAACACTAGAAAACGCTAACCTACGCTTACGCAGGGACAAATGTTTGTTCATGGTACCGGAATTGGACTTTCTGGGCTACAGACTTGATCAACACGGACTTCACCCACAAGAGGAAAAATTGAAGGCCATAATGGAAGCGCCGTCCCCAAAGAACGTCGACGAACTACGCTCGTTCCTGGGATTATTCAATTATTACTCGAAGTTCATACCGAATAATTCGACGCTGTTATCACCATTGTACCACCTTCTGAAGAAATCCGTAGCATGGACTTGGGGAGAAGATCAAGAAAGAGTGATGAAGACAGCCAAGCTCGCTCTTAAGAACTCCAATGTACTAACGCATTTTGACACAACAAAGGACGTTCTACTCGCCTGCGACGCGTCACCTGTTGGAATCGGAGCGGTTATATCGCACATAATCGACGGCGTAGAGAGACCGATTGCTTTTTCATCGAGAACCCTCACCACGGCGGAAAAGAAATATCCCCAGATAGAAAAAGAAGCCCTCGCACTAGTCTATGGAGTGTCCAAATTCAGAGATTATCTACTCGGACGGACATTTACTCTTCTCACGGATCATCAACCATTAGTATCAATCTTATCAGAAAAAAAACCTATATCACCGATGGCCGCCTCCAGACTCCAACGATGGGCACTTCTCTTATCATCACACAATTACAAGATCGTATACAAGAAAGGGATATTGAACTCGAACGCCGACGCCATCAGTCGTTTACCATTGATAACCGACGATTTCACTACATCTCAACCTCAAGAATACGTGCTACTACTTGAAGATTTGAACAACCAACCAATTACCACCACCACGATGATGAAAGCAACATCTCAAGACCCGACTCTACAGACAGTCATGGGATATTTACTCCATGGATGGCCGTCGAAATCAGAAATTGAGCCCGAATTAACGCCCTTTTTCAAGAAAAAAGACGAACTATCCATTGCGCACGATATAGTCATAACTGGATCGAGAGCTGTCGTTCCAAAAAGTTTGCAGCCTGCAGTATTGCAAGAACTTCACACGACACATGACGGCATCGTTCGAATGAAAAACAAAGCCCGCACAACCGTGTGGTGGCCAAAAATCGACCAGCAAATTGAAGAAATGGCAAGGAATTGCAAAACGTGTAACGAAAACGCAGCCATGCCACCACGAAACTACAATCCTTGGCCAATCACCAATCAAGCTTGGGAAAGAACTCATATTGACTATGCCGGTCCTCTTGACGGAAAATACTTATTCATCATAGTCGACGCATACACCAAATGGATCGAAGTCTACATAAGGGATAACACATCATCTGAATCTTCAATCACAGCACTAAGAGACCACGTTGCTAGATACGGGATAATGAAGACATTGGTCAGCGACAACGCCACGTCTTTCACAAGCGAACAGTTCAAATTATTCACGTCTCAAAATGGAATAAAACATCTTACGATCGCACCATACCATCCAGCTTCAAATGGACAAGCGGAGAGGAGCGTCAGAATAATCAAAACGTCACTTAAAAAGAACCCCGGACTAACAACTGAAGAAATCAACGTCTTAAATCATGGCTTCGACACTTACAGAAAAGGAACCCTAGCACAACGTTTGGCACGAATCCTAATCAACTATAGACGCACTCCACTGAATTCTGGAAAGTCACCGTCTGAACTACTTTTCGGGAGGAATATCACAACAAGACTAGACCTACTTCATCCGAAAAATTTATCTGCACAAGAAGTTCAGACGTCACATGAAAAGCAACCGCACCATCGATCGTTCGATATAGGAGATGCAGTCTATGCCAACGTTCACAATCAATCAAGAAAAACCACATGGCTTCCAGCACTAGTTACTAAACGACTGGGCAATACGATGTATGAGGTCAACTCTGAAAACGGGACATTGCGAAAGCACTCAAACCAGCTACGAGGACGTTCATCGAACAGCGATAGACCGGAGACTGATCCTGAGCCTGAACCATACAGCTATCCTTTAGATTTTCCGGAACCCACAATCAACGAATCAGGAAGCACGACCCAAAGGCAAACTACTGAACAAGTCATCCTCGAGTCGACTGATCAAACCTTGCAGCCAGAACCTTCTACCTCCAGCGTCATTCCAATTCCTGTTGAAGCAACGTCCAAAGCCAAATCTAAATCATCGACCTCAGCAACCTCAGCACCTGCCGGACCTATCCTTACCAACGATAACGACATTCAAGAGAATCACTCCGCTCAAGTCAGACGAACTTCCGGACGACGAATTAAACCACCCGATAGATTAGGTCTTTAAAAAAGGGGATATTGTTGTGTACATAAAAAAGTAGTCGAAATAGTTTTTTATGTAACAACGTAAAATAAAGAATAGGCCAAAATTTGTATATATATAGATAAGAGAATCTAGAACAGGCAGCATTCCTACGCGCGGTGTGACGACGATCAGTTCATTTCTAATGTATAAAGTTTAACGTTTAATGTAATCATTAATAAATTGATTTTAAATTACAACCAGTATGTTTGTCAACGTCGGCTCTTACTTAAGTTAACCCCACACACAAACACAAAACAATTTTACCGAATTTCGTTATAGAAAATTTAATACCTACAGTCGAGAATTTAAAAGGCCAACAACAGTTAGGCTTTTGGCAATAAAAAGGCGGGAGAAATACCTCAAAACCTTCTCAATCATTAACCCTAACCAGGAAAAGTAATTAAATAAAGGCTGCTAGCCTCCCTCCCCCCTCCAATATCCTTACTCTTTTGGAGCACGTGGAGAGAAAGAGAGAAACCGCACGAGGAAATATAAAAGGGAGAGAGAGAGCTGGAATCTTTCCTCCATCCGCAGCCTCTTACAATCCTTAAACTATACACTGGAATGGGAAGACCAAGAGCAGAGAGAGAGAGAAAAGATGGGAAGAAGGGATGGGTGGAACAAAGAAAAAGGTTGCAACTTTGTGTAGACACTTTCAATAGATATTCATTTCGCTTTATACAGGCGACTAGAGTAGAAAAGTCTTTCTTTCAACCCCTATTTTATCAGGGAAAACTTCTTGCGGGGGAATTGCAATCAGGGATTCTCTATTTTTTAAGGGACTAAATGCCCTGACTACAAGAAAAGATACTTTCAAGTAATAGGTACTCTGAAATATTTGTATTAAGTTGGGCAGCCTAATTTGTAAATTCTTCATTGATAGTGCATTGAAGTGTTTGAAACAAACCAGCAACACATATTTACAAGTCCCCGGGTTATATAAACAGTCCCTGACAATACTCAATGGAAAAACCAATGCTACAAGTTCGTCCCACTCGGGAAATTCAACTCGTACCGTACATGAAACTCGGGCATATTTAAGCCATGGTCTAACCCCTCTGTCTATGAAACGAACTATACATAGGAGTCTAGGAATTCATCACCGATTCCGCCGGGTTATCTTCCTTGGAAAAGGAAGGCATACGGGAAGCGGTGGGCGCTAAGCCTAATTAGGCCTAACGAACTGCCTTATAGGGTCAACAAAAATTCCGTTTGCTTTGAGTCCTCGCGTACGCGCAATGCGAAATCCTCATCGAAGACTCGGCGCGAGTAGGAGGCGTGGTAGGGCCAGCGCCCCTGTAGGTAAACGTGCGTGGCCTTCGTTAGAAAACTACTAGAGCGGTACAGGCTCTGATGAAGCCCATCACTTAGAGGTAAAAATAGCTAATTCCGAATGTAATACTACCATGGATCTCCTAAACCTAAGGGATGGGAAAACCCTAACGTGTGTTGGTTTCTCTGTTCGTAATAAACGTATTGGTCTATTTAATTTCGGAAATTGAAAGCTATGGCTAGCAAAAGCTCCAATTACAGTCTGGTCCTCTTTACAGAAGATTTTACACAAAGTCCATGGTTATACGTCACATCAGGTAATGAACACTCGCTTATCAAGCAGGGCCTTATTTCCGAGAAGTAACTCGAATGGGAAAGCTATGGTAGGAAGAGAACAACTTTCTTCACTCTCTCTCTCTAAGAGAGAGTGAGTCCTGGTTGGTACTGGCACTGGCACAGGCACTCTTATATCCCAGTGGTAACGCAATCATGGAAACTCTTGGTCGCTCGCTCGCGCTTGGCTTGGCTCGCTTTTGGGCTTCATTCTAGAAATAGCGAGCGAGCGCCGATTTCAAATAAAAGCCTCGTGCTCGGAGTACAAATTGATATTTATTCGAAAATCTACGGGGTACACATTCTCGTAACGAACTATACAGAAAGTGTACTACTATACTACATCTCGACTCGGAATAGCTAGCGCGAGTGTTCATGATAAATTTCAGTATTCTTTCAAGGTGCATATTCAAATATTTTGCCATTTTGGCTAAAGAAAATAAATAAAAACCCTCTAGAGTCATGTAGTTTGAAGATAAAAATTGGTACAAAATGGGGTGATTTTTTCAAAATCATACAAACTTCTAATTTTATAGATATTGCAATTGCAGGAACCCGAATATTCCTTAGCTATAAAGCAACCCTGAAACCAAATTTCCACAAAATTAAAATTTGTACTATCCCTATAAAACAAGGAAACCAAAAATCTTTGAATCTACATGGGGGACACTGGACAACCTAACACTTTGCCTATTCAAAAGTTTCAAACGGGGTTTTGGTAAGTAAGACGTTGTTGCGGACGCTCAGCGACAAAAAGCCGATCACGTGTTATAATAAATATAACGAATTTTCGATACTCGTGGCTGAATGCGCCTTTGTGACGTAAACAATACAGTTAAACCATTGTAAAATAAGTTGGCCGTATTTGCGAAACATTCCTATATTTTATAACATTAGCATAATCACGGGTTCGCCTTTAGATTTACTACTATATTATATATATTGGCCAGCTAGGGTACATTTGAAGAGAAATTTATGTAACTATTGAGAAAGAAGGAAGGCCCAAAGAGCCTTATTTTTTGTTGGCTCGGCGGCAAGGCCCATTTTGTAAAGCAAAGGCCCAAATGTGGGTCAGTTATATAGGAAAAAGTGAACATAACTCGGAAAAGGAGTTCTTGAATATAAATTTGCAGATTAAGCGTGATGATAAGCTATTAATTTTATGGTATTTTCTTCTCTATTTCCTATACGTACATACATAACGCGAACCTTTATAAGAACCAAGGCTTAACGCGATAAAAACTACACAAGCAAGCCGAGCGTTTTTTGTTATTATTTAGCACGCAAATACGTGGTTTGTTTCAATGATTAGATCATACAAATGCTGCAACTGCAATATAGACTATTCCTGTAATTACGCGTAGAGAAACAAACGCTGCCTGAGTTCAATAGACGCGGTAGGAGGCTAGCCAACTGGCACCCCACGCCCTGTAAAGTTCTCTTCACCTGTGTCCATAATGAAATGGTCTATAACCCTTATCGTTATACAAAGTAATATTTGCTTTAGCGTTTGTTGGGTTTTATTTTTCTCAATAGGAGTATTTTAATCGCTTTCAGATAATTCCAAGTCGACCAAATATAGCCATGTTTGTAGGTTTTCAATTTTATTAAAGGGTACTAAGCCTAGTTTAAAAATTTTTGAACTTTGACCCAACCTTCTACTAAGAAATATCTTAACAAATATAACAAATAAAACCGGTGTTGCAGTTATCGCCGGGTCAATAGGTCAACTCCACAGCTTTTGTTGTTCCCAATCCTTCTCAAGAAATTTCAACTTTATCTTTCTATTGACCAACCAACCCAGAGGTCAAATTCACAACATACAAATTACAAAAGAAAAAATATTTACTATCTCAATAACAATGAAATATGCACCTGTTTGTAACTCCATTCCCAATACAATACATTTGCCCTTGTATTCTTAATTCTTATGAATAGAAACTTTCAACTTCTGAAAACAGGTTTTTTCCCCAAAAAGAATACGTATAGTACACAACCTAGGCCGAATAAAAATGGCGGGAAAATAATAATAAGTGGATTTTCCCGCCTGTTGTCATGGTAAAAAGCGCGGGAAATATTTTTCTTTCGCAATTTAGGAACAAATAGATGTAGGCAAGAATGTTGGTTAGTAAACGAGGGCAGAGAGGTGGGCGCGAGCCCCCCTTTCTCTAACCTCTCCCTAGGCCCCTACCTCTGTCTGTGATAAAGGAATAAAAAGTAGGCGAATTTGGCGGGAAAACCCAGACAGAGCGCACGAGCCACGAGGGATGATTTCCCGCGCTTCTTCCGAGTTACCAAGTTAAGCCTTGTAGGCCTACCACGTTTTTCGTAGACGTAAAAGCCGACAAATTTCATTGCCGAGTTCGGTTTGGGGAGATGGTGGAATTTAATTGAATCTAGGCCAAGTTCCTTCCTACTTCCCTGGCCTTTATTTTCTATGAGACCTACTGGTCATAACCCCCACCCCGTGACCCCAACCCAACCCAAAATGGGTCCGGTCAGTCAATAGAATCCCCTCTTTTTTTCCCCGCGCCAAAGTCACATTTTCAACGCGGAAAAGCTCCATTTGTTCATACTGAAGAAGATACAGTATTAAAAATAATCCCTAAGATAGCCCAAGCGAGAGTGCTGTTATTACTCAATAAAATCGAGGGGCTAATCACTATGACTCTCGATGATTATGAGTGACTGAGCCCTCGAATTAAATATATATTTCACTTGTGCTAAACCTAAATTCAATAGAGTTCTTTGGATTTTTCAAGTATCCCACCCTTTGTTTAATTCTTAATTTATATAAAATTTAAGATTTAAGAATGATTTCGATTAAATGGGATATATTTCTATCCATTGATTTGGGTCTCTCTAGCAATCTGCTTAATGGAATTTGGGCGCCACTCCATTTTGGGTGGTTCGCGGGAAAAACATTAAATTTCCATTAGTGATCTGTTTAAAATGATTTAAAAGGTCCCATTTGGAGACCTTAGAAGCGAAATTCCAAATGTCAGGTCCTATATTTAAACTAAATTTTATTCTTCGCGCCCAAAAGGTGTTCGAATAATAGCTCGCAAAGTTCTCTTAACGACATTTTCATCTTTCTTCGATTTAATATAATGATTAAAATGGAATATAACTTAATTATTAAACTTATTTCAAACACAATAATTTATTTCATTTATTTCAACTAAATTATTTGCCTTAAAGTTTTTGAAAAGGAAATATATTTAAATTATTTTCAAACACGTGCAAGAAAAATCTCGCGCAAAAATATATTCATATTTAGTTCGTCTCATTTCAAAAATTCATCTTTAACAAAACTACATATGCCCTACGTCAATGTAGAAAAATAACGCTAGTAAAGGCAGGCCTTAACCTTGACTGTATTGCAGGTTAAATTTGGGTAAATCCAAAGTTTGTTAACGTAAAAACCAGATCCTATGAAAAACATTAACATGTACAAAAATGGGCCAAGCCTCGCCTCGTGACCTTTCCGCCGTAAAACGTTCTGAGATCCCATGTAGAGCCAAGTCTGCCTTTTGTTCTCATTCAATCGCCAATTGAACAATTATGTTATAAATTAAGTCCTTTTCCTAATTAATAACCAATATTCTTTGACTCTATCATTATTATACATCTTTGTTCGTATCAAAAATATCGTGACTTGGCAATCGCAGGTAAGTAATATTAAAAGGAAGTCGAGGGGATATTCACTAAATCGTTGCCTATTTTAAAATAATCGAAGGGGATGACCTGCTCTTGCCAAGTCACGATATTTTTGATACGAACAAAGATGTATAATAATGATAGAGTCAAAGAATATTGGTTATTAATTAGGAAAAGGACTTAATTTATAACATAATTGTTCAATTGGCGATTGAATGAGAACAAAAGGCAGACTTGGCTCTACATGGGATCTCAGAACGTTTTACGGCGGAAAGGTCACGAGGCGAGGCTTGGCCCATTTTTGTACATGTTAATGTTTTTCATAGGATCTCACTTCTTTTTGTAGACCCTCGGTAGTTATATTAAAACAAGACCCTCTCGTGGTACTTCGTTTGCCAATATAATCGCTAACGTTTGTCCTTATTTACGCTGAATTACCCCTTTCGACCCGCAGAGAATATGTAATAAAGATTGTTACGCGATATGTAGCATCAGTTACAACTTTCGGTTAACTTTGGACCATTACGTCCTTTCATCAAGAACACACACTATTTCTGTTGAAAAGACGGCAGCGCCATCTAGTTTTAAAATTAAAAACTAAAGAACAATTTTATAAAAATTTCGGGATGTTTTAATTTTTCTGTGCTTTATAAAATAAATTAAAACTAAATCCTGAATTTTAAGTTTCTATCTACCCTAGAAGTACCTTAGAATTTTGATGATCGGTGAGTGAGTGAGTGAGTGACAAAATAAGGTAAATTTAACCTTCGATATATCGAAAAGTATATAGGGTAGGAACTTGAAATTTGGAAACTATAGCTAGGATTGACAGTCCTCGCGGCAAGCAAAATTTCAGACTTTTACCTGTACCCATCACGAAGTTACAGTGGGCTTAAAAGTGCCACGAGTTGCTTCGAGAAAAGGATGTCAGTGCTCGACTTGGCTGGGAGCACTGCCGTGCTCCCAGATATTGTTAAAAGCGATCGAATTTCATCATTCAACACGCTCGGTCAAAACAGGCGTGGTTGCCTTTCTTCAGCCAATGAGAGATAAGATTTCTGGGGTAAAAGTACAGCTTTGTTCAACTAGTCTTTGGAGTACTAAGGTTGAAAGGGGGCAAGATAGCTTTACACGCGGTGGCAAGGGACCATTGTCGTAAAACCTCAAAATAGTATAAATAGCGGACCGGGCGCATCAAGTTCATCACAATCCTCTCAGCTTTCTAACTGATTACACTGAGATCTACTCCACCAACGAAATCTAAACATGCAGAAGTTTGCCGTCTTCCTCACCTTTTTGGCCGTGGTAAGTTGTTACTTTAAAATTTTAAACTAGAGGCACTAGCCTGAAACTTAGTTAATATTTATCCAAAACTAGAATAAAACTTAGAATTTTTAGGACTGCTTGATATTCAGAACTTAGAATTTTTTTGGTATCTAGAAATTAGATTCATTCTCTAACTATAATTTCTTTTTCTCTTAACTATTTTTAGGCCTTGGCTCGCCCTCAAAAGTCGATTGAAATCGAATCTCCCAAACCGATGGAAGTTATGGAACCATTACCCTTGGAAGTTGCCGCGCCATCTTTCGCCGCAGTTTCGGAAGGAGTCGTCTACCCCGACGCCTCATTCGACGTACCCCAACCGGCCCTCAGTCTAACTCAACCGGAAATGCACTTGCCCAAAGGCGCTCCCGAAATCTACGACGTTCCTGCAGCCGCTTTGGAACTTCCAGGCAACTCTGTCCTTGAAAAGAAGCTCCTTCTCAACATCCCTTCCCCAGTCATCGAGGCCCCGAAACCCATCATCCAAAGCAAGCCCACTCTCTTCAAGGTCCCTCAACTCATCATTCAGATGCCAAACCCCGTCGTTCAACACAAGCCAATCCTCCACAAGGTTCCCCATACCTTGTTGATCAACACCCCGGAGTTGACCTTACAAAAGTACCACGTGGCCGTTCCTCAAATGAAGATCATCAAGGGAACGAAGTCCGCTTACACTCAGGTTGAGAAATCCGTCTCCAAACCAGTCGTACCAGTGGCCGCCGGAAAGACCGTTTCCGTTACCAAGAAGATAACTCTTCCCAAGGCCCTCTCTGCCGGACTCGACGTCGAAGGTGGTTTCGTTGGCAAAGCTCTCAGCGCCATTAAGCATGCCGAAGACTACAAGATGAAGGCCTTCGGATTAAACTAAATTATTGTCTTCTTAATTTTTAAAACCAATTGTGCAATGTAAATAACAGATGATAACCCGGAATAAATTTTAATTAACATTCAATTCAATCTCTCATATTTTAAACCTACAATTCTTTTAAAGTTAAGCCGATTTTAGCTTGCTGCAACGATTCTGATGGAAAAATTTAGGTAAGGTACTACAAATTATTTTCAGTTCCAAAAGTTTATCTTTTTAAGTTCATTAAAATCCTCTATTATTTGAGGGGTTTGGTTTGAAACCAAAAGTTCCCTTTGTTATTAGCTTGAAAAATTGAAATTCCCTTGCCTTGTTCAAAAACTCTTGGTAAAATAAATTTAAAGTTGAAACCTATAAACTTATAAAATTTAAGCCGATTTTAGTTAGGTTCAGCGTTTCTGGTGTAGCTAAATATTTTTCGGTTCTACAAGCAAAAGTATTACAAGACTATATTATTAAGTTCCTTGAAAGCGTGTAGTATTTAAGCGGATTGGTCTTTCTCCAAATATTTTCATGAGAATGTTGCTATTACCCAATCGAAATGCGTTCTTGCCACGTTGAAAAACACGTGTAAACAAGATAAATTATACTATATCTCAAATGAAACAAGATTATAGTCTATGAGCGGCTTGGTTTTTCTCCAAGCCATAATTAAAAATTTCATGCTTCTATCTATAATTAATCGTCCACAATTCCTTGTTCGTAAAGTTTCGTAATTATAATAAAATTCAATCAAGAAAGTTATAGTTCACAAAATGTTTAAAATGTAGGCCTACAAACAATGCTGTTTATTTTATTAAAACTGAGAATCAACAATCAAAAACATCCTCTATGCCTTTCTCCATTCAGTGTTGCCAGACCCTGAGTTAGCCGTTGACGGTGGGTGAACCCTCCCAATCTAATCTAAAGTTTCGTATTTATTTCTCTGACTTGGACTTCTCTGACATGAACGCGTGGCCCTTGGGGTCAAACCAATACCAAGAAGAATTACGAAAGAGGAATGACCCCCTCCCCCGAAAAAAAGGTCAAGTTTGCCCACGCATGGACAATGACTTATCTATCTATAACTGACCGTGACATCGTTTGCCCCCGATTAAGAAATTTACTAACCAAAAACAATCAACGTCACCTATAGAGTAGAGATTAGAGATAAATAGGTCCTTCAGCCTTTGCTAATGCTCCCGAGTGACAATAAATGATAAGGAAATATAGTTTTAACTTCGCTGCAAAGTAACCATGTTGAAACTGAAGTAATCGCAACGTCAATTTGTAATCTCAAAAAGGTATAAATACCAGTTGAACCCTTTGGAAGATATCACAACTCTCTCGGATCTACAAGCTAGAAGTTAAGAGACACTGGACTCTCTGATTGTAAACATGCAGAACATAGCCGTATTCCTGACACTCGTGGCCGTGGTAAATATATTAATTCTTTATAATGCTGCAGATCCAGTATGGAACTCTGAATACTTAGAAACTTTAGGTTAAATTAGGGAAAATTTCCTTCAAGTTTTAAAACTTTAAACTAGTTAAATTTACATAGAAATATTTTTAAGGAGTCTTTTAATAAAACTTAAAATTTATATTTTTGTCTATTAGGCCTTGGCTCGTCCTCAAAAGTCGATTGAAATCGAATCCCCCAGACCCATGGAAGTAATGGAACCACTGCCTTTGGAAGTTGCCCCGCCATCTTTGTCCGCAATTTCGGAGGGACTCGTGTACCCCGACGCCTCATTCGACGTACCCCAACCGGCTATTATACTCAGCCAACCCGAGATGCATTTGCCCAAGGGTGCCCCCGAAATTTACGACGTTCCTCATACCATGTTGGAACTTCCGGGCAACTCCATCCTCGAGAAGAAACTCCTTCTCAACATCCCTTCTCCGGTTATCGAAGCCCCAAAACCCATCATCCAAAGCAAACCAGTTCTCTTCAAGGTTCCTCAACTCATCATTCAAGTAAGTACCGTTTTAATTAACGAAAAATTAATTGGAGTTAGGCTTAACAACTAATTTATTTAACCTATTCATTTTCCTTTTCTCAGGTTCCAAACCCCGTGATTCAACACAAACCCATCTTGCACAAGGTCCCTCACACTCTCTTGATTCACACCCCGCACATTTCTTTGAACAAATACCACGTGCTCGTTCCTCAAATGAAGATCATTAAAGGTCACAAGTCCGCTTACACGCAGAAGAATGTACAAGCGACGTTTTCTTTACCCAAACCCATTGCCGGACCAAAGGACACCATCGCCGCGGTAGCTACTGGTTTATACCACCAAGCCGAAGCCTTAAAGAAGAAAGTCATTGCCGATCTCTCCGTTTAATCCGCCCTCTGTTTTTTCTAATTTTATCATTGTAAATATAAAAGATACCGATTTATCCCAATAAACAACAGTGCATTTTAAAAGATTTCTCTTAAATTTAAACCTAAGCCTATACATTAATATACATAAGCTTATAAATAAAAATAGAGGTACAAAACGCTATAACTTTCAAAATATTGGTTGAAATATTTTGAAACTTTAGGTAAGTGTTAAGTATATAATACGCAACATCTGTTTAAAATTTGGTGTAAATAGGTGCCATTCTTGGCATAAATTTTCGTATTTACCAATTTATCAAAAAATAAAAACACCAAAAAAACGCAATATCTTTCATAGTTTCATTTCAAATATTTTGAAATTTTAAACACGTGTTAAATACATAACACTGAATATACAATTAAAATTTGGTGAAAATCGAAGCATTTCTTGACATAATTTTGAAGTAAAAACCATATTCCCATACATGATGCAATATAGCCCCTGTTAAAACGTTTTCCCGCATAGCTTCAGTATCCAGGGTGAAACAAACACCCAAAATTCCACGAAATAATAAAAATAAAACACGAATCTCCAAAATAATTCAAGGAATTTCTAACTATATAAATACCCAAGAACTCAAATACATTAGAAAACTTAAGGGAAAATAAATATCAGAGCAGACACCAAGAAATCATCAGAAAGCTTTTCGTTAATTAAAGTAAGGATTAAAATTTTCCGGGCGTTTAATCTCGAAGGGGGGGGGCGAGAAAATTGGAGGTTTTAAGAGGAGTCAAATTAGAACTGAGAAAGGCAGCAAAGGAAAGGGGTAAGTGGGGGGGGGGGTGTCACGATGGCGCCTTTGCTGGTCTTTTAGTCTTTACACCGACATCAAATTCATCAAGAAACCGTATGAGAAATTAGTCCCTTTTAACCCCTCCCCCCTTCTCCAACAACACGACGAAAGTAGACATATAACTAAGGCTTAAGAAAAGGGGAAGCTAGTTCCCTATTGCAACCTTAGAAAGGGTAGAATTAAGTATAGAAAACGGGGTAAAATTTGATCTCTTCTGAGGTTGTATTATTATAGGGGGTATGTATGGTTCAAACCAAGGCAATTCATTCCCCATTAACCGAGAAATCCAAGTTCTAATTAGCGAGTGGACAAATACCGTCGTGCTCGCCTATATTTCCATACAAAAGCCGGCACCACGAGATGAGATGAAAGACGAAAAGGCGGGAAAACCACGCATGGAAATGGTTGGGGGTATGGGAAAAGGGCGCCAAATAGTAATTTCCTAAAATTATTCAAGTCCAAGATTAAATTTTGGCCGGGGAAGATACGATACGGGAAAGGGTTTCCATGCAGCTTTTGGGTAAACTTGTCAATTCTAATTGTAATAAACATATTACATAAAGCACCTTTTCTACCGCACCCCCGGGCTCTGATAGATGTTATGAATTTGTTAAGAAACGCTTTACCAGTAACTACACAGCGTCAGTATTGAATATTCATGTGTGTGCACATTATTCACGCAATAATTTATTCTTCCATTTTACCCCTGAATATTGAAGGGTTTTAAAAATGATTTAAATTTATTACAATATCATATATTACGCCTTTTTTCTAATAAAGATCAAACATGATTTCATCTTCTTGGGGGGTTGTATCTTAACTTTGGGTTTGTGTCAACCAAGTCCAGAATAAACACTGTCAATGCTAATACAAGGGTAACATGCTAAGCCTTGTCCCTTAAACAAAATTTGAATATTGTTTAAGCAAATATAACTTAGGTTTAGTGGCAACATGAAGTCGAAACCTCAAATGAAAACTTGCTGCGCTCGCGCGTGTGTGCAACAGATCGAATTCCGTGGCACGCTCTCTATGACTTTCACGTGAACGGGGATCAAAGAAAATAGACTAAGGAATAGAAACTAACCCTTTATAGTAGACTAATCAATTTATAAATTTGCGGCCCCATAAAAATAAATGAAACCAAATAATAGCTTCACGTGGTGGGGATAAAATTATAATAATGGTCGGGGGAAAAGAGGGATTGTCTATTCCTTTGTCAATTTTCCATGATTAGAATAGAAATATATTATGTTAGCGTAGGGATATTACACGAGATCTCAATTCTATGCCAAATCACGCGCGCCAATTTTCCCGCTCAAAAGATACACGTGCCAACGCATGCACGGATTACAAAAGCCGGTTGGGTTAACAAACACTTCTTGACGTAAAACTCGAAATTTATGTCTTTGAAAATGTTTTAACATTTTCTTTTTTCAATCAACCTTAAAAAGGTTAAGGTTAAGGTTAACCGAGGTTGACTAAACAAAGGCAAATAAGGGGTGTTGTGTTTACGATCTTTTGGGCAAAAGTGTTTTAAATTCGTGGATATTTTGTAATAGTTGGAATTCCGGTAAAGTTCCTAAAAATTTGTTATTTTCTTCTTTGTCAAGAAAACGTATTTGAACTTTTGGAAGGTCAATGACTCGAGTATATACTTTGTACTTGTCCATTGAATAAGAGTCCAATTAGGGGCTAAGTAAGTTGGGAAATAGTTTTTTTGGGGGTTTTGCGTGGGGCTTTAAAGAGATAGCAGACAAGGATCACGATTATCTTGTTTGTTTTTAGATTGCATATTGATAGAATTCTTAACTGTCAAGGGAAGGTATAACAGAGATAGTCGTTTTGGTACCAAGGTCAAAGGGCAAGAATTTATTTATTTAAACAATTAAATATATCACTTATATAACCTTGAAGGAAAAAAGGTTAATAAAGGTCATAAAAATTAAGGAGTAATTTTAAAGCGACATTTTGCGATAGGAAAGTGGTTCTAATTTAATAAAGGAAATCGCTATAAAATAAAAATTGACAAAGTTTTAATTTCAAAATTAAATTACTGATAGTCCAAAGTAATTTTCCCTGACTTGTCCTGCAGGTTTTCCAGGATTTTAAGGTACCCTGATTGTGAGCTCTAGAAACACTACAATTACAACAATCCCATAGAGTCTCCGCCTTTCACCTACACTTTAATGTTTAAACCACCCATATAGCTATAGTTTGAAAGCTCGAAGGCGAGCTAACCATGGAGGTCAAAAAATTTAACATTTTTTCTTTATATATTACCACAAAAAAAAGATATTTCTATACTAAATAAAAGGTAGGAGGGGCACGAGGGGGGGGAGGTAAGACAGACGTCAACGCCAGATGTCCACAATGTCTATCAAACATATCTTAACCTAATCCCTGGATAGTTTATTCCGTAACGTAACGTGTAGATCAAAATATATTTAGTATTTTTTTTTATAAATAACGTTTTCTTGCCAA
The DNA here is from genome assembly GCF_054372755.1 of Phalangium opilio. Classification (NCBI taxonomy): domain Eukaryota; kingdom Metazoa; phylum Arthropoda; class Arachnida; order Opiliones; family Phalangiidae; genus Phalangium; species Phalangium opilio. Next base: position 2,392,585 of record NW_028324147.1, on the reverse strand, counting down.
GAGATGAAAACTATAATTTGAGGGAATTTATCCAGGAGTATTAAGCACGATGTGTAGGTTATACATGTAAGACAAAAAAAAAAAAAAAAAAAAAAATCGAATTTATTATGATTGAAACCTACAAGCTAAAAAGGCATACGCTAAAATATATTCATATTTAATTCATGAATTATACCCACCCTAAAGTTATTTAATTATAGTTATCAAAATATTCTGGAAAGTCAAAGTGAAATAAAATAATATCAAAATAAGTCTTTTTACTGCGTAGTTTCTGAAGATATCTTTCTCGCAAATAGATGGCGCGCGCGCTAACAAGTGTTGCCAGTCAGTTAAAATTAAGAAAAGGTGGTAGAAAGTATGCCATAAAGGGGATAGAGATACTCGGTACTCGGCGAATACCAAATATCACTTATTAATTAACATAATACGAGTTGCGATGAAGAAAGTTATGTGATTTTAAAGCGTTTAATATTTTGAAGCTAATTTTAATTACTATCTCCCTTACACGGACATTATCGTTAATTTTTAATAGGCAATTTAATTGATTATCACACATTCCCTTTAAATTTTAATTCCACAAAAAAAAAAGTTTCCAGTTTTCAAAAAAAAATGGCAACTCCTCCCAAAACATTTTTGACTGGAATTTTTTTTTTTTCCTTTTCAAAAAAAAAATCGTCAAATTTCATTTAACGATAAATCAAATTTAGAAAAGGAAAAAAAGAAAAAAAAAAGAATTCCGGAATTCGTTAAAAATAAAATTTGAAATGAGACAAAATTGAAAATTCCACTTTTTTTTTCTTTCTTTTGGGTCTTGAAATGGGCGTGTTGTCCTTTGACTCTAAAAGAATCAAGTTAAAACGAAAAAGCTCGTACAAAATTAGACACCATTATCAATGCCTATTTTTTATTTGTAGGCATACATTTTAAAATATCAACAAGATCTCAAAACCTATAACCACGAAAATACGAGGCTCGCAGTTACATAAACTTCAACCATCGTTACCAAACCGAAGTTGAATTTGAGCCTCGAGGGAACATATACTGATCCACCAAAGTCTAATAATGTTAATTACCTATTATCCCACTCATACTCCTTAGACCGGTCAACACGGTCAGTTCCAGCACAAGTCTATGAGTCCAAAACCCCTTTATTAATTCGTTGGATCACTTTTTTTAATTCACTGGTCCTAAGGACCACTTTAAAAAAATTTAAACTTAAACACAGAGTAAGGAGAACTGGTCCATGGTTCAAGTCTAGAGGATCAATTTGGAAAATAAATCCTTCGAAGCCAGTTGAAGACCTTTAATGTTTACCTTTCCATACCCAACTAAAGGTGTGTTACAAAGCCGGCATCATCTAAGACGTGTGTTAGTATCTACCCCCTCGGTTATGTTACTTTTTTCCCCTGTCCAATTTTTAGTTATTCCGGGCAATTACCGGAGGTCAGAAATTAATCTTCCAAGTAAAAGCTTCTAATTACGATTTATATTTCCGCGCTGGGCTCTTTTTTCCATTTTCCACGAGATTTCTGTTCCCCAAAAAATTTCGGACGCTTGTAATATATTCTGAGCACGTGATTCCGGTTTTGTCAAATTTCTTTCAATGGGGGATGGGGGGGGGGTTGAACCCAGCAGGTTGTACTGTACAAGAGGGGCTAAATCATTTCTCTTTAATTCGTATATTAATATTCAAATTAAGACACGGCTAATGAACGAGTACTCTTAACTTTATTCGAGCTTTAACTATTGCAAGACGTGAAGAAATTTCTTAATATTTCTCAAAACTAAAAGAAATATATCTCCGAATAAATTTAGCGATGTTTTTCTTTAGTTAAAGATATTTATATTTTATTTATTTTAGAAAACGACACCGGTTTAGTTCAGTTTTAAAGTATTTTTAACACCGACCGTCAAAAATAAACTAATTTGCAAACAAGTACCACGTGCTAAGACACCTGATTCATTTCTTAACCTCTCTACAAAATTTTAATTTAAACCTAAAAAAAAAAATACAGTTAATATAGTATAATAGCTATATTAGGTTGACCCTAAGGGTGACAGATATTATAACGACGACTTCATTACTAAGAGGTGTTAAAAATTTCGAATTCATACCTTATTTTTCCAAGTTTGAAAATAACTACATGTATATAAATATACACATACATACTCGAGGCTATGTAATTCTTCACAAACTAAATTGGATTGGGTGTATATTATATATAAAGAAACAGTCTTTTGAATATATTTAGGAGATAGTTTTAATAAAATTCTATACCCTTGAAGAATGCATGCATTTTTCTATGCATTTGGTAGCCCGGGGATACCAGAACGCTATAAACGTCTACGGGTATGGTATAACCTGACATTATAAAAGGTCTTAAATACGGTATTTCTACCCAACGCGAGCGCGGCTACCGTGATGTTACCAAAAGATGGATGGGATATTAAGCCTAAAAAACATTGAGAGAGATAGAGGGAGCGTGTGTCTTTCACGATTTTAGAAATAAACAAACAACTAAATCATATTCACGTTATAAACCCTCTAATTTCGTTGCGAGGATTAAAGCTAAAGTCGCCGACCCATTTTTGACATCAAAATTATTTTTCGTTCATCTCAAGATTCTAAACTAGACTGATATGATTTTAAGGGAATTGTTATTTGGGTTCAAAGGTTACCAGGTGGATGGTTACTAAGTGGGTAATGAGGTTTTATTGACGTGAAAGATGTCGCGGCTTTTTCTTTCACCTGTGCTGGTAGAATCACTTTGGTTTTATCTAAACTTTGATTTTATACTTACAGTTTCAAGAACTGTATGTCGAGTCGGTTGTTGATAGCCCCGTTTAAAAGAGCCTCATGTATTTGGTATCGTAAGGGTTAATTTTCTCTGTTTTCCCACAGTGTTGCCAGACCGTTAATGAAGCGCGAGATTGCGGAGAGAGGAAGGCTAGCAGTTCAGGGTTCGAATCAGTACTTGACTAAATAACTTGCCTGAACCCAAGGATCTGACAACACTGCAGTGAAGATAATGCAACGAGAGAGAGAGAGCTCAATTGAGTTCTTTGAATCTTTTTAAAAACCCCAAAGTTAATTCTTTCAGTTCAAAGTTGAACTCGAATCAAATGAAATAAGTCCACCTTACTTTGGGCAAATATCTACGCGAGATTTTGGGTTGATCAATACGGCTTAAACTAATTAATTTGAGAATAATTAAGACCGGTTTTATAAGATGTTGTTACAACAAGAGTTGGTCAGTAAGTCATTAACAACAAACAAGTGTAGGTAAAAATTGCAGAGATTGCAGCGCCCTCTCCTGTATTAACCCGAAACCCTACATAACCATATTTTTCTTTATTTTTTACACCTGACTCGAGAGTCGAGACTTAGGTAGGAATATATCTAAAACATTTCTGAAAAGGAAAAATCTCTGGTAACTTTTGACGGACTATCATTATAAAAGAATTAAGAAAGTTTGTTGGTTTAAGACCGAGACCTTAACTGCATGCGTGTCCCCTTCTTGTTACGAAGAGCAGATATAATTATCCCCAACACGATAAGAGCTATTATTTCAAAGCGTGGACATGATAACACGACGAGAGACCAGAGTCGGAATGGTACAGAAAAAAAAATTATAAGAAATGTAGGTAAAAAATATCATGAAAACTCACCAGGGCGCGCTGAAACTGAAGAGAATCACTTGACGGATGAGTGTAGATAATTAGTAGGTGAAATGTTACCAGGCCGACCAAGAGCGGCATTCAGGCATCTGCTTACGTATCATGTGATCATTATCTTTTGCGTATCACTTCCTCGATGAGTTTTCTATTTTGTTGTAAAATGCGCCTTTTCAGTTCCAGCTGCCTTATTATGCCAGCCAGTTACAATTAGGAAGCCTGAGAAAGAAAAGAACAAAAAAAAGGTTGAAATTATTTATTAGAATCTCGTTTAATAGATCAGAACTCTGGTTTGTTAATTGGGACCTAATCAGTTTGAGTTTTAGATTAAAATCTGGATATAAATATTTCCATGGGAGACCCAGACTTTAATTGATCTATTATTTCGACTAATTGGGAGTAATTTCACGATTTCAGCTGCCTCTATATACAATTGGGTGGTCGCTAACTCAACGAACATAAGCTTATAACGTGTTTCCTAAGTATGGTATGGCACTTCGTATATTGCATAGCACTATTTTAAGCCTTGGTTTGAATTTTGAAATTTCACGCGCTTTAAATGTCGAGTAGAAAATGGTCCGTCATGAAAAATGTAAAATTTATAAAAATAATAATAAAATAAATTGGGACGTCTGGAATTCGAAATCAATTGATTATAAAATTTAGAAAAGTTAATTAAATTTAAATAACCTATAGCGTCAGTAAATATAAATGAATGTACGAGGAGGAATGAGGCAAATTATAAATTTCCAGTTGAAATATTTGTAAGGGAGAAATTAAGATTTACTTTAGAAATGGCGGAGTAATACATACACCCGGAAGGTAAATAAACTCAACACCGAGATAGCTTGGCCTCTAAAATAGAAATATAAAACTTATATAAATGTAAAAACAAGAAATCATCAGTAAGCGAAACATGAATTCCCTTTAATTTAGGATTGAAGAGCGCCGACAACGACGTGATCGTAACCAATAATTGACTATAGTTTCGACCCCCTTAGGGCTGGCCGCGTGCGACTCCGTCCACCATCTCTCTCTCTCTCTCCCGTTTAAGGCCGACTATATCAAGCTTGTCGTATATATCAAGCAGATGTATCATTAATTATTAAATCGAATTAAAAGTAAAGCCGGGTTAAGTATATCTTCATTCAAATACGCTAAGGGACTAATAACTAAACCTAGTTCATTTTTAAAATACCTCCATGGATTTAATTGTTTATTATTAATTTAAAATTAATTTTAATTAAGTGAAGATGCTATGAATAATTGAGTAATTACGTAATTACGTTTCTAAAGATACTTAGTTACGTCGACAATGATTTCGTATCTAAAATCTCCCCAGCATGGAGAAATAACAACGGGAGTGGGTTTTTCTATAGTTGAAGCAACCCCTTTAGAGCAAAATTACTCAAACCTCAGAAAGTTTCCTGATTTCTCTAAATTTCACTATTAATTCTAAATTTCCCTGAGTTTTTGTCAACTATTTATTTCCGTGAGTTTTCAAGGTTTTCCCTTGGTTTCCAGGTTGGTACGAACCCTGAATAAAATTAATCTTTTGCAATAGTCGCTTAACAAACTTGTTTTTCGTAAGTAACCCATTAACCCTAACGAAATTAAGTTATAAAATAATTATAAAAGTTCTCCAATTATTTTGAAAGGTTAATAATAAAGATTTTGAAAACAAAAAGGTCGCCACACAAATTGTTATAGCCAAATTATTCTTAAAAATCAAGGCGGGGGAAACTTTTTCTTTGAACCCTCACCATTTGGGGTGAGCGGGGAGTGAGGGCAGGGGGTTAAAACCGCCGGGAAAACAATGAATTTAATCGTGTCGACGCGAAATCGTGATCGGACTTTGAAATTAAAAATATTAACCAGAAGAAAAAGAGATCCCACGAATCTCAGAGAATACGGAAAAGGAGTAACAAATACAATATATATTGCACTTCAATTGCTTAAACGCGAATAGGGTTTCTATGGCTTAATTTCGAAAAGGTTGCAAAATGATTTAGTTGAACAAAATGTGGGGATATTTTGAGATTTCCGAGGGGCTAATCACACCCAGAGCTCCAGTGGATTTTCCTTATACTTAAGTATATTTAGTTACAAAACGGACCTTCAGGTGGCGACACCTTATGAAAATTTAGGAGTTTCTACTCCATACTTTATTCTCTCTGGAAATACAGAGAACAAAGCGGCGAAGCTTGTACAGACGGAAATAACAAAAAACCAAGGCTTAGAAATGAAAAGTTAAGAGCAAAAAGGATTGGCGGGCACTTAGTCGCTAATGAAGCCATTTTCTGTCAGAATAAAACTGTGGCCGCTGCGTACTTTTTAAGCCTTGGCCTTTTGGGAGAACACATGGAAAGTGCCTTGTCACTCTAGCTAGGTTCCAGCCAAAAACCACCCCTTTCTAGGCCCATACCAACATTCTAAATGAGGTCTTGGCACGAAATACTATAGTCCTACTCCAAGAGAGTTCGGGTCTATCCCAAAAGACTGGCATGGCACGCGAGCCCTTCTATCGCGCTACCTAAAACCTCTTTTGGTTCCAAGGCCCGAATTAGGCTTAATAGTTTCCCGTCTCGTTCATTCATTCATTCATAGTAATAGTAATCCTAATCCTAAAATAACATAATCTAAAATCCAAATAATAATTTAAAATAGATTATTCATCCTTCGATAATTTTTCGCTCAGTGGTTTAATGTTTTATTCAGTGAAATACTGATTTAATTTATTTATTTTTAATGTCAATTTACGCATAATCTCGGTAGTGAGCTGCCTCTCGTACAAAATACATCCGAATATGAGCAACGTGGGAAACAAATGTTTACAAATGAATCCCGCCGGTTGCGTAATTAATGGAATAATTAGAATTTAAGGAAAACTGTTAAAGATTATTCATCACGAGGTTCCTGGGCTCTAAGCCTCGCGGGGTCAAATTGGACCTCAACCTATGAAACAGAAAAGTGTTTAATTGAAGTACAATATACGTCTCTCATTAAAGGATTAAAAGGCGCCAAACGGGAGTGGGTTCGGGGGTCCATTTGAGTCGGGACCTCCAGTATTTCGGGGGAAAGGGGGTCCTGGCCTGTTTACGTCTAAATTTAGAATCAAAAGTCGAAAGCAGCATTAGCTAGATTTAATTTTCCCCTTCCCAGAAATGATTAAAGTGTTTTGGTCCTCTCAGTTTTCAATTTATTTAAGTGAGTCATAATTTACGTTGCAAACGTAAAATTTCCTTGTTGAAAATTTACGTGCAATGCACTTATAATTATAATCTTTTTATTTACGTTGTATTTTAATTTAAAAAAATAATAATAAATAAAAGGGTATTTTTTTCAAATGTAGTTTAATTGTTGCGGCGTTCCTCGATTTCTTAACTGAGCTACAATTGGCGGGGTATCCAATCGGATAATTGATTAATGAGCCAATCACGAGCTACAAAAATTACACTGAATTTTGAAATCATTACCCAAAAAACCAAATTAAAACTTATTTGGACCCATCGTAAAGAACATGAAAAAGGACGTATCAGCTATAAGAAGACAGGATATGTCCAAATACTTTGTACAAGTAATATTTATTTCACACTTTTATATCAAAGTTTTGGGCCAAGATCCAAGACATGCATCTTCCCGCAGCACCCAAGTTATGGTTGAGTCTTAATAGTACATACTGTAAGCGGTTGACGAATGGTTTGCCGCTCAATTAGACCCTAAAACGGCGTAAATCTCGGAGCAAAACTCGTCGGTTACAGTAGTATTTAGTCATTGCGTTTCTTCCAAGATAGTGACACACCTGAACAAACATAGAGACAGCAAGCGGCAAGCAACATTCAGCTGATATATTGCTCTTAGGCTAAAGATTTTTTTTCGCGCCTTCTTGCTGCTTTATTCCGCAACCTCTTCCACCAAAAGACGATTTTTTTTTCATCCCATTTCACCCGAACCCAAAAGGACACGAGGGGTTAGAAGTCAATTACTCGAAGTAAACAATCCTAAAGCGTATAAATCGAGGGCCAAGATAGTTTTGAATTATATTATTTAACTTCCAAAATATTTTCGATTTTTTAAAATAACAGAAAATATTTTGAGAGTTAATAGCCCCTCGCGTTACGACTTAAATATTTTCTAACCCCGAACAGCCTTGCGCTTCATAAGCTGGAAATACCATAACGACGTCTTTTGTTCTCTATAAAATAATACTAAGAAATTACCATTACCGCGTGTACATTACCCATAATGCAAAAAAGGAGTAAAAACTCATAACGTAAATAACCGTTAAACATACAAAGTAATCTTGAAAATCTAAAAAATAAAAATCACAGCAAGATAATGTACGCATTTTCCCCGGCCCTTGTCGCCGGATTATCCCATAAACTCATGATAAAGCTCTTATAACTCTTTATACCACCACCAGCAGGACCATTTCATTTAAGGTCTTTGATATCACGTTGAAACATAAGTCACCGTACACCTTATATCTGCAGGGATGGCTAAATTACACTTTTCCAAGAGAGAGAGAGAGAGAGAGAGAGAGAGAGGGGAGGGGCAAGGCGAGGCATGCTGTGAAGGGCTATTTATGGGCGCATTAGTTGGAGCCCCCTTTCTTTCGGGAGAGAGTCGAGAATAACGGAGAGAAGGGTCCTTCTCCCTTATACATTCAGGCCCCCTATTAATTCATATTTTAACTGGTAATAACCATTACTAGCTAAACAAATGACCGAAGAATGGCTCTTAAGGAAAGATACGGTAATGGATACTTTAGATTTTGAACGCGTGAAGAAATACCTATCGTTAAATATTAACAGGACAAACTCTTCGAAGCCGTTGTCATTCACGAGCTCCTAATCTTATCCGCCAATCAGAAAGCGACCCCGTTTCGACGTCATGACACAGTCAAATATCCTTAAGTTCTCATTAATATTTACATTCTTCAGTAAAAAAAATGAATAACTTATTGCAATTTAAGCCTAATTTTCACATTTTCAGGCATTTAGATATCAAAACCAATAAAGGTCGGGCGTGTTACTTCAGGTATCAGTTACCATGCATATTTTGGCATTCGACTATAGGACCCAATCGAGGACCAAACTTAACTTTCGTCTCCGACGTATCCCATACCTATACGGTGTTGTTATCCCTTCCAAAATTGATGGTACAATTCCCAAGGGACTAATAGTTAACCGTTATAACGTTTCGACCCTGCGCGCGTGTAACGGTCATAAAATGTTATAGAATTTTGCTCCGTTTCAATCCCACTTCGAGAATACCTCCCGAACTACTTTCCTTATAGGTGCGTTAACATTAAATCTACAACCGCCTACCCTTTAGGATTGATGCAGCTTCCCCTGTAAACTTCTCTTATAACCTGAGCTTGATTTACGACGTAATATTACAGTCTCCTCCCCCCTTTCTTTAACCCCCCCCCTCATAGGAACTGTTAGCTGGAGATAAAAGCTAGTAGGAACCAAGAGGGTTTTCTCTCATAGGAGTCATATCACATAGTATGGACCCCCAGCATGCACCCAAGTCTGTTCGTATAAATAGAAACAATGCAGTTAATGCTATAAAACACAGGTTGGAACCTTAAGACTAACTCGGGCCTAAGGCAAAACGTATTGGTTTAAATATACTTTCACGTACCTTTCTGATAGGGTTTATTTTTTTTTATTTTTTCTTTTTTGGGGCTTTGTAGTGTTTTACGGTTCCAATAGACTATCAATATAGGCTAGAGAAATGTTTCCCAAAGATATTTTTTTTGCTCCCTCTATCACCGTTTATGTTTTAGCCCCTATAAGAAATCCGTACCTGAAGATGCCACATTGTTTAAAAGCGATATGATATGTTTGCAATTTATTTCATATATTTCTTCTATTGATGTTTTTCAAATACTTTTCAGTGCCTTAGAGGATTTAAGCTCTGGTTTATCTCGAAATACAGAACCTATACAGTTTCTTTATATTATAGAAAATAATACAAAATAAATGTTGTAGTTTATCTACTAAAGCGGTTATTGTATAGTACGCAACAATAAATTATGAATAGGTGTGAATACTAAATAAATAATTTCGAATATGCTAATTATGAACTAATCAGGGATAGATTTAATTTTAGAAGTAGGAATGGAGAACAGAGTAATATCTGGGCGTGCGTCAAAGTCCCGGACCCCCTTCCATGGGACAGAGGGGGGGGGGGTATGAAAGAAGAGACGGTGTGTCATAGCGACAGAGGTAAAAAGGAATTACGTCACTATTTTTCGCCGTCAGCAACGTCATCAAAACGTAGTTTAAGTGAGCTGAACCAATAAGATAATTTAAACTTTTCGTTACGTATTGGAGGGAGGGGCTCTATACTGGGCTAAATATTAACCGTTCTCCATTCCTACTTCTAAAATTAAATCTATCCCTGATATAATTAAAAGGCTTACAAATAACGATAACAATTATGCATTCAAGTTCTATAAATATTTATGATAAAAAAAAAAACTTCGGATGTAGGTAGAAAAACAAGAGTGTTTATCTTGCATTGTTGACCTGGTGTCAATATTGACCCAGAATCTTAATTAAAATTTCCCTTAAAACAATTTTTTAATGACTTCACGCAGTAACAAAAATATGATGTAAAGCAAAAAAGGTAAATCAATAATTTTAACATAACAATAGGTGGAAAAATTTGGCATAGAGGATTGGCTGGCTTTGAAAATCAAATTACAAGATATGCAAATTACGCACGTCTTTGGCATGCAACTTCTAAAAAGTAAGTTAAACATAATGGAAGACCTCCTTATATATAATTACGAACTCGGTATTAGAATTTTAAAAAGGAAAAGGCGCGGGCCGACTTCGCTGGCTGGGATCAAAAAAGGCCAAAGCTGACAAACTCGGAGAAAAATTGAGTCTTAAAACATATTTTAACTTAATAAGAAAGAGAGAAATGGTCGTGGCTGCCTGCTTGATGGGCGCGATTCACCGCGTCCAAGTAAACAAGATATTAGTATTCTTAATTTATCACTAGGGCTAAAACGTTAAAAGTTTAAATGTTATACCTACTTAACTATACGCCTACGTTTTCAAACGTTTTCTTTTCGATTTTGGAAGCAAGGATGCACGCAACCCCTAATTACACGCGCGCAAAATGCTACATGTTCTATTTTGTAGAAGTAGCTAGCCAATTTTCTAATCTAATATCATTTTTACTTCGATTGATTAAGGTTTTCCTTGAGTCTAGAACACTTTTTCCTGATTTTTTGGGGTTTTCTCAGATTTTTATTACTTCTTTATTTATAGGGGTTTTCTCACATAGTATCCCGATTTTTTGGGGTTTTTCTTACATAATTTCCTAATTTTTGGTGTTTTCTCACATTATTTCCTGATTTTTCGGGTTATTTTATATTATTTCCTGATTTGTCGGTTTTTTTATATGATTTCCTGATTTTTCGGGGTTTTTTATATGATTTCCTGATTTTCGGGTTTTTTTATATGATTTCCTGATTTTTCGGCGTTTTTTCATATTATTTCAGGATTTTTGGGGGTTTTCTCATATTATTTCCTGATTTTTTTGGTGTTTTCTTACATTATCTCCTGATATTTTTCGGGGGTTTTCTCACATTATTTCCTGATTTTTTGGGGGTTTTTAAATATTATTTCCTGATTTTTCGGGGCTTTTTCATATTATTTCCTGATGTTTTGGGGGTTTTCTTACATTAATTCCTGATTTTTTGGTGTTTTCTCACATTATTTCCTGATTTTTCGGGGTTTTCTCACATTATTTCCTGATTTTTGGGGTTTTTTTCACATTATTTCCTGATTTGAGGGGGGGGGGCGTTTCCTGATCTTTCAAATACAGATAATTAAACTTTCCGAGTTCCGAATTCCTTGACTTGTCAAAAAACACTGCCCATATCCTTGACCCCTGTCTTTAGTCCGTCCGGCCATTCAAAATAAATATCATGAAACATCATTGCCTCGCTCGGCTAGTTCTCACTCCTCCCCCCTGGCGGCGATTCCTGAACCCCGGTAAGAAGAAATAGAAGCTCGCTTTAATTCTTAGGGCTAGTCAGGGTAATTTGGACAGGGCAAACATCAAAGACCACCTATGTTGCACGCGTACCACAAAATATATTTTTTCTGATATATATTTTCCATATTGGAATTTATATAAAAAAATATATATTACAAAGCGGGGAACACCCTCGCCTTACAGTCAAGCCAAAGGCTAACCCGGGGATTAAATTACGAATAAATTAGTGTCAAGTTATACTGTAATAAGTATACAGATTAAGATCTGATTTTTTTTCTTCCTTTCTACGTGAAATATTTCACCAAAAGAAGTAAATTAAGTAAATTATATAGGTACCCCTAATTTATTTTCGACAATACAGTATTTTTTTTTTAACTTAGCAAAGTTTTTGTAAAGGAATCAGATTACAAGGTTGTGTAATACGATTTGAAGGCTGTTTTTTCGTATTAAGTTTGTTAATAATAAAATTTAGATGGAAGGTAATGTTCCTTGAAATAATTATGCAAATGAGAAGAATAAGTACTATTATTGGCTGATAATAATCCCTTAAAAATTAACAATTGTTGAACGAAAAAAAAGTAATAATAATATTGTTAATTTTTAATTAATTTAAATATCCAAAATTTCCTTCAGATTAAATAATTCTAATTGCCCAAAAAAATTGTAAACTAGTCCATTCCCACCTTCCCATGGTTCCACTCAAAATTCGAAACATTTCTGAATAAAATACCGAGGACTGCGATGAGAAAACAGATCCCATTAACTTTAGTATTAATACTCCACGCTACTGAAATTTAATACGATTAAAAAAATAAGTTTAAAAATGTTAAAATAATGAATATAAGCTATCAAAACTAATTCTAAAGACTCATAAAGAAATAGCCCACCCATGGGGAAATTATGTAGGTTTTTTTAGGCAATTTTTTTTTCTTAAATATTTTTTTTCTTTTAATTTTAAATGCACGCTCGGCGTTGAAAAATATTCTTTTAAAATAAGAAACCATTTTTCTTCAGTTTGTGGAAAAGCCGTCATCGCCGGAGCTAAGTAAGTATAAGCTAAAGAGCTATGGCGCATCAACTAAAAGCAGCGGCGGCGGCGGCAGGAACAAGTCGTGATTCTTACGTCTAATTTTTCTTATTTTTTTTTCTTCTTTCGCATTATTCGAGAAATTAAAGGTTCTAAGTTACATTAACCATTCATAGTAGTCTCGCGCAGAAAACCTGATACGCCCCCTTCGGCCCTTTTTAAGATGAAATAAAAAATAAAGTTGATGCGCCATCCCTATTCTCGACTTATACATCTTGTATAAGCTTTATACGCCAGTTATGAAAACACACGAGATATTTTCTAAGTGAGTATGAAATAGATGCGCAGGTCAATTTTTTGGTTGTATTTTTCATTTGAGCAAGAGTTAATGGAGGGAATGAAGCTACTAAGAGATATTTTGAGAGAAACATTTTAAACCAATATTGGGGACAATTTTAGAACGATGTCCTAAAAGGGCGCCTAACAGGAGATTCGGAAACCGTGTGAATTCGGGAACATTTTGCGACTAGAAACAGTGATTTGGGCACAGGATATTTGAACAGTAACTTGGAGAAGATTTGGAGCCTAACTTCCAGGAGATTTGGACCCTAACGTCCTGGCGATTTTGGAGCTTAGCTTCCAGGGGATTTAGAGCCTAACTTCCAGGGGGATTTGGAGCCTAACTTCCAGGGGGATTTGGAGCCTAACTTCCAGGGGGATTTAGAGCCTAACTTCCAGGGGGATTTGGAGCCTAACTTCCAGGGGGATTTGGAGCCTAACTTCCAGGGGGATTTGGAGCCTAACTTCCAGGGGGATTTGGAGCCTAACTTCCAGGGGGATTTGGAGCCTAACTTCCAGGGGATTTGGAGCCTAACTTCCAGGGGATTTGGAGCTTAAATCCGAGTACTATAGACCCTCATTGCAAGGAACATTTGAGCCCAATTCAAAGAACAATTTGAAGTTGCAACTCAGGCTTCACAATCTTAGGCCTGTGCGAGTACTCGAATGAAGGCGAGTACCCGATCGAGTCTCGAGTCGAGTACTCGACTCGAGACTCGAAAATCCAAATTTTAGGACTTGAAAATTATTTCGAGTCCTTAAAAATCTTCGCTATTGGACTCGAGGAGGACTCGAACAGAGACTTGACGCCTTATCAAGTCCAAAAATATTTACTTTGTGACCCTGAATTTTAAGTAGAGCGCCGAATCTTGCGGGGTTTAATCGATTTAAAGTTTAAAATAGACAGGTGATGGTTCAAAAATTTGACTTCAGCTAAAAGAGTTAAGCAGACCAGAACCAAAAGTTTAAATTATTGTTACTGCGCGTCATTTTCGTCGTGAGATTTATACTTTGTGAGTAAAATTTATCCTTATTAGAAATTAGTTTATTATAATTTCTGTATTATTAATTATGTAAAATTAAACTAAGTAAATTAAATTAAAGTTAGTATTAATACAATTAATTTAATAGGACTCGAGTGAGACTTGATATAATTTGTCAGGACTCGACACTGGACTTGAAACCTAGTTCTTAAGCTGACTTAAGGACTCGAGGACTCGATACCAATTAAAAGACTCGACTCGAGATTCTATAAGAGCTTTTTTAAGGACTTGAGACTCGACTCGAACCCCAAAAAGCTGGACTCGCACAGGCCTACACAATCTACATCCTCTCTTTCTCTCTCGCAAATTCATCTTTACAAGAAACAAATCTTTCACTTTCCCTTAGTTTAAAGACTCGAGATCCAAAAAAAAAATAAAAAAAGTGGGATCGTGTTATTTGAACAAGATTGAAAGAGGGCTCCACCTCCTGGAAGGAAGAAAAATCTATCCATAGACGATAGATAGATGTTTCGCCAAACATCCCCGGCAACCTATAGCGTACCTTGAAAACGTACGTAACAATCCACGAAAAATCCTGAAACGATTTCAATTCGAGTTGTAGAAAGAGAGAGAGAAAAAGTTAAAATAAAAAATATAGATATCTCCCAATCGTCTGGAGTTACAAAATGGACGGGGATAGTTTGCAGCTATAAGCTGCCTTTATCTGGCGTAAACGCTTTTAACTGTTAAAATATATAACACAATTTATATACCATCCCAAATTCTTCAACATGAGATAAAAACATTTTCTTAAAACGTTAGAACAAGCAGGTTTTTTTTCATGAACGCATCGAGAAGAACGTTAAATCGCAACTTCCATAGAACTACGTGTGGCTGTACATTTGTGCTAAGCCTAACTCCGGTTTCAACACAGATTTCCCAACCCTCTAATCATCAAATATGACGTCAGTCCCATGTAGTATTTACTAGCAATTAGAATACTAAATTGATTCATCTTATTTTGGCTGGAATTTTTTTTAAAGATACCATCATTAAACGCATGGAAAAGATTGGCGCACTTATGACAAAGTTGGTAGTTTGAGCCACGCCTCTACTCGGTCACGTGCCTATGACGTATTTCAAATGTTGAATTACCATACAGTACTAAAGCGATCGAGCCAGCCGGCCGGCCATACCACCAACCTACTAAGCTGCGTGTAATCGCGTAATTTCATTCGTTGTTCTTTGCATGGGAGTTTAAAAACAGTCAGTCCGGGATTTTTTTGACTGTAATTACTGGCCTTGTTTATACTCCTGATTTATGCGAATTTACTTTTAAAGAGGAGGGAATTTCCAGATAAGGTATACTACATCCATCGCATCAGAACTTTTAAAAGTTTTTTTTGTTTCTATTTTAATTTTTTTTTCTTCTTCGTAAATCGTAATTTGATACGATGTTCGTTGGCGTGCGTTTCGTCCCTACATTACAATATATATTTTTTTATTTTGTCTTTCAAGCGAAAGCCGTGCTGAAAGAGTTAAAACTTGTAAAAGAGCTAATCCGCTAATCGAGAAAATTCCTCTCAGCGCTCAACCTCTTCTCAATGAAGATTAATGACTGTGGTTTATCCCAAAATTATATAAAGAAAAAATCAGGTTCGTCTTTTACGTTTAATATACGCAATAAGTTAAGTAATATTAAACACGTGCTTGGGCTCTAACTTCAAAGAAAAAGGGACAATTTTCGTGAACTCTGATATAAATATATAAATATTTTGGGATTTTTAGGCCTAAATTATGCAGAATTCTGATTTATTATTTCAACTGATTTTAAACCTAAACACACTTGAACTGGAGTTAATTAAGATCGTGGGAATACCAAAGATATTTCAATAAAATAAAGTTTAAAATAATTAAAGTAATAAAAAGCTTGTGAATTCAATCGCAATTACAATTAAAAGCTATGAAGTCTATAATGTATTGAAAACAGTACGAAATCTTTCATAGTGACGCTTCCCTCGATTTTAGGGGTAGGTTTATAATGTAAAGATATCTATAGGCTTTTGTATACACATTAATAACTACAAGATAAAAATCAATTTTTTGACCAACGCAATTTACAAAAATATTATATTTCAAAATTTTATCTATTTTCTTTTTTGAAGCTTACCTTTCCCCCAAAAATACCTAAATTAAAAAAAAGATACACAAAAACGTAGGGTCTAAGCTTTGATGGTTAACTTTAAAAGTCTAGTCTGATAAATTCAACTACATTATGTCAAATTCGTCGTAGTAGAAATAGGTAGTAGAAAATGAGAAAAAACATCCCATGTACAAAATAAATCCGGGATTATTTTCAACAATCTTAAAAGATGTCTGATTGGGGCCTTAGCTATTGAACTATCATTTCAATACTTCGTAAATTAAGGGATTTCAATTTCACGGAATTTCTATATAACTTGAGAGTAAGTTCTGCTATGGGATTAAACTTAAATTTAAGCTTAAAAGCAAAGAAGGGTCCGTGCACGGCCATGAGAGGTGAGGGGTACATGCAGCATGGCTCGACAGCGGTGCTGGTTTATACTTGGAATCGGTTTAATGAGAGGCGAGCAATTAGAAGCCGTAGAAAGATTGGATTTGCCGGTTGGTCCCCGATGAGAGAGAGAGAGACGAAAGTTGCATGCATCTACGAGCAGCGAGCAATCTTATCTAGGAGGGAATCACTCATTCGGTAATAGCCGCGCCATTCCCTACCCATCAACATCTCAGTCTCAGATAAAAACGAAAAAGACAGACCGAAAAAGTTTTAAGAGTGAGAGAGAGAGAGAAGAATATAATTCCAAATTAATGATCCTAGAATTTAACTTTTTTTCTTCTTGTTTTATCAAGATATAGTTTTAGGAGTTTGAAAACAAGTTGAGTAAGTTGAACCCAACCAAATCGTTTGGATAAGTAATATGTTGCAGAGCCCTTTGCAGTATTTGGCAAAACCCCCTCAACAAAAATTGCTACTTCATATTTTATATTAAATCCTTAATTAAAATTACTACTAGGTTTCAGTGAATTAAAATAATTATTATTAGAATGTTCCGTCCATTTCCGTCGCAGTGTTACGGACTGGATTCGGAAGAGTTCCTGAATTTTTATTTTTTATTCTAATTTTTGTTTGTTTATTTGATGTACCTTATGCTTTTGGGGGGTTGCACACAAGCCGACTTGGCTTAGCGACCCGATCCCTCAGTTCGAAATAAATAAATAAAATATTTTAAAACTGTTTATATGTCTTAGATATACTCCATTATAGTTTGCAAACGTAAGACGGAATTGTGGACAAACGGATAATAATCTTTCAACAGATAATTTCAAAATCAGTACAAACCAAATTTGGTACTGTTGTTGTCCATTCTTTCGAAAAGTATCTATTATTTATTTGAAGTTTTAATTTGGTATTAAAGAAAATTAAACAAATGACCCATATTAACGCTCAATTTAAATCAGTGGTCATTTCTCTACGTTTAAAAATAAAAAAAACCATTTTATTTTTCTAATTGGGTTCAATTGCACCTTTTTCGAATTTAAACTTTAAAAAAGTTATAATATAAGAACCCCGTGAAACCTTAATATTTCGAAGAGGTTTAAAAAAAATCCAAAAAAAAAGAAGAGACTTATTATCTTATTTCTCGTAGTCCTTAGCATTTTGATTTTGATTAGTATAACTATAGTTCTAGCTAGCTCTTCGGGCCGGTACAGGGGGTTGAATCACGGCGTGCTGGCCGAGTTCGGAACTACGATTCCCGCGGACGGGTGCTCGTCTGTTATTAAAACGCGATCGGTAATAAGAAATGATGATGCGATGGGGAAGGGGACCTGGGGAAGGATGAGATTTGGAAATTGGGGTTTATACATTATATATATAATATTCCTAAGTTTTATATCAAGAGAGCTGACTATTTTAATATATATAATGAATGACCTCGTGGTTCCGTATTGTTTTATCTCAAAAAAATAATACACGTGACTTTGAAACGCACGCTTTTGCAAAAGCCGCTCCACGCTCTCGCTGCTCTTCTCCTATTTGAAAATTCGTGAAATTTTAACCCAAGATACCTACCCTACCCTAAAAAATGCATAACGCAAAGATCCGTTTATTTCTGGTATATCAAGGTCACTTTTAAGAAATTAATTATTTAAATTTTAAAGTAAAGTGTATATATATACTCGGGTCGCTAACTATTACTAATTCTTAACTAGTCCTCTGTAGAATTACAAGTTAAGAAACTTGGGAAATGGGAAATTTTCTTTATACAAAAAATTTCACGGTATTTAAATAAAATGCAAAACGTAAAGATGCGTATTTATTTCTGGTATATCAAGGTCACTTTTAATAAATTAATTATTTTAAAGTGTGTATACTCGGGTCGCTAACTATTACTTCTTAACTAGTCCTCTGTAGAATTGCAAGTTAAAAAACTTTCTTTATACAAAAGTTTCAGCAATAGAAATCATAAGAAGAAATCGAAAAGGTCATACAAAGGTCAAAAAGCTTCCTATCGAAGAACAAAACCCCAGAAGGACACCACCACACCTTACAACAAGAAAGGGCATGCAGGGGGGGGGGAGAAGAAGAAAAGAAAAAAAGGTTAGTACTTTTTCAGGTGGACGATTTTGGTTCGAGCTTTTCGAGGCATGTCGTTCCATTCCATGCCTGAGAAAATTCGCGACATTTCGTCTCTGCATTTTGGGCCGCGCAACGCCTTGCCCTTTTTCTTTTAGTTTGACGGGGTTTTTTTTTTTCACAGTGACCAAAGATCTCTTGAAGAGATCCAAGTGTTACTACTTTTCCTCTTTTTTTTTGTTTCAATCTTCCCACTATCAACGGAGACATTTGTCGAGACAGCGAAAGTTTTGTTAAAGCTCGTGCACCGCTCGAAAGGCAATTTTGACTGAATTTTCTAGGGGTGTGCGCGTGGGAAAATCAAAATTTTACTTGCCCATTATCTTGGAGGGTGTCACTCCGAAAGGGTACCCGCTCGCACAGCCCTAGTTCAATTTTTATTACATCCCAACATTGAAATTCTCTAAATTTTCTCAATACTGTTCCGTTACGCCCAGTGAATAACAACACTATTGTTATAATTTGGGTATACCAATGATATGCGGGTTAGGTTTTAACGTTATACTTATAAAGGCTTTGAGAACCAAGTTGCTATATACATTTACACAGTTTAAATAAAACAAAACCATTTAATTCATCCAAGGAAACGCAACCGAAGATTTTTTTTAAAAAAACTGTTGTCTTCGAAAACATAACCAGGAGAGACCATTTGAATCTAACCTCGACATAAATTGTTTAAAATACAGTGTGATTCTGAAAGGACTGGTCACAAGTTATGGGAAATGATGTTCTTTGAGTGATTTTGAGTCTATGACCTTTTACCCTAATAAACACCGTTTGAAGTGTTTAATTGATGACCCCTTAATTAAATTGGAAATAATTGTCTTTTAGTTTCTCAATTAAAATTAAAGGTCAAGGGTCATCCATAAAACACTCCAAATGGTGTCCGTTAGGGAACAAAATATCATAGAACATTTTAGACTCAAAATCCTCCAAAAGAACATCATCCTTCATAATAATTTCAGTCAGACTTTTCAGAAGTACACTCTGTATAAGCCACATTTCACGTCAAAAGAAAAACAAGAACTTGATAAAGCGTATAGAGAAAACCCCTTAACTAAAAGACAAGGACTTAAATTCCATTGTACATCTATTTTGTTTAAAAATAAAAACCAGAAGAAAAAAAATAACTCAAAAAAAAGAATGAAAAAGCGATTGAAAAACTAGTTTGGAAAGGCAACATTATAAAAATCTTTTTTTTTTTTTGGCAAAAGATGTTGGGAATAAAATTTAAAAGAATTTTGGCAATGGCCGAAAAAGGCAAAAATTCCATGGCTAAAAAAAAGGAAAAAACTATATTATACACCATACGTTCCCGCAGGAGTTCTTATTTTCACCCCACGAGCTACAGAAACACACGGTGCTCTTCATCTATGTCACAATTCGGGTCGACATCGCTTCGTCAAGCGACCCTCGAGAAAAGTCAACCCCCGAAAGACTTATTCCATCCTAAAACAACTGAAACAAGTTGATCTATACCACCTATAACACCTCTTCACTCACTAGCACTAAAGACTTACACCTCGAGCTAGTGCGAGATTTGAAGTCCTACACTCGGTGGTTAATTTTGCAGGGCTTCCATCTAGGTCCTATTTAGTCTGCATTACTAAGCCCCAAATTTGACAGCAGCACCTCAACAGGTGTCTTCACTTTACCCTGAATCTAAGACCTACCTCCCTCACTTCATGACAAGCTCCAGTTTCTAAGTTACCAGAGATTAGAAACTTATGGAATTTATAATATGACTAAATTACAGAAATGGTTTATGAAATTATTGCAATTAACAACGGTAGATTGCCTTTCCTTCTGATAAATTATTCGTACATATCCTTGGCAAAAATCTTTGCGTGGTAGCTCCTCATTATAGCGTGAACAGTGGTCTGTATGTTTTTCGTTTTAGATTTTTTGGACTAATCGTTGTTTTGGGTAAGTTTAAGACAGAAAAAAAAACTTCTTCTTTCTTTTTTTGCCCCCTTAAGGTCAAATTTTATACGAGGGTCGGTGGATTCTTATCGATAGATGTCAAAAGTCTCGTCCCTGTGTAGGTTTAAAATGTCGTATTCGGTTTGTCACAATTTCCCACCAGGTGGCCTCTCGTCATACGTCCTAAAGACTTAGCTTCCCAAATTTTGTACCTTCCCATCATGCATTGGTCCCCAAACGAACCTATTCCAGTCGCGAGGTTAACGAGGACGGTCAGCTATAGCTCGAGACTTACCCTAACCATAGAGGATATACATTAGAGGAGTAGACAGTTTAACCTTTACGTAAAAAGAGAACATCTCTCCAAATATTTACTGTTCAATTCCGGTTTTTCCCATCGTGTGAATAATTACCTTCTGTACAAGACATTTTGTCCCCCATCTAACCATACTAAAAACTTTGGGCTGCGACAAACAGGGGCCGAGTACTTAAGCAAAACGTTAAGAAACAAACCCCTCCATAGGAAATGCTTTAGACTATACTTTGCAGGCTCGTAACTCTTTTTCTACTAGAGATACGGGGATGTCCTTTGAGTATGTTATAGCCCAATTTGTCCCCCATCTAACCATACTAAAAACTTTGGGCTACGACAAACAGGGGCCGAGTACTTAGCAAAACGTAAAGAAACAAACCCCTCCATAGGAAATGCATTAAACTAAATTTTGGAGGCTCGGAACTCTAGTTCTACCAGAGATACGGGGATGTAAATAATGTGACCTTAACACAAATGTTCGGATAATTATATCCCAAGCGAAAAAAAAAAACTTCGCGGTTTCGAACCTGTGGCCTTCTGGGAGTGAGGCGGATGTATTAACCACTACACTACAGATATGTTATTATGGGTGACCGAGAATACAGGGTGAGTAATTAAGGAAAAAGTAAACAAACAACTCCTTCCATAGGAATAGCATTAGACCCAACTTTGGAGGCTCGTAACTCTGTGTCTACTAGAGATACGGTGATGTCCTTTGAGTATGTTATAGTGCAATTTGTCCCCCATCAAACCATACTAAAAACGTAGGGCTACGACAAACATGGGCCAAGTAATTAAGCAAAACGTAAACGAACAACCCCTCCATAGGAAAAGCGTTTGACCCAATTTTGGAGGCTCGTAACTCTGGTTCTAGTAGAGACACGGTGATGTCCTTTGAGTATGTTATAGCCCAATTTGTCCCCCATCTAGACATACTAAAAACTTTGGGCTACGACAAACAGGGGCCGAGTACTTAAGCAAAACGTAAAGAAACAAACCCCTCCATAGGAAATGCATTAAACTAAATTTTGGAGGCTCGGAACTCTAGTTCTACCAGAGATACGGGGATGTAAATAATGTGACCTTGACACAAATGTTCGGATAATTATAAAGGTCTTCACATATCCCAAGCGAAAAAAAAAAACTTCGTGGTTTCGAACCTGTGGCCTTCTGGGAGTGAGGCGGATGTGTTAACCACTACACTACTGATATGTTATTATGGGTGACCGAGAATACAGGGTGAGTAATTAAGGAAAAAGTAAACAAACAACTCCTTCCATAGGAATAGCATTAGACCCAACTTTGGGGGCTCGTAACTCTGTGTCTACTAGAGATACGGGGATGTCCTTTGAGTATGTTATAGCCCAATTTGCCCCCCATCTAACCATACTAAAAGCTTTGGGCTGCGACAAACAGGGGCCGAGTACTTAAGCAAAACGTAAAGAAACAAACCCCTCCATAGGAAATGCATTAAACTAAATTTAAATTTTGGAGGCTCGGAACTCTAGTTCTACCAGAGATACGGTGATGTCCTTTGAGTATGTTATAGTGCATTTTGTCCCCCATCTAACCATACTAAAAACTTTGGGCTGCGACAAACAGGGGCCGAGTACTTAAAAAAAACGTAAAGAAACAAACCCCTCCATAGGAAAAGCGTTTGACCCAATTTTGGAGGCTCGTAACTCTGGTTCTAGTAGAGACACGGGGATGTCCTTTGAGTATGTTATAGCCCAATTTGTCCCACATCTAACCATACTAAAAACTTTGGGCTACGACAAACAGGGGCCGAGTACTTAAGCAAAACGTAAAGAAACAAACCCCTCCATAGGAAATGCATTAAACTAAATTTTGGAGGCTCGGAACTCTAGTTCTCCCAGAGATACGGGGATGTAAATAATGTGACCTTAACACAAATGTTCGGATAATTATATCCCAAGCGAAAAAAAAAACCTTCGTGGTTTCGAACCTGTGGCCTTCTGGGAACGAGGCGGATGTGTTAACCACAACACTACAGATATGTTATCATGGGAGACCGAGAATACAGGCCGAGTAATTAAGGAAAAAGTAAACAAACAACTCCTTCCATAGGAATAGCATTAGACCCAACTTTGGAGGCTCGTAACTCTGTGTCTACTAGAGATACGGTGATGTCCTTTGAGTATGTTATAGTGCAATTTGTCCCCCATCTAACCATACTAAAAACGTAGGGCTACGACAAACATGGGCCAAGTAATTAAGCAAAACGTAAACGAACAACCCCTCCATAGGAAAAGCGTTTGACCCAATTTTGGAGGCTCGTAACTCTGGTTCTAGTAGAGATACGGGGATGTCCTTTGAGTATGTTATAGCCCAATTTGTCCCCCATCTAACCATACTAAAAACGTAGGGCTACGACAAACAGGGGCCGAGTATTTAAGCAAAACGTAAAGAAACAAACCCCTCCATAGGAAATGCATTAAACTAAATTTTGGAGGCTCGGAACTCTAGTTCTACCAGAGATACGGGGATGTAAATAATGTGACCTTGACACAAATGTTCGGATAATTATAAAGGTCTTCACATATCCCAAGCGAAAAAAAAAAACTTCGTGGTTTCGAACCTGTGGCCTTCTGGGAGTGAGGCGGATGTGTTAACCACTACACTACAGATATGTTATTATGGGTGACCGAGAATACAGTGTGAGTAATTAAGGAAAAAGTAAACAAACAACTCCTTCCATAGGAATAGCATTAGACCCAAATTTGGGGGCTCGTAACTCTGTGTCTACTAGAGATACGGGGATGTCCTTTGAGTATGTTATAGCCCAATTTGCCCCCCATCTAACCATACTAAAAGCTTTGGGCTGCGACAAACAGGGGCCGAGTAATTAAGCAAAACGTAAAGAAACAAACCCCTCCATAGGAAATGCATTAAACTAAATTTAAATTTTGGAGGCTCGGAACTCTAGTTCTACCAGAGATACGGTGATGTCCTTTGAGTATGTTATAGTGCAATTTGTCCCCCATCTAACCATACTAAAAACGTAGGGCTACGACAAACATGGGCCAAGTAATTAAGCAAAACGTAAACGAACAACCCCTCCATAGGAAAAGCGTTTGACCCAATTTTGGAGGCTCGTAACTCTGGTTCTAGTAGAGACACGGGGATGTCCTTTGAGTATGTTATAGCCCAATTTGTCCCCCATCTAACCATACTAAAAACTTTGGGCTGCGACAAACAGGGGCCGAGTACTTAAGCAAAACGTAAAGAAACAAACCCCTCCATAGGAAATGCTTTAGACTATACTTTGCAGGCTCGTAACTCTTTTTCTACTAGAGATACGGGGATGTCCTTTGAGTATGTTATAGCCCAATTTGTCCCCCATCTAACCATACTAAAAACTTTGGGCTACGACAAACAGGGGCCGAGTATTTAAGCAAAACGTAAAGAAACAAACCCCTCCATAGGAAATGCATTAAACTAAATTTTGGAGGCTCGGAACTCTAGTTCTACCAGAGATACGGGGATGTAAATAATGTGACCTTGACACAAATGTTCGGATAATTATAAAGGTCTTCACATATCCCAAGCGAAAAAAAAACTTCGCGGTTTCGAACCTGTGGCCTTCTGGGAGTGAGGCGGATGTGTTAACCACTACACTACAGATATGTTATCATGGGTGACCGAGAATACAGGCCAAGTAATTAAGGAAAAAGTAAACAAACAACTCCTTCCATAGGAATAGCATTAGACCCAACTTTGGAGGCTCGTAACTCTGTGTCTACTAGAGATACGGTGATGTCCTTTGAGTATGGTATAGTGCAATTTGTCCCCCATCTAACCATACTAAAAACGTAGGGCTACGACAAACATGGGCCAAGTAATTAAGCAAAACGTAAACGAACAACCCCTCCATAGGAAAAGCGTTTGACCCAATTTTGGAGGCTCGTAACTCTGGTTCTAGTAGAGACACGGGGATGTCCTTTGAGCAAGTTATAGTGCATTTTGTCCCCCATCTAACCATACTAAAAACTTTGGGCTGCGACAAACAGGGGCCGAGTACTTAAGCAAAAGGTAAAGAAACAAACCCCTCCATAGGAAATGCTTTAGACTATACTTTGCAGGCTCGTAACTCTTTTTCTACTAGAGATACGGGGATGTCCTTTGAGTATGTTATAGCCCAATTTGTCCCCCATCTAACCATACTAAAAACTTTGGGCTACGACAAACAGGGGCCGAGTACTTAAGCAAAACGTAAAGAAACAAACCCCTCCATAGGAAATGCATTAAACTAAATTTTGGAGGCTCGGAACTCTAGTACTACCAGAGATACGGGGATGTAAATAATGTGACCTTAACACAAATGTTCGGATAATTATATCCCAAGCGAAAAAAAAAAAACCTTCGTGGTTTCGAACCTGTGGCCTTCTGGGAGCGAGGCGGATGTGTTAACCACAACACTACAGATATGTTATCATGGGTGACCGAGAATACAGGCTGAGTAATTAAGGAAAAAGTAAACAAACAACTCCTTCCATAGGAATAGCATTAGACCCAACTTTGGAGGCTCGTAACTCTGTGTCTACTAGAGATACGGTGATGTCCTTTGAGTATGTTATAGTGCAATTTGTCCCCCATCTAACCATACTAAAAACTTTGGGCTGCGACAAACAGGGGCCGAGTACTTAAGCAAAACGTAAAGAAACAAACCCCTCCATAGGAAATGCTTTAGACTATACTTTGCAGGCTCGTAACTCTTTTTCTACTAGAGATACGGGGATGTCCTTTGAGTATGTTATAGCCCAATTTGTCCCCCATCTAACCATACTAAAAACTTTGGGCTACGACAAACAGGGGCCGAGTACTTAAGCAAAACGTAAAGAAACAAACCCCTCCATAGGAAATGCATTAAACTAAATTTTGGAGGCTCGGAACTCTAGTACTACCAGAGATACGGGGATGTAAATAATGTGACCTTAACACAAATGTTCGGATAATTATATCCCAAGCGAAAAAAAAAAAACCTTCGTGGTTTCGAACCTGTGGCCTTCTGGGAGCGAGGCGGATGTGTTAACCACAACACTACAGATATGTTAGCATGGGTGACCGAGAATACAGGCTGAGTAATTAAGGAAAAAGTAAACAAACAACTCCTTCCATAGGAATAGCATTAGACCCAACTTTGGAGGCTCGTAACTCTGTGTCTACTAGAGATACGGTGATGTCCTTTGAGTATGTTATAGTGCAATTTGTCCCCCATCTAACCATACTAAAAACTTTGGGCTGCGACAAACAGGGGCCGAGTACTTAAGCAAAACGTAAAGAAACAAACCCCTCCATAGGAAATGCTTTAGACTATACTTTGCAGGCTCGTAACTCTTTTTCTACTAGAGATACGGGGATGTCCTTTGAGTATGTTATAGCCCAATTTATCCCCCATCTAACCATACTAAAAACTTTGGGCTACGACAAACAGGGGCCGAGTACTTAAGCAAAACGTAAAGAAACAAACCCCTCCATAGGAAATGCATTAAACTAAATTTTGGAGGCTCGGAACTCTAGTACTACCAGAGATACGGGGATGTAAATAATGTGACCTTAACACAAATGTTCGGATAATTATATCCCAAGCGAAAAAAAAAAAACCTTCGTGGTTTCGAACCTGTGGCCTTCTGGGAGCGAGGCGGATGTGTTAACCACAACACTACAGATATGTTATCATGGGTGACCGAGAATACAGGCTGAGTAATTAAGGAAAAAGTAAACAAACAACTCCTTCCATAGGAATAGCATTAGACCCAACTTTGGAGGCTCGTAACTCTGTGTCTACTAGAGATACGGTGATGTCCTTTGAGTATGGTATAGTGCAATTTGTCCCCCATCTAACCATACTAAAAACGTAGGGCTACGACAAACATGGGCCAAGTAATTAAGCAAAACGTAAACGAACAACCCCTCCATAGGAAAAGCGTTTGACCCAATTTTGGAGGCTCGTAACTCTGGTTCTAGTAGAGACACGGGGATGTCCTTTGAGTAAGTTATAGTGCATTTTGTCCCCCATCTAACCATACTAAAAACTTTGGGCTGCGACAAACAGGGGCCGAGTACTTAAGCAAAACGTAAAGAAACAAACCCCTCCATAGGAAATGCTTTAGACTATACTTTGCAGGCTCGTAACTCTTTTTCTACTAGAGATACGGGGATGTCCTTTGAGTATGTTATAGCCCAATTTGTCCCCCATCTAACCATACTAAAAACTTTGGGCTACGACAAGCAGGGGCCGAATACTTAAGCAAAACGTAAAGAAACAAACCCCTCCATAGGAAATGCATTAAACTAAATTTTGGAGGCTCGGAACTCTAGTTCTACCAGAGATACGGGGATGTAAATAATGTGACCTTGACACAAATGTTCGGATAATTATAAAGGTCTTTACATATCCCAAGCGAAAAAAAAACTTCGTGGTTTCGAACCTGTGGCCTTCTGGGAGTGAGGCGGATGTGTTAACCACTACACTACAGATATGTTATTATGGGTGACCGAGAATACAGAGGGAGTAATTAAGGAAAAAGTAAACAAACAACTCCTTCCATAGGAATAGCATTAGACCCAACTTTGGGGGCTCGTAACTCTGTGTCTACTAGAGATACGGGGATGTCCTTTGAGTATGTTATAGCCCAATTTGCCCCCCATCTAACCATACTAAAAGCTTTGGGCTGCGACAAACAGGGGCCGAGTACTTAAGCAAAACGTAAAGAAACAAACCCCTCCATAGGAAATGCATTAAACTAAATTTAAATTTTGGAGGCTCGGAACTCTAGTTCTACCAGAGATACGGGGATGTAAATAATGTGACCTTGACACAAATGTTCGGATAATTATAAAGGTCTTTACATATCCCAAGCGAAAAAAAAAAAAAAACTTCGCGGTTTCGAACCTGTAGCCGTCTGGGAGTGAGGCGGATGTGTTAACCACTACACCACAGATATGTTATTATGGGTGACCGAGAATACAAGGCCGAGTAATTAAGGAAAAAGTAAACAAACAACTCCTTCCATAGGAATAGCATTAGACCCAACTTTGGAGGCTCGTAACTCTGTGTCTACTACAGATACGGTGATGTCCTTTGAGTATGTTATAGTGCAATTTGTCCCCCATCTAACCATACTAAAAACGTAGGGCTACGACAAACAGGGGCCGAGTACTTAAGCAAAATGTAAAGAAACAAACCCCTCCATAGGAAATGCATTAAACTAAATTTTGGAGGCTCGGTACTCTAGTTCTCCCAGAGATACGGGAATGTAAATAATGTGACCTTAACACAAATGTTCGGATAATTATAAAGGTCTTCACATATCCCAAGCGAAAAAAAAAAACTTCGTGGTTTCGAACCTGTGGCTTTCTGGGAGTGAGGCGGATGTGTTAACCACTACACTACAGATATGTTGTTATGGGTGACCGAGAATAAAGGGTGAGTAATTAAGGAAAAAGTAAACAAACAACTCCTTCCACAGGAATAGCATTAGACCCAACTTTGGGGGCTCGTAACTCTGTGTCTACTAGAGATACGGGGATGTCCTTTGAGTATGTTATAGCCCAATTTGCCCCCCATCTAACCATACTAAAAGCTTTGGGCTGCGACAAACAGGGGCCGAGTACTTAAGCAAAACGTAAAGAAACAAACCCCTCCATAGGAAATGCATTAAACTAAATTTAAATTTTGGAGGCTCGGAACTCTAGTTCTACCAGAGATACGGGGATGTAAATAATGTGACCTTGACACAAATGTTCGGATAATTATACAGGTCTTTACATATCCCAAGCGAAAAAAAAAAAAAACTTCGCGGTTTCGAACCTGTAGCCGTCTGGGAGTGAGGCGGATGTGTTAACCACTACACCACAGATATGTTATTATGGGTGACCGAGAATACAGGTCCGAGTAATTAAGGAAAAAGTAAACAAACAACTCCTTCCATAGGAATAGCATTAGACTCAACTTTGGAGGCTCGTAACTCTGTGTCTACTAGAGATACGGTGATGTCCTTTGAGTATGTTATAGTGCAATTTGTCCCCCATCTAACCATACTAAAAACGTAGGGCTACGACAAACATGGGGCAAGTAATTAAGCAAAACGTAAACGAACAACCCCTCCATAGGAAAAGCGTTTGACCCAATTTTGGAGGCTCGTAACTCTGGTTCTAGTAGAGACACGGGGATGTCCTTTGAGCAAGTTATAGTGCATTTTGTCCCCCATCTAACCATACTAAAAACTTTGGGCTGCGACAAACAGGGGCCGAGTACTTAAGCAAAACGTAAAGAAACAAACCCCTCCATAGGAAATGCTTTAGACTATACTTTGCAGGCTCGTAACTCTTTTTCTACTAGAGATACGGGGATGTCCTTTGAGTGTGTTATAGCCCAATTTGTCCCCCATCTAACCATACTAAAAACTTTGGGCTACGACAAACAGGGGCCGAGTACTTAAGCAAAACGTAAAGAAACAAACCCCTCCATAGGAAATGCATTAAACTAAATTTTGGAGGCTCGGAACTCTAGTTCTACCAGAGATACGGGGATGTAAATAATGTGACCTTAACACAAATGTTCGGATAATTATATCCCAAGCGAAAAAAAAAAAACCTTCGTGGTTTCGAACCTGTGACCTTCTGGGAGCGAGGCGGATGTGTTAACCACAACACTACAGATATGTTATCATGGGTGACTGAGATTACAGGCTGAGTAATTAAGGAAAAAGTAAACAAACAACTCCTTCCATAGGAATAGCATTAGACCCAACATTGGAGGCTCGTAACTCTGTGTCTACTAGAGATACGGTGATGTCCTTTGAGTATGTTATAGTGCAATTTGTCCCCCATCCAACCATACTAAAAACGTAGGGCTACGACAAACATGGGCCAAGTAATTAAGCAAAACGTAAACGAACAACCCCTCCATAGGAAAAGCGTTTGACCCAATTTTGGAGGCTCGTAACTCTGGTTCTAGTAGAGACACGGGGATGTCCTTTGAGTATGTTATAGCCCAATTTGTCCCCCATCTAACCATACTAAAAACTTTGGGCTGCGACTAATAGGGGCCGAGTACTTAAGCAAAACGTAAAGAAACAAACCCCTCCATAGGAAATGCATTAAACTAAATTTAAATTTTGGAGGCTCGGAACTCTAGTTCTACCAGAGATACGGGGATGTAAATAATGTGACCTTGACACAAATGTTCGGATAATTATAAAGGTCTTTACATATCCCAAGCGAAAAAAAAAAAAAACTTCGCGGTTTCGAACCTGTAGCCGTCTGGGAGTGAGGCGGATGTGTTAACCACTACACCACAGATATGTTATTAAGGGTGACCGAGAATACAGGGCCGAGTAATTAAGGAAAAAGTAAACAAACAACTCCTTCCATAGGAATAGCATTAGACCCAACTTTGGAGGCTCGTAACTCTGTGTCTACTAGAGATACGGTGATGTCCTTTGAGTATGTTATAGTGCAATTTGTCCCCCATCTAACCATACTAAAAACGTAGGGCTACGACAAACATGGGCCAAGTAATTAAGCAAAACGTAAACGAACAACCCCTCCATAGGAAAAGCGTTTGACCCAATTTTGGAGGCTCGTAACTCTGGTTCTAGTAGAGACACGGGGATGTCCTTTGAGCAAGTTATAGTGCATTTTGTCCCCCATCTAACCATACTAAAAACTTTGGGCTGCGGCAAACAGGGGCCGAGTACTTAAGCAAAACGTAAAGAAACAAACCCCTCCATAGGAAATGCTTTAGACTATACTTTGCAGGCTCGTAACTCTTTTTCTACTAGAGATACGGGGATGTCCTTTGAGTGTGTTATAGCCCAATTTGTCCCCCATCTAACCATACTAAAAACTTTGGGCTACGACAAACAGGGGCCGAGTACTTAAGCAAAACGTAAAGAAACAAACCCCTCCATAGGAAATGCATTAAACTAAATTTTGGAGGCTCGGAACTCTAGTTCTACCAGAGATACGGGGATGTAAATAATGTGACCTTAACACAAATGTTCGGATAATTATATCCCAAGCGAAAAAAAAAAAACCTTCGTGGTTTCGAACCTGTGACCTTCTGGGAGCGAGGCGGATGTGTTAACCACAACACTACAGATATGTTATCATGGGTGACCGAGATTACAGGCTGAGCAATTAAGGAAAAAGTAAACAAACAACTCCTTCCATAGGAATAGCATTAGACCCAACATTGGAGGCTCGTAGCTCTGTGTCTACTAGAGATACGGTGAGGTCCTTTGAGTATGTTATAGTGCAATTTGTCCCCCATCCAACCATACTAAAAACGTAGGGCTACGACAAACATGGGCCAAGTAATTAAGCAAAACGTAAACGAACAACCCCTCCATAGGAAAAGCGTTTGACCCAATTTTGGAGGCTCGTACCTCTGGTTCTAGTAGAGACACGGGGATGTCCTTTGAGTATGTTATAGCCCAATTTGTCCCCCATCTAACCATACTAAAAACTTTGGGCTGCGACTAATAGGGGCCGAGTACTTAAGCAAAACGTAAAGAAACAAACCCCTCCATAGGAAATGCATTAAACTAAATTTAAATTTTGGAGGCTCGGAACTCTAGTTCTACCAGAGATACGGGGATGTAAATAATGTGACCTTGACACAAATGTTCGGATAATTATAAAGGTCTTTACATATCCCAAGCGAAAAAAAAAAAAAACTTCGCGGTTTCGAACCTATAGCCGTCTGGGAGTGAGGCGGATGTGTTAACCACTACACCACAGATATGTTATTATGGGTGACCGAGAATACAGGCCGAGTAATTAAGGAAAAAGTAAACAAACAACTCCTTCCATAGGAATAGCATTAGACCCAACTTTGGAGGCTCGTAACTCTGTGTCTACTAGAGATACGGTGATGTCCTTTGAGTATGTTATAGTGCAATTTGTCTCCCATCTAACCATACTAAAAACGTAGGGCTACGACAAACATGGGCCGAGTAATTAAGCAAAACGTAAACGAACAACCCCTCCATAGGAAAAGCGTTTGACCCAATTTTGGAGGCTCGTAACTCTGGTTCTAGTAGAGACACGGGGATGTCCTTTGAGCAAGTTATAGTGCATTTTGTCCCCCATCTAACCATACTAAAAACTTTGGGCTGCGACAAACAGGGGCCGAGTACTTAAGCAAAACGTAAAGAAACAAACCCCTCCATAGGAAATGCTTTAGACTATACTTTGCAGGCTCGTAACTCTTTTTCTACTAGAGATACGGGGATGTCCTTTGAGTATGTTATAGCCCAATTTGTCCCCCATCTAACCATACTAAAAACTTTGGGCTACGACAAACAGGGGCCGAGTACTTAAGCAAAACGTAAAGAAACAAACCCCTCCATAGGAAATGCATTAAACTAAATTTTGGAGGCTCGGAACTCTAGTTGTACCAGAGATACGGGGATGTAAATTATGTGACCTTAACACAAATGTTCGGATAATTATATCCCAAGCGAAAAAAAAAAAAAACCTTCGTGGTTTCGAACCTGTGGCCTTCTGGAAGCGAGGCGTATGTGTTAACCACAACACTACTGATATGTTATCATGGGTGACCGAGAATACAGGCTGAGTAATTAAGGAAAAAGTAAACAAACAACTCCTTCCATAGGAATAGTATTAGACCCAAATTTGGAGGCTCGTAACTCTGTGTCTACTAGAGATACGGTGATGTCCTTTGAGTATGTTATAGTGCAATTTGTCCCCCATCTAACCATACTAAAAACGTAGGGCTACGACAAACATGGGCCAAGTAATTAAGCAAAACGTAAACGAACAACCCCTCCATAGGAAAAGCGTTTGACCCAATTTTGGAGGCTCGTAACTCTGGTTCTAGTAGAGACACGGGGATGTCCTTTGAGCAAGTTATAGTGCATTTTGTCCCCCATCTAACCATACTAAAAACTTTGAGCTGCGACAAACAAGGGCCGAGTACTTAAGCAAAACGTAAAGAAACAAACCCCTCCATAGGAAATGCTTTAGACTATAATTTGCAGGCTCGTTACTCTTTTTCTACTAGAGATACGGGGATGTCCTTTGAGTATGTTATAGCCCAATTTGTCCCCCATCTAACCATACTAAAAACTTTGGGCTACGACAAACAGGGGCCGAGTACTTAAGCAAAACGTAAAGAAACAAACCCCTCCATAAGAAATGCATTAAACTAAATTTTGGAGGCTCGGAACTCTAGTTCTACCAGAGATACGGGGATGTAAATAATGTGACCTTGACACAAATGTTCGGATAATTATAAAGGTCTTTACATATCCCAAGCGAAAAAAAAAAAAAACTTCGCGGTTTCGA
The DNA here is from genome assembly GCF_054372755.1 of Phalangium opilio. Lineage (NCBI taxonomy): Eukaryota > Metazoa > Arthropoda > Arachnida > Opiliones > Phalangiidae > Phalangium > Phalangium opilio. Next base: position 2,359,286 of record NW_028324147.1, on the reverse strand, counting down.
ACCTGTAGCCGTCTGGGAGTGAGGCGGATGTGATAACCACTACACCACTGATATGTTATTATGGGTGACCGAGAATACAGGGCCGAGTAATTAAGGAAAAAGTAAACAAACAACTCCTTCCATAGGAATAGCATTAGACCCAACTTTGGAGGCTCGTAACTCTGTGTCTACTAGAGATACGGTGATGTCCTTTGAGTATGTTATAGTGCAATTTGTCCCCCATCTAACCATACTAAAAACGTAGGGCTACGACAAACATGGGCCAAGTAATTAAGCAAAACGTAAACGAACAACCCCTCCATAGGAAAAGCGTTTGACCCAATTTTGGAGGCTCGTAACTCTGGTTCTAGTAGAGACACGGGGATGTCCTTTGAGTATGTTATATCCCAATTTGTCCCCCATCTAACCATACTAAAAACTTTGGGCTGCGACTAATAGGGGCCGAGTACTTAAGCAAAACGTAAAGAAACAAACCCCTCCATAGGAAATGCATTAAACTAAATTTAAATTTTGGAGGCTCGGAACTCTAGTTCTACCAGAGATACGGGGATGTAAATAATGTGACCTTGACACAAATGTTCGGATAATTATAAAGGTCTTTACATATCCCAAGCGAAAAAAAAAACTTCGCGGTTTCGAACCTATAGCCGTCTGGGAGTGAGGCGGATGTGTTAACCACTACACCACAGATATGTTATTATGGGTGACCGAGAATACAGGGCCGAGTAATTAAGGAAAAAGTAAACAAACAACTCCTTCCATAGGAATAGTATTAGACCCAACTTTGGAGGCTCGTAACTCTGTGTCTACTAGAGATACGGTGATGTCCTTTGAGTATGTTATAGTGCAATTTGTCCCCCATCTAACCATACTAAAAACGTAGGGCTACGACAAACATGGGCCAAGTAATTAAGCAAAACGTAAACGAACAACCCCTCCATAGGAAAAGCGTTTGACCCAATTTTGGAGGCTCGTAACTCTGGTTCTAGTAGAGACACGGGGATGTCCTTTGAGCAAGTTATAGTGCATTTTGTCCCCCATCTAACCATACTAAAAACTTTGGGCTGCGACAAACAGGGGCCGAGTACTTAAGCAAAACGTAAAGAAACAAACCCCTCCATAGGAAATGCTTTAGACTATACTTTGCAGGCTCGTAACTCTTTTTCTACTAGAGATACGGGGATGTCCTTTGAGTATGTTATAGCCCAATTTGTCCCCCATCTAACCATACTAAAAACTTTGGGCTACGACAAACAGGGGCCGAGTACTTAAGCAAAACGTAAAGAAACAAACCCCTCCATAGGAAATGCATTAAACTAAATTTTGGAGGCTCGGAACTCTAGTTCTACCAGAGATACGGGGATGTAAATAATGTGACCTTAACACAAATGTTCGGATAATTATATCCCAAGCGAAAAAAAAAAACCTTCGTGGTTTCGAACCTGTGGCCTTCTGGGAGCGAGGCGGATGTGTTAACCACAACACTACAGATATGTTATCATGGGTGACCGAGAATACAGGCTGAGTAATTAAGGAAAAAGTAAACAAACAACTCCTTCCATAGGAATAGCATTAGACCCAACTTTGGAGGCTCGTAACTCTGTGTCTACTAGAGACACGGGGATGTCCTTTGAGCAAGTTATAGTGCATTTTGTCCCCCATCTAACCATACTAAAAACTTTGAGCTGCGACAAACAAGGGCCGAGTACTTAAGCAAAACGTAAAGAAACAAACCCCTCCATAGGAAATGCTTTAGACTATAATTTGCAGGCTCGTTACTCTTTTTCTACTAGAGATACGGGGATGTCCTTTGAGTATGTTATAGCCCAATTTGTCCCCCATCTAACCATACTAAAAACTTTGGGCTACGACAAACAGGGGCCGAGTACTTAAGCAAAACGTAAAGAAACAAACCCCTCCATAGGAAATGCATTAAACTAAATTTTGGAGGCTCGGAACTCTAGTTCTACCAGAGATACGGGGATGTAAATAATGTGACCTTAACACAAATGTTCGGATAATTATATCCCAAGCGAAAAAAAAAAACCTTCGTGGTTTCGAACCTGTGGCCTTCTGGGAGGGAGGCGGATGTGTTAACCACAACACTACAGATATGTTATCATGGGTGACCGAGAATACAGGCTGAGTAATTAAGGAAAAAGTAAACAAACAACTCCTTCCATAGGAATAGCATTAGACCCAACTTTGGAGGCTCGTAACTCTGTGTCTACTAGAGATACGGTGATGTCCTTTGAGTATGTTATAGTGCAATTTGTCCCCCATCTAACCATACTAAAAACGTAGGGCTACGACAAACATGGGCCAAGTAATTAAGCAAAACGTAAACGAACAACCCCTCCATAGGAAAAGCGTTTGACCCAATTTTGGAGGCTCGTAACTCTGGTTCTAGTAGAGACACGGGGATGTCCTTTGAGCAAGTTATAGTGCATTTTGTCCCCCATCTAACCATACTAAAAACTTTGAGCTGCGACAAACAAGGGCCGAGTACTTAAGCAAAACGTAAAGAAACAAACCCCTCCATAGGAAATGCTTTAGACTATAATTTGCAGGCTCGTTACTCTTTTTCTACTAGAGATACGGGGATGTCCTTTGAGTATGTTATAGCCCAATTTGTCCCCCATCTAACCATACTAAAAACTTTGGGCTACGACAAACAGGGGCCGAGTACTTAAGCAAAACGTAAAGAAACAAACCCCTCCATAAGAAATGCATTAAACTAAATTTTGGAGGCTCGGAACTCTAGTTCTACCAGAAATACGGGGATGTAAATAATGTGACCTTGACACAAATGTTCGGATAATTATAAAGGTCTTTACATATCCCAAGCGAAAAAAAAAAAAAACTTCGCGGTTTCGAACCTGTAGCCGTCTGGGAGTGAGGCGGATGTGTTAACCACTACACCACTGATATGTTATTATGGGTGACCGAGAATACAGGGCCGAGTAATTAAGAAAAAAGTAAACAAACAACTCCTTCCATAGGAATAGCATTAGACCCAACTTTGGAGGCTCGTAGATCTGTGTCTACTAGAGATACGGTGATGTCCTTTGAGTATGTTATAGTGCAATTTGCCCCCCATCTAACCATACTAAAAACGTAGGGCTACGAAAAACATGGGCCAAGTAATTAAGCAAAACGTAAACGAACAACCCCTCCATAGGAAAAGCGTTTGACCCAATTTTGGAGGCTCGTAACTCTGGTTCTAGTAGAGACACGGGGATGTCCTTTGAGCAAGTTATAGTGCATTTTGTCCCCCATCTAACCATACTAAAAACTTTGGGCTGCGACAAACAGGGGCCGAGTACTTAAGCAAAACGTAAAGAAACAAACCCCTCCATAGGAAATGCTTTAGACTATACTTTGCAGGCTCGTAACTCTTTTTCTACTAGAGATACGGGGATGTCCTTTGAGTATGTTATAGCCCAATTTGTCCCCCATCTAACCATACTAAAAACTTTGGGCTACGACAAACAGGGGCCGAGTACTTAAGCAAAACGTAAAGAAACAAACCCCTCCATAGGAAATGCATTAAACTAAATTTTGGAGGCTCGGAACTCTAGTTCTCCCAGAGATACGGGGATGTAAATAATGTGACCTTAACATAAATGTTCGGATAATTATAAAGGTCTTCACATATCCCAAGCGAAAAAAAAAACTTCGTGGTTTCGAACCTGTGGCCTTCTGGGAGTGAGGCGGATGTGTTAACCACTACACTACAGATATGCTATTATGGGTGACCGAGAATACAGGGTGAGTAATTAAGGAAAAAGTAAATAAACAACTCCTTCCATAGGAATAGCATTAGACCCAACTTTGGGGGCTCGTAACTCTGTGTCTACTAGAGATACGGGGATGTCCTTTGAGTATGTTATAGCCCAATTTGCCCCCCATCTAACCATACTAAAAGCTTTGGGCTGCGACAAACAGGGGCCGAGTACTTAAGCAAAACGTAAAGAAACAAACCCCTCCATAGGAAATGCATTAAACTAAATTTAAATTTTGGAGGCTCGGAACTCTAGTTCTACCAGAGATACGGGGATGTAAATAATGTGACCTTGACACAAATGTTCGGATAATTATACAGGTCTTTACATATCCCAAGCGAAAAAAAAAAAAAACTTCGCGGTTTCGAACCTGTAGCCGTCTGGGAGTGAGGCGGATGTGTTAACCACTACACCACAGATATGTTATTATGGGTGACCGAGAATACAGGGCTGAGTAATTAAGGAAAAAGTAAACAAACAACTCCTTCCATAGGAATAGCATTAGACCCAACTTTGGAGGCTCGTAACTCTGTGTCTACTAGAGATACGGTGATGTCCTTTGAGTATGTTATAGTGCAATTTGTCCCCCATCTAACCATACTAAAAACGTAGGGCTACGACAAACATGGGCCAAGTAATTAAGCAAAACGTAAACGAACAACCCCTCCATAGGAAAAGCGTTTGACCCAATTTTGGAGGCTCGTAACTCTGGTTCTAGTAGAGACACGGGGATGTCCTTTGAGCAAGTTATAGTGCATTTTGTCCCCCATCTAACCATACTAAAAACTTTGGGCTGCGACAAACAGGGGCCGAGTACTTAAGCAAAACGTAAAGAAACAAACCCCTCCATAGGAAATGCTTTAGACTATACTTTGCAGGCTCGTAACTCTTTTTCTACTAGAGATACGGGGATGTCCTTTGAGTATGTTATAGCCCAATTTGTCTCCCATCTAACCATACTAAAAACTTTGGGCTAGGACAAACAGGGGCCGAGTACTTAAGCAAAACGTAAAGAAACAAACCCCTCCATAGGAAATGCATTAAACTAAATTTTGGAGGCTCGGAACTCTAGTTCTACCAGAGATACGGGGATGTAAATAATGTGACCTTAACACAAATGTTCGGATAATTATATCCCAAGCGAAAAAAAAAAAAAACATTCGTGGTTTCGAACCTGTGGCCTTCTGGGAGCGAGGCGGATGTGTTAACCACAACACTACAGATATGTTATCATGGGTGACCGAGAATACAGGCCGAGTAATTAAGGAAAAAGTAAACAAACAACTGCTTCCATAGGAATAGCATTAGACCCAACTTTGGAGGCTCGTAACTCTGTGTCTACTAGAGATACGGTGATGTCCTTTGAGTATGTTATAGTGCAATTTGTCCCCCATCTAACCATACTAAAAACTTTGGGCTACGACAAACAGGGGCCGAGTACTTAAGCAAAACGTAAAGAAACAAACCCCTCCATAGGAAATGCATTAAACTAAATTTTGGAGGCTCGGTACTCTAGTTCTCCCAGAGATACGGGAATGTAAATAATGTGACCTTAACACAAATGTTCGGATAATTATAAAGGTCTTCACATATCCCAAGCGAAAAAAAAAACTTCGTGGTTTCGAACCTGTGGCCTTCTGGGAGTGAGGCGGATGTGTTAACCACTACACTACAGATATGTTGTTATGGGTGACCGAGAATACAGGGTGAGTAATTAAGGAAAAAGTAAACAAACAACTCCTTCCATAGGAATAGCATTAGACCCAACTTTGGGGGCTCGTAACTCTGTGTCTACTAGAGATACGGGGATGTCCTTTGAGTATGTTATAGCCCAATTTGCCCCCCATCTAACCATACTAAAAGCTTTGGGCTGCGACAAACAGGGGCCGAGTACTTAAGCAAAACGTAAAGAAACAAACCCCTCCATAGGAAATGCATTAAACTAAATTTAAATTTTGGAGGCTCGGAACTCTAGTTCTACCAGAGATACGGGGATGTAAATAATGTGACCTTGACACAAATGTTCGGATAATTATACAGGTCTTTACATATCCCAAGCGAAAAAAAAAAAAACTTCGCGGTTTCGAACCTGTAGCCGTCTGGGAGTGAGGCGGATGTGTTAACCACTACACCACAGATATGTTATTATGGGTGACCGAGAATACAGGTCCGAGTAATTAAGGAAAAAGTAAACAAACAACTCCTTCCATAGGAATAGCATTAGACTCAACTTTGGAGGCTCGTAACTCTGTGTCTACTAGAGATACGGTGATGTCCTTTGAGTATGTTATAGTGCAATTTGTCCCCCATCTAACCATACTAAAAACGTAGGGCTACGACAAACATGGGGCAAGTAATTAAGCAAAACGTAAACGAACAACCCCTCCATAGGAAAAGCGTTTGACCCAATTTTGGAGGCTCGTAACTCTGGTTCTAGTAGAGACACGGGGATGTCCTTTGAGTATGTTATAGCCCAATTTGTCCCCCATCTAACCATACTAAAAACTTTGGGCTGCGACTAATAGGGGCCGAGTACTTAAGCAAAACGTAAAGAAACAAACCCCTCCATAGGAAATGCATTAAACTAAATTTAAATTTTGGAGGCTCGGAACTCTAGTTCTACCAGAGATACGGGGATGTAAATAATGTGACCTTGACACAAATGTTCGGATAATTATAAAGGTCTTTACATATCCCAAGCGAAAAAAAAAAAAACTTCGCGGTTTCGAACCTATAGCCGTCTGGGAGTGAGGCGGATGTGTTAACCACTACACCACAGATATGTTATTATGGGTGACCGAGAATACAGGGCCGAGTAATTAAGGAAAAAGTAAACAAACAACTCCTTCCATAGGAATAGCATTAGACCCAACTTTGGAGGCTCGTAACTCTGTGTCTACTAGAGATACGGTGATGTCCTTTGAGTATGTTATAGTGCAATTTGTCCCCCATCTAACCATACTAAAAACGTAGGGCTACGACAAACATGGGCCAAGTAATTAAGCAAAACGTAAACGAACAACCCCTCCATAGGAAAAGCGTTTGACCCAATTTTGGAGGCTCGTAACTCTGGTTCTAGTAGAGACACGGGGATGTCCTTTGAGCAAGTTATAGTGCATTTTGTCCCCCATCTAACCATACTAAAAACTTTGGGCTGCGACAAACAGGGGCCGAGTACTTAAGCAAAACGTAAAGAAACAAACCCCTCCATAGGAAATGCTTTAGACTATACTTTGCAGGCTCGTAACTCTTTTTCTACTAGAGATACGGGGATATCCTTTGAGTATGTTATAGCCCAATTTGTCCCCCATCTAACCATACTAAAAACTTTGGGCTACGACAAACAGGGGCCGAGTACTTAAGCAAAACGTAAAGAAACAAACCCCTCCATAGGAAATGCATTAAACTAAATTTTGGAGGCTCGGAACTCTAGTTCTCCCAGAGATACGGGGATGTAAATAATGTGACCTTAACACAAATGTTCGGATAATTATAAAGGTCTTCACATATCCCAAGCGAAAAAAAAACTTCGTGGTTTCGAACCTGTGGCCTTCTGGGAGTGAGGCGGATGTGTTAACCACTACACTACAGATATGTTGTTATGGGTGACCGAGAATACAGGGTGAGTAATTAAGGAAAAAGTAAACAAACAACTCCTTCCATAGGAATAGCATTAGACCCAACTTTGGGGGCTCGTAACTCTGTGTCTACTAGAGATACGGGGATGTCCTTTGAGTATGTTATAGCCCAATTTGCCCCCCATCTAACCATACTAAAAGCTTTGGGCTGCGACAAACAGGGGCCGAGTACTTAAGCAAAACGTAAAGAAACAAACCCCTCCATAGGAAATGCATTAAACTAAATTTAAATTTTGGAGGCTCGGAACTCTAGTTCTACCAGAGATACGGGGATGTAAATAATGTGACCTTAACACAAATGTTCGGATAATTATAAAGGTCTTTACATATCCCAAGCGAAAAAAAAAAACTTCGCGGTTTCGAACCTGTAGCCGTCTGGGAGTGAGGCGGATGTGTTAACCACTACACCACAGATATGTTATTATGGGTGACCGAGAATACAGGTCCGAGTAATTAAGGAAAAAGTAAACAAACAACTCCTTCCATAGGAATAGCATTAGACCCAACTTTGGAGGCTCGTAACTCTGTGTCTACTAGAGATACGGTGATGTCCTTTGAGTATGTTATAGTGCAATTTGTCCCCCATCTAACCATACTAAAAACGTAGGGCTACGACAAACATGGGGCAAGTAATTAAGCAAAACGTAAACGAACAACCCCTCCATAGGAAAAGCGTTTGACCCAATTTTGGAGGCTCGTAACTCTGGTTCTAGTAGAGACACGGGGATGTCCTTTGAGCAAGTTATAGTGCATTTTGTCCCCCATCTAACCATACTAAAAACTTTGGGCTACGACAAACAGGGGCCGAGTACTTAAGCAAAACGTAAAGAAACAAACCCCTCCATAGGAAATGCTTTAGACTATAATTTGCAGGCTCGTAACTCTTTTTCTACTAGAGATACGGGGATGTCCTTTGAGTATGTTATAGCCCAATTTGTCCCCCATCTAACCATACTAAAAACTTTGGGCTACGACAAACAGGGGCCGAGTACTTAAGCAAAACGTAAAGAAACAAACCCCTCCATAGGAAATGCATTAAACTAAATTTAAATTTTGGAGGCTCGGAACTCTAGTTCTACCAGAGATACGGGGATGTAAATAATGTGACCTTGACACAAATGTTCGGATAATTATAAAGGTCTTTACATATCCCAAGCGAAAAAAAAAAAAAACTTCGCGGTTTCGAACCTGTAGCCGTCTGGGAGTGAGGCGGATGTGTTAACCACTACACCACAGATATGTTATTATGGGTGACCGAGAATACAGGGCCCGAGTAATTAAGGAAAAAGTAAACAAACAACTCCTTCCATAGGAATAGCATTAGACCCAACTTTGGAGGCTCGTAACTCTGTGTCTACTAGAGATACGGTGATGTCCTTTGAGTATGTTATAGTGCAATTTGTCCCCCATCTAACCATACTAAAAACGTAGGGCTACGACAAACATGGGCCAAGTAATTAAGCAAAACGTAAACGAACAACCCCTCCATAGGAAAAGCGTTTGACCCAATTTTGGAGGCTCGTAACTCTGGTTCTAGTAGAGACACGGGGATGTCCTTTGAGCAAGTTATAGTGCATTTTGTCCCCCATCTAACCATACTAAAAACTTTGGGCTGCGACAAACAGGGGCCGAGTACTTAAGCAAAACGTAAAGAAACAAACCCCTCCATAGGAAATGCTTTAGACTATACTTTGCAGGCTCGTAACTCTTTTTCTACTAGAGATACGGGGATGTCCTTTGAGTATGTTATAGCCCAATTTGTCCCCCATCTAACCATACTAAAAACTTTGGGCTACGACAAACAGGGGCCGAGTACTTAAGCAAAACGTAAAGAAACAAACCCCTCCATAGGAAATGCATTAAACTAAATTTTGGAGGCTCGGAACTCTAGTTCTACCAGAGATACGGGGATGTAAATAATGTGACCTTAACACAAATGTTCGGATAATTATATCCCAAGCGAAAAAAAAAAAAACCTTCGTGGTTTCGAACCTGTGGCCTTCTGGGAGCGAGGCGGATGTGTTAACCACAACACTACAGATATGTTATCATGGGTGACCGAGAATACAGGCTGAGTAATTAAGGAAAAAGTAAACAAACAACTCCTTCCATAGGATTAGCATTAGACCCAACTTTGGAGGCTCGTAACTCTGTGTCTACTAGAGATACGGTGATGTCCTTTGAGTATGTTATAGTGCAATTTGTCCCCCATCTAACCATACTAAAAACGTAGGGCTACGACAAACATGGGCCAAGTAATTAAGCAAAACGTAAACGAACAACCCCTCCATAGGAAAAGCGTATGACCCAATTTTGGAGGCTCGTAACTCTGGTTCTAGTAGAGACACGGGGATGTCCTTTGAGCAAGTTATAGTGCATTTTGCAGGGTTGGCAAAAATCCGGCAAAAACTAGTTTTTGCCGGGACACGTGGCAAAAAGTGGTAAAAAGCGGCAAAAACGGAAAAAACCAGCAAAAAGTGGCAAAAACCTTTCCCCGATTAAAATGACAATTAGAAATAATAACTTTGGCTTTGTATTTGTCATTCGTGTTATTATAGGCCTACCAACTGCTAATATGTCTCAATCTTAATCAGTTTTATAACATTTATTTTGTTTTAAACGTTCGAGCTAAATCCACTTTAAAATTACAACTTATGGAATTTTTCTCCCATTCGAATGATCCTGATTGCCTCGCATTTGATAGCTAAACAATAAATTCGAAGCAGTTTAGCTTTAACGTACTGTTTCGAAAATTCGAAGTGAACCATATATTAAGGTGAAGATCAAACTGAAAATGCAAAGCTACTCGGAATCGTTTATATGTTACAAACTCTCTACGAGTGCTTAATTGAAAATTAGCGTTTTGCCAAAAATAGTGCTGATCGAAAAATAAGAACTGATTTTTCATTTATTTGTATAACAGGCCAAAACGTTCCTTGCCAAAATTGCCTCGCGGTTTTTTCCTCCATATTTATACCGAGGATGTAACCCAATTCATGATTATGGTAGAATTTTGGACGTTTTAATTTTATTTCAACTCCGAATATTTTTGTTTTTAAAATTTAGTTCGTTATTTCCACATAAAGTGGAAATAAAGTGGCAAAAAGGTTTCTGCCGCGCGGTTTTTACCTGGAAAAAACCACGTGGAAAAAACCGCGGCAAAAACTAGTTTTTGCCGCCCGGTTTTTTCCACCACTGGCAAAAACGTGCCAACCCTGATCATTATTGGTTGAAAAATGTCGTCTGCTTTACTTGTATGTCCTCTATGGAGGCGGACAAAGGTAACCTACCACGTGTCTACCAAGAAACCGAACCGAGTGTCGCCGGAAGTAGCTCCAAAAAATTTAACAATCGAGAACTGAATACAACTGTACATTCTACTCCTCTACTATTTATCCTCTATGTCCTGGCTAACTCTGATGGAATCCGGTGGGACATTTCAGAGTACAGGGGGGGGGGAATACGGGTCAATATTAAGAAAGAAGGGGAGGGTGGGTTGTCACTCCCCCCACCGTTCTTTAAGATTAATTGGATCGTAAATAAGCGAGCGAGTCACGAACCCCCCCCCCCCCCCCACCAAAATGCGAGATCGGAATCTGGTATAAACATACAGTTTGGACGTCAGGACCATGCGAGAGACAAAGATTCGAGACAAAAATTCATTGGAGGATTGTCCGATTCAATACTGATTAATTAAACGTAATTTTCTCTCTCTCTTTGTTAGTTTGTTTTCCAATCTAGAGTTTGTGTTTAACAGGAATTTAGGAAATTTTACGAAGATAAACTTAATTCCAGAAAGAGAGAGATCTTTCCTGAATTAGTAAAGATTGTTTTAATCTAACGGGAGTCCATCCAATCTCTTTCCTTAATTTTGGTTCTTTGCGAAAACAGAATCAATTATTATATATTTTAGTCGATAAAATAGGAAATTAACCAATGTTTCTGTCATTCAAAACTTTATTTTAACTTCGATTATTGGTTTAATTTAATAATGAAAGAGCTTAAATGGATTTAAGTAGATGAATCGGTTATCAAATTTGTGTATTTTACAGGATTAGGCCTACCACAAATATTTTCATTTTAAGATAAGAAAAAAAAAATATATTTTTCCTGGCCAATTGAATATAATTTCCACTTTTATTTGCATTAACTTCTAAATATATTAAAACATAATTTTTCGGACTAGAAGGATTAATACCATTTACACCAGGAGGACAGGGTAATTGGAGGACAAAGTGCAGTACTAAATAGCCTCGTCTCCTGGTGTAAATTGTATCAATTCTTCTAATCTGATAATGATGCATAAGTTCATCATAGTAACCGCCAAGTTTGAACGACCTTACACTTTTTAATAAAATAATTTTATTAACAAACTCGCGCACATAACAAACTTACTATAAAACCAATAATTCAAAAGCCGTTACGTAAGAAATAATAAAAAAATAAAAAATTAATCTAAAACGCCATGTGCATCAATTTACGTAATCTCCCCCAATAAAGCTAAATTATTCATGGTTAAATCTTTAAGTGATAAACAACTATAAAACCAAATTGAACTTACAGCCCCCCTCCCACCCAAACACCCAACCAGACATGGATGGCTTAGTAATTTAATGAATTACCCCTAACCGTGAACGTCTTAGGCAAAGGGAGAGACTAGTAAGATTAAATTTAACATTTGAAATGATTAATATATATTTTAAGGTTGCTTCTTTCATCGCTAAAATAAAATAAAAAATAAATAAAGTTCTAGTCGAAAACCCGAAATCATCATTGAAAGCTTCGCACCAAAATCTCTAAACCTCAAAATATATGAATAAAAAAACACATCTTTGGAAAAAAATTCAATTTTCAGCGCGTATGTATATGCGAGAGAAATGGCAAAGTATTCAAAAAACTAATATATTTTTCATTTTCCTTTTTGGCTTTGAAATGAAAAATGATCTTAGAATCCCCGCCGACGAAAATTCTCCCATTAAGGCATGTCGCCAAATTAATACCGTTTCCACAACACACCAGCTAGCCCCCCCCCCCCAAAAAAAATTCAACCAAAACGAAAAGAAAACTCTACTTATAAGGAATTCAAATTGGCCAAAATATAAGGGACTGAACCACCAACGAATTTATTCAATTTACGCATTAATACTGCGAAATTCATTTCACTTTTTATAAAATTGATTTTAAATTCTTAAATAACAAAATGACCGTGAAATCATCTAAAAAGGCCCAAAATTATTCAAAATGGCCCCTGAAAATGTAAAATATTGGCCTAAAATGACCTAGAAAGGTCTCCAAATGATCTGAAACGGTTTAATTGCCTTTGAAGATGTAAAATATGACCTCGAATTAGCTAAACTCACTTCCAAATTATCCAAAAAGGCCTAAATTATCTTAAAATTCTCGTAATTAAAAATAAAATTCCTAAATGAGATCCAAAAGGGACTGTATCCCATTTCGTTTAAAATTTAATTCCCATATGTTAATTTCTCACTTTAATTACGTTTAACGAGATTTCAAAATCAAAGTTTAATATTTTTGGTATAATTTAATTTATTCATAATCGCGGCAATGTATGTAATAGGCCTACCACTGAATATAGAAATTTCATTAACCTAAAGATACAGGGGATACTTTGGCAAAGGGTGGTCCCTGGCGAACGAAACACAAGCCGCGCGTGCAGTCAGTCAGTCAGTCAGTGTATATACCTACCCTCTGAACAAAACGGAAATCATACAGACCCTCACGTCATCTCATTAATTTTCTTGGTTCTTGCCCTACGGAATTACTACTTGCAACCCCCCCCCTCCCTCCCCTTCAGAACACAACTGACCCTATCAGATCCGGGGGACAACTCTTACATGATATGAATATTGCTACAGGTATGAAAAGAGGAGGTTAGGGCCAAGATAAGGCATTTAAGAAGACGCGACACTTTTGCTCTCAGCTAAGACCATGTACATGTAGGTAATTTCTACAATCTACAATTTCATAAGTGTATATTAACTCCCATGATAAGTAAGGCAAACAAAAGCATACCAAGCTTAGCTTTAAACGGATATTAATTTTCTAAAATTAAATTTCGAATGACGGATGACTCGTGTACCGTTATTTGGTTTCTGTATCCACATAATTATCACCCAATTTTCGTGATCCTTATGGACCGTTCCATAAATTGCTTTCAGAGGAGCAAACACCTCAAGGGCGAGAGAGGTCACCCGCCATCTTGGGTTATTTCTCTGGCGCTAAGAAGCGCCGCTAGAGGCAGCCTCTCGCCAGATGTAGTGAACTCGGATGGGTGAACTCCGTCTGGCGTTTCTCTAACGTATTTGAGGTTAACATTAACAATGCACTTATGGCAAAGTAGAGAGGGGGTTTTTGGAAAGGACACGCGATAGAGTCATTGGCGCGACCAAAAAACGGTCTTAACTCGCGTTTCTCCTTAGGAAAAATGGTTCCAAATATATAAGAAAGAACCCCACTCAGTCTCTACTCCAATCCTAAAAACCTACCAACCGCGAGTTCCGTTTTGGGGCGAAACTATATATCATTTAACCAATCGGTGTTCATTTGCATTTTCTCGTCATCAACGTCTATTTTCGTCATATTTTTTTCTTTCTTTACTTCTTTTCTTATTGCACAAGCTACTCTTTAATGTTTGGGGGAGGACGGGGAAGTAACCGAGGGGTTTAACACTTTCCAATAATTGTAATAACAGAAATACAACCGTATTTTTCATAGAGACGAGAAAGTGTCCGACTTATATGACTATTTTATTTCAGCGGAAAAGAGGAAGAGAAAACTAAAACGGGGTTCCGCCTTTCTTAATGGAAAATATACTAAGGACTATTTTCAATCTTACGAGACGTAACGTTAGGTATACGTCCGCCCTAAGCTTTTTACTAACTGAGACCACTACGAGTGCATTCGTATTAATAACGTTGAGTGACCGTTTAGTTAAGTCCGGCAATTAAACATAAAAGGGATGGAGGCGGAAAGTTTGGACATACATATACTTTACATATGTAAGACGCTATTAAGGTTTTTTTTTCTTCAAAGGGGCTATAAGTGACAGAGATGCGGTCGCCCTCTACAGTCAAAATTCTCAACCCCAAACTACAAATTTCGTATTTTTACTAGCAAAGTAATTTTGATATTTTCCCCAAATTTTGCAAAAACAATTTTAATTTTTCCCGAATTTTGCAAAAACAATTTTAATTTTTCCCGAATTTTGCAAAAACAATTTTAATTTTTCCCGAATTTTGCAAAAACAATTTTAATTTTTCCCGAATTTTGCAAAAAAAAATTTGATTTTCCCCAAATTTTGCAAAAACAATTTCATTTTTCCCCAAAATTTTGCAAAAATAACTTTGATTTTTCCCCAAATTTTTCAAACTAATTTTGATTTTTCCCCAAATTTTTCAAATTAATTTTGATTTTCCCAAATTAAGCAAAAACACGTGTGATTTTTCCCAAATTTTTCAAAAACTATTTTATTTTTTCTCGAGTTTCTCTGCTTAAAATAAATTTAATGAATTAAATTACGAATTGTACTTGAATTTAAAGAAATTTCCAATGAAATTATGTTAAATTTAAAAATATAAATACAAATTTATGCCATCGAATATAATGGCAGCGTATCTTAAATTCCCATAGAGTGTAATAGAGAACTGTCATTACTCCTCAGAAGCGGTTGGTATCTTTCATGATACACGATTCTCGACTTAATTTATTACAGTGTATTTATTAAAATAGAATTAAAATTAATTAAACTGAATCAAATTTAAGTCATTTCCAGGAGAGGAGGAGGAGGGATTAGGTGGTATAAATATGACACGCCTAAGATTGATTTGGAAATCCTATATAGCATGCTGAGCTTGAGAGAAACGTAGTACGTCTGTTAGTTTAAGACAGTCTAGGATATTTTCTAGTAGATACACTCTTAGCGAACGGGGGAGACAATTGTCGAAATCGGAAGTGAGTTTCAAATGAAGTAGGACGTGATTCTCCATATAACTGGAAGGATTGAAATCGAGGACAGGACCTTTCCCGAGGGACAGGACACTCTTGGTAAAAGTACAGTATTATTATGATACTATAATCTAGAGGTTTTCCCCCTATAGTATGTACTATTAGAAAATAATATCTATATTTTCATTAAGTTTAAAAGATATATTCCATTAGCATGATACAAGAGACTTACAGTTCGAGCTAGTTCAAGAACGACAAGCGAGAATTGAAGTCCAACACTCGGTGGTTAATTTTGCAGGTATAGGAGGAAACCTAGTATTATAGTATTATAACACCACAGTGACACGTACTTGCAATTAAAAATTATTTTTCATACGAGGGCATGCGCGCGCATTTAAAAATTAAATTAAAATACATTAGACGCGTCTAAAAGTCTTAGGAGTGTTTATCCCCTCGGTTTATGGTCATCAAAGGGATAACTCACCATTAGGGATCTTGAAAGCTACCCCATTGATTGCTTACAATATTAATCGAAACTATTCCATATTCACATCAGGGCAGCGCGAGCGCGAAGGCGCGCTATTCCGGGTGCACACAGTCGAGTGCGTTCCGGTGCAGACTAGTACAGCAATCTACAGTTTCTGCTACTCTAAATCGATATTGGACGGACGTCTCCAGTTTGCTTAATCAGGGACAGCGAGATGAGCTTGGCCAGCTAGGGCCGTCGCTTCATCTATCACGAGGAACTCGGGATTAGCTTTAGTTCGGCGGTATAAAGGCTAATAATGGATGAGAGACGACAGTTTCGGCCATCGAGAGATCGAATTCCGATCAAAGAGGATTACCACCAATTTTCTAAGATATCTTGGGACCAAGTTCCTGGAATTTAAATTAGATTTTCCAAATTTATTACGGGTACGGTTTTCGTACCAAAGGTCAACGGAGGTTAAAGAAGGGATAGAAGTATTTTTTAATTTTAATGATATATTTATAATTATATATTTATGGTATTGCGAAAATATTCTGGATTTATTGAAATTAGTTTGTGATTATTTTGATATTACTGTTGATTTCTTTATATTGCAGGAAAGCCCCTGAGATTGAAGGAAATCCACTAATATTGCAGGAAATCCCGCTGAGATTGCAGGAAATCCCCCTGAGATTGCAGGAAAGCCCACTAACATTGCAGGAAAGCCCCTGAGATTGCAGGAAAGCAATTAATATTGCAGGAGAGCCTCCTGAGATTGCAGGAAAGCCACTAATATTGCAGGAAAGCCACTAACATTGCAAGAAAGCCACTAAATTTGCAGAAAATATTCAAAAATTGCGGACAACCCTGCGAAACGTATTTTCAAAAACACTGAAGGATGCGTTCTTAAACTTCAGTTAATTTTTAATTCAAACAAGTCGCAACCAAACTACTATAATATCAATCAATCATTTAAAACACGATATATCAAATCATACCTTATTAAAAATCACGTCGTTCATTACCCGCAGTCGCGTTTAAAGAAAGTTAAGAAAAAACTATACTGAAACATCTCAAAAACAATAAATAACTTTTAACGAAAGAAAATGTTGAACAAGAACATTTTAACATTATTCGTTCGTAGAATTTGGCCAACAATTAATCTTCAAACGTTAGAAAAAGGTTATTCCAAGTTATACCACGAAAAAATATATTTTTCTTTAAAAGGTTTATATATATTGTATATACTTAGATATATGTTTGAACCCCGGGACAGTCTTATATATATACCTGAGCGTGTACATTTCGGGGCTATGAAAAATCGAAACGACACTCTTTTCTGTCACAACCATATTTTTTCGAGAAGTTTTTTCTTATAGCTCTTGCGTATCGCCAATTTAAAGCAATCTAAACTGGCAGCCTAAGTCGCCAAAGGACTAGTTTCTGATTTAAGGCATACATCGAGCGAGAGAGAGAGAAAGATTGGTAGCAACTCGTTTTGTCGAAAAAATAGTTCCCGTTCGGACCAAATACATAAATTCAAACAGAAAAACTTCGTGGAAATTCCTTTTTTGAAAAAACATTTTCGAGTTTTCTGTGAAAATTTAGGATATCAATTCGAAATTAGAGAATAGATAATGTCGTTTTGGGAAGACAAATTTCTAAGTGACAATTGAACTATTTTATAATTTTATTTGAAAGTTTCTGAAAAAAGAAATGGAAACAAAAATGCAGTGCGAACTGAAACTACAAAAGGGGGTAAAGGGGAGGGACTAGTCAATTACGTCTCTAGAATGGCAAGTGTTTTTGTCTTAAAAAAAATTATTACGAAAACAATTTCACTTATATCAAAGGCAAATAGAGACAACCGAAAGTGTGTCACTGATGGAGATGGTAAAATGTAATCGGTTTTCCCGGGTGCTGACGCTATTTTTACTAAGGGGCCTAGGGGAAATTCCTTCCCTCTCCCAGCAGCGTTGTCCGACCATCCATGAGCTAGGTTAATGAAAAGCTGATTTGAACTGAACTGCTAGCCTTACTCTCTGAAGTAGCTTGGCTCACAAACTTCCTGGCAGCACATTAGAGCGAAAACTACGCGAATTTTTCCCTTTACCGCGGGGGGGGGAGACAGTCCTCTGATGCGAAGCGTCCTCTCCAGTAACCACCTCACTTTCTATTCCTCCCATTTGCTCTTGCTTACGCCAATCCCCTTATACTTGTAAACGCGTGACTCGAGCCTGTAGGGTCCAAAAGGCTGTTGTACATAGCCTTAATTTTTCTTTACCCGTTTTTATCTGTTAGTGAATCTATCAGTAGCCTCTCGTAATAAATAGCGGCATCACCGGATCGACCTTTTAAAATAATAAAAAAACACACACTGAGGACATAGAATGTGATCGCGGTCCGCGCGGGCCTCTCTCAATTGGGGGTCTTCCAACGACTTATACATAACATATAGGTAAATACTTAAGTTGCATGGTCGAAAATTGAATTCTACACGGGCTTAGTTCTAACGACCTTTTTTTAAAAAAAGGCGATTTCCCCAGCGATTCTAGGTAGTAGTAGCTCGAGAGCCTCGGGCTATCTTAAGACGTAGACAAATGCGCCATTACAATGGCCTATGGCGTCATATTGCCGAAATTTTCTCTTTAATTTTTCATCGCCAGTGAAGTGTAAATTGATTAATTGAGAGAATGGTGTAAAGGTTTAAGAACTTACGCGCATTCAATACTAAAAATAAAAAATGTGTGTTTTTCGACCCTCACGCGCGATTGACCCTTATACCACGTGACAATACTATCAATTGATAAAGTGTGGTGTATTTCAAAATTCAGAAACAAAGGCTTAACGAAATTTAATGTAAATGCAGAGAAACTAACACACGAGCAGCCCGAGTTCACTACACGAGTCGAACTGCCTCTTATAGGCGCGAGGGAAATAACCAAAGAAGATGGTCTAGTTTCTCTTCAAATAGATAATCTAAATGGTCTATTCAAGAAAGATTCAAAATAGGTTTAATCATTTGTCAAATTTACCAGTTAGAGTCCGTATTATTAAACGTTATGTGGACTGACCCCACATTGAACCTAACCTAACCTAATCAAGCTCGAACTAACCTAAACAGTCACACCATAAATACAATGGGGGTCAGATGGGTCAGGTTGCCATCTTATCTTCGCTGTGAGTTTATAAGGTCTATCCAAGTTGTAAGTTGGGGTGAAGTTGAAAAATAAGAGAAAACAAAGGGCACATGCAGACGTGTGGTTTGGGTTCAGTTGTGTTGTTGAGAATACATATGGTATTAAAAGAGAGGGACTGCACGCGAATTCGGGGACCGGGACACCGGCCATCTTTCATCGGTGGTGCCCTCGTTCATCACGTCGGGAGTTTTTCCTTCATTCTTTCAAGAAGATCCTTAAAAAATAGATAAAACTATAGGGAGTAGTCAGATAGAAGTTAACAAATGAGGATAGTTCGCGACGGCCACAATCCGACCTGGTCTTCTCACGTTTTCTACACAAAGTCCATCCCAGCAGAAACCATCTATTCTGAAGGCATTCTTCCATTAGTCTTCAACGTAAACAAAGGTAACCTAACTATGACTCTATTGAATTATGCAGTTAACACGAACTATCAAGTTAACAATGAAAGTCTGCAATGTAAAGTAAATATAATGTGGTTCGAAGATCATTCCAATGTCATTATTCTTTGCACTAACACCAAATGAGTTTAAGAAATTTGTATTCTACAAGCTTTACACATAAATTTTACTTAATTTAGAACTCGCACCAGTTAAGCCTATTTTGTAGAGCACGTGCTAAATTTCTGGCGCGAAATTTAAAAGATACGATTATAGCGCCACCACGTTTTCGGATAAACACATGGGTACCTTCAAATTTGTCTATACATAAAAATTCTCTGCACTTCAAATGTACGACCTTCTGAAGCATACACAGTATCATCAAGAAAAACCAATCCCAAAAATTCCATAAATAAAAATTTTCGACGTATATCACATCATCCAATAAACGTGTAAAAATTGTTAAAACCCGCAGTCTGCGCGCATGGACCACTTTGCTCATGCCTGCGTGAGTGAGGTTGAAAATGGAAGCGGATGTGCTAAGTGGCTAAAAGATAGGGGTTTCTGTGTATTTTAAAACCCATGTTTCAAAAGAAAAAGAAAAAAAGATGAAAGGGTTGATGCCCTTGTTTGTTTTATAAGCTAGATAGATCCAGCCAGGACAATATCTCTTTTAAATTTTTTTATTATTCTCAACCCTTTTTAACTTCTTAATCTTAATAACCGCGGCAAGCATGAACATTTTCTTAATGACACACGCGTAATACTCTTCGTGTTTTAAGGTATAAAATACTCTCTCTTTTCGATATTATGATAAGTTATAAATTCACCCTAAGGCTCGTCACTATTAATTACACTTAAAGAAAAAGAAGAAGATTTTGAAAGAGGGATATACGACGGAGAAACGCCTTAAGAAGAACCAACTTATATACAGATATAATAATAATAAAGATGAAAATTATGCAGCCTATAATCATATTTTCATCGGAGATCTTGAAAAAGAGGATGAAATAGTTATTGGAAAATTGTATATATTATATTATATTATGTTTCAAATTTCAAACGTCATCATTCATAGATTATCATGGATTTTTCAAAATTCCCTGATCAATTTTAATTTTGATTTTATTTTTATTGGTTTAAAAATGAAATAGTACCAAATTAGCATATAAATATATTAGTTCATGCGATGTAATTATGAGAAAACTATAGGAAATTCCCTGACGATTTTAAAACTCCCTGACTTTCCCTGATCCAAATATTCAAAATCCCTGACATTTCCATGCAGGATCTACTCAAGCTAGGTTACATTTAGTTGCGTTTATCCACCAAATAAAAATCAAAACTGGCCCATTATATCCACCGAAAACTAAATTTACAGCAGGGGTATAATAGAGCAGCTAACTAGAGCTTCTTTAATTTCAAAGCATGGATTTTTAGGGCGTGCAACGCAATCAAGGGAACATAATCTGAAAGGCTTCACCATGCACCATCTATTAAATCCCAAAAAATGAGTACGGTTCCCGAATATTCTCCTATACATTATTGGGAGCTTCGTCGTGGTATGGTGTACACTGAAACTATTCGCTACGAAAAAGTTAATAAGAATAATGCATAAAGCTAATAGGAATATAAGGCTACTACCGCAATGAGAATTATTCAATCATGCAGCTTCTTTTATTTATAGACTAGAGGATGGCGAATAATTTTCAGACGTTGTACGATACGACGTGCTTTGGGTTTCGCCTTTCCTATAAGGTTAAATTGCTATCTCAATTATTAGTAGTATCTAGCGAAGGCGCCCGAGTTTTCTGCCCATGCACTGGAGGACCGATTTCTACAGTTTATTATAATCATAGGAAGTAAGTGGCGGTTTGCGCTTTTTCGTCGTCCCTAGACTTTATTGGTATTCATATCCATTGCTTTTTGCGGCCCCGCTATAACTATTACGGATATCCATGATCTGAAGTAAATTCATACGATTTCGCATCACTTTTCACTGATATTTCTAAGTCAAACTTTACCAAGGCCTGTTTAAAATGACTTCCAACGCAATTTGCGAGCTCACAATTTGTTTTTCCAAGTAAAATCCATTGGACCAATTCGGAAATTACAATCAGAGAAATTAACAAACAAAATGACTTCAAAGAATGGACTTCGGCGTAATATTACCTATGGTGGCGCAAGCGGACCGAGGAAGGATTTTACATATTGTACTCGATATATCCTTTAATTAGAAAGGTGTATTTCGAGAGGCGCGTAGGTAGTCGACTGGTACACCCATGGTGCATGCGGTATACTGCGATTTATGATATGTCTATGCTATGGTGTGTGGCAAATGGGTGCCAAGTTACGTAATTTTTTATATAACGCGACCGTAATTATTTTTATAATGGTGTGAGCAACAGTGTAAAGATAATTAGCATTTTTTGGGGCTAAAGCTAATTTACGATCACATTATTAGAAACGTGCTTATATTTTATTGGTGTAGATTGTAATTAATAACTTGAAGCGTATTAACGTAAATATTTCCTGTGATTTCAATTAATTAGTCCAAAAGTTGTCAATGTTTACAAAGCAAATTCGTTAAGAATAATTTGTTTATAAACAAGTCAACTCTTTTATTTATTTATTTACTTATTTAGGTTTTAAAACATATTTATTGTAACTCGCGACGCTGGAACGTTAATTTTCGAACTAGGGAAATCTTCCCCACTATAAATAAAATTCCCTGACCTTCTAACCTATTTTTAAGATCCCTGATTAGTTTTAAATAACCCTGTTAAAGATATTTAACTTAATTGTTTTGCGTAACTCAGAAATTGCAATCGAATTTGTAACCCTACATTTATGGAAGGAAGAGAGATGACCCAGACCAAGAAGCACCTGGCATAAGTGTCCAGAAAAAAAACGAAAAAAGAAAACCAAATCAAATTTCATTTTAACGACGCCAAGGCTTAAGGCAAAGAAAAAAAACATTCTTGTTTAAATAGCGGGTAAAGAGAACTGTTTCAAGTGGTAGAATATAAATAGGGGTAGTATTTGGGCAATTATTTCTTTCATTTTCGAGGGGCAAACCACTTCATTTATCAGGGAAAAAACCAATCCAATCGACTATAATATAAAATCCACTTTCGTGTAAGTTTAACTACGATTAATTTTAAAATCATATTAATTAAATTTCAATCTCACTCTAAGACCAGGGAGGATATATTTCTATTAGGAGTGGAAAACATCGAGTGAGTGATTTGCCTCTCGTCGCGTTTTTTCCCCATTGGCGTCTTAGAGGGGCCAATTTCAAGGAGCGGGGGGGGGGTTGGAGAGGAAGAAGGTAAATTTGGGAGATAGACGATCCATCTAGACCTAGTTGACCTTAGATTACCAGGCTTTGACCTTTCGTTTTCATGCAGGTATAAATTTTGAATCACCCCTCCTTTCCTTCTCCCTCCCTCGATCTTTAAGGGTATATCTTTCAACTTTCTCAGATCACGAATTAAGAAGAAGTCGCTTGCCGGGGCAATTTGGGGAGTTTTGTTTTTATAAATATACAAAGCCGAGATAGTAACGCCATCTTAAGAAATCGGGTAGAGCCTATAAAATAATAAATTCTTCGGACCCAACCTTGAGGAGAACTCGACCAAACCACTTCTAATGAACCCCTAGTATTACTGATATCAATTAACCATGCAGGCTTATGTCAAATTAGAAAATTAATAAATCGCTACTGCAACAAAAAAACATACAAACGAACCTCTAACTCAAATATCGTTAAGATAATAACCAGGGATATTATTTAAACAAAATTTAAAATATTCATTAAATACTCTTCATAATTAAAATAAAATGGAAAAAAATCTATAATGGTCCTTAAATTATAATTTAAGGATGTAATACAACCGCACGGATTCAGTTTATGTCAAATTAGAAAATTAACCAATTGTGACTGTTAATGAAAAACAAACAAACAAACCCACCAATTTCTCAATTATTTATAAGATAAACATACATTAATCGGATTTAAAATATTCATTAAATACTATTTCTAATTAATTTAAAAAAAATGGAAAAAAATATATACTGGTCCTTTAATTTAAGAATATAACAATACCCCATATTATCCTGTATCCCAAAATAAGAAAATAAATAAAACACCAAAAAATAAGCTTTGAATAAAAAATAAATGAGACGTACCTTATCATCTATCATGGTCCTCTAATTTAAAAATATAACAAAATCCCAAATTATCCTGTATCCCAAAATAAGTAAATAAATAAATAAAACACCGATAAAATAAACTTTTAATAAAAAAAATAAATAAATAAATAAATAAATAAATAAAGAGTACCCAATCAATCTGCCTTTAAGTTACCATAATATAACCTTTTTCCAGGTATAGCCCTAGCCTAGACAAACAAAATAGATTCGATTCAAAATACTAAACGCTCCCTTATCATCTTTCTAAAGACAAACTCCTTGAACATTCGCGAATCTATATAGGCAACTTGTCGATTTTTACAGTTAACTTTTAAAGCGTGTGGGGTGGTGATGGTGGTTCCAAGGCGTATACAGTACACCAACAGGAAGGAGAAAGTTAAGATTTCCCGAGGACCGAGCCCTTGTCGAGTCGGAGCTAAGCGTGGTGGTGGTGGAAAGGACAGGGGCGGCTAGGGCAGGCCTAGAGGGTTGGGTGGGCAGGGGCAGAGGAAGCTAGGGGGTTTAGGGATTGGAAACATCAGGGGCCACCCTCGTGTCAGTATTCGAAAATTCATGACAGGGTGACGGATGGTGACAAGCGCTAAGTTTCGGGGAGAGTCAGCTTGCTCTGATACTTGGCGAGCAGCTACTTGCCCTTCGCTCCTTGAGAGAGAGATTCGAAGGCAAACTCTAGCTATAGGAGAAAATTCCTATCTTTTAGCGCTTAAATCCCATTTTCTATATGATATCTTGGCTTATAGACTGCTAACACGTTCAATTAAAAGTAACTTTGGCGCTGAACTGTTCTGTTCTTGTAAGCCTTGGTTGGGTCACTCGAAGTCGATCCCCATGATCGAATCGAAGAAGAATCGAAGGAAAATCCTCCAGTTTTCAAAGGAGTAAGTAAAGATTGTATATACCAAACTTATTCTTATCGATAATAAAGGTTTTCTACAAGGGAGCTACAGGGTGTTATTCAAATAATAATAAGTATTAAGTAAGATAAACACTTTAGACGATCTCTCGTAAGTACTTAAGTCACTCGGAGTAATTCGGGAAATGGTTGTAGGATTTCTAACTCATTTAACATTTGGGAGTACCTTTTAATTGAGGCAAAAGTTATCCATATTCGACAAATGGATTGTGCAGGTTCATTCGAATGACGTAAAATATTGTGTAGGCATTGGATTTATTGTCTATCGGTCAATACCGACTTTGGAGCAATTCTTACCTTTGAACTCTGGTCATATTTCTTCCATAATCGAACCCAAGTCAATCAAGCAATGATTATTACGCAGACTTGGAATAAAATTCGTGTTGGTCCGTTGGGATTCATCATTTAGAAGATTGACTGTTTTGCAACTTTGCTTCATTTTTTAAAAAAATTTCCCATCTGAAAATAGAAGAAAAAAGAAAAAACATTGCAAAATTAATCGATAAAATATTGAAATTCAACGCGGGGAAATTTAAAAACTGTCACTCGTTGCACTTCAAAGTTCAAACCATGAGAATATTTAATAAACATCACATCACCACCCCCTGCAAAATATCCAAACTATAACGCATATACATAACCGACCGAGGCTTAGGAAAACGTGGTGGTGCTCGGGTCACCCCCGAAATTACTTCTTGTGTCTGTCAAGTGGGCGAAAAAAAAAACAAAAAAAAAACTCTCCAGTAAATTAATTTTAGCGAAAAATTCTTTTTTTTTCTGTCTTTCTCTCTCGGTATAGCTGCCATCCTGGGCCTGATGTTGCCAAATTGACTAAACCTAACCTTTCTTTGAACTAAAATTCCCCATGAGTACAGGTATATATATATATTTAGTACATGTATATTTTCCCATACAAGGGGTGCGTCCACTAATTCCGAAACATTTTCTTAGAATAAGGGGTAGATGTTTTTCCTTTTTTTCTAGTTTGGTATTGAATCCTGATTATACGAGGAAAAGGAGATGTTTTTGTATTTTTTTTTTGCCTGATATATATTGTTCCATGGAAAGTTAATTAATTAGGCCTAATTGAAACAAAAAATTAATTAATTTATAGCCCTAGGAGTTTCTTATATCCAGTAGAAAAACGTTTATGTCTTTTCCAATTAATTAACAATTCGAAATATCAAAAATATTCGTTAAGCCTTTGTTATAATATTTAAATTCGAAATTGCGCGCGCGCTTTAACAACTGTTGGTCACGTGACACACTATACACCTCGTGCTTTAAAAACATGATAAAAAAATACAACACAAATTCACGTTAACATTTGACAGCCCCTATATAATAAAAAAAATAACCCATAACGTTATGTCAGTCGCCATCATGTTCGGTATAATACTACTTGTTAAAAAATGTTGAAGATCGCTTACTTTGAAAGGACTATATAAAGGTTAAACAGCGCGTCGGAGAATATTATGGGATGAAAGTTATTACACGATAATTTCCATCATAATAGGGAGCCTGGCGTTACCAAGGAGCCTCGCCATTAATCTCAAACTTAAAAAAAAAGAAACTCAATTTGACCTTGAAATTTGACCCCCAACGCCAATGTAAATAAAGCCCGCCCATTCCCACGCCGGTATATACACGAACCAATCGGGATAGGAATAAACGGGTAGGTGGTATCACTCCGCCCCCTTTTACCACCCACTCAAGAAATTAAGGAAAGATAATTTAAAAAAAAATATCCGACAGACATTAATCAGTAGACAATTGGCGGCCATTAAAAAAGACGATGTCGCGCGCGAGACTTTGCCGGGTTTCGGGCGTTTTCTACTTAAAATCAAGCCAAGTGAAGCTAAGCCTAAACTCGTAATAAATTTCTTAAAATTCTATTTAACTTGGTTTTAAAAGAATATATATAATTTTTTTTCTAACTTGTATGTATGGATATAATGAAAGAAAGAAGAAAAAAAATGAGATAGGCTGCTTGTATACCCTTCCCAATTTTTTTAAACGAAAAAATGTTAATTGAAGTTCAGTTTTTAATACTTTGGGAGATTAAGGGTTTTCTGGTTTATTGTTACGAGTTTCCTGGCAGGCCTACGTATAAATAAACGGTTTTCTTAAATCAAAGTAATTTAATATCATTAATTAATTAATTAATTAAAAATTAGTTAAAACATTAGGTTAGTAACATCTAAAGAGGACCATTTAAAAATTTAGTAATAAATCTCATTTAAAAATTAAGATGGCATTGATATACCAGAAGTAAACACACAGCCCCCTGCACACGATCACTTTGAAATTAAATTTAGAATGAGTATGACCTTGATATAATAGAACGCTTGCTGACAGTGTCATATACCGTTCAGTTCAGGCTTGGAAATAAGGTTTAGTTCTGAACTAGTCCTCCGGACCAGTGACCCCTGATGTCTTAAATATGAAACTGGTCCCGGGACCAGTGACCCTTCCCCTATTTATTTTTCTACTGGTCCCAGGACTTGTGGTCGTTCTCTCTTCTAAAAAAATCTCTCTCGGCTTAGGGTTGTATACACAACTGGACTCCTGGAGTCGAAATTTATGTTAAAATGAAAATAATTAAAGAGGTCCCCATATCAATTTTTCATAAAAGTAGGAATTAATCAACTAGTCATTGGGACCAGTGACCCTCGCGTTTTGAATAAAAAAAGTGGTCCCAGCTATTAATAAACTGGTTTTTGACCTGTAAACCTGTCTTATTTCCTAGCCTGGTTCAGTTATTATATATTTTCGTAATATCTACATTTAGTACCAATTTTCATCACTGGAGGCGCCACTTCCTTGGAAAAAAAACAAATACTAGGGAAAGGGCCCGGGGTTTAAAATTGCCTTGCTCATTTTGTTCCACTTTAGGCAGCAGCCTGGCTAACGAGGGAACGAACGAACATGCGTTGAAATGTGGGAGTATTTTCTTTGGGTAGTTTCGCTTTCAAAAAATTGAACAGACATAATAGGACAGCTCTTCCTTTCTATAAAAAAGACTTGGTTTGCCCAAGCCTAAAAAACAAAACGATAAGAGTTTTTCCAGTTGTCTGAAGCGCGGATATTATTTTTTTCTATTGAATTTTAAAGACAATCCGTATTTTACTACTCTTTAGAATTTAATTCAATCACCTGATTTTACTGCTAATGGATTAGTTTCCTATAAATTTATTGAAATAAAAAATTACTTATCTCAGATTTTTCAACAACAATTCCATTTTCCTGAAACATTTTATCATGAAATTTTTTCTTTTCAATGAAGAACGTACTTTCATTTTCAAATAATACTCTCATTAATAATGTATTATATGCGGTCTTTTCGAATACAAAAGGGGCCTGTTATCACCTTTCTTATATTTGATAAAGGGGTTCGTTTCCTCTTTAAGCACAGTCACAATTATTGAACTGTGTATATCAGTACTTGTGGGGAAGATTTTAGAAGTGTTGGTTGAGTTGCTATTTAGTTGACAACATTACGAAAACTTGATGTGTTTGAAACCTTTCGGAAATTAAAAAAGAAAGAGTCAATTTGATTAAATTTACACGATATCCATCCAATAATAAATGTATGATAAAATGTTTAAGGAAATGGAATTGTTGTTGAAAAATCTGAGATAAGTAATTTTTTATTTGAATTAATTTATAGGAAACTAATCCATTAGCAGTAAAATCAGGTAATTGAATTAAATTCTAAAGAGTAGTAAAATACGGATTGTCTTTAAAATTCAATAGAAAAAAATAATATCCGCGCTTCAGACAACTGGAAAAACTCTTATCGTTTTGTTTTTTAGGCTTGGGCAAACCAAGTCTTTTTTATATAATATCTGTTCCTTCAGCCTTAATTGTATTAATCTATTATAAAAATAATATTATGCTTGTCAAACGTCATTAATTCGATGTTCCAGTAAGATGTTCGTGAGCATATTGGCTCACTCTAAGTGCCTCTCATTATTCTATGGGAAAGATTAAAATTTTAAATCATTTTGCAGGGGAGTGGTAAATTAATTCACAATTCATAGGCGGGTGGTAAATTAATTCATATAAAAAGGCGGTTGGTGACTCCATTAAGTTTAGTTGACCTTTTTGTATAGATTTAAAAAAAAAGTTATTTCTAAACCACGCGCCAGCACGCGCACATTTCATTGAAAGTTTGTTATTTAAGAATTTTCCCTTATATGTACTAGGATTTTTCATTAAAAATAGACAACGAGCTTTCCAAGACTCGAACCTGCAATGTTTTGCTTTGAATGCAAACGCGTTATCCATTATGCCACAAGCCTGTACTTCTTAACAAAAAAAATTATCCTAGCATTGTATTTATAGGATTATTTCATTTATGTTGAATAAAAGATCTGTAAAAATAAACACCGATCTTGCCAGGACTCGAACCTGCAATCTTCTGCTCCATGGGCAGACGCGTTATCCTATGCACCACAAACCCGATAAAGGCTGAACAAAATGATATGCAAACAGTGTAATATATGTAACGGTTTTACCATGATTTATAAATTAATTAAAATAAAATACTTAGACTTAATTGTTCTTAATCAAACTTCAGAAGTTCAACATTCAATAGTTGCTTGATAATTCAAAAGTGTTCCGAACCTTAACTTCGCAATAGTTTCTGAGTTATTCGATGGAGTGGACCACCAAAAGTCCCATGCTTTTTCTATGGGACGCTAAGCCTAAAATCTGTGAATTATTTCTTTAACATAACGGGAGGGTGTGGGTTCTTATCTAGAAGGGCCTACCGGCCCTCTAGAATAGACTTAAGAGTAAATATAAACCTTCCCTAATTTTTTGGGTGTTGTAGTTTTGTGCTCAAAGTGTTAAGCTGGGAGAGCTGATTGTTTTTATTGGAATATAGCACCGACTGAAAAATGCTATTTCCCGCTCTAAATTTCTAAGTTTTATTTTTGAAAGAAACGACTAAGTTTTACGCCGTAAAGTTCTTTATTCATCTTTTTATTTTTATCCCTTCTAAGTGGGTCCCTTCTGAGTGGGCTACTGCGTTACAAGCGGTTTTCAAGTAATCTGGTCTTTTTTAAAGAAAAGTATCTTCTATTTATACTTTTTCATGGACTTGAAAATGGATTTCTTTGCAGCCAATGAGAAGGCCGGAGGTGGCCAATGAGAAGGCCGGAAAATCTCCGAGATGGTAAGAACCATCTCTCGATTCTCCGGTACTTCTCGGCGACTGCTTGGCTACTGATGGCTATCTCTCGACCCTCCGGTACTTCTCGGCGACTGCTTGGCGACTGATGGTTATTGATAACACAAAAGGGTTAAAAATCTATTCATGTTTTACAAAAATTCTTTTTTACATTATATTTTTACAAGTAATTTTAACTATACATTTTCGTTTTCCTACACAACATTAATTTACAACATTAAATCAAGTTTAGTGAATATTTAATTTACTTATAACAACATATTTTCAATTTGACGCGAAATAATTCAACACTCCCCACAAAATTACGTGACGAAGCGAGAGTAATTTTAACTGACCTACATTATTTTGCGTTTTTAAACATTGTTTTCTCCAATCTCCATTGGATATAGTAACTGTATAGGCCTTCTCAATTTAGTTCCATTGCTCATTCTAACTATGCAAGCTCTGACCTTTTGGTCTCTACCAATTAATTTTTCTTCTACAACTCCTAATTTCCAAACGTGTTTTGGTATTTTATCTTGGTGGACCAAAACTACGTCCTTTAATTGTATTTCATTTAATTTTTTCGAGTCCGTATGATGCGCGGACCTTAATTGCAACACGTATTCCTGTTGCCACCGTTTCCATAATTTGTCATTTAAATTTTCCCTATATTTTAATCTTTTTGTGAGTAGCTCACGATTGGAATTTTGATTCGTCTGCGTGAACCTTTGAGGTGGAAGTGTCGTGATTCTTTGACCTATCAAGAATTGTGCTGGGGATAGGGGGGAAGGATCTCGAGTGTCGCTATAGACAAAAGTGATGGGACGAGAATTTATCGCTGCCTCGGCTTCTACAAGGGTGGTTTCTAATTCTTGGTAATTTAATTTGGCTGATCCTAATACCTTTTTTAAGATTGATTTAGTTGATCTTACGAGGCGTTCATAGAACCCTCCCCACCATGCGGCTCTTTCGGCAATAAACTTCCATCTGATTCCCTCCCTTCCAAAATATTCTAACAATGTTGCGTCATTCAGTTTTTTCCAGACAGATTGAAGGTCCTTGTTTGCTTTTTCAAACGTTTTGGCATTGTCGCTGTATATTGTATGAGGTATCCCTCTCCTAGCAATCATTCGCCTAAAAGCTAGCATGAATTCTTCGGTGGATAGTGAGGGCATTAATTCTAGGTGCAAGGCCCTTGTGACCGCGCAGGTGATCAGGCATATATAAGCCTTGTCTAACGTTTTATTATTTTCATAGTACGACGGTCCCTTTATATACAATGGCCCAGCAAAATCTATTCCGCAAATTTGGAATGGAGGTGCCTGCTCAATTCTATCCTTTGGTAATGGGGCTGTAGGTGCGTCCCCCGCCTTACAATTTTCTTTTCTACAAATTAGGCATTCTTTCACTATTTTCTTGGCTAACTGGCGCCCCGCTACTATCCAATATCGCCCTCTTACTTGGGTGATGGTGTCTTGCACCCCATTGTGTAATACTTTACAATGTGATCTTTGGGTTATCATTCGAGCCAAATGTTGTTTAGCGTTTAGTATTATTGGGTGCTTTAACTCTAATGATAAATCTGTTTGATCGAGTCTCCCTCCTACACATAACTGACCTTGATAATTCATTATTGGGTTTAGAGAGGCTAAGCTACTTGATGGTTTTAATTTCTTATTTTCTTTAATTGTTGCTAACTCATTTGGGAAGTCTTTTTGCTGCGCACACCTTACCCAATCTATCTCTGCCTGAACCATCTCTTCAGCTGTTATGGGGCCCCTTGCTCTATTTTGTTTGAAAGCCCTTTTTACATAACAAGTTATTCTCAAGCATTTGTCCAAATTGCTATACTTTTCTAGGTTTATAATTTTATCCAACCCTATTTTTTCTTGACAGTTTACGACCATTATTGTCTTTCTTAATTCTTTTTCAATTTCTTCTGCATTTATTTTAATTTCTCTAGATTTGTCTTCTGGCCATTCTGATTTCGGTTTCTTTAGCCAATCAGGCCCTTCCCACCACAGCTGTTTACTTGCTAATTTTTCCGCGGTTATGCCCCGAGTCGGGATGTCGGAAGGGTTTTCTATCCCTGGGCAGTGTCGCCAATCGTCTATATTAGTGAGCCTTTGAATTTCGGCTGCTCTATTCGAGATAAAGGGTTTCCACATGCTCGTTGCTCCTCTTATCCAATATAGTGCTATCGTGGAATCACACCACATATAGGTTCGGACTAATTTTTCGCTAAATGTTTCTTTGACATAGT
This sequence comes from Phalangium opilio, assembly GCF_054372755.1. NCBI lineage: Eukaryota > Metazoa > Arthropoda > Arachnida > Opiliones > Phalangiidae > Phalangium > Phalangium opilio. The sequence goes on along the minus strand of NW_028324147.1, from coordinate 2,327,276 downwards.
TCGTTAACCTAGCCCCCAAGTTGCACCCCATTAGTTCTAGTTTGGGCACAGATAATTCCTTGAGTGGAGCCACGCGCGCTTTAGATGTTACTAAAGACACCCCTACATAATTTGATTGCGTAACGTATCTCACATAAATTGTCACGGCGTATGCGCTCTTACTGGCATCCGTGAAGCAATGTAATTCAAGCTCTTGAATGTCGGCGTAACTATCGAAGTAATGCCTTGGTATGTTAATGTGTCTCAGGCTGGGCAATTCCCGGCACCAGCTGATAAATTCATCCTCTAATTGCTCACTTAATCTCTCATCCCACGCGACCTTTTCAACCCACAATTTTTGAAATAGCATTTTTGCCCTTATGGTAAAGGGTGCCAAGATCCCAATTGGATCAAAGATCTGAGCTACCGCACTTATCACGTGACGCTTTGTTGGTTTAATGTTTTGGAATATTTCCACTAACTTCGTGAGGTCAAAAGAGTACGTATCTGAATTGGGGTTCCATTTTAAGCCCAAAACTTTTATTCCCTCCGGGGCATCTTTTCCCTCAAACATTGGGACTTCATTTTCTGATTTTGTATTTCCCCATAATTCTCTGAGCCTCGCTGAGTTAGTCTGCCATTTTCTAAATCGCATGCTTGCGGTACTCATTACTTCATTAATTCCCATAGAAACTGTAAACGCTGCTTCTACATTATTTTCTCCGCTCACTAGGTCATCCACATAAAGATCCCTATCAATTAATTTTACGGCATTTTTGTCTGACCCCTCTACTGAATGTATGTGATATTTTATTGATGAAGCTAGCAAAAACGGGCTGGAGGTTATCCCAAAAGGCACGCGAGCCATGCGCAACGTTACGAATTTATTTTCTTCTAATTGTTTATTTGGCCCCTCTTTAACCCATAAAAATCTTACTGAGTCTCTTTCTGTTTCTGATAAGGCTACCTGGAGAAAAGCTTTCTCTATGTCTGCAATAAAGGCAATCTTGTGCAATCGAAATCTTAACAATAACAAGAGAATATCGGGGGTTAAGTTTGGCCCCGAAGCCAAGCAGTCATTTAAAGAAGGGCTCCCCTTAGCGCTGGATGAACCGTCCAAAACCACGCGTAATTTCGTCGTTTCTGCTGCCTCTCTTTTTACCGGCTGATGGGGGAGATAAAAGGTACCTGCTGGTTTTTCGTTTGGATTTTCAACTACCTCGGCCACCCCAGTTTTCAACTGTTCCTCAATGACGGCTTTGTAGTCGTCGTATAGTAAGGGGTCCCTCTTAAACCTACGTACTAGAGCGTTGGCGCGTTTGGTCGCTATCTCTAAATTGTCAGGTAACACCTCTTTCTCAATCCGCCACGGAAACTTTACGTGGTATCTGCCATTATTCATTTTTATTTCCGAGTTAAAATTTTGGATACATTGATCATTTTCTAACAGTTCTGACTTGGGGTCTTCGCTAACTATCCCAATGGATTCCAATTCCCAAAATCCCTTAACTATTTTGTCTGTTTCTTTTTCCACAACTCCAACCCTCATTACTGATATTGGGCAAGAAGTTATGCCACCTTGGCCGTTTGAATCTACGGGTCCCTGTACGGCCCACCCTAATTTTGTTTCTATGGCCACTACCTTTGGTCCGAATCTTTCCGTTCTACCCGAAGCTATTGCCCAGTAGAAATCCCCTCCTATCAACAATTCCATGCCATCTCCCAGTATTGGCGCCGCGTTATTTGATTTATCGGCTAGTTGCCATCCTCTGTCTTTCATATAATCTTCTATTTCGTCACAATCGAAGGTGGTTACGGAATTGCATACGAAGGGAACCTCTATGGCGACGATTTCTACTCTTTCTTCAGGTTTCTCTATGTTTTCTAGTGTGATTTTCACTTTATTTCTAACGTGTTCTGAAATTTCTCGGCTCATGAACTTGTTGATCCCAATTTTTGCTTCACCTATTATGGGCAAGTTTAATTTTCTAGCTATGTCTTCCCGTATGAAGGAAGCCTGGGCTCCTGAATCTAAGAAACACCTGATTTCTACCCCTAAATGATTTTCTTCGGGGTGCTTCGCTATAGCTCTGGCTGTTTGTAAGAGAACTGTTGTGTTTTTTCTCTCTGATTTTCCTATATTTATTGAAGCTACACCTACATTGACGTTAGTTTCTACATTTTCCCTCGTTTCCTCTTTCCTTTCTGGGCCAATGTTTGCGGGATTTTGGTAACAGATTGCGTAATTATGACCTTTCTTACATTTTAGGCACGTTCTATATCTGGCATGACAATTTCTGGCTTCATGCGAGCTCCTAAGGCAAAGGTTACATCTACCCTGATCCCTTATGAAATTTTTCTTTTGTTCTATGTTAAATTTTTCGCAATTGGCGGTTTTGTGTGTGGTTTCTTCACAAAATATACAGTATACATTATTCCTTCTATCCTGATATTCATATTGTGGGATTTCCCGACGGTTTTGATTATAATTTTGATTAGATGGGTTCTGGCGATAATTTACGCCTGCCGAAAGGGCCGAGGTGGTATTTCTCGGGTATTGAGATCTCCTATCCTGATTCCTATCCTGATTCTGATTATATTGGAAGCTAGCACCACCATGTTTTTCTGAGACGGATTTAGCTCCCAACACTTGACAAGTTTCCCTCGATTGTAATTCATCTTTTAAGAATTCTAATAACATTACTATATTCCAGTCGGCATCAGGCTTTCTAGTACGACTATACTCAAGCCTTATTTCTTCGGGCAAGCATTTTAAAAGCTTCGGGCATAAAAACGTCCCGCACTCTGCGATATTTTCCCCTAACGATTTTAAACTTCTTATGTTAACTTCGCACTGATCATATAAGTTTCTCAGACTCCTCAAATCCCCAACCTTAGTAACTGGTTCTAAATTATTTAAAATGTTCAAATGTATGTATTTTACCATATCCGGCCTACCAAACCTATCTTTTAAGATTCTAATCGCTTCGTCATAGTTTTCGTCAGACGCGTACATTCCCTTAAGAGACATTTTGGCGTCCCCAACTAAATAAGACTCTAGGTACGTGAATTTTTCGACCTTACTCATGTCTTGTTTGTCCACTGCTATTGAAAATTGATGCCAAAAACTGCCCCACTGGGTGAAGTCTCCTCCATATTTGCTAATGGTCAGTTTTGGAAGTTTAGCGTGAACTTGGGACGATGATGTCGCTGATCCAGTCGTGATTATGGTTCCGCTCGAGCTGGAATTGCTGGTAGCGACGGCTCCCTTGATGTTACTGATCCGGCGGTTGGCCTTCCTTATTGTGATCGTGATTTTGTCCCGATACTCGTATGCCTTGAGGGTATCGTTGGCTTGTTCCTTTTCGTCGTCGAATAACGCTTCTATTTTCGCGTCATATTGGATGATCGCTTCTTCTTTCTGTTGAAGTAATGCTACGGCATCCTCTACGTCCTCTATTTGGCAGCTTGTTCCGGTTAGTAGCCCTTCTATTTCCGTGACTAATTTGGTAACAAGTTGGCGAACAACCTTTCGGGAGGTCTTCAGTTTAGCGCGTTCTGCGTCCCGTTTCTTTGTTCTTTCTTCCGGCGTCTCCATTTTAAAGTTCCGACTGTTATTCTATTTCTTTCCGATTGTTTTTAAGGAAATTCGGATATTTTTTCTTACGGTTTTGTTTCTTCCGTCGCGTAATTTTCGCTATTTATTTTACGTCGCGTATTTTCCGCTATTTATTTTGCGTCGCGTATTTTCCGCTATTTATTTTGCGTCGCGTATTTTCCGCTATTTATTTTGCGTCGCGAAATTGTTTTTTAATTTTTGCTCAATTGTTCTCTTTTTGTTTCTAATGGTCCAATTTGTTTCGCTCGTGGTCCCGGGTTTCGGCACCATGTAGTTTTGTGCTCAAAGTGTTAAGCTGGGAGAGCTGATTGTTTTTATTGGAATATAGCACCGACTGAAAAATGCTATTTCCCGCTCTAAATTTCTAAGTTTTATTTTTGAAAGAAACGACTAAGTTTTACGCCGTAAAGTTCTTTATTCATCTTTTTATTTTTATCCCTTCTAAGTGGGTCCCTTCTGAGTGGGCTACTGCGTTACAAGCGGTTTTCAAGTAATCTGGTCTTTTTTAAAGAAAAGTATCTTCTATTTATACTTTTTCATGGACTTGAAAATGGATTTCTTTGCAGCCAATGAGAAGGCCGGAGGTGGCCAATGAGAAGGCCGGAAAATCTCCGAGATGGTAAGAACCATCTCTCGATTCTCCGGTACTTCTCGGCGACTGCTTGGCTACTGATGGCTATCTCTCGACCCTCCGGTACTTCTCGGCGACTGCTTGGCGACTGATGGTTATTGATAACACAAAAGGGTTAAAAATCTATTCATGTTTTACAAAAATTCTTTTTTACATTATATTTTTACAAGTAATTTTAACTATACATTTTCGTTTTCCTACACAACATTAATTTACAACATTAAATCAAGTTTAGTGAATATTTAATTTACTTATAACAACATATTTTCAATTTGACGCGAAATAATTCAACAGGTGTTTTGTATTTTCATTTTATAACAGCCTATAGAAATGCAAACGTGTTCCCGGAGATGGTAAAAAAAAAGATTCCAAAATTTTGAAGATTAAAAATTTAGGAAAAATAAACAATATATTTTTTTTAAAAAAATAAAGTTTTCTGTAAAAAGAGTTTAAAATGCTAATTTCAAATTTAATTACGATAATATATATGTATATAATTTAGCTTGTTAACCTGAGCATCATTATACTGGGACCCATTAAGTCAGCGGTTTGTCAATCATAACTCGAAAACGGTGTCCTTTGGAGCAAAATGTCACAGAACCTTTTCGACTCAAAATAGTTCAAAGAACACCCTGTTTATCGAATTTTATTAGTTATCCCTTATGTTTGACTAGATATATTTTAAAATTAACGACGTTATATTGTCACAAAATTCTGTAATATAAAAGAGGCCCTCTTTAGGTTACTAGGATGAGAAACTTCAAATTAATAGCTCCATTCGATTCGAGAGTTATAAAAAAAAATCCCTCCAGTCATCAAAAATTGTTCTTATCACCGCTAAAACATCCCGAGTCTTATTTTCTAGGTACACCAAAAAATTTATAGTATCTCTTATTCGTTCCGAAAAGGACCAATCGTATTTTTAACCCACAAAAACGGCTAGCAGTAAAACACCAGAATCAGATTAGAATCTCGAAAAGTTTTTCTAGATTTTTAAAACAATTTTAAGAGACATTTACCAAGAGGTACAGGTAAAATTATTGACCTATCCATGGCTTTTAATGGCCCTATTAATCTTTGAATGTTTATGTTTGATAGTGGCATAATTTGGGGAACTCAAAACTACTTCAAAAACTAATTTAATTTTATTTCTACTTATTTTAAAATTCAATTCACGCAAAGAAGTTCTCCCAGCATCCTCAGTAAGGTCGTCGACAACGCCATCTGTGTCTTTAAAATAGAAGCTAATTCGTAAGAACTATAGCTTCTAATTTTAAATAGCGCTAGGCGGCAGCATTTAACAATCCCCTTCCAAAGGTAAGTGCGTAAGCAATGTACTATGGGTGAAATCCTTTCATTGCCGCATAAATTTCACGAATTCCATTTCACCTCTCTCTTAATTCTTCAAGCATGAATAATGCCCCTTCATATTCATAGCAGACCCATACTTGCTCAAAGTATTATAAGGTTACGATCACACTTATGTTATGCCTACTTAATTCAGAAACTTACGCTCAAAGACCCATCGCTAGGTAATTGAAAATATGGCGGTAAAAATAGTCAAAATTAAAGGCAAAGGAATCCATCTTTCTTGATTTCCCGCAAAATAAATGGGCCAATTTGGGATCATAATTTGGCAATTTTTTCTTTCGTTCCTCTCGTGATACCATATCGACGATACCTAAGGGTACCAGGGCGCTGCGTATTACCATCAGGGAATAAACGTGCTGCGCGAGACGCTGTTAAAATTGAGCACCAGACTCCTTAAGGCTGCAGTCTTGAGTATAGGAGGAACATAGGAGTACAACCAAACTAGCAAATCAGAAGAAAGCCCGAAGGGGTCCCAGCAAGTTAGAGGTCCAAAGATGCTGCCAACATGTTTATTTATCTCATTGCCTTTTTTCTTCTTTTTGGCCTTACGAATTTCGGGGGCCAAAAAGAGCGAGCGCACGACCAAAATGAAGCAGGAGAAGAATTTTTCTTAGATGGGAGAAGAAATGAGAAGAAGAAGAAGAAAAAGTTGTACGAAAAATTCCTAGCTAAGTTTTTAGGGACAGACGGACGTTAATACCAATCTCCGGAATGAAATTTTATATCCCACTTTTATTAGAAAATAGAATTATTGGAATTGGGCTAGCTGGAAATGGGGCTGCAGACGACGTTCAGAGTGGGCCATTAATGCGTGGGCGAGAAATTGGAGGTCGTAGTATAGGGTTAAAGGTCAACTTATAAATAAAATATATATATATTTTTTCTCTCTTTGTGAAATCGTAGGCTTTCTTTAATTCTTACAGATTGCAATCTCATTACAATCCCCAAAACCCAATAATTAATAACTTAGAACTTCACCACCACCACCCGCTGTGGGCATATGCCATTGGGGTACACGACCCCTTCAAGTACTTAAAAGTAAAAACAACCTATGAAACATTTTACATCCTAACAAGAAACTAATACAAAATTACCAAAATCTGTTATAATACCTGGAAACAGGTTTAAAATCCGTTTAGGCAACATCATTAATTGCCAAAGTAAATTAAGCGTAACAGATCGGGCCAGGGGGGGGGTGTCTTTTACCGTCCCCCTTTCCTCACGTCATTTTCCCGCCATTCCGGGGTTAAACTTCTTTAAATTTCATAGGAGGAGGTGGGCTTTAGGCGCATATACATGTAAAGTGTACATGAGAGAAAGAAATTGACCGTTGGCGTATATTATAAGTTAATGCTTAGGCAGATACAAAATGAGATGGTAATTGCAGACAGCCCATATTGTTAGTATACCGGTAATGTAAGAATATAAAGAAGAAACCTGGAGTGGTAATTTTGATAGCCCCTTAAGCCTTGGTTCAATGTAAGAATTATTATCAGAAGTAAATGTCACGAAGTAAAGTTAAGCAAAGTACAGGAATTATTGAAATTGAAAGGAGAATTTTACTAAATTCCAAACAAAACTTCCATTATTAACTTCGCATATGAATATGACGCGATGGTTCAGTGTAAGGCCCCTGATGATACAGTGAATCACCCGTCTTATAGAATGTGTAGGTCTATAAGAAATAAGGTGGAGCCAGGGAAAATTCCAACCACGTCACGTCGCCTATGAACGAATATTTACAAGATCGTTTATTTAAGTTTTTTGTCCAATTTTGATTAGAAAAGCTATTATAATAAGCTATATAAAAAGACAGTTAATATTATAAGGTATTAACTTCATAGAAATATGAAAGATACGAATGGTTTTTCAAGAAAAAAAAATAAAATAAATTGTCTTTAAATAAATTACGTACGATACGCACGTACGCTGTTTCTTATACCTTAATAATACTTTATTATAAAGAAAAAACATCGTTAATTTAATACTGATTACTATTTAAAGGGTGGCAATAATAAATCGTACTTCTTTTTAATTGGATTAAAATGTAATTTAAATTGTTATAGGATCCTTTCTAATGAGCAATTTTCTACACCAATTTAAAAAAAGGAAAATAAATTAAGATGAAATTAACGTGAAATTTTCAATTTAAATTCCAAAGATTTAAGGTTAACAATTCATACGAAATAATAATTGATGTATCTTTAATTAAACTCGTACGCGTACGACAAGTACACGCCTCTAAATTAATTAATATATTTTAATTCGAATTATTCACGTATCCGTACACGTTTATTCCAGCTACATCTTTCTCAGATACCCAACAACCCCTAAAATATTACATTTTTCCCATAAGAAAAACAGTGCCCACTGCCCAGTAAGACGCCATGAAAATGACCGGCAAAAGGGCTAAAACAATATTACGCGCAACTTTAGTAAAACTCCACTTCCGGAATCAATTTATAGCCGATAAAAACAAGAGTCTGGGCCAATATCTAAAACCCTTTAGCCTTATTCTTTACTGTCAAGACACATGGGAAAATCCCTTAGTTATCCAATAAAATATCGAAGGAGACAGTGCACAAGGGGGACGATAGCGAAGTAGCCAGTAATAGAATTCCGATGGATCGGGACGCCCCGGGGGAAAAGATCCCACCAAAGTTTTTCTTAGGACTACATTTTTTTTCTTGGTTCCCTCTTTCTATAGTGTATACCTTTAGTCCCTACAGTTAGGAAACGGTCAATCAGGAGGTCTTAAACCCTTTTTTGATTCCATCCATAGCTGCCCACTAACTTTCGCTAACTCGCTCTATTGACAGACCGCTTCCCTGGCCATTCTCTCTCTCTTTTTTTCTTGCCTGGGCCCCTGCCCCGGTTCTCATCGTGAATCTATTTCAATTTTCCCATGAATATAGGCCTATAGGAAAGGGTTATGTGGGTGGTAGGACATAGGGAAGAATACTAATATAAAAACTGGGGTAGTATCGGACCCGGTTGATCCATTGGCATCTCTGCTGACCCTGCTGAACCAACAAGCCTACAGCGCAGACCCCAAAAGCGAGATACAAAGCGGAAATTTACAAGGATACTTAACTAAATAGAGAAGTTATTCTTGGAAAACACACATCCATTCATTTCATATCAAAGCCCCAACACTATTCAACCCTAGTACCACCATTTTGCATAGACAGCTGGTTAACCCAGCATTCCAGAATTCACACTAACTGTAAACTTACAATGGGATGAACTTCAACTTAACCCTCAGGCCTATAATAAGCCTATGGCCTAATACGTGTACTTAATCGCGCGTTTCTTAGAGAAGGGGGGGGGGGGACCTCGCTTCCCTTTTATTTTTTTCTTCCGTTAGTCTTCCGATAGTCGGAAGCCCGAAGCCAAGGCTTAATTTCGACTTTAGGTCGGATTCTCTCGTTTACTTTCCTTTTAGTACATAGTAGAGAGAGAGAACGAAGAGTGAGTGCTCATTGTAGACCACGGAAACTGTACTTTTTATATCCAAAGCTAAGCCTTGGTCCGTTTTCCCTTGAGCTCTGGAAGCTACAATTAAACTAGCCACTTGTTTTTTTCTCTCATAGGTCTCGACACCTCTAAAGAGTGGAGAAGCGCTTTGCCTTCCTTATATAGTAGGTCCTAATAAAGCTCGCCAAGGACTTTGGTGGTGTTTGTTTACCATGCAGAAAAGAGGAACCAGGCAACAAGCACGCTGAACAAGAAATTCGGTATAGGGGTTAGGTCTATTTACTGCATGGTCAAGTGTTCTCAAAGGCAAATATAAATAACGGGAAAGTAATTAGGCGCATTGAGTAGATGAACACTTTCCCTCCAACTTCGTTCCAATTTCCAAGTCTTGATCTTTTTCAATTTATTGTTTCTTTGAACAGAGACCAATCAGTGATTGCTTGATCTACTTTAATATTATGCAGTATTATCTTTTGTTAATTTCTCTATATACAGGAAAATAGCCAATTAATTCTGTGTTTGTTCATTTGAATTTTGAGGCGTAATTGGTCTGGGAATTCCTTAGAAGTTACATTCTCTTGGAGATTATCATAGATTTCATAGTACAAATCTGGTGTTGGTGGCAAATGTAATTCTGTTTTAGCCCCTAGCATTCATACTGCCTCACTTTCTGGTAATTCTATATACCATTGCTACAAAGTTAGATAAAAATGTAAATTGCTTACAACTTTAGTTGCTGTTAAAAAATACCCTTGTTATAGCAGCAACATAACCCAGTTTAATTTTTTGTTTAAGCCAAACTTTGTAAGCAGCGCTCAAAACTTAATTTCCCAAAGTTGAGTTGAGCACAAAGAAATTCACTCTTAATTATAACCCCTTATCAATTCATTTACACCTTGTCTAAAGCCTATATACTACTAAACCCTTTCGACCTACAATGACCCACATTCCCCATCAACTACCGCATGTAAGGAGTACTAGCTCCTCTTTTTTTCTTTTAAAACCAAAACTAAAACCCAGGCTTAACTTCTACACACGCAAACTTCTTTCTGTAGCCCAAAAAACAAAAAAAGGCTAAAACTAAAACTAGGTAGGTCTTTTAAAAAGTATTTGTAAGCAAAAGAAGTCAATTAACGAAGCAGTTTACAAAGTTACCCATACAGAGTGTCTGAAAAGTGTATCAGAAATTAAGGATGAGGATGTTCTTTGGCCTTTGGGCGATTTCGACTCGAAAATGTAACTTCTATGAAATTTTGACCCTAAGGGCCGCTGTTTTCAAGTTAAGATTGCATCCAAAGTATTTTAGGGATGACCTAGGCTTAAATTTAATTTAGAAACTGATTTAGACTTTGATTTCTAATTTAATTACTCAAATCATAACTGGAAAACAGTGTCCCTTGTATCAAAATGGAGATAGAAATTACATTTTTGACTCAAAATCGCCCCCTTAATTCCTGATAGACCTTTCAGCAACACCCTGTACGCATTTCTTCAAATACAAGTACATATACTTTTGGATCTTGTTAAAAGACACGAACCACTTAAGACGCGCGGAGTCCCCAATGGATTTCGGGGATCCTATATATACCAAAAGAAAAACGTGTATAGCGCGGCGACATTCTCTATCAGTTAGGGTCCAGATAGAGAAAGCGAGGCCTAGCTAGCCTAGGACTCGGCCCGTTTCTTTTATACAGCGGGGACTGACTTTATATATATCTACAGACTTTTTCCTACTATATATAGGATCTTTTTTATACTGCACCGATAATAAGAGAAGCTGACGAAAAAGCTTTATATAATAGCTCGCGCGCGCGCGCCCAAAAAGTACAGTACACGTGGGGAAGGGGAAAAAGGCGGGGAAAAAAAAAGTTCGATAAAAACTTAGGGGGGTTCGGGAACCTAACGAACCTTTTCGTTAAGCCGATGATGGAGGAAGGCTAGCTAGCTAGCTGCTAGCCATGCTGGACTTTCCAACTCTCCAAAGGGTCAAAAAGGTAGAGTGGAAGGAGAGAGGGAAGTAGAAAGGTCATCAACAGGGTCAATTTTGGTCTCACAGCCTCAAGGGATGGCGTGGGGAGATTGAACGAGTGTAGAGTTATCGCAAACTATACTGGCGCACCTATAGGACAAGGTATCAAAAATAATACATGTGTTTGGTCGGTTTTATGGATAAGTATTCGTGTTTTAATTATTTTAATTAACCTTAATTTATCATATTAAGCAATTAGATTAGACCTAAATGAGATATATTATTTCTAGTATCGAGGTAATAACTTCAAATTTCGATACAAAAATACTGCACGAGTAAGGAGACTGTTATAATTCTAGTATATCAAGGTCATTCTGAATTTAATTTCAGGACTTAATATCTGTTTCAAGATAGAGCTCTGTATTTTTTCTGAAAGGTATATCAAGGTAATTTTCAAGAAATTAATTTAAAGGGAAAGTAAATAAAAATAATAATGTATTCCCCTAGGCTCACTCTAAACTCTCAACCTTTTAAAAAATTACTCCATTTCCGTTCCTTCATGAAATTACAATTGTCCATGCCGGAATAAACAGTCCAATATAAATCACATACACTCCGACCGAATTACAAATTACCTTTTTGGTTAAAGGTAGGTAGGTTTGAGGGAGGGAACGAGGTCCATGCAGCGCCATATGTTCCCAGACCGGGTCCGTAATACAATTTTAATTTAATTACGGAGGTCATTTTTATCCAAAAAGAGAAAGAGAAAGAGAGAAATAGTGAGTGTGTGGTGTAGTGGAGAGGGAATAGTTTTTGACTGATGATGGCTTCAATTTAACAAGACGCCAACGGAGCATGGTTGAGGTTCCGAGCTAGCGAGAGAAGGAGAGAGAGGGTGGAGAAATTATCGGTCGGAACAGATTTACAAGAGATAATATTTCTTAAAGAAGAAGGAGGAGGAGAAATATATATATATTTTTGGCTCGAGCGCGACATTACGTCGCCATGATACGACCTCCAATATTAAATTTCCACGAAAACCGCCCGTCCCATCTTGGCGTCCGTAGCTAGCGCGAACCGCTGCAGCCCCATGGAATTAATTTAAAAAAAAAAAACAATAGATATATTTCTTCTATACCATACGGTTCATAATATACAGAGTGTTTGTTTCTTATGAGAAGTCTACCATCAATTATTTTTGTCAAACTGCATGAGCGGAAAGTGTCACCAAAACATGAGATGGCCCATAAAAACATTTAAGGAAATATTAAATAACAAATGTGCAGGAATAATTTAATTAGAGGCCAGTTAATTTTTGGGAGAACATATCTACGTATGAAAATGTTGTAAACCCTTTGTTCTTGGAGTCTTTCCATTCAGATTGAATTGACTCTTATAAACAAGTACAGAAGTTATGATAGACTAAGGCTTATCAGAAACACCCTGTACATAAAAAATTAAACACGCGTTGCACTCTGGGAGAGAGGGAAGGAAGGAGAATGTCAGGTTTGATTGATATCTCCCTCTTAATTAATTTAACTTAATTAAATAATTACTTTAAAGGTATAGCGCGTTCTCGTTGCAACATGCGAGTATCGTTGGAAAGCCGAATTGCCTTTAGCAACAAATCAGCTTTGCACGCAGTCACTAATTACTTTCTGTTTTGTCTTTAAAATCATTTCAAGAATCAACTTCATGGCAACCCTCTACTCGACTTATTATTATATTATATATATATTATATATATTATATATATTATATTATTATAAATTCGTTCTGGTATAGGGATTATCGTCGGTTAAAATAATTCAAAGTTATGAAATATTAATTTCTTTTAAATATAATGCACTTTAGTAAAACAATACTTTTAATTCAAGGTGACTTTGGAAGGGAATGATCTCGTGATATTATTGTAAGCGTATTCCGGGGCCTCTTAATGTTAATGCGCCCCTTTATAATCCTGGACAATCTCTCATTTCTTTTCAGAGCCGCCATGTTATAAATTGGATGGATATTGGTGAGCATCACGGAATATAATCCGAAATTTTTATTTTAAAATCCTCTTTTACGTATTATACCGTAGGCCTATAGAGTATGGTATATAAGGAATGAGAATGAATTCTACTGAAAAATCGCTTAGCCCAAAGCTTCGTTTTTTTTTCTTTCAAATTTTTAATAAAAACTTTTCTTTGGCGGTCGCAACGCGAGACATGATCGCGGCGAGGTTTTCGACCTCGGTCGGATCAAGTTGCCCAAAAGAACTTCACTGTCTTAAATTCCCCATTTTATAAACAATGAAATAGATATGCACGCATATTTACTTTAAAGTTGCAATGAAACGCGTCTCCAAATTGATTTAAAGAATAATTAAATATGTCTTTAAAATGATCCAAATTTCGTTAAAACGGCACAATTCCTTATAACTATAGAATTTAGAAAGTCAGAAAACATTTCAACCTCTCTTTAATTAAAATATTCTTTGTTTCATCCGACCTTTAATAGATCCGAAGAAACCCAATAGGGATGAGTGTAAAATGAAAACCATCCTGTTCATCTTGGATGTCACTTTTTCTCGGCGGCCGGGGAAAGAAGAAACCAGTTCCGAAATACAAGTAATAATAAAAGTCGGTTGCTTCGTTGCTTTCAAAGCTCTTAATAGGTTGAGGGAGAACCAGGCAATCCTAATTAAACCCATTAGTTACCGAGATTTTTCTCTTTCTCTCTTCTCCCCCCCCCCTCCCCAAGACAATAATTAAGTTTTATGGTCCCGGAATTTTCCAGGGGGGAAGGCAATGTACAACTAACCTTAAAAGAGAATGGATCCCTTCACACACAAAAAACAAAAGACCCCCAAACTATAGAACTATAAATATTCGATAAAAAGGTGGTTATGTTTTGATTATTCGAAGTTCATTAATATTACAATACCATCTTATCAATATCACAATTATGTTCTACTGTTTTGTCAAGGACAACACCTTGATGGTCTACCAATTTGTCTAGAGCCCCAACTTGATACTGCACCATTTTGTCTAGAGCCCCAACTTAATACTCTACCATTTTCAACAGAGCACCAGTTACATGATCTACCATTTTGGTCCAGAACATCAACTTTCCTTCAACCTCTCAATCTGCACCGCTTCTAAAATATTCTCTTAACCCTTGGTCACATCACGTTCAAACGAGTAAAACCAAGGCTTACCAACTTCCCTAGTTTCCCTTTGTTTCAATGGGAATATGGCAAAAATGATAACAAATGAATATGCCATGCAGCTTCCAGGGATGGTAAGGTTTACTGGAAGCTCCCCGCAATTCTTTTAAAGTAAGCCCAAAAGCGAGCTAGGCGCGCTAGCTTTCAGAGGAAAAAGAGAGGGAGTCTAAAGACCCAAGGGAAGATGGTGCGGAGAAAATGAGAAAACTAATGTCGTCCAACAAGACTAGCCGCACCAACACGCCGCCGCCAGACCACGGTGAGTGCATGTGATGGCATAATGGACAAACGCCAATAGAATTAAAAAATCAAAATGCATATAGGCCTAGAAGGGGCTAGTATTATCCTCCTAAAATATAGTGGGTTTTCCCTGTTACTTATGCGAAAATGTTTATGTTAAGTAGTTACGATATATAATAATTATTAAATCAGTTCGAATAAATAAATAAATAAAATAAAAATAAATAAATAAAATAAAATAAAAATAAATAAATAAATAAAATAAAAATAAATAAATAAATAAAATAAAATAAAAATAAATAAAAAAATCAATAAATAAAATAAAATTAAATAAATAAAAAATAAATAAATAAAATAAAAATAAATAAATAAAATAAAAATAAATAAATAAAACAAAAATAAGTAAATTTAGTTCATGTACTGACACACAATTAATTTTTAAATATAAAATAGTTTAGTAGTATTAATTTCTCCACTGAAATATAGCGATTTCCTAATGTAACTATTCGTTATTCAATAAAAAACAAAAAATGATAGAATTACTTTACTATTATATAGTAGTTTTCCTCCCACTTACAATTAGGTCAGCTACAAAAGCATGTCCATAACTTCAGATATTGAAGGCCATTCAAAATTTCATAACACTATTTAAAGATAGTCACGTGGGATGGATGATAAGTAAATGAATATATATTTCTGCCCTCGTTCTCGAAAAAAAAACCACTTCTTAGCTAATCCTAGCTCTTTATATAGAAATTCAAAAAATCCTTGATTCAAGCCATACTATACATTCTTTTATATATAAATAAACTACGTACACGAAATAAGGATTGACTATATTTAAGGAAGGAAAAGTCCATATAGTAGAAAATGATAAGGAAAAAGAGAGAGAAAAAGTTTTTCGCTTCTTTTTGGCTACTTCTTAATGCATCTCTTCATATATAAGACGGCGGCGGCGGCGGTTATTTTTCGTACATTTTTTTTCCTGTTGATATATATTTGGCGCATACTAAAAACGTCCATCTCGTTCCATCAATGTCATTACGCGGGATTTCTTCCCGGAAAAGAATGCCATAGCAGAAATAAAAAATACGTGCTCTCCACCCAAAAAAAAAAAAAGAAAAAAAATGTTAAGGAAAGAACGGGAATTGAGAAATAAAAAAGAAAAAAAAAATAAGGAAATCTTGAAGAAGATGCAATTTTCTTCATAATATATACATATAATTTTTACCCCCCCCTTTTATTACGAAGCTTATCAAGAGAGCTTTGAGTCTTTGACGTCTTCAAGATGTATAAAATTATATAATATAAACAAGTTTATAATATGCATAGATATTTTTGATCATATTGATAAAGTTAGAGAAAAATCATAAATCTTAATTAAAATTAGATTTTAGGAAATAAATTATAATATACCAATGTTCCATTAATTCCAGAAGAGAAGCAAATAACACCATAGGGGCGGGAGAGGTCATCTTCTTGGGGTATTCTCCATCGCGCCAAGAAGTACCGCTAGAGGCAGCGCGAGTTGCCAGGTAAATAACCCAAGATGGCGGCCTCCCGCCCCTATATGTTGGTTTCTCATTAAGTAATTAATGTAATGGTCTATTGTAAGGCAGGGAGTGAGTGGGAAACGTCTTTAATACCGACAATATTAATTCTTGGTTCTAGACAAAAACAAAAACGGAGAGCCTGCAGCAGTTAATAATCGAAAAATGTAGCGCTGTTCAATTTCAAAGAAAAGTACCTCTCATATCTCTCCTACATAGAGAAGAAAACAAACAGCCCAAAACAGCGTCGTTTTTATTAGCTCTCTATATAAAAAATATAACAATTCTTTTTTACCCACACCACCACTCTCTGGACAACAGTTATTTAAGCTTGTCTCACGCGTAAAGGCCAACGCTATTAAGCTTCAGCATCGTGACACGAGACAGAGTGTATTATCTGATGGATAACTATAGGTTTTCGGTGGGCATGCAGGGAAGCTTTTGTCCCAATGACAAAAAGCGTCCAGGTCAAAGGTCGAGCTATCACTCCTCCTAGGCCTTTTTCTTTCCCCCATCTTGAAAGGAGAAGGGGGAAGCCCCAGAGATAAGCGAGCGAAAAGGCCCTAAGGAAAGGGGAGAAGGGTCACGTGTGGTCAACGCGCCAAAACTCTTAAGAAAACTGTTATCTAGACAGCTAAAATAAATGTTTCTTAGAGTGTATTGTTTCTTTTTGTTTTTTTATTTTGTTTTTAATGTCACTAGGATGGATCGTTTATTGCCAACCGAAGAAACATTTGCGACTTATCAAATTTATACCTCGTTCTAACCAACCACAAAAATAAAATGGTTCATTTAAGAATTAAGTCCATTAATCGAAGTAAATATTATGTTTAACACAAAATAACGAAATATGTTCATGGGTTTGTTTACAGATTTTTCATTTCAAAAATTCCCTGATTTTTCTCGAATTTCCCTGACAGTAAATTACTTTCCCTGATACCAAAATTATTTTCCCTGACCAATTTTAATTTCCAATATTGATGGTTTAAAATCTAACTTCCCAATTCCATAACTTTGACCTGCAATTCACAACCATATTCAAATTCCCTAACCCTTTCCAGGTATCCCAGGTACTATATTTCAGCCTCAATATTAAACTAAAAAACTTTACTAAAATGAACTTCTAGGGCTAGAAGGGTTACGTAATTAAAAAGGGAATTCAGTTAAATTCTCGGACGCTACACGTCAAAAAAATCACACTTGAATTCTTGGAAGCCAATTACATACTGAAATATCCGTTATCCATCAGTTAATACAACCAAAGCCTTAAAACGAAAAAACAAATGAACTTTATTAGGTTAATTCGCAATTACAGCGGTCCGAGCGAACGCGAAAACGTCCGAATATACAGAGAAATAAAACTCGTCTCAAAAGCAAAGGCAAACATCATGCAGTGAACATTTTGCAGTCAGACGCAGAGTTAACTAAGGCTTAGAAACGGGGGGATAAAATTTGGTGGATGGTCAATCCCAAGAGAGGGAGGCGTGAGGCAATGACACGAGATATAAGAGCGAGGATGGGGTAAGGGAGGGGGAGACCAACGGTCATTTGTCCGAGTCTGAGATGATAAATGGGTTTTCGCGCCAAGCTCTCGCGTTTCCCAATGTGCCGACTAAAGTTTTTCCCGCCAAATGAACAAAAGTGAAGAGTTGGAAGGATTCTGGTGGGAAAAACGCGGGAAAGGGAAGGAGGGGGGGGCGACTAATCTAGAGTACTTCTCAAATTAAGTAGCTACCGAATACGATACTAACAACCCACCACTAGCGCCACGATTTTTAATCAACATTAACAGAAGGTAATACACTTAAAGTACAAATTATGACGTTTAAAGTAATAGCTATTTCCGCCTATTTCTCATTATAGCTTATTTGGTCGACCATTCAGCGCCCTACTTTAATATTTCATAATCCTTTTTCGTAGTATTTTGAAACCTGGTTGGTAAATGTAATTCAGTTTTACCGCAAGGGGGAGTAAATAATTTTACGTTATTGGATCAGACGCCAATACTCTGTAACACTTTCCATTATTTCAATTTACATTTGCTATTAATTGTCGAGTTTATAAAAAATAAGCAACAGAAATATTTTTTTACTTCAAATAATTGACCTTTGACACCAATAATCCTTTCCCCCTGCCTTTACTCTCTAGTATGAACTCACATTGAGAAGAAGAAAAAAAAACGAAAAGGGGTAGTTAGTTTGAAGCCAAACACGTTGGCATTGGCGGGAAAACGAAAAAGAGAGAGTGAGTGAGAGAAAACGTGGTACTGGTACCTTAGTGTTGCTAGTGTACTAGGAAGGATTTTTGGCCATGGTGCATTGCAAAGGCTTAGGGTTGTAGCGGTAGAAGGAAGCTACAGTGGGAACCAGAAAACCCAAAAATCTGGAAGGAAAACTGGTTTTCTAGTAACATCTGCGCTCCTGACGACACAGCTGGAATAAGTGAAAGGGTTACGATCGTAGTTGGACAGCAGCCTGGAGAACCGCCACGGAGTTAGCTAAGCCTTTCTTGCTTGACTCGCTCCAATTCTCCAGTAGGCCTATTTGGGTCCCACGCTTCACGCTACTCAAGCAAACCGAATTTCGTTTCATTAGAAGTCTAAAACTTTCTAGACGTTTCGTTCGTTCTATTTTGTTTCGAAACTATTTTAAATTTAGCAAAACGATACCAATAATGTTCTCCACTTCATTTTCGAACTAACTCGTAATATTTATCTCTAAAATAAATAGGTCCGATAAACAAAAAATACTAAAATTCGAGTTAAAAACGCCTCCGGGTGAAGCTGAAATATAGGGGCAAACTTTAACGTTATTTTCCTATAGCCCCTGTAGAAATGTTTATCACGCAGCACACCAAAGTCCAGGGAGAAGCCAACTTACAGGCTACATTCAACAATTTTGCATTAAATATTATTTCCCCAATTTTAAAGCATAAATTCATATTATTTAATTAATTTAAATTAAAAAAACACGAATTATAATTAATATATTTATATAAAATAGTTTTTAATTAATTAAAATTACTTAAAATTACTCGAAATATAAAATATAAATATTTCTAACGATTAAGATTCAGGCCGGGAGATAAAAATTGGGAATGGGAAAAATTTAACATACGGAAGTCGTAAAAATGCGAGAGATGCTAAATTTTCTTTGTATTATGGTTTTGCTATATCATTATATTTTAAAAGAAGTCTAAACTATCCCGCGAGCCTAAGGCGCATTAATGCTTCTTTATAAACATTATTTTAACGTTTATTACAGGAGGCAGCTAGTACAGTTTCTTCCCAGGCTACGACGCCGCAATTCCATATATATACGGATATAATTTTTATAAAGATGGGAAAATGAATAAAAGGTCTTTTATATCGTCGAGTATATAAACGTATACTACGCTTCTAGCCTAGCCTTATGCAAATGAAGAAATCTTTTATTTCTAGACGAGTGCATGCACGGAGCTTTGAACCTTTCCTTAACTAGAAAAGACGACGATGGCGATGGTGCGGTGTACTCTTCCACGATTAGCTTTCTCTCACTTTCGCCTTTCTTGGCACATCTTACTATGTTTGGGACGCGTTCGCATTCAGACAAATCAAAAAATTTCATATTCGAACGCGATATGATATTATATCTAAACGAAAATAGGTCTTCTTACGTATTGAAAGAGGATGGCCAAAATTAAGGGATATGGTCCTCTATATTACTAGCCCAAAATATGGCGTTAAAAAAGGGTCACCTAAGTTTATAAGCAAGTGAATTAGAAAACTTGTCTCAATGTACGATAAAGGTGGATTATTTTAGGAGCACAGTTAAGCAGATGACTAGCACCAATAACTATAAAGTAGTTCCATATTATGGCGCGATAAATACCCCTAATTTAACCCTGTATTTAATATTAAGTCACGTGTCAAACTTGGTTAACGATTTCATTAAATTCTCAGAATTTCTTAATCAAATTGAAAAGCATTACCAATTAAACAATAAGAAATTAGTTCATTCGACAACAAATCGTAATGAAAAACAAACTTTTCTTATATTTAAAGTAGGGTAATTAACAATTTAACGTATTTCTAGCAAGATAATTAATTCGTAACTCTCCTTAGATACTTAATTGTAAATGAATAATTAATATTTAAATTTAAAATGAATGCATGCAATGCGAACCCGTCTTTTATTGAAATGAGAAAATACGTCTTCTTTTGGGAAAGGGGGGGGGGCGGTTATATGCAGATAAAGGTGATGTACGGGGGCGGGAAGGGGTTGCTTGGAAATAAATATAAAAGTGCCCGAATCAAAATGAAAATGGCGCGAAGTGAGCGCGCTCGAATTCTATCTACGCACGTGGGTATGGAGTGTCGACTTACGTTCGGCTCTAACTCGTAATTAAATATAATCTCAACTCTCTCTCTCTCACTCCCCCTCCTTAAAACTCTTCTTTTCCCATCATGCTCCGCGCGGTTTCATCTCCGTATAGCGTTCGTTGTAAGGTTATATTATAAAACTTTTGTTTTTGACAAATAAAAGAGCGCTATAGGCTTAGTTGGCTCCGGAGAAAGTTTTAACTGATTTTTCATTTCCAAAGGCTCCTCTTCCTTCATCTTCTTCTCCGAGGGGATAGTCACTCACAAACGGGCAGTTTTTATTTTTATTAATTGTTTCGGATGATATTTATTATTTCTCTTCATTTTAATGAAACTGGGCTGATATTTCTTTACTCGTTCGCGCTATGAAGATCTCATGATTTTAATTAAGGATGTCTGAATCGATACATTACGATAAATATTCTGGTTTTCTACAACTAAATTATCGCGATTTCGCGATTTTAATAAATTTCGAATCGATTTTTATCGACATTTCGTGATTATAATCAAATTTGAATCGATTTTTATCGACATTTCTTAATTTTAATCAATTTCGAATCGATATGTATCGCGATTACGCGATTTTAATCAATTTCGAATCGATTTTTATCGAAATTTCGTGACATCAATAACACTATTAATAGGTGGCAATTTTGTCGACCTGACGAATTATTGTAGGTATAATCTTTCTTTAATGATTCCCTGGACCTTAAAATTCAAATCGATTTGCGGCTGTGGCTAGCACCTTGAACTTTATATATTATCTCTGGAAGCTTTTCCCCTATTCTTATTTACGAGCGCACCACGTAAAGCTTATAGTTTGGGACGACAATTTTTAAAAGAATATAGAGAGAGACCCCCGGTCTATGTATAATGCTATAAAGTGACCGAACAGAAGCGTAAAATAAAGCCCTAAGCTCTTCCGATACTTTGACTATAATTTCACTCAAAATCAAGCGGAATTTGCTACACCATTCCAATAAGACGCGTACTAATACACGATATTAAACCTCATAGAGATAAAAGCAGTCCTTATAAATCCGTATTGAAACAATAGGTACTATTTTTAGTAATGAAAAGCAATGCAGAAAAGTTTTATTAAGGGGCAGGGAATCTCTCCATCCCTACTCTCTTCTTTTCTAATTTTTATTACAACGTTAAAAGAGTATAAGGAGGGAGGAAACGCGAGGAACTATGGGTAGAGAGAGAAAGGACATCGGGGGGAAAATTCCCCTCTCAGAAAACAAAAGTGTTTCATCAGGATTTTTAAGAGCTATCGAATTTTAATTATTTAGAAAAATATGTAAGGTTACGTATTTTATAAATGGCTTCATAAAAGAATGAATTTTCTAATAGAGAATATAAAACACAGATGCACTTTCATTAATACTTTTGGTATAAATTAATTTATTCACGCAAACGAATTAGTTTAAACGTGATGGCTAATTAGTCTTGGCTTAAAACGTGCCTTAAGGTTCATTAAGGCTAATTTATGAAGAAGCGACGGCTTAAAAAAATTTCCTTTACCCAAATGAACTCGAGTTACATTTAAAAAAAAGAAAACTGTATTTTTTTGTTCGTCTTACCAAATGAGTTTTTCCCCTTCGTTTGATTCAAGTCTGAGCGATTTATAATTAGGATATATATTTTTCTCCGAGAATAATTAAACTAATTGAGCTTTAATACTCGCCTTCAGGCGTAAGGCAAAATAATCTATGGGCTTTAAAGTAACGTTGGTTCTTCCTTAATACGTTTCAACTTTAAATTTCTATTTTATTACATATAGTTGTACTTTTGAGGCAGAGTATTTTTGGTTCTTGGAGATTAGTGCAATTCGGTTTGCCCGCTTGACTATAGTCTCACTTTCCCTTACACCTATTTGCCATTGATAGGCGTCGCTTTACCTCGAATCTATGACCTATACGTCACTTCATGACAATCTCTCATTAACCAGTGGCAAACTTATGGAAGATATCTCACGAACTTATGATTGTATCCTTTACAAACTTCAACTGATGACCAAGGGTAACCAAGAGGTTAAATCCATTCTTAGGCGTTAGGCCTAAATGTCCATTTTTCGCCTCCAACCATTCTTTCTCTCTCCTGAATCTCTGGAAAACGAGCTTTCTGCGTCGTAATTTTAGAAGGGGACAGAAAATGGCCGAGTAGCTGCACCTTGACGCTTAATAGGGCGCGAAAAACTGGACAAACCCTAAAAATTCGGGGATGAAACGATCCCTGTGAGTCAACCCACCACCCAGTGCTACATCGGGGTAGAGAAAGAGCTCTAGGCTTCTTGTTTAAGGTTATGGCTAAGTATCGCCGCACGCCAGCCCATTCCTTCTCCATCCATCCCCATGCTGTACAAAAATCTCAGTGCTAACTGCAAAACTGCAACGAGGTTTATAAGGTGTTAGGAGTGGGGTTAGAGCTATCCTGCAAAACCCTCAATGCATCCATATATCAAACCAAGTTTGATAACCGTCCAAAAGTGTTCGGGACATAAATTTTCAATTGGTCGTGTTCGGATTTATTCACTTAATTAAAGCAATCAGGTACACTCGGTGGTGTGTATCAAGCCACTTAGGGATCATAGGTTGCCACAGATTTTTCATTTCAAATTTCCCTGACAAAATTCTTTATTTGTAGAAAAGCTGATTATGTTGTCGTATGACAATTACATACTAGTGTATGGCCATCCCTAGTCCTGGACTTAATTGCGGTTGATGAAATGCACTAATCCCAAACTATTAAACCCAATACTGTTCTTAGCATTTTTTACTAAAAGGTAATCGGAACTAGGCTCGTAAAAATTGGAACCTTAAATTTCTGAAGCTGTAGCTATAGTCGGTTCGGTTCGGCTTTAATCTGATATTAGCGCTTGCGCGCTTTTCTCTTGGACCCGGTTAATGTCCAGCTGTCACCACCGCAATCCTCTATAGCAAAGGGGGGGGCGAACCCCTGGTCATAAACTGGGTGACCATCGCCTCCCCCTTTCTCCCATACCATTCTTGATGATGGGGTTTCCAAAAACTATAGGTGAGTCAGTCCTAAAACACAGAGAAACTACGACCCTTCCCCCCCTTCCCCAAACGGGTCATTCCATGGAATCATGGACCCTCATCACTGTTTTCCAGCCATGTTTTTTTCAGGGATAAGGAATCCGAAAAACCTTCACAATAACTCCACTATTTTCGCACTAAAGAGAATGGCGAGGGGGTAATCGCTTCGAGATTCCTGTACAACGAAAATACGGAAGTGTCAAAGGTAGGGTACTTAGGACGTCAGTAATCTGAGACCGAGACTTGATAAGTCAAAGATTAACTTTGCAATTCGAAAGAAAACCATGCAGTTTCTTAAATAAACTTAAGGGGGTCATAAGTAAAATACTTCAATCAATCTTAACTTGAAACCTGTGTCCCTTGTGGCAAAATATCATATAAATTACATTTTCAACTCAAAATTGACCAACAGAACATTGCCTTTCAGAAACACTTTTTTATATTTGGTATATGGACGCTTCATACCACCAGTTCCCTTTATAAGATACCCATGGTTAAAAGCCACGGAACCATAAGCTACCCCAGCCAGGAAGCAACAAGCAGTGAGTGATTAAAAATCATATCATCCGTATACACCGACATGGACAGGCTATGCCCCCAAGGCTCAACGCATATACAGCTTCGAAAAAATCTACCCCAGCAGCGTAGGTTCGCTGTGCCCAAAACTGCACTGCATTCAGTGTTTAGGGAATACGCAGTCCTGTGCAAAAAAAAGTATAGAAAGGAACGTGGTGGCCGTGCATTGCAAGGTGGCGCGTACTATAACATATTCGAATTCTTTCAATAGAACGTAATAGAGTGTTGGAAGGCGAAAGCAAAGCAATGGGGGGTTTTTTGGAGTTGGGACAGGAGGTGAAAAAGGACCCTTAGGGATGAGTCAGCCATTCCGTGCCTAGAATCATTCATCAAGGAACGATACCATTAGGGGGGGGGGAATGCGGGAAGGAAACTACTATACTATATGGAGGAATCAAATCCTCTTGTCCGAAATAGAAGGAGACACCATGCTGCCCATGCACCAAGGTGAAATTTTGCTTCTCTATAGCGTCAGCACGCGAAGATACTGATTGAGGTATAAATAAAGACTAGTTATTCTTTGCACGATTTGATTTGATTAAAAATAATAATAGATGTGTTTTTTCCAATGTTAATTATGGGCAAACCAAGCCACTCAAAGGCCATATAAATAAAACAGAATGAAGTACTTTTTTAAATTCATTTGGGCAAATGAGAACGCAAATATTGAAATAAATCAATGTTGGACTATTCAACGCTATTCTTACCTCATCATTTGATGATATTAAATACTATTAAACAATGAATTACGTTATAAACCGCGACCCAAGAAAGGTATAGACAGGTAAGGTATACTTCTAGACCCGTATTTGGGGAAAATGAACTTATAACCATGGATGCACGGAAGACGAAATTGCGCCTCATCTATAGGTTAAGGCTAAACCCTTTTAATGTCTGCACCCAATGGTGTCTCCCCAGGGTAGATGCCGATCCGTTACTAATCCCCGCCGCCGCCGCCTCAACCCCAAACCTTGGGGGAAAAGGTGACAAAAGAAGAGAATGTTTTCAGAAGATGCCTGACTATGGAGCTCGCTTCGTCCCTATGGGTCCCCCTGTATTGCCAGCCAGCGTGCACTTTGCGAAACTCTCCGATGGAAAAACAGAGACGACCGAGGATATAGGAATAGGGGACACTCACTCTCGACGCTATTCTCCGGTTCCTCCTTTCAAATACCGCTCTTCTGTCTCGTCCCTTTTCCATCTTATTGTCGCTTGGACCCCCCTAGCTGACACGCGCCATCCAAGCACTCCTCTAATAATCTAAGGGCATGCGCCTTAACAAGGGATGGAACACTTCATTGCCATAAGGTTTTTCAAGCCAAGTACTTAGGCAACCCTGATTTAGTATCATTAAAAATGGAGAAAATATGGAAGTAAAACATACTTAGCACGACAACAAAGATGTTGTTACATGTAATAACTTTGTTTACGTGGATTATCTCCAACCCTGACTTGTTAATTTCAAAAATACGACTTTATCATTTGTCGTTAAGTATCCAATCCCTCTACAGAATAAGAATGGTCTATTGTATCAAAAGAGAAGTAAGAGAGGCTGGGAAAACGTCATCGAGTTACAAAGTCTAGCTACCTCTAGGGGGACACCCCAAAGGAAAGAAAAAATAAAAAGATTCAGGGAAAAGCTTGATCCCTCATGGTATCCTCGGTACGTCCATCTCTATAGAGACTATTATCATCTTTTGTTTTAGACTGACAAAGTCCAGTTAAAAAAAATACCCCAGTCAATCCATGGGATTGTGGCTGGGGCTTATTTAGGGGGTATATGATAAGCTAGTGTATATAGGTTAATTCTCAAGGGTTATCTGCGGCCCCTGGCCGGCAGGCCGGGGTTTCGGATGATTGTTCTATCCGACACTTTAAAGACAGATATATTATCTACAATGGCCGTATACTATTCTATTCCATAGCGGGGGGAGGGGAGGGGTCAGTATCACTCGGGATCTAAGTTTCAATTATCACGGTATTATATGACTAAGCTAAACCTTAACCTAGGAGGCAAGTGTTCAACCCTTGGGGGTTTAAGGTATACATCAACGTAAGGTGTATGATAATTGTAATTGAGGAAGTTTATATACGGAAGAATTGAGGGAAGAGTATATCAATTGTTGAATTTTGGAATACCAGGAAAGCCTATAGAGGATGGTATAACTTGTCCATGGATGGGTTTAAGGTTTAAGTAATTCAAAGGATAAATACTAACTTCCATGATATTTCCACGTGTTTTTCTTTAAACTGTATAGGTTTTAACAGAATTCAAGCTGCAGCCAAAGACCGGAATATATTTTTGCTATATTAAATATACTCAAGCTCAATTTAATAAGATTTAAAAATTAAAATTAATTATTAGATTCCCGTGGGTCACTAGAGTTCAAAAATACACACAAACTTAGGAATGTTGTATATCTATTAAAATTAAAATTCAGGGCTAGAATTATTCTTGTAAAGATCAATTAAACTAATGAATATTGCAGTGGAAACGCGTATATATATATATACTCATCTATAATATTAAATATATCTTATACGACAAACAATAATACAGTCGTTAAAGAAAAATGGAAACCTTAAGGGCACCACCATGCAGCAGTTCATAATATCCCAACTATACTTTAAAAGTCATAAGTTAAAAAAATCTTGCACATAAAACTTTATAAACCAAAACTCTCCACTTAAACCAATATATAATGATGTGCTCCAGATTTTTAAAAACCCCTAGATCCCAAAATAAAAGGACGAAAAAGTAAGAAGAAAGAAGAAAAAAACATTGTTCCAAAATGATTCTAAGAAACAGGAAACTTTTTCTCTCTCTCCCATCTATGAGAGAGAGAGAGAAGAGAGAAAGAGGAGAGCTAGGGATACATATATATATTTCTTTCCTCTCTTAGAAATATCCGAATTCTTTTTAGTGTCAAACAGAGATGCTTTGGAGCGCATGATATCGAAATTCGAGATGTTTGCTTCTCCTCTTTCTATAAATTTCTTC
Organism: Phalangium opilio; assembly: GCF_054372755.1. Lineage (NCBI taxonomy): Eukaryota > Metazoa > Arthropoda > Arachnida > Opiliones > Phalangiidae > Phalangium > Phalangium opilio. Next base: position 2,300,230 of record NW_028324147.1, on the reverse strand, counting down.
TTCTTCTTGGGACCCGGAAAAGAAAAGTTTCAATGTTTAAAGTGAAAAAACAGTAAGAAAAGTATAGAAAGCTTTTAAAAAATAGGGGGGGGGGGGCTCCATAAAAGAAGTGACGTAACACGAAACCATTATGGTTTTCGCCAAAAGAACCCCAAATAAAAAGTAAAAAGAAAACCAGCACTGCAGTAAATATCACCCAAGAAAAAAATAAAGAAAAATACCAAAAATATATATTTTTTTCCCTTTTTTTCGTTGTTAGAATTCAAAATTTCACTTCAACTTTTTTGTATATAAACTTAATCAATACCCAATTAGTCTTTGAGTGGCTTGGCAGTCACGGTAAACATTATTAAAATTAAAATTCTCTTTAAAGATGATGATAAAGACCAACCAAGGCCCAAAATTATTATCGATATCTTGGAATTCTAAGCCTAATGAAGGAAATAAAAGCAATCGGTCACGAGAGCGGGGGGTAAGGGACGGGGGGACACGCACTCGTATAAATGGCAATCGGAAAGGCGGTGATCCGTTAACGAATCGGAGGAGGGAGGGGGGGGGGGTACGAAATGATCGCCGCTCGATTTCACCGTCAGATTTCGGTGACGCGAAAGGAAAAAGGAAAAAGAGTTAGGCCTTGGTTTTAGGGTTAGACCAAGGCTTAAGGAATTTCTTCTTCTCCTTCTTCTTAAAGGGATAGCGGAAGTATAAATCGATCATTAATTTTTAAAATCCAATAACGTTTTTTTTCTCGAAATTGAATATGAAAAATAGTAGGCTTGAATTATATGTTTCGGGAAATATCTATTGCGGTTTAAATTATATTGGGTGACATATTGAAGAGAGAGAAAACATTACACCGTTACGATGTCGTCCTGTAGTTAAGGTTACGCAAAGTGTCCTACGCCTTTTAGAGCGGGCAACAGTACGCGAAGTACATTTCTTTTTCACCAAAATTAACTTTATGTTCGCGACAGCTAAGGTGAACTAAAATTTTCAAACTGACCCTTTATTTAAAACAGGGTCGGGTCAATTAACTTTTGATTACTAGGCCTACATCATAAAAATAAGAAAATTAATTTAATAAAATTTAACACTTCGGTTTGATCTAAAAAAAAACATGATGTTTGTCGATAAAAAGGGGTTACCACAAACGTCTATATCTAGCTAGACGTTAAAAACATCGCTTAAGTTCCCAGACCATTTATCTAACTCAATTTTGGCTATACTATCCCTTTTAAGAACAGAGTTAAAAGACACGAATACCAAGATTAAAAAAGAAAATAAAAATCCTTCAAAATGTTGATTGGATACGGCGCGCTATACTTCTACATTTTATTATTTATTTATGAGGATAAAATTGAACCTGTGTTTTGGTATAATTAGTGTTCGTAAACAGGGCGTATATGTTAAGAAGGGGGTTTTCCTTCCAATGATTGATTTCGTATTTGCGTGTTTTCCCAGATAAAAACCGCGGCGTTTTATTTCAGGAAAAATAAATCAGAATATGAGAAAAAGGGGAAAGAAACAGTGGAGGGAACAGGGATAAAGTAGTCTGCGACGGAAATTGGGCGAAATTTTAATACATCCCCCAAAAAAAATTATAAAATAATAATAATATAAAAATATCTAATCCATCAACTAATCATTAAGCAAATTAATAAAAACAAGAACAAGAAAATCTTATCAGGGCAAGCGAAGGATGAAAAATTAAATAAGGACAACCTAAAGTTATGGTGGAATAGGACAGAATTTTGTTAGTGGCGCTAGTTAACTCAAAAATCACGTGTTTAATATAAGCAGACGATAATTTCTATGTTTGTTATCAATTAGGCAGCCTAAATTATAATCACCATTAAGTAATTCCGCTTAAAATAACAGAAATTTTTATAATCTTCCGCATTAACTAATATTAATTGAATTTAATCTTCCACATTAATTAAAATTAATTCATTTTAAATCTACAAACCTTTCCAATTTAAAATAATATTCAATATATAGTACCTGGGAACGTTAAATGTTAATTTATCACGGGTTTCCTTATATAGGAATATATTTTATTAATTAAACTATAACGATAAATTAATTCACAATTCCTTTAAACTCGATTATGTATCGAAAACAAAATACCTCTATTAAATTCAAGAAAAAAAATATAATATAATAATAAAAAAATTGATAAGTTAATCTACTATAATTCGAAATGATTTATTACGCGGATACAAAATTAAACTAAATTAACCAAATAAATCTTAATTTTGAATTAAAACCGGGCAAATTTAAAAAAAAAAAATAATTTCCTCCTAGCCCAGCCTAGCTCCCTATGCGTATGTCTCCATTCAAACCAATTTAGACGTCAGTCCAATATTCCATAGAATATATAACCGAGCACATTCCTAACATTAAACAATAAACAAAAGACAGAGAGTGGAAAAATTCAAGCAAAACCCCCTTGCTTTAAAATTTAAATTTGTCCTCCGTTTAATATTTAACAAACTAAACCACAGTTGAGCAAACAAGAACAAGGAGCTAAGGATGCGGATCTTGTTCGAACTTATAAACACACACAAAGTGTAAATTTTAAAATCCCGCTGCTTCTGGAAATAATATTACATACAACGAACGTGGACCACGCTGTACAACATGCTGATTTTCTAACCCCTCCTCTAGAGCTACACTGGCTGCTAGGCCTAAGGTAAATCTTATAATATGCCCAACTTAACAGTTAGTACTATAAGCCTATAAAATCAGTCTCTGATTCGTTGGAGCGAAAATATAACTTAAGTAAGTAAGTAGGAACAGAGTTAGGTGGGGCGTTCCATAAGCGTCATGGATCTTAAATATCCCATAGGGGATTAGAAACCGAATCATGATAGCTTTGTCTATGGATAAAAATATATAACGGAACGGTATGCTAAGAAACCGAACCGATTTCCGCCGGAAGTAGCTCCAAAACATTTAATGTGGATACAGCAACTCATTACTACTCCTCTTTTGTATATCCTCTATGATTCCCTGCAGATTATCCAATCACAGCAAAACACCCCACGGTTTTAGTCCACCTAATGGCTACAAAACATTCAATGTGGATACAACAACTGTTTACTACTCCTCCATTGTATATCCTCTATGATTTCCTGCATATTCTCAAATCACAGCAGAACACCGCACGGTTTTAGTCCACTTAATAGCTACAAAACATTCAATGTGGATACAACAACTGTTTACTACTCCTCTTTTGTATATCCTCTATGATTTCCTTGCATATTCTCAAATCACATCAAATAAACACCACGCGGTTTTAGTCCCACTTAATAACTACAGAGTCCATGTGTGTGGATGCACTGAGAATTAAAGAGAGAGTAGTTCAAACAAAATCCTACGAAAGGGAGAGAGAGAGAGAGAGGAGGACTTAAGGGAAGTTCGGGTCGTCGACTAATTAAGGGGAACATTGGGGGAAAACACGGGGCATTGTTTATTTAGTCTTTCCGTTTATAAAAGAGGGGGGACTCTTTCATTCCCAAAACAATTTAATTCGATTAAATCTAAAACTTTTAAAACAAAAGAGTGGAATGATAATTAAGGAAAGGAAAATTGGGGATCGAGTTTATCCCATCCGGTCAAACCCCCGTAAACGTCATAACTCAATACATTGTTTTAACAAATTGAATTGTTCATTATCGAATGATAATTTAAATACTTAGTCCATTTTTATCACTATCAGTCACGTGGCTCAGATTAAAAAAATAGATTACAAAATTTTGAAAAAAAGGCTTAAATATTTGGATTCAATTCAAGATCCAGATGCGAAAATAACAACCCAATTTGTCCATGCATCTATTCAAAGTACATTTGGTCATCATTTTAAACCAGCAATTCCACAGATTCCCATGGGAAGATAAATAAAGATGAACAACAAAATTAGCAATTAAATTAGTTAGGAAATTACTGAGAGAGGAGAGGGCGGTTCGTGGTAGCTATTTGTGGATGGTGATGGCTATGCGGCTATAAAGCTTCTCGGCGTTCGGACACGTAATTTACTAGAGAGTCATATTGTCCATCCACTGTCGGGGGTCAATGGAGAGTCCAGGGTAGGGGGTCCTCGAAAAAGAGTGAGAAATAAAGAGAGGGGAGCTGGGGTTGGGGTTACCGGACCCCACGAGGCGCGTGTCGATGGCTCACCCTTCAGTTCAAAACGACCAACAGAGTGTATTTGGGGGTGGGGAGAAAGGGGGATCAACGCAATTACTAGCCAAGGGGGTTAAAACCCCTTTCTGTGTATATATATATCCCAGACTTTTCCCCGATGTTCATTTTATGGACGTTTTTCGACACCCGACAAAAAGCGAGAGGTAGCCAATATACCACCAGAGATTGGTGGACGTAATAAAAGGGCATGGAGGAATGATCACGTCGGACCCTGGAGTGGTTTCAAACCTAATTAAACAGTTGACAATGAATTACGAATTTTAATAAGTTAGTGTATCGATAAATTTACAGTCTTCTATTATTATAATATTTAATCCTGCTAATTAGAAATTTTATAATTCTTTGGTCAACCAAAACTTCAATGAAATTATCAACTCTTCAAAATTAATAATAATTAATAAGTTAATTAAATTCCTCTGCCCTCCAAAGACGCCCATCTTCATAAACTCATAAAGACAGACGCTCGAGCCATATAGTTTGCCTACTTTAAAATATAGGCTTATACGTATGATGATTAAAATAATTGTGTTCACTAAATTGACCAATAACACTAAAAGGTTTGGAACCCGAACTCAAAGACGTCCATCTTTATAGCCTCATAAAGACCGGCGCTTCAAGCCATATAGTTTGCCTACTTTAAAATATAGGCTTATACGTATGCAAATCAAAAGAATTGTGTTCTTTAAATTGACCACTGACACTGCAAGGTTGTGAACCCGAACTCAAAGACGTCCATCTTCATAGCCTCATAAAGACAGGCGCTTCGACCCATATAGTTTGCCTACTTTAAAATATAGGCTTACACGTATGCTGATCAAAAGAATTGTGTTCACTAAATTGACCACTAACACTATACAAGGTTGTGAACCCGAAGTTAACTCAAAGACGCCCATCTTCATAACCTCATAAAGACAGGCGCTTCAAGCAACATAGTTTGCCTACTTTAAAATATAGGCTTAAATATGCAAATCAATAGGATTGTGTTCACTATATTGACCACTAACACTAAAAGGTTGTGAACCCGAACTCAATTTGCTTTGCAGTACGTTACAGCACACCCTAGCTGACCTAATTTTCAAACTTTACCCAAGATCTGAAGTCTAAACAAAAATAAACAGAAAAAGTCTGTAAAAACCACTCCAGGGTCGGCGTGAATCTCCATTCCCACTTCAAACAGGATGTTCAGCATCTTCCCAACAGGAAAAGGCTTAACTTGTCGGGGATCCGGCTTGTTGTGGGTCATTTTGGCAACCGAAGGAAGCTATGAAACGAAATACGTGACGGGTGGGCCAATACTACAGTCTTAGGCCTTGGCTAAAGCTAAAACAGTGTTTACTCCAACATGGACGGAATACCCCTCTCCCCATTGTCCAGTCCACCACGTAGGAAATAGGTGGCAGAAAAGGGGTGATATAAATTATATGGGCCCTCTGATTATTGAAGACTTTTACGAGCGGGGTCCCGGGCGCGCCATTTTCCGGAGGAGAGCCCCATTACATTTGGCCCCCTTAATACACACTCTTTTGACCAAACACTGACGAAATGTAATAATGGAACAGACCGCGGTATCGGGAATATCCGAGATAAAACAGTGAATAAAGTCTATATAAGAAAAAGGCGACTAAACTGAGGGTAAGGAAAATAACCCTTTCGGTGCCTTCCACCGCATTACCAATTAAAACTCGAATATAATATAATATACCGGAGAACAATATGGGGGCCCTGAGAGAAATATTAGATCAAAGGGGACTGAATGGGTCCTTTAGCCCCGAGAAATATCCAAGGGGTCGGATAATTGAATAGAATCATTTAATTTAAGATTGAAAACTGAGAAATATTGCTACACTTTAATTCAAGGAGAAAAAACCCGGTTCAAATTGTGTTCCTTCTTCTAATAGCAAGAGTAAAAAGACCTAATGCGTTATTACTATTACAAGTATCCTACCCCTCAACGGGGTTACGCCCCCTTTACGGGGGTAACATTCCTAAGCGGCTTTATAGCTCTTTAATATCGTCAAATTGTTTATCGCGTTCTAGAATATAAGGCGCAAAGGCTTATATAGGCTTCTTAATGGCTAGACATCCTATGGTTGGTGGCTATGGGAATATTTACCTGCTGGCCCGGATCTTATCTTTACGCCGGAGATTAAACCCTTATATAACTTACCTGGGAAATCTAATAAGCCAGCCCAAATGGCCATAAGATAAATTTGTCTAAAATTATTTAATGAACGCGCTTGCTTTTAAAAGTTTGTTGGGGAAGCTCTCATACAGGCTGAAACTAGGCCATGTTAAATCTATGGCCCCTGTAGAAATGTTTACACCGCGGTGCATTGGTGTTCACAGGGGTAATATTAAAAATTTATTTATTTTGTAGTAGGTAAATAAATAAAAATTTTAATAATAAGATTAGTGGGGAATTATGGCGAGTTAATAATAATAAAATTACCTAAAATATATAAGATATTAGCGCCATTTGAAACGATTGGTTTAAAAATTAGTACACCGATTAATACCGATTTTTATACTACTAGTTTAAATAAAATCAAATTAGAATTTAAACAGGGGAAATTCATTCAAGATATATAAGCAAAAGAGGAGAGAGAGAGAGAGAGAGAGAGAGAGAGAGAGAGAGAGAGAGAGAGAGAGAGAGAGAGAGAAACAACACTTATTCCACGGGGACTCGACTAAAATTCTTATCACTTGAAATCAAAGGATTTTAATCCTATTAAACTGAACCAATTTAGTCCTATATATATATTTTCTAAATATCTAAAAAGAACAGAGGCTGAAAGAGGGGGTTTCCCCAAAAGCGCCTACAGATTAGGTTCGTTGATAATCCGGGCAATAATGAGTCACTTTTATTAGATTTTTTTTTTACTGTTTCTCTTCCAACGAACGCTTTAAAATCGTTACGCTGGTGGTATCTATGGATGGGAGTAAATTGTCACAGGGATGAGAGTTATACCATCACCGCCGCGGTAGAGTAGGGGAAAGGGAGTTAGCTGCATTTACAGGGACAGCTGATAACACACACTCGAGGCGCCTCTCTCTCCCTCTGTCTGTGAAAACCGTCCGTGAAATTGACCGTCCCAATCTTTACTAAAACTTCACTTCCTCTAAAACCCAAAGTTCCGCCGATTTCCCTTGAAACCATGATTCCCCCTTCAAAACCCTGATTTACCATGCTCTCAATTTCAATTGAAACTTTAGGTAGAATTTGCATATCGTGTCTCACTTAAACTTGGCATTAAAGCTATAACCAGCTAATCCAGTATTAGGCGTGTGTATGTATACATACATGTAAAAAGGGGTATACCGGATGTAACACGGGGATATTGGTACGTGCGTCTGCTAACTCTCTCTTGACGCACCAGACAAAATCAAGTCGGTATAAGGAACTTTTTTAGAGCTTAATTTTGAGCTAAAGCAACGTTCCTTGGTATAGGGGTAGATGACAATTTGAGATAAAAACATGGCCCAAAAACGACAAAATAAATGGCTGGCGAGTCGGTTTAATGTCATTCGTTTCATTCCGATTCTAATTAAGTTACGGGATATTATATCTTTAATTATTTCGATTAGTAATTTGAAATAAGAAATGGGACCTACATTAACCAGATATCGTGACTTCTTTGTGACGTAAGAACGGAAATCAGAACACTTAAGTATAATTAAAACTAAATATATTCAGCAAAAATACTTTAGCCTCCCTGGAAGGAAATAAATTAATTTTAATTAATACTAAAACCAAATTAAACTTCCCTTTAAATTTAAATAACAACAGAATAATTCCAATATTAAATTCTGTGACTTTAAACATCTCAATAAAGAATTTAAAAAAAAATATTTTTCTTCAAAATTACAGCTATACATCGCTGATAATCATTCCATTGATGTCGCGCTGCAGCTTGTCGGTTAATATGAGAGAGAGCTAATATTAAATTCCTTACAAAAACGGGACAGATAGGGAGTGTAGGTAGGAGGAGATTGGTAGTAGTAGTATAAGATACCTTTCAATTTCAAATATTCTCAGAATTTATATATATATATTTGGCATTTCAGACTTTTTATTCTCGGTGCTGTTGGAAAGCAGACGGTCCGGGGGAAAATAATGCCCGAATCAAGATGCGAGTTTTTTTCTTTTTTCGTAGCAGAGATTTCTATTTTATTTCTTGGCATGTATTTACTCCTACAAAATGGGCAGCGCACGCCAGAGCTAGGGGAAATTTAAAGAGAGAGTGAACCAAGGCTCTTTTTCCCAAATTTTGAAGGTCTCTCTTGCCAAAATTTGAACGCCCTTTTCCCAAATTTTGAAGGTCCTTTTTCCCAAACTTTGAAGGCCACAAATTCTTAGATCCTCTTAAAATTTCAAGTGGACCACCCCAGTCTAATCCTGCGGTCCCACCATTAAAAATCCATAGTGCACATTTTCACAGAAAAAAAACACACTTTAATTTAGTCTGTCCCTTAATTTGTTCACTAATGAGCTTGAAATAAACATGACTTGTCAACAAGGCACCCCACGATTCACGTAAATTAATTTGAAGTAATTAGTAAGTGCGCTAAAACCACAAAAGCACCTTAAACTCGAGATGAAATATCTGCACTAATTCACCCTCACTTTAAGATCTATCTATATATCTACTAGAGAGTCTCGAGAGCTACAGAGAAATAATTCTATACGGTAAGCCTTGGCCAATAAGTTTGTCATTCCTAGCATATCAAAATTCAGCCAACCGTTACAACGAGAGAGAGAAGGCTCTTCCGAAGGGGTGGTACACTGTACCTTACCAGCAAAGCGGCGGTACGCTCCGAATTATACCAACCAGCCAGCTATCCAGGGTTATAAAGGAGAAGTCGAGGTGTCAGGCGCCATGGAAGGGGACCCTGCAGAATCATTCTGGGGTATTCCTGCTATCTGCAACATTTTCGATGTGAACCCAAGCCTCCCACAGACGGGGGAAAGGGTGGGGGGTAGAAAATAGAAGGGCTACTATTGTATATTGAGAAAAGACAGAACGCGGGAGGGGGACGAGGTATGGTCCCCCACGAGTCCTACTTCACATTTTTGGGAGAAAAACGAGGGGTGAATGGAGTTCGTAGGAGCGTGAAAAAGGACGCAACCATCCGCGAACTTTGCCCTCTCAAGATTTTTACCCTAATAATATACGCCCCCCACCTTACTGTATAAAATTATGCCCAGTATCTAAGCCTCGGTATGCAATGCACCATCATAATCTGACCTTATATAGTATAAAACTAAGGTAAAATCTATGGGCTACAACGTCAGTTCAAGTTCAAACTTCAAAGTAAGTCCATGATATAAAAACCCATTTACAGAGGCTGCGATTTTTACATATTTTCCCTTTTTTTTCTTTCCCAAACCGGGTTTTTATATATTAAAGCGGGAGAAAGTAAGGAGGGGGTTTTTACCCCAGACAAGTTTGGTTTCAATATGGTGCCAACATTGGAGAAAATAGTGTCACGTGACACCCCAAGATAGCCATTTATTTACAGGGAGTTGGTATGTAGTGAAGTTTTGAAGGTTTTGCGAGTCATATATGCTTTTAAACGACATCTTCAAAATTTTAAATTTAGTGCCACAGTATCAGGAATGTCCTGGAAAATTCCGGGAATTAAAAAAAACATCTAGTTAATTTTATTCAATGCCCGATTAATTAATTCTAAATAAAAATAATTTAAAATTAAAATACGACACCCATAACACGTTAACGCAAAATCAACATATCTACTGTACAGTATAATGAATTCCAGGCAAAATTGAATGATTGACGAGTCATATCAAAAGCCCTGGAAAATCATAGAGTATCCTGTCTCTAGATGCATCAGTACCATCATTCGAATGGAGATTTCAACGTATCAACCCTTTTGATAGCTGAAATCCTTAGAAGGGAAAGCACCCAAGCTCACTTACGCTAGGGTACATCAATTGGGGCAAGAAGGGCTTGATGAAGATAGAAAAGATGGGGAGAAGGAACGACGTTTCAATGGTTGCCTTATGGACGAAAGGAGGCTATAACCTAAACCTTGAATGATACGTCATTTGAGAGACTGGGGGGGGGCGATTTCCAACGGCCTATGGCCTGCATGACGCGAGACGAGGACCCTATAGTAGAGAGATGGCTAGCTGGACCAAAATGTTTCCTCAAAAACGATCTACTCAAAGAGACGGGGCGAACGGAGAAAGAGACAGAGTTCGGAGGATGAATTGGGATCGGAATGAATTCGAGAGACGATGCTTCGTATGATGGACACAGAGAGAATTATAATAAGAGGAATCAGAAGCGTTAGAAAAGTTAGGCGTCAAAGAGTACCAATATTTTCGCAATTAACTTCCAAAGAAAAATTCTAGAGATCTTTGCTCCGAGAGTCCATAGAGAATTATTTTAAGAGGAGTAGAGAGACAATTTAGAGTGAAATAAAGTTTCAATCTCGACTTCAGATAGAGCGTGACTAAAAACAAATGGTTCTAGTAAAAAAGAGTAACAAAAATTAATAGGTATTCTCTACTCCTCTTGTGTTAATTCTCTTTTCGTACGAGAGAATATCCACGAAGGCAGAAAGAAGAAGAGGAGGGGGCGGAGTGAAGGAAATAGAACTGATTTTCCAGCCCGTTGAATCCCATCCGATTGAAAATGGGATGAGAAAGACGACCAAAAGAGGATGGAGAGAGGGAGAGAAAAAGAAGCTCAAGATGAACTAGGAGAGCATGCATCCTACCCGCGATTTTTACGGAAACTTTCTCTTGGAAATTTTTCCTGTCGCCTCTCTGACAAACGAATCAAAAAGAAAGAAAAAAATTTCCTCCGTATGCAAAGACGAGTAGTATATAAAAAAATCCTCAAATGAGAATTTACTGTTTTTTGAATAAGGTGGGGTACGGAGCATAAGGATAAGTAGGTCGGGATGCATTTAACTGCACCTCAGTGTAAGAATGCAGTATATTATTATGTAAAATATTAGAAATAAAAAAACCACCTCAATATGGCGTCTGAACAAGTATATATGCCGTCTGGAAACGAGGCTCCTGGTAGTAAAGTATCTAGGCAAGTACTATTATATTACAACCTCACTCTTCGTTTCCCCCTGTAATATCATACCAATTCCAACCCTTTATAGCTATAAAGACAAGAACATATAAATAATAAAGCAAAGTATGTATGGTAGTATAGTAGAGGAAAAGGGGTTCATATAGGACAAAGAAACCCCCTCCCTGGCTTTTAAAAACGTAAATCGGGCCATTTGGTTGCCTCGCCGTCTAATATCCAACTTCCTTTCGGTATCAGTCTCCCTGCTCAGACTATACGGGATGGCTAAGTTATTCGAGTGTAGTATATTTCTTACTCTAATCTAGTAGTTTTCCTTCTAACTCCTTGAAATTAGTACGCGGAATTTCCTTATTTCCTGTAAAAATTACTTAATGACTATTGCCAATTATAACTTCAAAACATTGCGAATATTATTATTAGGTATAGGAGGAAAACCACTACATTTTAGTAGAATAATACTACTTCATGTTCAAATAGCAATACTAATACTCTTAGTGCAGCGCATGCATTATTTGAACCAAAGCTATGACATAATGATTCTACTGCCTATTATAACTACAAAACATTCCAATATTTTTAAACATAGTAGGAAAACCACTACATTTTAGTAGAATAATACTACTCTATGATCAAATAGCCATACCACTCTTAAATACAGCACTTCTATCTCTTATTATAACTACAACACATTCCAATACTTTTTGATATAGTAGAAAAACCACTACATTTTAGTAGAATATTACTACCCCATACCCCATGCGCTCAAATAGGCAAACCACGCAGTAATACAGTGCATTAGTCGAACCCCATCTCACCATATGCTCCCCCCCCGTTATACAGTTTGCACACTCAAAATAATGTTTGGGGCGCAAAAACCCCTTAACTTATAGGGAAAATAACACAGCCACTCCCTCCCAATATTGGCGTCAGAAACATTGAAAAATAGCGGCTAGGAATAATCTAGAAAGGGGGGGGTTGAGGGGAAGGCCCCCTTTAATGTTTTTGCCGTAGGGATACGAGAAGAAGAACCCATGGGCAGAGAGAGTAAGGTCTAGACCCCCAAAAATCCCGCCGCGGGGTGTCACCGGTTGACATCCCGTACAGAGTTTAGTGATATTGATGACGAAAATAGGCAAGGATCCTTAGAGGGGGTTCATCCCCCGAACCCCCCACGATACCGAAACTTCTAATTTCGATAAGCAACCTGAAATATGGGCACACTGACCGTCCGTCTTTTCCTCCAGGGGCCCCCAAAATATTATTAAATATGAAATTTTCGAAGGTGTATCTATAGCTATATATAGAAGTCAAGATGTATGTGTTCCCGCTCGAACCGGACGTTACTGGTCATTTGTTACCTTAGAATCATTTATCGAAGGTAACCACCATAAGTGTATTACACTTTTTCCCCAATAGTATAACACCAAGAAGTGATATCTGGGAGAAGTCATAAGATGCCTAAGTATTCGCGCCGCGCCATGGTCCCAGTCCCCCTTTCAAAATACAAGGGGGGGGGACGTAAAAGGAGACCGCCGGGCTATTTCGCCTCCTCTCCTCAGTCGGAAAATACGTAGTAATTTTCGTCATTCGTGTCGCGCTGACATAAGTTTTCAAGAACCAATGAGATTGATGCTGGTTGTAATTTAGAGGCTGGGATTAACTCCGGACCTACTATACGTTTGGACTGGAGATAAAGCTGGAAGGAAATGTGGCACGCGAATTTATACCTTCTCCCTAATAAACTAGATATCACTCCTTGTTGTAACAAAAGTGTCAGACTTAAATTTGAAATCGTATTTCAATGGCTTGAACTAGATGGTGTTTGTTGATAATAACCCTCTGTCGAACTTATAAAGAACTAAAAAATGATAAGCTTATGTCTGACCCATATTAAGTCAGTGTAAGCAACAAATATCTATTTTGAATACAGAGCACTGTGGGAGGAAGTAGGAGTGGACTTTCACTAAGCCTAAACACCTAAAGCAAGGCGCTTATAACGAAACACAGTTTGTCATTTTAAAGGTACGGAGTTGATTTACGATTTCATGAACGAACCGACACGAGGGAAAAGCATAGCAACCTTCTAACGTGATTGGAAATATTCATACTTTACTACGTATGCATATACACTTCCCCCTTAAAAGATAAGCGAGAACGAGAGAGAGCGAGACCGAGCGACACCCGGATTATAAATAGTCTAACGGTTTGAGATCTAAATATTTTTCAAGGATTAATGTGTTACACAGGAAAGCCGTGACATTTTCGCCAGGTTATATCATAGACCTATCGCAATCTCCATAAGTATTGGTCCGCAGAAAGGGCCAACCGGTATACAATGTGTTTCTCAGAAATTAAGGGGGACGGGGTTCTTCGAACGATTTCGAGTCCAAAATCTTCTATGGCGTTTTTCCCTATTTGACACCTTCTTCAAGTTAAGATAGGATGGGTATTTTAAGGATAACCCCTGAAATTTAATTATAAAACTGAATACTCATTGCTAATTTAGTAAAGGGGTCATATGTAAAACATTCCAATGATCATAACTTATTTAGGGTGTGCCCTTTTGAGATCAAAATGTCATCGAAGTTACATTTTAGACTCAAAATGTCATCGAAGTTACATTTTAGACTCAAAATCGCCGAAAGCATTTATTTTACAAAATTTATGATAACCTTATAGAGTATTATATAAATTCATATATCATATAAAACGTTTCCGAAAATTCTTAAAAAAAAAATTGAGTAAGCATAACTGAACAAAAAAGAAAATAAAACTTGAATCAAATTCAGATTCTTGATACTTCTTACTAAAAAATCGTTTAAGTTATGTTGTAAAAAATTCGGCTGCTTAACAAACCCTCGTGAGAATACAAACCATTCGAAAAAGCATCAACTTAGTTTATACGACACGTTTAAAAAGCAAGCGGAAGTATATCTCCCAAGAAAATAGTAAAGAAAAAAATTACGGATCCGATATATGCCTTTATATATTTTTTTTTCTTATTTCTCTGCTGACTTCCTTGGGGGCAAATCTTCCCCGCTCTTCCCAAAAAAAAAAAAAAAGCTACAAATTCCCGCGTCACATATACACTTATCTTGTGACAGGAAGCTCGACTATCTTCGTACACGCGGCGGACAAGGCTTGGCCCGGAGCTATTAGCGAGTACATTTTTTAGCAGAACGCTTTGGGTTCAGTTCACGCGGCGACGCGCTAAAGGGGCTCCGGGAGTTAACAAGTTTAAAGATGTCACTACTTCTCTTAAGTTCTATACCTTTTCCGAGATGGTGGAGGAGAAATACACGTAAAAGTATATTTTAAGTTTGTTTATTTGCGGAGGAAAAGGGGTGGGGGGGGGTATAGAGAGAAATGAATCAAATGATTATCTAATTTAAACAATTTTGTATAATATTATTATATAAGAAGATAAGATAATATTTAAAAGTTTGGTATAACTCTTTTTTTTTATAAGTTTATTTATTATTAACTCGTCTGCTATAAAGGAAAGCGTATAGTCCACTCGATCACGCTAAAGTAATTCATGATCGAGTGGGCTATGGCTAAATAAAAGGCACTAACGAGGTGGCGCCATCTCCACACTGAATAAATTCAAACTAAACCCGCGAATTTTTATGTAGTCAATAACACGTGTCTAATTAAGCAAGCAAAGCTACATGACCGAAGACGTGCGAACGTTTGGAATTTTTGTAAACCCACGTGACGATGTTTGTTGCAATCTTAAAGTAGGCGAGACTATAAGGGCAACAATGCGTACATCAAAAACGGTTCAAATTCTATATATTTTTCACGGTCCATACCCCATAGAATCTGTGAAGGAATAACGTAAAAGGCGTCATAAAATGTCCCCCATCCCCATCTTGACGAATATCCAACAAAGAGGAGCAAGAGCAGATTATATCCTACACGGTGCATTAAAGCGACAGGGAGAAAACGGCGGGGGAAAAGACGGAAACATAGAAAACAGCGCCACTGAACCGCCACTAGTAAGCAAGCATTCAAGGCTTAACCATCTAGTCTAGCTCTTGAATCAAAGAGTGAGCAGTTCACTGCTACGTAAGACAAAAATGGCTAATCCAAAGGGGACGAATGAATATATACCGAAAAAATATATATTCCTGCGGTCCCACAGGTCAGTTTTGCTCCGAGACTGATAATAAGCTTCAATAAAACCAAGCTATCTTGGACCACGAGACCCATGGGATGAAAACGGGGAGAAAAAGGCGCCAAAGAAAAAAAAGTAAGTGTCTATAACGGTTAAATCTCTAAAAGCCAGCGTAGGAAATGATAAAATATAGTGTAGGTGACGTCAGAACACCTAAAACAAGCCTAAAAAATTTTCCAATTATTTTCAAACGCTAATGAGTCTGACTTAAGGATTAATTGTTTCTTTAATACTACAAATTTTATTTATCAAACGCGGTTCAATGTGAATATTAGAATTAGAATCAAAATGAAGTAAGTTCTCTCATCAAGAATAATAAAGATACGATACTTTTACTTTAACAAGTCTGATTGATAAAATGTATATAGTAATAAATTAGACTTTTCTCGGTTCTGAAACAAGAAAAACAACAGAACAAAAACTATGCCTAACCAATCGCATTATAAGTCTGCGTGGAATTGGAAAATATACGTAATATATAAATTTTTTTTAGCCCGACAATTCCCCTGAGGTATCTATCCTGTTCAGCAATTTTTATTACTTTCGGAATTTTTTCATTTACTTTTTCCTATGGGCCGAAATAAAAAAAGGTAAAATGTATATAGGAGAATTTTCTCTCCCCCATAGGCTAAGGCTAAAGGCAAGCATCAGCCATCTTTCCCGGGCGACTTATCTCCTAAAACTGGCAAACCAGACCCTTCATAGAAATCTCACGAGGGACAACCCCCTCCGTAAAAGAGAAGGTAATATCGGAGAACAAAAGATGAAAAATTTCCCGCCATATTGATATTTTTTCCCGCCCTATTTTGGCTGTATATACGAAAGACCCGAGTATTTGGCGGGAAAAACACAATGTTTGAAGAAGAAATTTCCTCCACTTTTTTCTTTAATACCCTCGAAACTAAGAATACTTCCAAGATAAGAGAGCACTGGTAAGGTGAGGTAACACTAAAGGTAAATAACAAACAACAGAAAGTGACCAACTGTGGTGTCCGGTATGCGTGTTTACAACGCTAATTGGCCTTATTCCAATTCAGCGCCACTGGTGGAGGATCTGGAAACTACCCTCTCTCATAGATACTGGGTAACTTACGAAGGGTTCGCAGAATCACCGCCAGGTGGGGTTCAAGCGTCATGCCATCTGACGGCGAACCTTCATAAGTTACCCAATCTCTCAGGGAGTAGTTTCCAGACGCTCCGCTAGTGGCGCTGAATAGGAATAAGCCAAATTCTCGCTAGTTTGCTTGACCAATCAGCGCTTTGACGAAAGTAACCAGTTTATTCGGCTTTTGAGGCGTTAGAAATTATACGTTTCAGACAAAACCTCGTTGGTAAATAAATGTAACCGTTTCAATTTACACTTGCACTCCCAGGGGGCGCAACAATAAATGTTTTTTCCCTCATCTCATGAGACACAGTCACTTACTTCCCATTTTTTCTTTTATACCTATTTACCTTTGCTATAACACTATACCGTAACCGTTAACATTAATGCACCGACGCCCACAAAGGGGTCATAAATAAAGTTTTCCAATAAATTGCCGTTACATTTCCGATATATAAAATAGGGTATACGGAACTCTAAAAGAGGAGTGGCAAGATATATATTTATAAGGGATGAGAAATTAGAAGCGTTATATAGCCTCTGAGAGAAGCCGCGTCCTGTTTCCCCTAAAATGCGTCACGGAAATTAGAGTTTGGCCCGTAAAATATGAATAAATATGTCCGGGCTGCAGGAGCAGAGAAACACTATAGCGGACATCGTACGACACTTTCCAAAAGGGGGCATAAATATACGGATATATAGACGCGGCCGGCTTTAAAGGCCAACGATTGAAGCCTTAAGGCTTCGCGGAGGAGGATGGAGGCCGAGAAGCGGATATGTCGTAATGAATTCCCGTTAGATCGCTCCATAGAGAGTAATTGTTCCCGCCAAATTGATGTTTATAACACGAATTTTGGTACAACCAAACTGCGCGCGCACGCCTGAATTTGGCGCCATATATGCAAATACCGCCAAACATTTTAATTTTTTATAAATAAATAATTTTAGAACCAAATGAACGTATTTGAACGCGGTAAACAATACGTACTATAGTTTTCAGACAAGGAGGATTAATACCGCATTTACACCGGGATGCTAGGCTACTTGGCGAACAAAGTGCAGTACCAAGTAGCCTCGTCTCCTGTAGTGTAAATGGTATTAGTCCTCGTTGTCTGAAATCAATGTATTACTACTATAGAAAAATTATTGCAAATACATTAAAATAAACTAAACCACATATTATAACTTAAAAAAGTTATGAAGCTATAATTTAAATTTTCATATTATTCTAAAAAACTATTAAAATTAAACTAAATAAGGAAGAAAATTAACCCTAATTCCCTAATTATTTCAAGCGCAGTTGAAACTACTTAAAAAATTACGCGGATTTAAATAAGTTAATGCTATCATTTAAATTTTCATATTATTCTAAAAAACTATTAAAATTAAACTAAATTAGGAAGAAAATTAACCCTAATTCCCTAATTATTTCAAGCGCAGTTGAAACTACTTAAAAAATTTACGCGGATTTAAATAATCTTCAATCTTTACTCTGCGCAATTTGTAATTAGACCTTCTTAAGGAAGGAAAGAAAGAAAGTCTATACTTTATACGACGTTATCCTATGGGAAATTTAAATGTTGTAAAACGCTTGAAGGGGGGTAGGATTAAATGGGGGGGCGAAAAATACCCTAACACCCTTATATCATAACTCTCCCCCCTCCGTAACTACGCTAAGAGGTCGTAACGCGGGGCTAAGCCTGAAGGGAGCCATTAACAGTGATTATAGGTACAGAGAATATTTTCAGGGGGTATATCCCCATAGATTCCTTTAATAAAAGCACGCTGTGAGTCGTAATATTTCCCCTATATCTATTTCCCTCATAGACACCCCGTCTTTAGTTAGTTCAATCCGAGATGGGGGGGGGTGTTCTGATGATAGATATTCATCCCTTTTAATGGCTTAGCCCATTTTGGATATCCGACACTGAATTGCATGAAGAAGGAAAAAAATCCTCTATTAACAATCCCAGTTTGTCATAAAGATGAAACATGAACATTGCAACATGTTCCAAAGATAATGTTGATTTTTTGTGACCAAATTTATTAGTATGCATACGCGGCGAACTTAAAAGAAATAAATTAATTTATTTAAACTCCCACCCTTACAATAAAACCTTTAAACAATAATCACCTTGAAATTAATTATTTTCGTGAAATTATTGCAGTTTTCAAATCGCCAAGATCCTTAGTAAGATAATAATTATTTATAAAAATTTATGAATTTAATTCTGCATAAATTAACTAACCCATCCCCACTACTACCTTTAATCAATGATCACTTTCAAATTAATTAATTTCTTGCAATTACTGCAGTTTACAAATAGTCTATAAAGTTTATAAGATCCATGGTAAAATAATAATTACTTACAAAAATTAACTAATTTAACTCTGCATAAATTAACTAATTTAACTCTGCATAAATTAACTAACCCATCCCCCCTCTATTGAGTTCATTAACTAACACTCCTTAATCCTAGAGAGACCCAAAGCAAAGAAGATATCCGTTGGGGAAAGGGGAAGAAGTAGTTTTAGCAAATACAACTGATATAGGTTTATCGTATTAATGACATTCTAGCAGACGATTTTTTTTGTTCTGTATTTCATCCAACAGGGTTTTGCTTTTAGTAAAGGCCTAAACTATATAACGATGATGGGGAGGCGGGCAGTGGAAAAACCTTTCCGGTTCTCTAGAGGAGCTCCTTGTTATAAAATGTTAAGATGATCTCTTTTTTTTCTTTTCCAAGTGTTCAACCTAACTCCCAGCACGAAATCATTTTTATAGGTTAAGGCAATAAAGACGAGAGACGAGTCTTAGCGATCTGCAGGATAGTTACAGCATGGGCCTTACTATTCTTGGCCCATGGTTACAGGAGCTAGGGGAAGCACTTTGCTATTAAAAAAACCTTTTAGCCATGATATCGTTTAAGATGCTTTTTGAGAATTGATCCCATCACAATAAATTTCCGGATATTGTTGTCGGTAGCGTGGCTTTTCAAAAAACAATGTCGGTATAACAAAGAATTGATACATTTTTTTTATTTTGGATAATATGCGGTCACTTGAAGGATTAAACGTGGATAGCTACGTCAGTATTTAATATTTGCTAGAGTTACGACGCCTTAAATAGTCAGTCTGACCCTCAGATATGACCTTAAATTTGAATTCATCAAACAATCCGAAAGGGGGATGTGAAAATGCATATACGAGGACTATTTAAATAGCAAATGCAATCTTCACTATTTTCTATTATCACGTCTTAGGCGGGGCTTCGATATTTGACGTCACTAATATAACCAAATACAGCGGAAAGCGCCAGGGACGTACCAAAGCGAGCGACAAAAAAGAAACCACACTGAATGAAATGGGTACTTACGTATTTAACGATGATCTTGTAATTCTTGTTAATTAGCCAAAGATGGTGTGACGTCATACACACAAACGCGATGCTAACCTATCACGCGAAAACTTTACTAAACTCAGCTAATCTAACCCCGAACGCGACGTACTCGCGACCGAAATGTTTCTTTTGTTGTTTTTCAACATTTGTGAAACCTTTTGACACATTGACATTTGTAACGTTCAATTTCGGTTGAAGTGTCATGGTTCGTCCGCCACAGTTAGTAGGGGGTTAGGTTTCCCACGACCCTCTAGGTAGGACCGTAATAAACTTGATCCCTCGTTGATCGGCCTCTAGCAGCTCCACCGTTGACTCGGAGAACACAATGTTGAAAGGATCTCTTCTTCAATGTCACCACCATATTTGCGCGTTAAAGGGTAAGGGACTATGGGACGCTGCGCATTGCCCTGTAAGTTTGTTAACGCTACGCCCTAGTATAGTAACGCATTGAGGATAAGGGTAAGGGACTGCGGGACCTGAGAGGGTAAAGGACTATGGGACGCCATGAAAGGGTAAGGACGCGGAGTTTTTGCCTGATAGGGTAAAGGACTATAGGAAACGATAACACTTTGGCCTGAAAGTTTGCTAATGCGCTAAACAAATCATGTACTCACCCAATTAATCACTGATGAACTCGTAGATAATCGTAAATCAAGTCCAGTTCAAATTAAACCGTCAAAAGTTCATAAAACACATGGCAAAGTTCAAGTTCACACACAAAGTTCCAAGTTGATATAACCGCAAACAGCATCAAGTTCAAAATTAATTGCAACAAGTTGGGAAAACCAAAATATTACCTCTCCGAGTCAAGAGGTCTACTACTACAAACTTATTTACCTAGATATGGAATTATTTCTCTTTTTTGAAGTAAAAATTTACGAAATATTGAAGCAGTATTCCAAGCATAGCGAATAATACAGTAAAGCAGACGACATTTTACATCCAATAAGGATAAATCTTGGACACATGGAAATCAGTCAATGGGGAAAAGAACAGGGAATGAAGTGTACGCTTCAGCTGTTTACCGTATAATCTGATAGCTACATTCACAACTGGTCTGCAGTGTAAACACTATCGTCTCGTCTCACCTACACAATATTCTTAGTTTGCCAACATGAATGTTAACGTTAAATAACACCAAAGCTAAATTATAGCTAGACGCACTAATAGTCAATGCGCACCATAAAGAGAATAAAAAGTCTGTAGCTACTACCCGTTTACCATTAGCCCTTTTACTATTCTAATTGCCACCATGATCTTTTCTTCTATTATAAAATCTTAACCTGATTATTTAATAGTGTATTTAACTTTCGGCTCACTCTGAACCGTTGATGTCTCTTCATTTCAGACACGAAAATCAAAGCCCAAAGTTTACTTCACCTCAGGCCTCAATTATTTACTCTTTGTTTCACTAAGACTATTGCGGATGATACTTAATATACCCGCCGGAGTCTAGGTCTTAGTTTTCTTCATGAAATCACTAAACCAATGATTATTCTATATTCAGATGTAGTATAGCTTAAGTAATATATAAACAGCCATTTCAAATAACAATTCTAAAACAAATCTTTGGAATATCAAAATGAAACAGAGCTTTAAAGCTACAAAAGTACTAAATGCATCATAATTACGAAAAATACTTCCACATATTCACTTTATATTATGGAAAAAGGGAATATTAAGGTTCTGTATGATTTCTTAACACATCAACACAAGGCTAACTGCTAACGCGACGCACTAGTGTAACAATGGACGGACACACACAGACAAAAACATAGACTGCTTTTTAACTCTTTCCGTATTAATTTTGAGTTGAGAAACAAGATTATCTTTAATATTTAAATAAATATAATTATTTTTAATTATTTTAATCTTCAATAATTAACATTAATAATAGTTAAATCGTTTAAAATAAAGTTATACCTATTATCATCTCAAACTTTGCTAATATTGACGTTTAAAGTGAAGGGTACCCCTCTTCCCGCTTTCTTCAAATTTTGGGGTATATATACGATTCGTTTCCATTATAATAGTAAGGAAAAACCGCAAATGCGAAAACCTTTGGTAGCGATCCTACCTTAGGGAGGCTAGACGTTTCTCGTAACCCTAGCTGATCGCCGCGTATATCCTAAAACCAAACGATGATAATGGAGTAGAAGCCAATGATACAGATTGGTGTCTATGTGGAATAGACGGAAGACCAGTGGATGGTGGTGTTAGAAGCCAGAATGTACAGACTGGTGTCCAAGTGGGATGGACAAAGATCAAAAGATGGTGGTGATTAGAAGCCAGTAAGTACAGACTGGTGTCCGTGTGGGATGGACAAAGACCAGAAGATGGTGGTGTGAGAACTCAAGTAGAGGAGCCATTTCCGTGACTGTGAAAGCAGTTCGGCAATGGCGAACACGTTTGCTCCGATTTGGAAACTGCGAACGCGGTCATGTGGGGTCTGACAGACAGACAGACAGACACACAGACACACAGACACGGCCGGTGTAATACCTCTCCGTGACGTCATCGTCACTCGGAGAGGTAAAAACGAGTGGCGTGCACAAACTGAAAGTTCACTTTAATCGTTGGGGAACCATCGTGACGTCATTATAGATAATCAGACGGTGCTAATCTCCAAGCAGCGCGTGTGCACTAGAACCCCAAAATCTTGATCCCTCGCTGATAATGAAGAAATTTCCACGATATTAATTGTCATTCAGTCAAATAATGACCCTGAAATTAAAATAAAAACCCGTTATTTCAGCAAAACATCATAATAATAATTTCCCATTCTTCCCTGACCAATTATCCCATTTTTAATTGTACAATAAAGTCAAAATAGTGTAGATAAAAATGAGTAGAACTGTTTCTTCATGCTAAAACTACAAAAATAGTCACAAAACGCGTAATACGTGGTAAATAGACCAATATTCGACTTCAAATACAAAAGTATACAAAAAGGAATATCTTTCCGTCAAGTCTCTGGTGATGGATAGCTGGGGATAAACCGGCTCATTCACCCCATCCAAATCCTTTCCTTTCCCATGATCCCATAAAAAAATAGGCCTACCAATTGGAAAAGACAACAAGGACCCGTGACAAGACACCCGTATATTTAAGATCCAAAAGGAAAAGGGAGAAAAAAACAAAGCAAAAAGAGTCCCAAATATTATCCAAAGAAATAAAGCCAATACGTCCAACAGTGACACCCCAGAGTCGGCCTACTCCACAGACACAACCTTCTCAACATTACATCAATTTCCCTACACAAACAGAGCTGCTGCTGCTATCGAAATACGGATAAATTCATTTCAGATGAATGTGCGGTAAAGGCAGAGAGGGTAATATCCCCAGACTGAAACGAACTAGGCTATGCGAGTGACAAAAAGGTTGGCAAATGCATTGAGCGGGACCAACGTAGGGGGGGTGGAGAAAAAAAGCGGGGGCGTGGGGAAAAGTTATTGGGCAGGATTTTGTCCAAAAGGAGCTCGGGGAAAGAATGGTTTAAAGTAGATTTAAGTCGGATTCAAGACTCCTCGATTCCGGGGTTTGGAAGAGGGGGGTCGCGAGTGACTGACTGCACTCAGCGTCGAGTTAAGCAGCGGGGGTGCGTGCGGGGGTGGTGGTGTTTTGCCAGAAATGAAGCCCCATTGTCTCATTTCCTTTCGCCCTTCATATAATACTTCATTTCGTTTTAAAAGCGGATTTTTCTTTTTCCCGCGCGCCTGTTTTCCCGCTTCCCCCCAAAAACCCACTTTAACTTATTTCCGAACTAACTCTCTTATATTTACGACGTGGTTTACCATTCGAGACATTTGCAGTTGCAGTCTCCTTAAGCAGACGATGTTAAATGCCCCCCTTCTACCCAATAAAAAAGCATCAGTTTACGCGAAAATCAGTTCACGTGGTGCAAAAACAAAGACTATAAATTAGAAAGAGAAAAGTATGCGTGGACTGTGCAATTATAAAGAGTACATGTTAAAGAAGTATTTATAGGAATACCTTAATTTCACTTCACTTCCCTAATGGCGTTTGCCTATCTTTAAACAGTGCTTTAAAAATTCAAGGTGACCTTGACATACCCGAAACAAACCCGGATATCCTAAAGTTTTACGTCGCAATACGCCTACCGATTTTAAAAACAGTGATAAATGTAGAAAGACCTTGATATACTACTATCCTAATTTGCCATTGCTTGCGCATATCATATCACTGTTTTTGTCTCAACAAAGCATTCTCTATCTCTCTACCTCATGCAGTTTTCCCATCCAATACCGTGTTTGTCACGCGGTTTTACCTGGGAATTTGGCAACCATGACACCACTTGGATTCGATTGCGCGTCACAATTTAGATGGGCTGTACTTTACCGGTACTTGTAGGAGGGGAGAGAAAGGGTTGGTGGGATGGGCATCCAATGAAGGGATGAAATTAATCCTAGTATATTAATGGTGCTGGGTGGAAAACTAGTCAGGTTAGTTGCAGTGGGGGCATATATACACACGTGAATACCATATAAGGATCCTCGCGAAAGGGGTACGTCGCGGAGAAAAAGGGTTGAATCTCATTAAACACGACAAAGGTCAATTAAAATCGAATCTCCGAAAGCAGCATGCAAGGTTGTATGTTACATACGGCATGTTTCCAGAGTTGAGTTAGGTTTGTACATTCGCGTTGCTGGGTGCGGTACCCTCTTAATCAGTCAATTAATCGAGATTATTTTCTTATTAAGAGAAAAGGATTGGGCATGCAGAGCTCCTCCTTAATGAGCCTTGCTAACTTTGCAAAAGCTTTGCAATTACAAAGGCCTAGGTGATGTGTATAAAGAGAGAGGTAAAACAGAACAGAAAGAGAGAGAGAGAAGATGGAATAAGAGATACCATTTATCAAGTTCCTTAGCAAATGGGGTTTTTCCCCTTTTTTTGGGGTAAATTATACAATGATTATCGTGGCTTTGGAATCAAAGTTGCATGGTGGGAAAACTACAAAAATTACAAGAAGATTTTCGGTGAAGCAAAAATGACGGGGGTGGGGTTAGTCACCATCTTGGGTTATTATTTCCCTGGCGCCCAGAAGCACCGTCCGCTAGAGGCAGTGCGAGTAGTGAGTGAATTCCGGGTGAACTCCGTCTGGCGTTGCCTGTACAAATAACCTAACCTAAGATAGCCTCCGAATAACTTAAATTTAACTACTTCGAATAATCTACTTCAGTTAAGCCTAACATTGAAGACATTTCTTCAAGTTCTGACGTGACGACCCAGAACCCGGCGTCGTCAGTTTAGCTATCAAAATAATAAATAACGGATAGCGGAAACTGAAAGTAAGAAGGAGAGGAAAAAAAATAACTGTACAATTTCAGTCGGGGGTAGCTAAGCTAACGCGCCGTGAAGAGAAAAATCGAGGGAAAGTGTACGATATACAAAAAGAGAGAAAAAAAAGTGAAAAACTCTGACGATACATCCATGGCGTCCAACCCAAACTCCTACAAATTCAAGAGTCAATACCAGTTGTAAAAGAAACCAGAGTGGAATACCAAGCGGATTAATACCAAATATAAAACGGCGTATATAAAAAATAGCCCCGGTTTAAGCTAAAGTAGAGATATTTTTCAAAGACTTTAGGCTATAGGTTTCGAGTTCTATAAAGGGGAGTTAAGGGCTGATCGGAGTTTTAGAAAATAGTAGTGACTAGTCTTTCGTACTCGTGTCGAGTCCCAGCTGGCACCATCCACGTTTAGCTTTTAGATCCGGACCACTTCACGCCTATTAAAAAAAGAGCCCAGAGAGGAGATGGAGGGGCAAAATACCCAGAGAGGGAAAAAAAACTGTTTGTTTAAAAAGAGAAAGTTTTGATCGGCTCCTTTATTACCAAAAATGCTCCTTTAGTAGTAAGTTAACCTATCTAAAAAAAACTCTGTAGACAACCGGGATAAGCCATCCACCAGGCGCCAAGCAACCCATGTATTCCCTACCCAGCCCCTGTAAAAAGGGTTTCACCCAATGTACAAATAAACCTTTCGGAGAAGAAAACTTTCAGGGGACAATATAAAGTTTCCCATTAAAATCGTTTATAAAAATAAACTTTCTTTCCCCTCTATTGAATCTCACGTTGTCGTAAAACCGAATAAAATAGAGAGGTTAAGAAAGGTACACTTTCTTGACGTTCGAAAACCATTTCTTCACAAGTATGTCTGGTTTGCTTAACCTCTCCAATATACGTGTGGCAAGGGGATGAGAATACGGTAAACGCGGGGAGCGTTGGAGCATCGCGTTTTGCCGAACGCCAAGGCTTAAAATGGCACGATGGGGATGCTAACCAATCAAGCAAAGACAACGTCGAGGTAACGGGGAATGCAGAGCGCGGCGGAGAGAGAGAGGACGAAGGGAGTTCAATTAGAAGACTAATAAATAGCCCCCCCTATAATTAGGAATAAATCTAAACTGGGCCGCTTCAAGCTCCGTCGCTTCGCTTCTAGGCTAGCTGCTCCAGTCATTTATGGCGGGAAAAGACACGACACGTGGGTGTGGGGAGAGAGAGAAAAGGCGGGAAAGAGTTTGTCCTTCTAACCAAACCAACGCGCGCGCCCTCTCTCCCTTTTCTTAAGTAAATAGAGGAAATTTCACGAAAGAGCGAATCGAATCAAGCCCCCCCCCTACCGTTGGTATTTGCAACTATGGAATATATATATAAAATACAAATACTTTCCCCTAATAGAATTGTAGCAATAGCGCTTTATGCCATCTTTCCTTTACATAATAACACAGTCAAAGGCGGGGCGTTGCTATTACTGATATACTCGGGATTCGCAAAATGGAACTATACGCTACATAAATCTAAATTAGCTACTTTTCCTATCTCTATATTTGTTTAAATAAATTTGTTTACACTGTTGAAGCGCACGTCGAAATAAATAAATAATTAAATAATACCGTAATACAGAAATTAATAAACGGATGAATCATAATAATAATAATATTCCCTGAAATTCAATATTTTCCCAAATTTCCCTAACGAATTCCGTAAACTTAAGAGGCGACAAAAGCCACGGAATTTTCAGAACCGAATTCCCAGACTTTTCCAGGTTTTCCCTGACCTTTTTAGGCCGAAAGTGTAAATGTTTACAGCACGTTTTAAGTGTTTATAATTAAATAAAATCTCTACATTAAGTTTTTCAATGTAATTATTGCACCAAAATGATTAAGAAACATTTTAACTATAAATAACAGTAAGAGATATTTTTAATATACAGTTTCCCAAAAATAGACTGATTGTCAACGCCTCTTGGAGACTGAGACCAAAAATAAGTCCATCTTTCAAAGACGGGTCTCATTCTAGTGGAAGATTTAATAGCCATTTTGAATTAGACGTAATTCCGGGTAAACTGTCTCAAAGTTTGCGTAAAGCAAGCAACCTGGGCACCGCGATGGTAAGTAGGAATAAGGTAGGGGGGGGGGCGTGGACTCGGTCTTAATCGTCAACGATCCTTAATAAGGAAAGAGACACACACACACGGAGAGAGATATCTTAAGCCTTGGCTATACACCGCCTGCACCTCCTTTAAAATTTGGGGGTTGCAAGCAAGACGACGCGCGACGCTGAGTGTCTTGACGCGTATATTTATCCGTCTGGTTAATCGCTGTAAACAAAGGAGGTAGGTAGTGGAAGGAGAGAGGGGGCGAGGGAGACCATTGGATATATTTGGAAGATGGAGAATTCCAATTGCCCAAATAATTGAATCCCTTAATGGATGAAACTCGCTTTAATCCTATAACAGTCGGCAATATACGCCCACCTCCTCTTTTATATATATATTTTGCCAAACATTTCAATGCTAAACAGTTTTAAGTTGAAATTCTATCAAATTCAATCTATCAAGATGACGTTTCACGATCACGAGTCAGATTAAATCATCTTTCGCGATAAAGTGACACGTTTAAGACGTTTCAATTGAATATTACTTCAGGAAGCCCAGCCCAGTCAAAAATTTAAATTCCTTATAGGCCTATGAAAAATAGGTATTTTTTTTTCCGAATTATGGGATTTTATAGGAGAAAAAAATTCTCAAATATATTCCTTTCTTGCCTTTAGAAAAATTAGAAAAAAATAAATAATTGGATTTTAATTGAAAGAGAAACTTAATTAAAATATATGCAATTTCGGTGTCTATAGTCAAATGTGATCTCGATAAAACAGCTAACTAAATTTAGATAAATTTAATGCTAAACTACACGAAAAATTTGACAAAGTAAAAAAACATAGAAAATGTAAGACCTTCCATCAAATTATAGGATAATATAGGCCTTTTTAAAAAAATTATAGGAAAAATATAAGACTTTTCATGAAAATATAGGATAATATGGGACAGGTTCAAAAATATAGGATTTCATAGGAATTGCCAATTACAATTCGTCTATTTACTCTTAGAAGCACGATACAAAAATTAAAACGTTAAATTTTTCTAGTTACTACCTTACTCCTGATTCAGAAGGCGGGCCATTTAGGGTTGGAGGGGGGCGAAAAGGGGGTCATAGGGGGTATATGGCGCAACAAATTCCATTGTTTAGACTTAAAAGACATATATATATATATATATATTATCTAGCGCTATAAAATTTAGATGGCTGAAAAGTGCGAGAACGCGAGAGCGAGAGGCCCGCGTTAATTCACTCTGAGAGTCAATATTGATGAAACTGACAACGGCACTCTTCCAAGAGATTAACTCGATAAGTTTTAACACAATTTGCCCAACTTTTCCATACCCATTTACCTTTTCCGAAAGCTAGCTATAGTCGCCAAGATAATAAAGGTGTGTGTATGTGGGGGGGGGGCTACAAAGGATGCTTCGCAAAATATGCATATATCTAGCGCAATGCACACTGTGTCCTTATTAGCAGAAGGTGGCGCCACGTGTTGTCCTTACCCTTACCCTTTCCCCCTAAACTTCTATTTAGCTATCTAGCTCCATTAGCGAGTGAGAGAATGAGAGAGAGACGAAAATATTCAATTTCGAAACAAATTTTCCCAAAAATGGAAGCTAATTTACCTAAATTCTTCTTTCACGTATAGATTTTTGATGCGGAAAACGGTTAAAGAGGAGGTGAAACATGAAAAATATATGGTTTTCAATGTTGGGATAGAGAAAATTAGCTATAACTGCAGTACATGCAGTATTGTCAGAACTTAAATAAAAACTATGTATAAATGAAGTTTTTATTTGACACTACCATAAGCAAATTAAAATAACAGAGCCTAACTTAATTAATTAGGTTCCATTTTTATTAGCTATGAACCCAAATAAAAATCAATTTAATTAATTTCCATTTCACCCTCCCTTTAATGCCAGATGTTTCAAATAAATGAATACCTGTTACGATTACGAATGAGTCCCATCCCATCTTAAACTCCCGCTGCGATTTTTCGAAATTATTACTTAGTTTTGATTTTTCTTTAAATTATTTCAAATATTGAGAAATATATATATTAAATCTAATCATCATTATGATTGCAATCGGTATCCGAGGGGTTAACCACTCCACATTTAGGCCTAAATATTTTTTAAAATAAAACCCTAAATAATTCTAAACTGTCATACTTATCTGTATTAATTTACTTATATTTAAATTAAAACACTGAAAAATATTCAAAGGCGAACCCTCTCTCTGTGTGTACGATTATATATTTTAAATTATTTACGTGTGTGTATTAGTCAGCTAAGGCCTAGCTCCTTACGACGTGAAAGGGTTAAAATCGCGTAATCCCTTTTAGTTTATATAATATGGAAACCCTATCTGGCCATGAATCTAAATTTTTCTCATAAAACAGAAAGAAGGAAAAAGAAAAAATGTTCTTATTATGCAAAACAAGATTGGACTGGAGAAGGAAAAAAAAATATTATGAAAAATTCTCACCCCTTTAAACACTTCATAAAAGCAAAAGCGCTACTAATCGAAAAATATATATATATATTGGCTACGGGATGAAAAAGAAAATCCTTAATCCACTTTCAAAATAGGATCTGTCTATACTCTATAGGCTTTATAATATATAGGGAATTTAGGCATGGTGATATCTCACCCGGAGAATGCAGTAAAGGGATAGTTTATCAGTGGGATCATTTGGTTGAAAGGGATGGTGAACTGCACAGTTGAATAAGAAAATAAAATAAAAAATATTCCTAATAATTTGTATTTTCCAGATTTTCCCTGACTATTTTCAATGATTTCCCTGACCTTTTTAAGCCAAAAATTGCCAATGTTATGAGTTACGTCAAAATATAACTCTTCAGATTATATTTTAAAACTAATTTGTTGTAAATCCATGAATATATTCCGACTTTTCCTCAAAATTCTAAAATTTCATAAAATTCCCTGAATTTTACAACAAAATTTTTAAATTTCCTGACATCTGACAACCTTAAATTAATAAAAACCAGATATAACGTTTCCTTTATCAAAACCAATAATAACGAAATACTTCAAAAAAAAAAAAAATATAAAACAATTTAATTTAAATTTCGTTCACCTTCCCTTGAATTCAAAATAATCCACCAACCATACCATCCCATCCCAAGTTCCTCTCACCCTACAATTTTAAAACGAGAGCCTAGGCCTAGTATGAAAATCCTGCACTAAGCTCAAAATACCAGACATGAACACAGAGAGAGAGAGAGTGAACCAGCCCGTACCAGGAACCTAAAATACCCAAGCCAACCAACCACCTTTTCGATGATACGGATGAGTCATGGATGCAATGTTTAAAAAATATTGCCGCTTCCTATTGTATTGTGTTACGGACGGTAAGGCGACATCACATGAGCCGCAGAGGGATAATGCCCGGGCCCCTATTGTTTGGAAATTGGGGACCCACCGAGACCCCGAGAGACTAGACTGGGCCATTTGCATACTAGGCCTTGGCGGAACCCTTAAAGGTGGGGGGGGGGGAAGCTTGGGGCAGGGGGGTTGGGTTCACGCGCAACTGGCATTGCATACAAACGGGCACAGGGATCGACATTAAAAATAATGAAAAGGATAAATAGAATAATAGTTGAAAAGAGGGAGAAGATGGCTAGGTCTTAGTTAGACAGGAAAAATAAGTTAGGCTTAGGCAGCTTAGGTGTATTCCTCAAGAATCGGATGCTGCACTGCAATGTTAATTCTTACCAATCCCAAATAAAATAATTAAAAAAAAATATATTAACTCACCAAAAATCAAAGTTAATTCTTACCCATGCCAAATAAAATAATTTAAAAAATTATAAATTCACCGAAAAAATTAATGTTAATTCTAACCCATCCCAAATATAATAATTAAAAAAAATTATAAACTCACCAAAAATAAAATTAATCAGATATTTTCCGGTAACAGATGAATCCTCCTTTGATCACAAAATACGGGCATTTCAAACGTAGCTGTAATCGCTAATCTAGCTTAATTAGCTGAAATCGCTAATCTAGCTTAATTAGCTGTAATCGCTAATCTACCGTAACGGCCGTTTTTTCAAATTTTCGAAATTTATGTAGGGGCAATATGGGGTTTACTCCTGTATTTTAAATACTAATTTAGATCGGTGAAGGAATTTTAGATTTTTTGTTACTAAAACGAAGAACAACACTTTTTCTGTAAATATTAAGCTGGAATTCTTAAAATATTATAGGTTTAAGCTAAATAAAATCCGAAAATGAGAGTTTTAATTGTTAGAATAATTTATTTAAGCCTCTTTTAAGTTATAAGTGTTATAGTATAATCCAAATTTACCAGTTAAACTGCAATTAACTTAGATATTAGTTCTAAATTCTTTCAAAATGAACCTAATTTGATATTTTTTTTCCAAATTAACCAATAAAGTCGATATTATAATCATTTGATATTAAATTAAGATATATGATGCATTATATTAAAAGCATAATTTAACCAAGGGTTAAAATAACTATTGATTCACCTTGACACATATCCTATTTCAATTTTCCACATAATAAAAACCACTAACACCAAAGGTACACACATGACAGTGCACGTGCCAGTGAGATAATCCTAATCCAGGGGCTATATTTTACTTTCCCGCCATCCATCCAATATTGGTGGATCACCAACCAACGCGATCCTAATACAACAGAGACAGTAACACCACAAACCCCATATACACAAACACAGGCATACATACACTGGGAAGACAAGATGTCAAAACAGAAACACTCACCCATGATTCCAATATTCCACCAGGCAAGCAAGCCTTGGGGGTCGTTGGGTCGTCTATTATGGAGCAACTGTGTGACTCAGGTTCAAGCTGGGGTTTTGATCCAAAATCCCCTATGGGCAAATTCCGTCCTATGTAGATTGAACTGTTGTCTGTCTAAACGATTTCAAATACCAAACGCAGAAGTTACGCGTTTGTCTCGAATCTCGATGCTTTGTATTAGTAATCATCATTGTTGACAAGGAGGAGGGTTCCGGGGCACTTGTCCCTATCGCAAGCTGGTCCTCTCAGGCAGTTACATCAGAGACGTGGAGAGGCAATATGTCTTACAGCATCCGCTAAAATAATTTAAAGTCTATTAATAACTTGAGAGATCGAAATTAATACTTGGAATATGTTTGTTTATGAAATTGATATTCAAATGAATTCGTGCATAAATTAGGCTTTAAATTAGAGAGATTAAGCTAACTTGAAATAATAACTGATAACATTAGTCTTTAAAGTGTACTTTATAATTTAAATACTTATATTTTAATCGCGATTAAATTTAGGGGAATTTTTTTAATCTCTAATCAAAATCTAATTCATTACGAATTACGACAAGAAACCAATAGATGGATCTATGAATAATTAACAAAGGGATTCTGTTTAATGTAAGTTTATATTACACAGTATATTACAAGGATTTAATATATAGAAAAAAAGCTATTATATAATTAAAAATATTCGTAAGACATTTTTTTTTCAATTTGAATTTTGCGCGCTTTCTAGTACGATATCTCCATCTATCGACGGATTTCTCAGGACCTACAATTTAAATTCCTTAAACTTCCATTCCAAACTAAGATCTTACAATTTAAAAAAGAAATAATCAGACTTGGAAAAGGCTTAACAAAACTCGCCTGGAAATCTTTTTCACGTCAAGAAAAGTCTCCGAGATAAGGAAAAGTGGGTGTAGAAAAGACGTCATTGGAAACTACTCGAGTAAAGCCCAAAGAATTACACGTAATAAAACCAATCCCCCGTCCCCTTAACCTCCCTTCTCCGTGTAACATGCTATGGCGTCACATCAGCATCTCCCATTGCGCCTCTAGTGGTGGGTGGAGGAAAACTTCATCAGACTCATCAAGAAACAAACCATTCTCATCAGAGTTCTAACTTACAGTTACTGAAGAGTAAAAGAAGAGGGGTTGTAACGGAGAGAAAAAAAATAGGAGCCGCTAAGTTTATCAGGGAAGTAAGGAGGTACAATGTTCCCTACGTTTTCGATAAGGAAGTATATGTTTGACGTGATGCCAACGCTTGTTTTCCCCTGAATTCGGCGCTAGTCGAAGCGAACAGCCCGCAAACTACGATCCAAATGATTGCCTAAACGTCGTAAATCGATGAACTCGAGTTTTGTAGAAGCTTGGTTAGTCCATTATTATAGTTTAATGATTTTAGTCTATTGACTTCAGTCTACTATTTCAGTCTAATGTTTAAAATCTATTTATTTTGGTCTACTGATTTCAGTTTATGTTTATAATCTATTCATTTTGGTCTACTGATTTAACTCTCCTGTTTATAATCTATTTATTTTGGTCTACTGGTATTTGTCTAATTAAATATGTCTACTGATTTCAATTTATTTATTTTAGTCTGCTGACTTCAGTTTATCAATTCATTTTAGAATAGTTTCTAATTAAACAAACAGATAAATAAATAAAATAGACTTAAAAGTTCCATTCTGAAACCAACTTAATTCCTCAAACAGAACACTCTCCTTAAAACTTTTCCTCCGAAAATAAACTTCTCCAATTTGAGTACTTGTACCCTTTTAGCTCTGAGCATTGTAACGACACGCTAAAAGGTGTTAGATGTAAAAAAGTGGGAGTGGGGAAGTTCATTTCCGGAAGTCACCGCGCGCGCTATCAGGATGGGATCGGAGTAAAAGGATGGGGGATGAGGAGGAGAATGTAAAGCTAAAAGAGAGGATGGAGATGAGAGAAGAGAAAAGGCAGGGATGGGATGGATCATCGCGCGTGCCGGGCTCCCCCCCCCTCCTCCGGGAGGAGGCTCGAGAGATTAGCTCCATTCTATACTACCATCTAAATAAAGGGAAGCGGAAAAGGCGGATGGGATGAACACGATGCTCGTGTAGGAATGTTTGGGACAATTTCTACAGTAGCTAGGTTCCAAGAAAGCGGACCGAGGCTTAGCTCTAGCATCTATAATCTATAGTTCTAGTCCATAGCCAATATTCTTCCAGGCCTCTACACGTTCTTTCT
This sequence comes from Phalangium opilio, assembly GCF_054372755.1. Lineage (NCBI taxonomy): Eukaryota > Metazoa > Arthropoda > Arachnida > Opiliones > Phalangiidae > Phalangium > Phalangium opilio. Next base: position 2,265,817 of record NW_028324147.1, on the reverse strand, counting down.
TCAACTTGAATTAGTTCTGTCTCTAAAGTGGGGTCCAGTGAATCCCCTACAAGGTGACTTTCCTCCTGAAACCAAATCTGGAGTTCCTAAGGAAAGACACCTTGTAGGGGATCCACTCAATCCACGATTTACTTCAATGGGGATCCAGGTTGTCGTCTTCAAGACCTCTACCGTTTGAATTGCCACAGCTCTTACGCGACAGTTTTCCGTTTTCACTCTGACCTCAGTGGACTGGTCAATGGTGAATGCAATATCGACTACAACTACGGATGTCCTGTAGCCAGCCAAGAGTCGAGTTTGAATAGGAAAGGCGCGGGTTTCAAATTGAATTAGAGAAGAACGTGATGAACCTAAGAACGCGGGCCATCAGTATGGGCGAGCTAGGAAAGATTGGCGAGCCGTTGCGCGATGCATGCTGGGCGTTAGGGAAGGCTAATTTCGGGCGCAACCCGGTCATTACCATTTATATCGGTACTCGCGGAATGTATAAAGTCCGGGCAACCTTACCAACGTACTTACCTATAGTACTGTTCCTACTTAGCTTATTACCTAAGATTATATAAGTTTGTGGCGGCAAAAGTTTCTTTTTTAAGAGTTATTTTCATATTCAGCATTCTTGTAACGTCATGTACAATGCCGTGCATTATGAAATTACATAGCAAAGTGTAAGTAGACATAGCTTTAAACATTCCACGGTGTAATTTCACCAACTATAATCATCCTATTTCTAAAATTAAACATTCCAGATTACTAATTTTGAAGATTACGCTAATTAACAATCAGTAATTATTCCCCTAAAAGTTCTAATTTAACATAATTATCTAAACCCAAACTTACATGAAAGTTGAGAAGTAAAAAGTCGTTAAGCCTATTTCTGGACTAATTTTAACTATTAAAATAATAAATAACAATAAAATCTGTCTCACGGCACGTCTAACACGACATTAGCACCATTTTTGGGCAAGGAAAGGTACGATGAAAAAGCCGTTTTACTTTAAATTTGAAAAAACTAAATTAGGCTTAACGAGTTTGAAAAAATATTATAGACAGTCTCAATCACGCGCCAAAATTATAGACAGTCTCAATCACGCGCCAAAATTATAGACAGTCTCAATCACGCGCCAAAATTATAGACAGTCTCAATCACGCGCCAAAAATTATAGACAGTCTCGATCACGCGCCAAAAATTTAAAACAGACTAGATCACGCGCCAAAATTATATAAAGTCTCAATCACGCGCCAAAAATTATAGACAGTCTCGATCACGCGCCAAAAATTTAAAACAGTCTAGATCGCACGCGCCAGTGAAATTCTATACTCTTTTTTTCCCGCGCTTTAAATTTTTGATTATCATTATGTCATATTCCATTCGTTCTTTTAGGTTTTAATATCGTAAAGAATATGAACTGTTCGTCATCGCAAAAATGCGTAAGAGATTGGCTATTCCACGTATTTTGCATTAAAATAGTTTATTACGATAGCTCGGCGTTGGATATCCTATAAGCCGGAGCGTTTTTGAATCGTTTCCCGTCACGGTTCCAAGGGATTATCCGCGATGGCACCCTCGTGCGCAAGGCATTATGGGATAGAAAGAACCCTTATACGAGGGGTAAGACGCTGTTAAAGTAATTATGGGTGTGAAAATCATTTTTCGAGTTCAAATCAGAAAGACGATAGCTGATATTAATTAATTTAGAACATAACCTTAGAAGGAGTTGAATTTAACATGCATAAAACAGGTTTACTATGGGAATATTTTATTACCCATTTCAAGCGTGCATTCTTTTATAAATTACGTGAAATTTTCGCCATATAGTTTTTAGCAAGTTATGAAAATTTCATTTGACTTAAAGACTTTGGAACCGTAACCGTTCCAGGTTGTTCAGGACACGTATATTATAAGAAACACCAGCCTAGCAACTAATTCCTACCATCTTCTTCAAAATACAAGGTCAGAGGTCAAACAAATCCGGCGTGTTTTACCCCTCGATTCTTTTCTCTCTCTTCTTTTTTTTATGGGATTCGCCTGTTGGTGTTTTAGGGTTCGCCGAGGGTGTCGGAGATTTAAGCAAAGGGGTCAAGAGGTCGAGCGGCCGGCTGAGGGGAGATAAAGAGATTCCTGACTAGAGATCGAGCCATAGCGCGTGAAGTCACTAGCTGTATGTATGTTGCACCCAGCGCTACCATAAAGTGCCTATGGATGGTTCCGGACGGTGATTTTCTGACTCATCCCGCACCTACCACGAGACTAGTCCACGAGAGCAGCTCGCTCGATCTATGATACGGGGATCAGCTATCCTTGTGTCCAACTGTAATCCTGTACCCGACTCAACTGCATTTTTGGCAGGATTTGAGTTAATCACTAGATGAACTGTATAAAAGGGACAATAGACGTAATATGCAAATTCATATTCAGCCTCGAATGCTTAAACTTCACGTTAACGTATTTTTAATTAAAGCTCGAGATACAACGAAATGGTTTATCTTCAGATTGTCTAGAACCACGTGGTTTGTTTTAATTATTGTTGCCAGAAGTATACAATATTTTTCTTAGAGAGAAGTGTACCATTGTAACATGATTCTTCCCAACATCATTTTACATTTATTATAGCAATGTTACAAAACCGAATCACATACGCGATAAATTGTTCCCTCATCATTACTCATTTATTAAGTATAATTATTTCGCCTGGTATATTGCCATAGGCAAACCATATTAATAAGTTACCTAATATATTTTTGCTAGAATATATTTATTATACATTATCTATATATTAAAAGTTAACGCATGCGCCGCCGCGGTGTATATTAAACCCTGTATGTATGTATATTAAAAGTCAAAAAATATTTAAATTTAAGGGACGAAGCACCACAGCCACGTCATTCTTAAAAAATACGGTGCATGGGTGTGGGGGCGTATAATTTTAATCAAGTCTACCGAAGCGAAAAAAAGGCCAATTTAAATATTCATAATCTCTTTTTCGCCTCTTTTAAATTTACCCCCAGCATCCTGATGCTGCGTGATATACTGCGTCCATTCAGCTGTTACGAGTAAAGTTGATAGTGGACTTCCATATAAATTTACCACATACCTCCTACTCCTTATAAATTCGTCGGAACTACATGGACAAACTTTTGATTTTCTGTATTTTTTCCTATTCCGAAACGAATTTCCCAGTTGGCTTTGAAACCTTAAAACAGCGCGACATACAAGATATCGGATACTTTACAATGGTTCCTGATTTAAAACCAAGGACCCTGTTAAAATTTCGTTGATGTCCTCTTCGATATACGGCTCCAAAACCCGGTTTTGCTGCTTTTGCAAGACCATTGGTCTGCCAAGAGACTCGTGCAAGAGGCAGTTCAGTTAGAAAAACTAAAATTTCCTCGTCTCATGCGTTTTCTTCAAGATTTTTATAACGTGTCCGACACCTCGGATATAAGAGTATTAAAGAGAAGAAAAAAACCCGGGGAATCCAATGCATCATCGGAACGTCAGTTACGTCACTGAGCTTGATCCCGCGTCCGATGAACCAAATAAAATTGGGCTATCCATGGCCATGGTCAACCGCGAGACGTCCTATCTCACTCCCTCCATAACCACCAAAATGTCAAAAAGTTAGACCTCGGACCACTGGTTGTCGGGCACCCCCTCCATCAGTTTGCCAGAACGGTGATGTGAGGTCATCCGTCCAGGGTCACGACCTTTATCATGCCAGATGCATCATACGGGTGTCGGCCAGACTGGGAACCTCAGTGATGCTCCAGTCAAGGATTAAAGTTTTCCAATGAGCGAGATACGCCAAAATCGTTCTGGTTTCTGAACTGTCAGTTTTGTTATTGACAAAGGCTTAACATCGGTAAATGATGCTCTAGAGGCATTTTTTTGGGGTTTCTTCAAGGGATACTTGCTGATAATTATGTAACAGCGTGTCTTAATTGCACAGACTAAATAAAAAGATGGACTGCAAAACCGAGTGTAGGACTTCAATTGTCGCTTGTCGTTCTCGAACTAGCTCGAGCTGTAAGCCTCTAGCATTATAATAATGACCTTATGTTGTCTCTAGCATTATTAAGAACAACTTTCTTGGAAACCTGGATAACAAACTTTATTGTCCCTTTAAGTGTATATCCCATAAGATGTGATGAAACGTATTTCATCAACTCAACTTGAATACCTCCATAATATTAAATCCTACCTCGATAAATAGAAAAAGATAGAGTGGTGGTGCCGTAAGAAAAAGGTTTTACAAAAGATTATCCGACTTTAGCCCGAGGACTCTCGAGAAGAGAAAGGAGAAAACAAATTTCCCGTTATTTACGATTGTAAATTCCACGTGAAAGAAATAAAGAAGAAGAAAAGGTGGTGGGGAAAAGGACTATATCTCTATTGGTTCACCGTAAATAAGAATCGCTTAAGAGTTCTTATTTCTTAGTGTTAAATAGAACTTAGGGGAAGCATTATCAATGGAGTACGTTTCCATTTGGGATGAATTGAAAGGAGAGAGGTGAAGATGTGAGAGGAAGGAAGGAATTCAATCTAACCCCGATAGAAAGAAAATAAAAGAAACAAATTTCCTTTTCTTTTAAACTTTTCAACTGAAGTTCCTCCCTTACTTACTTACCTACCTACATGAAGAACCTATTATAAACTTAAGAACGTTTGAATAGCTGTAGATATCGTGCGGACAAGTTAGGGAGGAAATTTCTCTAGCCCCTTGTGTGGAAGGCAGCGTTGCATCATGGGAATTCTTTGGGAATAGTGAGAGGAAAAAACCTGATATCATATTCCGAGTTTATCCTTAAACTTTCTCAGAACTTAAATGGGTTCTTAGTTACCTTCGCTCCAGACAAGAGTAAAAAAGAGAAAAAAAATCCAAAAGCGTTGATTGGCAAAGACTTTTTTCTTGCTCTTTTTCTACAGTTTATTTTAAAAAGCAAACAAAAAGAATGCTCCTTTTTTAAAAGTAGGTTTTATTGTCCTAGCTAGTTTCAAATTTACTTCAAATGAAGGTGAATTTAGATACTTCGGTTCTCTATAAGATATAGTGAAATCCTTTGAATATCTCATAACCCTTTTTCCTCTCATTAAAACGGTACTAAATAATTTGGGTTACGACAAATAGGAATTGAGTAAATAAGCAAATTAATAAATTCAAAACAGATCATTCTCCTTAGAAATAACATTGCAAACTATATAACTTCGAAATATCATATACCTAGCGAATTTCCATTGAAAATACCAAGGGAATATCACCGGTAGGGTGCGTAAAAATATATTCCAATACAATTTACTGAATTTATCCCCCCTTTTGTGAATAAAGAAATGCACTGCAAATGCTGATTTCGAGACGGACTGCAAATTCAGAGTCTAGCAACGAAATTTCATTAGAAATTCAACAAGGTTACTTCATTATCACGCATTGAAGGCGCTCGAGACAGATATAGGGAGAAAAAAAATCTCCCGTCAATTTTTTCCCGCCTAAAGAAGTCCCGCTTTCTTCGATGTTAAGCCTAAATTTACATTGTTTCAAAGTAGGTCTTGGAAGCGGTGAATAGGCAAACATAGGTGAGATCATATTATTACTTTTTTTCGTGAGGGAGAGACCAATTCAAGGTTTAGACGAAATTGGTTTATCTAAGGTTCTAGAGCAGGGTCTACATGATGTATTTTGATGTTAGTAATCAGGGGACTAAGCCTCGTTACGTGTACTGATCCATCACGAAGATTGAATCTTCGTGTAGCTCTGACTTCTTATCTCGTAATAATATTTCAAAAATAATTTTCGGTCTACAAATAAATCCCTAAAATAATTTATTTTCAGTCTCCAAGTACAGTCTCAATTAATATCGAGCTACGAAATAATTCCCTAAAATAATTTTCAGACCCGCAATAAATTTCCAAAAACGCCGAACTTGAAAAATATCCACTAAAATCATTACCACCTCAAAAAAAAAAAAAAAAACCAAAATAATTTCCAATAAATAAAAAACAAATCCTAAATAACTGAAACATTTGCATAGAAAGAAATAAGATTCCCTTATCAATCGGTTACCCCAAAAATAGTATCAAAAATAGAAAAAAAAGGGGCAGAAAAAATCCATACATCCGAAATACATCTATAATATATGCCCCATCCTCCAATATTTTTGGGGGTAAAGGGACCCCACCACTCTCCAATATCGTTACGCGCCTGAACACAGCGCCAAGTACCCTTCTTACCATGCCCCAAACCCCACCAATCATACAATCTTAGCAAGAGTGTTATTAGCGTTAGTTTTACCGCCCCCCGCCGATTTCGACCCCCAAAAGACATTTAGGCCCCCATCCTGGGCCCCCATCATTTCCCGACCGGGGAAAAAAGGAGGGAAAAGTAGCCAAAGGTATATATCAGTACACGTGGCAAGTTAGGGGGTCTAAAGGGGGGGGCTGGATGTAGCTAGAGCTTGCAATAAGCATTTTATTCCCGAGGTAATGGAAACCCCCAGGGGAATAAAAAATAGGAGAAAAAGAGGGAAATACCCGGGCCACCCCCCAAAAAATGGCCAATCTTTCATTTTCGGCAGTTCTTATCGTTCCTATAGTCAAAATTATTCACCCCGCCCTGCCAATGAGTTAGGAAACGGCTTGAAAAATACGAGCCCCCGCCAAAAACAAGCTGGAAATTCCCTGAAAGAATTCCATGAAATTTCACGAACGTTTCCAGTCAGATTTTTCATAGTTTTCCTTAACCAATATAACTATTAACTTTATAAACAATGATAACAGAAACATTTATCAACAAATCTGGAATTTTTAATTATTCCTTGAATTATCCGTGATATTTCCACATGTTTTTAATTTTACCCTGAATTCTCCAGGATAAGATAAGAATTACGCAATTTTAAATTTCACTAAATTTCCATAGATCTATTTCCAAGAGTTTTCCATGTCATGTAAGAAGACTGCATCACAGGGGTCAAAGCTGGCCATCATTGGGGCCAATTAATCAAACTTTAACTTATTGTCGACCAGCCGAGACAATCATGAAGCCAATAAACCCAAAAACTCTAATTTTCACAGGGTCTAAAAAAGGTAGGGCGCGCTTTTCTTAATACATTGATCGGGAATGTCGTTGATTTATACTCGGAGTGAAACGGAAGAAATACGTCAGAGAGAATGTAGTCGTTTTCTTCCCGTACTAGGGCATATAGATTCTTCGGGGTCAGGGGTCAAGGTGATTAGAGCTTTAGGTAAGACCAAGGGAAGTAGAGGAGGGAGGGTATGTGTGTGCATTTTGTTCTAACTACTAAGGGGGCTCGTCAGAATCGACTAGACTATAGCGTACTGTACACCTTAAGATAAGTGGCAGTGTATCTGTATTTTATATGATTGACCGATCACTATGAGCACTATATAGTTGGGTATTTTTTCCGGTATAGGCCCAGTTTCCGACAAGGGCACGATAAGGTCTTTAGCAATAAGTATTTCATTTACAGGGGAAACTCGTACTGTAATTTAAGCCTTGGTCCGTGTCGAATATTATATTTTATTTAGTTTGAAATATCGTAAGAAATGCTTTCAAACTGATTTTAATCGCTTTACAAAGGTCAAATTGATGATTTTCTAGGGTCAAATGTAAAACTTTATCTTTATAAAATGCAATTTATCTTTTAAAAGTGTAATTCATCTTTAAAAAATGTAATTTATCTTTCAAAAATGTAATTTATCATTTAATTTAAATGCTTTCGAATTTCGTTGTATAATTACAAGTCTAAAAAAGAATTTAAAATAAAGTTGATTAGTTTTCTATATAAATATCAGATGATTAAATAAAATTTAATTCAATTCGGCCTATTCGAATGCTAATTTCAGTACTAGCTTCCAAGTCGCTCAAACACTACAGTGAATATAAAATAGAGGATTTGAATATTTCAAATTTAATTACCGGTTCTTTCACATTCCCCGTTGGTTATCGAAGCCAAAATAAGTCAAAACAATTTATTCACTTTGTTTATTCAAGCGAATTTCTTTAAATTAAAGAAAATAATCACTCCCCTATCCATCCCCGGAAACTAATACTTCCTTAGCATCTTGATAAGTATTTAAAATACAATCCATCATTATGATATAATGGCATTATCATCTAAATTTAGTTAATTTACTGAGGAGCTAAGTGGTTAGGTTAGATTAGGTTATAAATATACCATCCAATCAAAGAAATATTTTACAGGAAGTAATTTAAAAATAGAAAAATCCAAGTTGTTTATCCTGACAATGTAAGAAGTAAGTTGACAAAAAAACAAAAAGGAAATTGGGAGTCAAGTCTAATTTGAATTAGTCTTCTTTTTGAAACTTCCCCGCATCTCTTCCCTCGAGATCTAACCAATCAACAACCCTTTTTCTCTCCTCCATCCGGAAAATGCATCTCTAAACCATCTTCTCTCCATACAAAAATTAAAGCAAATTAAACCTCGCAACACGGCAAACTTAAATTGAGACGAGCCAAAGTTGCATCTAGGCCTATAGCAGTATTTTTTTTTTATTATTCTAGGCCTAACTCGTTTCGTTACTTCCAAGAAGGGGAGACGGAGATTTTTCAATGGGGTAAAAATTAGAAGGAAATTAGATCTAGAAAAAAGTCAGCGAGAGAGAGAGAGAGAGGAGAGAGAGAGAGACCCCCTCTCCCCTATAGGATGCTGAATCGAGGGGCAAGATACTAGCTTAGCTTTAAACAGAGACTAAAGGTACCACGCTTACGTATAGCGACTCAGTTTTCCTATCCCCTATAGAGTTTATAAGATAAATTAAATCATAAGATTAAATTGTAGTGAGTATCCCCTCGGAGACGGAGCTCGCGCGCGAGAAGCAAGATTAAACAAAAAAGCCTTGATTAGAATAACGGGCCGGGCTGGTTTTTCTTTTCTTTGCAAAAAGAGACGAGGCTGTATTTTTTTTTAGTAATCTATTGAAAATATTCAAAGCCCTTCTTGTCTTTAGTTTTCTTGATTAGCTGTATTCTTTTCGTAATCAAGGGGGTCTCCAAACACCACCCCCACCTTTTCTAATAAAGTTTATATAAAAAAGAGGAGGGAATAATCCTTTTCCGCGACTACAAAGTAATTAAATATCTTCTTTATTTTTCCTTTGAAATTTTTTCGGTATTGTGTTCCTTAATAATAAAAATAGACCTTAATGAGTTTGTAGGCCTACTCGCGAATCAAAGTATACTGTGATTAAAAAAAATTATTTAATTAGAAAAATTTGAACAAGAGGTAACTTCTTTGGACTATGGGGATTAAATATAATAGGACACCGTCCTATGGGATTAACTCGACACAATTCTAATTGAATTTTAGATTATTTTTAACTAATTAATTATATTTTACTATATAATATCATTTAATTATATTAAATATAAACCTTAAAAACAGTGTTACAAAATTTAATTAAAATTATTTTGTATTAAAGAGTTTTATTAATAGAAATGAAACCAAATCTAACCAGTTTTCTCATTTTTAATAAATTCTAACACTCCATTTAAATCAAGTTAATTATAAAATTAAATCTTTAATTTAATTAATATATTACTCTAAAAAATAAAATAAAAAAATCTAATCCTGGAATATCATCTTTCTCTCGAACACCAATTCAAATTAACATTTAAATTAACTTAAGCATTAAATATAGGCATTCCGCAAGAGATACTGGCGCTATCTAGGGCATCTCGTAGTTGGTGGTGTTAGAAACAGAACAAAATAAAGATAAATATATCCTAAGATGGAAAAGGAAGAAAAAAAATATATTTTCCGACAAGGGGTTGGGTTGGTTATCGACGCCTCTTGGTTTTTCCCGCTTTTTCTTCCATGCATCCTGCATGGACCACCACGTACTGGCGGCACGACATGGGGTGGTTTTATTTATACGCTTTTCGAAATGGATCTGGACACAGCCACCATAAGAGATAGAGTCTTTTAGAGTAGGATGGGGAAGATGTAGCCAGCCCAAGCCTCCACCCCGCAAACCCCAAAATGAAGAGAAAGCTACCGTCTTTTCACGACTGTCCATTGAAACAAACCTAATACGTAAAGATACCGAAGGAAGGCGTAGACTTCAACGCCTAATTCTAGGCTATGGAGTATTGGTTCTATTATAATAGATAAACGGAATATTGTGATAGAAAAAAATCTACAGGGAGGGTGAATGGAAAAACAACTGAAAGATAGTCGTGAAAATTCTAAGAAGAATAAGGTTGTATCATGGATTTTATCGGAAAATAGAATGATAGCTTTGTCGATAAAAAAATATTCCACTGTACGCACCAGCAACTGGGATCGTTAGGATCATTTCTAGTATATCAAGGTCATTCTAAAATTTAATTTCAAGGTAAAGTATACATGATATTTTTAAACTCACTGTGCTCTAATAACAATGTCAACAATGGATAGTGTGTACTAACAAAGCTAGAGAAATTTCCTCTCATGTTTCTTAACTTTAACAGCGCCTGCTCCTCATGGTTGCCAGTTATTTCTTATTACTGGCATCTCCTGCATTAAATCAGGTTTGGAACTGAATGATAATTACTGAACGGAACTGAACTCTACAAGCTTTTCAGTATCTGTTGTACGATATCTTCTTAGGTTTCGTTACATTAACAACAAAATCTAATAATTTGTCAGTTACGTGGTCTTTCCCTTGAAAATCCAAATGGGACTAACATAGCGAAAGAGAGGTATATAGGAGGGGGTGGTGGGGTAGGAAGGGGGGGATAGCGAAAGAGGTGGCCCGGTGAAACATAACGTTCCCTAAATGGAAGTTGGCAGTGCGAGGCGCGTCTGAGGCAAATTAGGACTGAAGATTTCTGACAAAATGGTCCATTATATCGGTGAGGGGATAAGGAAATTCCGCTTCTCACTCGTCCCCGCGTCTGTCTCTCTCTCCCTAGCGTATGGTCGCCACTATAAGGGCGGCAAAAAAAAAAGAACGAAAGAGAAACCAAGGAGAAACTATTTAGAGATAACGCCGGAGAAGAGGCTCAAGAGGAAAAATACAGGGTATTTCAAAAAGCGTAGTTATAGTACCTAAGTAAAGTCGACATTTTTTAACAATATTATTTTACGGATGACCCCTTAAAGTTAAGCAGGAAATTGAAGGAAAATGAGAAGTCTATTAAAGGGTTATCCGTAAAATACTCTAATAATAACTCGTAAACGATGTCCTGACTTCAAACTGTCATTCTTCTCATAGAATCCTAAGTGCTCGTGTCGTACCACCATTTTTGATACACCCTGTATAAATAAATATATATAAGGAATGCTTTCCACGCCTAAGCCTTTGCTACGTAATAATGCATAGGCCTCACGCTTTTGCCTTTTTTATGAAGCTACCAGAGATTTGGCGTGTATCTTCTTTTCCTTATTTTTTTTTTTCGTTCTCTGATATAGATGTATGTATGTATATAATACAAACACTTTAACATGAAGAAATGGAACGATCCCTGATTGCCTTAGAGATCGAGATATAAAAAAATAATACAATGGTAATATTAGGCCTAGAGAGGTAAACGCTCAGCTCAGGGAAATCGGGGAAAATTGCTCAATAAATAATTTTGGGAGTTTTCATTCAATGACGTCTGGATGGCTGCAGGTAAGATTGATATTTTTTATATCTATGTTTATGGGTAAGTGCTCGTGGTGGTATATATGGAAAAAGAGGGCATTTTTCGGCATAATAAAAATATTTTTCATTGAAACGTTTTATAAATTTGTGTTTAAATTAAAATATTCCCATTATTTTTTTTAATTTTGAATTTTTGTGCCTTTTAACAATTTTCATTGTTACTCTATTAGCATACTTATGTAGAGCGTAATTTTAGCTTCAATTTGATATCTAAAACGACAAAATCGGTTAAGAATTAAGGAAGATACGAATTTTTGAAAAAGTATAGTACACTGGTGTATTGCGGGTTAACGTTTTACAGGGGCTCGTAGGAAATACATTATTAGGTTTACCCCTGCAGGTTCGGCACTTTAAATTTTGCTCTTTTTTAATATAAATAATCCGTAATGCCACGTGCAATGCGAATATGCATTAAAATATTCGTTAGGCCTCTGTTTCTGAATTTCGATACGCATGAAAAAAATTAAAAAAAAATTGAGTGATCGAATTTTGAGTAAATTCTTTCTATCCAAACTTTCCTATCGATAAAATATAGCGTACCCAAATTACATTAAATAATAGAAAAAATATACATATTCCAAACACGCAGAGAATAAACAAAAAACAAAAACAAAATCAATTTGAAAATGAACTCGGAGAGTCGGTACTCGGAATGTGTTACAAAACAAAACGGAGCCGAGGCTTAGGAATAAAAGTGTTTTTTGTCCATAGATTCACGCGGCACAATCCAGAATAACGTTAGAATAAATCTATTTCAACGGACAAAGTCCAGGCTAATACCGAATACGTAAAAAAATCACGTTCAAAGCAACAACCCATTACAAAACACAGCGAGACGATATGGGATAACAAAAACTAACATCACATCTAGGAGAGAAATGTTTACAAAAATTGAAACTGTCCAGGACGAGAGAAAGAAGGAGCGAACGACAAAATAAATTCCATAAATTCCAGTAAAAAAAAATAAAAAAGAAAGTACATTATACTATCCAATCCAAACAGCAAAACAAAAACATAACATAGGGATTTCTCCTTATAGCTGAGATGGTATTTTTTACTTTGCAAAGTAGAAAAATATATACAGAAAAGCTGAGAAAACTAAAGTGATAGTGGTATAAGGCTTAACGTATCAAGTTTTGCTAGTTTTAAACATTAGAAATATTTTAAAATAAAAGAAGATCAGAGGTGCATAGTGGTTTTGTTTAAAAATAATTATTGTTTCGACAATGGTTGGGGCAATTTGACAGGACGATGACGTCATAATTACCTCGCATTCTATTGGAAAAATCCGCGAGTCAGCTTTATCTTAATTGGTAATGCGTCATTTTCATTACAATGTTGCAGGACCAAATATTATTTATCAAATAAAATATAAAAACAAATATTTCAATTTAAAATTAAGCAATTCCAGATTTATAAGCTACTATCCCTTTAAGCAAAATAGATGCGCGTCTATAGCTTTTTCTCCTTTAAGAGAGTACCGTCGAAAAATAACGTTGCTTTTATATACTCTTAACACGTATCAACTTGAACACAAATTTAGCGAATTGTCAAAGCGTTCTTAGGCCTCGCTCTCGGTGTAAAGTAACGTGGGGATCTTGTCTGTTTCGTCAAGTTTTATCCAGTTTTATCCCCATCTTTACATTCAGCCGGCAAAATGGGTCCGAAATAAACGCGGGAAGGAATGCGCCTATATATATATATTCTATATATTTTCTCTTATATTTATTTTATATATTCCAGTGACGTTTCGTTTTCTATCTATAAGAGATTTCTTCGGGGCAAATTCTTCGTAAGTCAAAGAACAAGAAAGTATAACGCGACTGTGCGGAGAATTTGCAACGTAAAGTGATAAAAGTCAGCGGAGAAATGATAAGAATTTGTCATCTTTTGATAAAACTAACGGCCCATTTACACACAGGAATATTATTAAATCTTAAGGGATATTTTAAATTATATAGAAGATATACAGGGTTGAAATGATTTTTTCATTTCGAAATTTAAAATTGATTTTAGAACCATATAAAATAGTTTTCCTGTTCTATTTCAGATTTCCCTTTTATTTATAGATTTTAAAATTCCCTGACATTTTTAACAATTTTACTTAAAATTCCCTGACATTTATGACAATTTAATTTAAAATTCCCTGACAATTATGACAATTTTATTTAAAATTCCCAAAATTTACCTTCAAAATCCCTGACATTTCAATTTACTATGGCAACTTTGATGAAATAAATTTTTGGCGCCAACGCAATACCTATTTACGCACCACGTGGCACGCATTGTTTTCCCGCCATTTTTCCCACGAACTGTTTTTACTTTTTTCGATAGATGTATAGGGTTTTAGGTTATATTTGGTAAGAGTGTCTGCTGGTCCATATAGTTATAGGCGCGCCCCTTCAATTTCCCCGGAGAGGACACCGTGTTTTAAAGATGCACCTCACGCGCTCCGGTACAGAGTGGCTACCCAGGGAGAGAGAAAGAGAGAGAGAGGGAGAGAAAGAATTGAAAAGCACCCGTAGAAACATGAACTCAGTTTGGTCAAAAAAGACGAAAAAAGCATGGAGGAGAGAAAGACAGGGAGGAAGTAGGACTCGAGAAAACAAGATGATGAAGTCAGTATACCATCTCAAATTTCCTGGACAGAAAAAAAATTTAAATTTCTTCAAATTTTTTTTTTTTAATTAATCGAATTTTTCAAAATATTTACTGGAGGACCTTGAGGACTTTGATCAAATTCTTAAAACTCCATGTCTTTTATTTTTGGCTCAGCATTTTGAACTTCAATATTCTTTCCCAGGTTTTCCCTAACCCGTATTAACCCTGCCTTAAAACATTACCAAGCATTACCTCCGTCAATCCACGTAACATCAATCCAAGAACCCGTAAAAAACTTCTTTTTCTTTCAAAAGGCTTAAAATAAAACGAACTAACTCTCGTTGTATTCGGAATGGAACTCACGAGGCATATTTTTTTTCTTCGGCTCCCAACGCTCGTGCGAGTCTTGAATGAGAAAACAGGGGGAGGCGAGGGGGGAGGGCGAGGAAGCTATCGCGGGAAAAGCCCATAAAATGTAACCATTTCTTTAGGCGCCCTCTTTATAATGTCTTTTTCTCAAACTCTACACCCATACTTGGGTGGGCGGGAAAAACGTCCCGCGCCTCGACATAAGGCACGAACATAGCTATACCTCTGAGAGAGAGAGAGAGAGAGAGAGAGAGAGAGAGAGAGAGAGAGAGAGAGAGAGAGAGAGAGAGAGAGAGAGAGAGAGAGAGAGAGAGAGAGAGAGAGAGAGAGAGAGAGAGAGAGAGAGAAACCGGGAAAATTTGAGATTTGCTTTACAAATGCGACTTGGTACTCGTATATAAAACTACGGGCATTATAGACAAAGGGAAAATGGTGTTGGAACAAGACATATTGGAGAGTGGGCGACCGCCCTACTGACTAAAATAGTAATCGAAACCAAATCTACTCTATGAGAGTACGTACCAAAGAACACACTGTACGTTTGAAGAACATTAGAAATCATAATTTTACATTACATCTTTCGCTATACAGGGTGTTTCTGATATGGTGCTCTATAAGGGCCAAATACAAATTTTAGGGTAGATTAGGGACCTTGCTGGAAAATAAGGACTCTAGAGACTATTATGGACTTAGGAGGGAGCTGCCCTTCATTGGTCCTCTTTAGAAATTACAGAGTTCATTGGCTGGTATTACTATTAGTGTATTTTCAAAATGTATTCGGTATTCAGAGTGGGATTTTACTTTTAGGCTTTTTTATATTCTTCAATTTAGTTACTAGGTCTTATTTTAAAATTGAATTTATAAAGATTTCGTCGAAAGATGTCGGGGACCGTTTTTTTTATATATATATTTCAAATGAGATTGAGGTCCTTTATCCGAGCTTCCCTTCCCGAAGTTCCTAGAAACTTACGTAATGCGACGGACTGAATAAAATACAGTAGTAGGAAAAGGATAGATAAATCGAATCATTCCATTCACGAATTTTATCAGTAGAAATTTTCCTAAACATCTGTAAGATCTATACGATATATTTCTAAACAAAATTAAGTTACAAGATAAAAAAAACAGCCCTAAGTTGCAAAGGCCTAGGTTTAACAAACATTTACGATAGCTGTACGTTGTGTTTTGTGTCTTTGCGAAGAAGTGTAAATTGCAAATTTCAATCACGTTTTTTTTCTCTCAACTTTGGTGAACTCGCCAAAACTAGTTTTAGTTTACACAGAAAAAAAATAGATACAAAACTCTACCTAAATGCGAACAGATCCTTCAAAGCTAGCCACTGGTCAAGGTGCAGTGTTAGGGGGTGGTTTTACTGCTTATAGAAAGCCACAAAAAATACTGTTTATGGTACGACGGTGGTATAAAAGCTGCAAGTCACTAGGAATAAAAAAAATACAGAAATAAAAGCAATCTGTCCACGTAGGGTCCGATAATAAAATCCTCCCAATGACCACGTCCGCTAGTGGGTGAAAAAAAAACCTACGTAACCAAAAGTAATGTAGCTTACTTTTCAATTCAGTTACAAAATTCAACGCGACTAAAAGTCTAAAACCAAGGCTTATATCTATAGCAACTTCAATCTTCAAAACATTTGCATTTTTTTTTTCAAACTAAAATATTACTCGAGTAAAAATGGTAAAGTATTAAAAAACTTTAAGAGAACTGAACTGTACTGTGCTGCACTCATTCTTAAGTCTGGTTTTCACTGTATTCTCAACGTGGTATGAACTACCGTCCATTACTTCTTGGCTATTAGACATTCCAGACACAATCTCTGACAAAACAACCATTTCGAAAAAGAAAAAAAATATTTCCCGCCAAAAAATGTGGTTCCCGCCTTTTTTCGTATTCTTAAAAAAAATAAAGAAAAAAGAAAAATAGGAAACTGCATTAACACCTTCCGTAGTATGCTTAGAAGAAGGGGGGAGGTAAAGATAACTGATTTTGACCCACAAAAAATATTTAGGGTACTTTTCGAGTATGGGGCCCATCTTTTCGATAAAGATTTCCTGGATTTAGGACCAAAATAAAAATAAATAAAAAATAAGTGCGGGAAAAAAATGCAATTTCTATTTGTATTAAAAGGGAAGATGACATTACACGGAACGAAATCTAGTCTGCATTTAATTTAGGCTCAATATCTCTTCTATACTTCACGAATTAATTTAAAACTATCAATAAATTTCATATTTTTCTTTAAAATTAGTTTAGTTCACTTTAAAGCTATTAGTGGAAAGGTTACGTATATTTTTTTTATTTTACACTGTTCCTTTAATTCTCACCCAACTAAGGAGGGATAATCCTATGACGTCATTTCCGAGTACTATCGATTTCCGGGGAACAGGATCTCAAAATAAAAAAAAAGTAAATGTTCATTGACCTAAACTGTAAGAAGTAGGAAAACCCTCGAGAAAACTAATCTTGACTTGAGAAGGAAAAAGGAAAAAAAAAATAAGAAGTCGGCTTGGTTGTTTCCTCGGAAAAGGCTTAAATTGTATATAAACACTAAGCCTTTGCTCTCAATATAAAGTACTTATATAAAAGGATTGATCATAAAAGTGTTACGAAATAAATTTGAAAATTATATTTATCACACCACAAATGTTTGTTAGCTCATTTTCAATAGAAAATACTACAGAGGTTTTTTGGATAGTTAGTAAGGCTAATTAAAACTGCAAAAACTAGAACTCCCGTCGGTATGACAGTGATAATTGTTTTAATCCACCCAAAAGTCCAAAAAATGTAATGTAGCAGACGACAGACTCATTTCTTCAAGTTACTCCCCTCCACGAATCCTGAGACGAGATAAGCCTAACTTACAAGGCGTACTTTCTTACTTATTATTATTTCTATTTACTTTTGATACCGTCTTTTTTAAGCAAAGTTCTCTTAAAACAATAAACCCCGGAGAACAAATTAGAAGATGGAAGATCCTGAAATATCATTGGCTGATCATACACCCATCCACATTACCAAGAGAGCATCCATTCTTACACCTACACTCCCTCTTGCTTCTTTTAAAATAGAGCTTGGTGATCAATCATGGCCTAATATAAGTGAGGCTCTCTCAAAGAACTTCTTTAGATCCTTATTTTTTTTTCATTCTCAAGTAGAACTTAGGAACTAAAGTCTCGCATCCCATTAAGTAGAATTTATCATTCTCTCCAGAGAAACACTTTTGTTCCCGATTTTTTAAAGGGGTTAACCCTCGGGGATTTCTTTCTACCAACTCGGTCTTTATAACACTGTCACTATCACTTTGAATAGAGCAAAAAAGGTTTATAATGTCTACCAAACTTTTAAAGTGTACTGGAAAAATAACAAACACAAAATTTGCAGTGACTTTTCTTTGCGTTTTTGGACTCGAAAATGTTATATGACATTTTGACAAAAGTGCCACTATAAAAAAGTTATGATTTAAATTTAAAAAAAATCTAGAGTAACATTTTTCTTAATAAATAAATAAATAAATAAATAAATAAATAAATAAGTAAATAAATAAATAAATAAATAAGTAAATAAATAAATAAATAAAGTATATTTACTTTAATTATCAATTAAAGATTACGTTACTCCAGTTAATAAACTTTAAATCATTCAAATTAAAGTTAAAATTGGAATGGGTAATTTATTTCCTTTTTTTGGTTGAAGAAATTGGATTCTTATAAATTATTTTATCAATATCAAAAGTTTAAAAATAAATCAATTCGACATTAAAGTATATAATATCAAGTTGAAGAAAGAAATCTTTTGGGGGGATAATGTATAAAAATAAAGCATTATTCACGCAAAAGAGTAAAAAAAAATAAAACAGGAAACTTTTTATATCGACATCTCTATACTATCCATGATAAATTGCTAAAGGCCCAACTACATTCTACCCTTTTCTTAATGTTTGAGCAGAAAAAAAGGCCCTTCCTCCAGCCAGTAAAGTGCAAGGGGGTCCCTTAAACGATCATCGTGGTCCTAAAGATTTTCTATGCCCCCAAAAAATAAGAAACTATATACAGAAATAAGAAACTATATACAGAAGGAAAAACGAAAATAAAAATATAAATAAATACATATAATAATGCACTGGGTATTTTTGTAGAAAATAAAATCACAGTTTGTAAATCTATATTTTCATTACTTTGTATTAATTTACTTCTGATCACCCAAATTTGGTAATGGCATCGAAAACAGCGGTTCACTAGGACCTTATGAATACAGTTTTAAAACGGAAGCGCTGTATTAATCCCTTTAATAAACTAACCCCGATTCCCCGCTTTCATTTCATTAACTATCTCAAAACGAACGAAGTTTGCTGATAAAGAAGAGGAGTATATACATACATATATAGGAAAAGAGATATAGATGAAAATGAGAAAGGCGGGAAAAATGGGCGGGAAACTGAAACAGGGATTTGGGCGCGAATTGACCTGAAATCCAAGGGATTTACGTTGGGGATTGAACCGTCCGAAACTGCGCTCGGAAATAAAGACGATGGAAGAGTCTTAATGTATGGAAAAATAGCGGGATAGTGGAAGGATTTTAAGCAGAAATGGCGGGAGACACGGAGGTAATAGAAGACTTATTATCGTTTAGGCCTGACGACACACGAGATGCGGAGAATTTTCGAGGGGGAAACCATGAAATTTGTTTTGTACTGATTTTAAATATAAACTTCAGTTGAACATATTCAAAACACACCTAACCGTTCAAAATAGCGTCGCATTTTATTGGTGATTACCCCCTCGGTTATTCCGTTTTAGGCTTAATAGGGATGACTATTTCGCTGATGTCTAGAATTTTCAGAGGCTGATCGTTTTTGACAATTTGATTGTCTAGGCACAAAAGGTAAAAGATAAAGTTATCCCCTATCAATCAAAGTTGTTTGGATAAATTTTACGCCTAGAGGCTTTGAAGTTTGAAAAGAGGGGGGACGGGGGATTTTCACCTTTTCTTTAAATATAAAACGGAAAATAAACTTTAACAACCGAGTTCTTTTTCAAAGAAAACCAGGAATTAAATCTTCTACAGTAAAATCGTACTCTTATTTTCGCATTAAGTGTAACTAATTCCTAGCATTATTTCGTAATTAATCCTTCAAACGCTGGAACGTGACATTCTATAGAAAATCATAAAAATCTCGAGACGAATTAGCAGACGATAAAAATTAAGAATGTAACTCAATCCAGAGTTTTTCGTTCACCAAAGCCATTAAGTGGATAAGCATGCAATGCAGGTTCAGCCACTTTTCGATTACAAGATCTCGTTCGTCCCGCCTGTTATGGAATATGAGAGACGCGATGCTCAATTTGCAGAATGAGAGAGAGGGAGGGAAGCTAAAGATATTGTTAATGTTTTCTCCCGCTGCAGATGGGATTGGATGATTGGTACGAGTTGCTTAGCTTGAACCAGCAACGGTAACTTAAGCCACGTATCCCCTAGACTGTATGGGGATTTCTCCTAGCGTGAAGGTTGTGTTAGGAGGGGAATGCAAGTAGGACTTACGTGTAGAGGAAGGATCTGATGAAAATAGTCTAAAATTTGGGAAGGTTTTTATGTAAAGGGTCTAAATTTGGGAGGTTTTCATGTAAAGGGTCTAATTTAGGGAAGTATTTTAGATTTATTGAATCATAGTTAACACTAATCTCACCATAACATTACCAAAAATTCAAGCCATTAAAACGATTTGAAATAAAGTCATTGAAACACGATTATAATTTAAGCAATTAAAATAAAATATATCCTATTAAACCAGAGGCGTTATGATACTCCAAAGTGAAATTGTCATTAAGACAGATTTGAATCCTTCTTGGGCCCCTAGGGTCCCTATACTTAAGTTTAAAAACACCGTCTGAGCAACGATTTACTCCTAAAATACTCTTTTCAAGCTCTCAGCTCCACCTCCAATCCAAAATCGCCTTAGAGCCAACTGGGACAACGCCGCTGATATTATTACAGTCTCATCTATCTACTCTAGGATTACCCCGGTTTTACTCTAGAGTTTGTACTTCCTGCCCTAATTTGTAATAAGCTTAAAACCAAAAGCGCATTCCCTTTCCCGCCAATTTCAAAGAAAGGCGCGGGAAATAAAAGTAAAAAAAAATCAAAAACAAATTCAGGAGAGAATAAGGAAAAGGGGTAATATCGGATAATATACTTTTAAAAAGGCCTAATTGGTTTTCAACGACATTTCCCGCGAGATCGAAATCCCCTCCCTGATTGGCCAACTACAGAGATAATCTAGCTAAGGTTTAAAAGCGTCAGCGTGACGTCACGGGTTGCTAGCTTCGAATTTCGTTTTTGAAAGTGTTTCGCGCGCCCACGGAGGATGCAGGCGAAAGTGTTCACCATAAACCAGGGAATAGAGGGAAAGAAAGGAAGCAGAAACAAAAGGCAACAAGATTTATATGCCAAAACTAAGGTGCAAAAGGAAGTAACTAGGCTTTTTAGCAACATTCGAATATCACTGAAGTTACAGTGTCTAGTGTCAAGTGTTTAAAAATACACGTAGAGCATAATTTTAGCTTCATTTTGATTTTAAGATCAACTAAATCGGTACATAATTAAGGAAGATATGAATTTTATAAAAATGTCGTACACCGGTGTATTGCGGGTTAACGTTCTACAGGGGCAGGTAGGAAATACATTATCAGTTTTATCCCTGGAAGTTCGGCTTCTAGAATTTCCACGTTTCTCTTAAAAACTTTACCGTAACTTTGGAAGATACTTAACTTTGACTCTAAGATACGGTTGTTATCTCATAAATTCCTAAGCCTTGGTCTATAACACCTTATTCCCTAGCATGTACAAAATTTAGTTGGCGTAATTGGAGATGGGGCTAATTTTGGAAAGACTTTTCCGTTTCTTACCACCCCCTCCCTCCTCCCTTTTAAGGGCAGGTTCTCAATTTTGGGAAAAGGTAGAGTGTGGTTTTGAGAAGAGGAGAGAGAGAGAGAGTAAAGAGAACACTAGAGGAGCGAGTGCCGCGTTCAAACTGAAAGCGTCGGTTCGAATTAGGCTTGTAATTGTTGGGAAGCCCTAAACGTGTTTGGCTTTCCCGAGCAATTATTGAAGCCATAGACTTCTCTATTATTATCGTTTACAACCATCGACTTGGTGGCCAAGTTTGTAAGAGGGAATAAGTGTTGGGGCTTTCCCCCTCCCCTCCCCCACCCACCCAATCGCTAATGGCCAGCGCCGATTCCGTTTTAATTGTTTTCCATCAAAAGCTTTTAAAATTTTAAAGCTTACTTAGAATATATGAAATGAAACGCAACTAAAATTTCAAAGCAACATAATTTGGAATTGGGACGTCAGAATTCTGGCATTTTTAAAGTTACGAGAAAATTATTTGAGAGAGTTTTAAATAGAATTGTCCTAGGTCTAAAGGTACCAAGTACTTGATTCGTCATCAATCAGAGCTCAAATAATTTAGGTTTAAAAATAATTAATTTTGGAGCTCCGTGAAACATTGACAAATCCAATTTGGAAAATCAGTAAAAAAATCAGTATAAATAAAATACGACTTCAAATTATGGATTTTGACCATCGATTATTCCCTAAAGGATGGTGGGAAACAAGCTCCTCAAGATGAGACGAAGAAAAAAATTGTTTAAGATGGAGATAGTAAAAATAAAAAGAAAAAAGGACCTAATGAACTAGAAAGAAATAAATGAAGAAAAAAGGCTGATCCAATATTTGACTTATTTTTCCTGTTAGTTCCCTTTGGCTTTTTATTTCGTTTTTTTTATTTCGTACTAAGCCTAAACTAGACCACGACCCTGAAATAATGAGAAAAGGGGGTTCAGGGCGACCCAAAAGTGTATTTTAGAAGTTAAACGGCATCTAGTCAAACACAATTTTCTTTCTTATTTGAAGGCAACGACCAATATTCGCTGTACCATTTTCCGTAGCCCCCCCCCCCCTTATTGGTTCCTCGCTTCGTAATGAAAGAAACGAGACTTAAATTTTCGATCATATTTTTTTTTTTTTGAGGGGGGAACCCTTCGGGATTGGGAATGTCGAAGTTACAATTTATTTTCCTTCGTTGGTTGGCAAATAGACCAAAATTAGACCTGAATTCTGGGGGTAGGGGGGGAGGGGGCTAGATAATTTGGAGTTCAATAAAACTATATTTATTGGGTTAACTAATTTACCAATAATTTTATACGGAAATTAAAAGAATTAATGGTTCTTTTAGAACTAGAAAATCCATGGCTAAACTTTGTCTCTCTAAAAAATTCCCCAAATGGCCTAAAATAAATTCCCCATATTGAAACTTTGTTCGAAAGCATTGCATACATGCTATACCATAATCAGCGGCAACATATTTCTTTTGAAATCTATTTTCCTCCATTCTCCCTTTCAAAATATACAAGACTTATACATTTATCGCCTTTCTATTTATTCTTTTTTGGCTCTCCTTTACCTAAACTTTGGTGAGATCGGTTTTTTTTTTTTTTTTTTTTTTTTGCAAGGAAATCTTTAAAATACCGTTTGGTATGGTATTTTTTCACACCCATCGCTCGTTTAGTTTAGCGCCTTTTTTACAATCGATTGCTCTCTCTGGATATCAAAAACCGAGCGAGCAAAAGTACTGTACCTAGAGAACCTGGCCGCGCCGCCGGAAAATTTGGAAAGTCATCCGAAGCCCGGAAGATGGAAAATAAAAAAAGTAAAAATCCCCCTTTTTTTTTCACTCCCAGACCCATCTCTTTTCCCCTTTTGCGGGATCTACGATGGTTACGAGTGGTATTATAATGATAAGTAAGATCCTAAGTTTCCTTTAAGGTGTGTTAATTTTGTTATGCAGGTGTAAACATGGTGCCATCACGTTTAAGTGATATAGATTCAGTAGAGAAGTAAAGACCACAGGAGCGGGGAAGGTCACCTTCTTGGGTTATTTCCCTGGCGCCTAGAGAAACCGCTAGAGGCAGCTCGAGTGTAGTGAAATCGGGTGAACTCCGTCTGGCGTTGCCTCTTGGTTGGCCCTAAGAGGACGGCCTCCCACCCCAGCGTGTTGGTTTCTCCGCAAGTAGTTAATGGTAGAGTCTATACTTATTCTTGTTAGGTTACTTTTACACGGTGGTAGAGGTGGATTGGATCATTTATCAGAATCGTATTTAATGTTTGTAGGTACGCGCCAACATATGGCGCGCTTTTTCAGCTTTTTTCTCGGCTTTGAGCTTTGTGTAATCTCGCCTGCTGCCTCATTTTTTTTTTTTTTTGACTTTCGCTTATAAGGCATTTTTTTGCTACCATACGATTTTCTTTCTGAAAACTCTCGAAAATATCCTATATTTTCCCTCGTTTTTTTATTTGAAAGGGAATGAAGGAAATCTTTTAAAATGTGCGTCAAAGTAGCAAAGGTAGCAAACGTTTCATCATGACATAGGGATAAGGGGATTCAGATTAATTTTGAGAAAAGAAAAGCAAAATGGGTTTGCAATAAACAGAATTTGTCATAGGATAATAGTTTGTGTTCATATATTAGGATCTGTCATGTTATTTGAAACGCAGTTTTGGTTGAATAATTTAAAAGAATTTCATAAGTGAAATCATTTTCACCAAGATCTGATCTCACTGATCACTGGAAAAGTATAAACAAACAACTTTCAAAAAGTTTTCTCAACTTACCTGGATAACTAAATTTATCAACTGAGTAAATTTCCCCCTTTTCCAAAATATTATTAAATTGGGTAGGTTTTAACCCCAAAATATTGCTACTTAGTTTGTTTATTGTAATCTTTTTCCGCAATATTCGCATTTTATTTAATTTCTACCCTAAAAAGAGGCGCATTTTTAGCCACTCTTCAAAATTTCATGTTTCATTTGGTGCACTTCTAAAATTATGGGCAACTGACGCTCCATAGTATCTTCTCGTAGAGACTAGTACAGTCAAAAGGAGAGAGGTGCTGCTTCTCTTATCCAAAAACTTTCGCCGGGGAGGAGGGGACAGACGTTTCTAACACACTATAACCTTACAAACGCAATCTATTTAAACCCACGGCCAATATACGACAAGCTAACCTCAAAGTATCAGAGAAACTACCGAGAATTGACCAATGAGAGACTACAATCCCCAAAATGTCTCGCAATTTTTGTTATGACTTTTAAACAAAGGCACGATTGTTATTGTCTACCCATCCACGTTTTCTTGTGATTATTCCCCATTTGTTAATTATTATTTGGAATAGTGGATTAAACGCCTTCTAGAAGAAAGTGATGAAAATAAGCGATCCAAAGCCGGTAAGTGGTAGTAATAATAGTAATACCTTAAATATAGCCAAGGCTTAGCAGTTGTCAAATTTGACAGAACATACATGTGAATGAGTTTTAGGCTTGTAGTTTATATATATAACAAATGTTTGCGACTTTCATTTACTGAAAACAAATATTCTAATCTATAAAACCCCTTAAAAGCTATTTCCTTGTTGCAATCTGTTGCTAGAGAGGTTTTCCCAATCACAAGTTGTTACTTTGCTCGAGAACCGAGCTGATAGTTTAGTTCTTATCACTCAAATAGTTGCTTACGTTTTTAAGAGATGCCAAATTTGCGAGCCAAACATCGTAAAACCATATTATATAACTTGTACCAAAGAGAAATTGGCCCTTCATTGATCAAATCATGTTATCGATTAAACTTAAAGATTTTGAGGGAAATTGTTGGTGATGTAAGTTATCAAATTAATATTCAATCTCTTATAATTTGAAAACCATTCCATGATTTGAATCCATTATCGTTAGAAAAACACAACATTCACTAAAGTATGGGAACATCATTCTAATCAACCCATTTCTTGTGAAGAGTATGTAATTAATTAATTAATTTTAATTATATCAAAAAATTAATGTAACATTTAATCCCTTTCTTTTAATAATAATTCAAGTGGCAAACTATATTTTGATAACTTTAAAACCTGCTACACCTTGTAAGCTTTAATTAATTTAATTTAATTATCTCTAAATTCCATCAACATATACTTAAGTATTTAAATTAAAACTTAATTAATAGATGTGGGAAAAACGCTTTACCTTCTTGTCTTTACAAACTGGACCCGAGCAATCAATTTGGGAGGGTGGAAGATGCTGTCATGTTTTCGGGACAAGTTGTAAGCTTAATTTAAAATTAAAATTAAACATTCTACTTCATTTTTAAATAATTCTTTCCCCAGTTAAAGTTCATAACATCAGTTCCAGCGAGTTACAAGAGATTTCTCATGACACTAACATCCACAAATATTTTAACGTCTTACGATAATGAAAATGGCAAACTTCTTCAATCAATTTTTATCGGACCTTCAGAAAGGAGTAAATTTAGACACCTAGATTGGGAAAGACACGGGGAAACTATTGTTGTATTATCAACATTAAATCCTGCCTCATGCAACACTGTAATTAATTAATGAATTAATTCAAATTTCTAATGTTATTTTACCTGAACTTTTCCTTTAAATTAATTTAATTTAAATTTAATTTAATTTACTATTAATTAATTGATTTTAGCAGACTGGCAGAGCGAGAGTTTTGGTTGTTATTGCGTGGTTTAGCGTCTTCCCTTTACAATTCATTGCAATGCTTGAAATTGATCGGGAAATATTTGGTCGCGAATGCAATCATTGCAATGTTTCCGAAGGTCTTTTAATCCTTGGAACGGGTTCCTCTGATTCAGGCAGCGTTAGACTTTATGATTTTAATAAAATGGTTGATGAGGTACTAATTAACGAGTGGTTTAATTAAGATAATTAAAAAAAAACTCAATTTTACAATTATTATTTAGGGAATGTTATTTTCCGCTAAATTGGGAGAACCATGTGAAGAAATGAATGGAGGAGTGGTCGGTGTCCATCCTCACGGACTTCCAGTTAATTGCGTCATTAAAGAAGCCCCTCCTTTACTTTTTAAAGTTAAATGCACGGAATATACGCTACATTTTGGTGGATTTCCATTCCAATATATTACAACTCCACCGAGAAGTGTCGGAACTTTTCACGTAAATTTATATTTAATTTCAATTAAATTTATGTGAATTATATTAAATATTAATTAGAATTAATTAAATATACTTGTAACTTTTAGGTAAAATCAGTAGCTAGAGATGAACTGGTTAAAAACGGTGTTTTAGACTTTCCGATCACGACTACTAAAGCAAACAGCATCGCCTTTCATCCTGATGATTCCGGGAGAATCATTCATACTTCGAGTCACGCCATTAGATGCTTTAATCTCGTTAAAGATAACGATGATAATATCACTCTTATTCCGTCATTTGAAATTAGAATGATTAATCCAGTTGAACCTTTGAATAACTTCGTTCAAGGAAAAAGAATATCTCAAAGGAATTCTAAACGGAGGTTTAGTTTTGAAGATATTTGCGCTCACGATGTGAGACTTGTTTTTTTAATAAAATTTTGGTAATTTTAATTTATATCATTTTAATTATATTGCGTTACGTTAATTTTTAGAAAAGTATTTTATCAGAAGATTACGAAAATGAACTTGATTTATTTGGAGTTTTGGGGATTCCGACCACTTTTCATAATAATGATGGACGTATTCAGTTGTATGATAGTGATTCGGGGTTTCTGATTAAAACTATAGATTTAAATATGATTCTTGACGAGGTTTGTTGAATATTTTTAATTAATTTATAATTTTTTTAATTAATTTATAATTTTCTTAATTAATTTATAATTTTCTTAATTAATTTATAATTTTTTAAATTAATTTATAATTTTTTAAATTAATTTATAATTTTTTAAATTAATTAATAATTTCTTAATTAATTTAATTCATTTTTTATCTTAATTAGTTTTCCGACTATACATTAACGATGGATTTGGAAATGTTCATTATTCTGAGTAAGAATGAGCTACGTAATTACAGCTGTTACGTCTACCGTTTAGAAACCAGGAAAGTCGAGAAAGTGGAGCAAGAAATTAATACCAAATGGAAAAGGAGATGTAAGAAATGAATACAAAAATTTCTATTTTAATTATTTTTACTAATTATTTCTTCAGTGTTTAATAACTTCTTTAATTGCTCAATAATTTTTATACAAAAACTAAAACCAAACAATTACCAACGAAATATATTAGGGAAGAATAATATTTTCTATTCTTATTTTTCAAATAAGATTAGAGGAAGTTTAGTTTTACCTTAAAGATGTAAAAAAAAACAAAAAAAAAACAAAAAAAACATTTTATCAGCTCTGGTAAGCGACAGCGTAGGTTATGACTATGGGACAACTTGTTTCTGTAGGTAACTAGCGCCCACTTTAGCTGGTAAAAGGGAATCATGGTGGCAACTAGAGGTAATATTGCTAAAATTACGTTCTGAATACCCTCTTTCGAAAAAGGGAAGTAGATCTTGAATAAACGGGGTGAATCAGGGACATACTCCCTTTAAACGGAAAATAATCATTTTAAACTGTGATCTAATAAAGAAAATTCGAATTTTTTCTAAAAAATCCTACACAAGTTTACACTGCCACGCATTTTCCATTTGTATTTGGTCAGATTCAATTTTTTTTTAGCATTTTTCATAAACAACCTGAAAAAAAAAACTAAAAAAAAAAAAAAGATAATTTAATTTTTTAGTTTTTAGAAATATAAAAAAATGAAGCTGTTGTAGTGACAGTCGTGTTTAAGAAGCTAGTTTAAACACGCACTACACGGTTCTGTGATAATCAATTATACAACTTATTAATTAACATAAACAAAACTGTAAAAACTGATCGTCAAAATTCAAAAACAATCTCACAATTATCTTCATTTGAATATTTAAATTTTGAAGAAAAAAAACTTTTTATATAAAAATTCTTCTGATCTCATTGTTAAATTAAATTTAGACACTAATTAGGGTTAGGAGTAATTACAGTTTTTTTTACCCATAAACAACCATCCATGGAAATTGGTAATTATGTGCGTTGTAATTGTAATTAGTGGTAGTGTTCATCAGTAAGTATAAAGGGAAGATCCCCCTCCCCCATATAAATATAAAAACGGGGGAGGGGGGGCTATGTTTTACATTTTTTTTTAATAGCTTTAGAGGGGGGAGGCTTATTTTGGTTCCCCCCCCCCCATTTTATACACAAATGATAGAAGGTAGTCTTCCCTTTAAAAAAAACATGTATGCATTATAATCGTAATCAAAAATAATTCCTATTTTTATTATGTTATGTTACATAATGGTAGGAGAAAAGTACAAACATTTTTTTTAATTTTATTTTAATTTGTTTATTCGTGTTTGTTTGTTTTTTTGTTTGTTTTTTTGTGCGGTATTTACTAATTTTTATTCCGGCAGTATATTCAAATTAAACGAAATGTAATTATCACATATGGGAAGATTATACGCCATGCCAATTAACATAACATTATGTGAAATGTTTGTCAGTAGGAAAAAAAATAAAAATACATTTTAAAAAAACAAGCAAACCACTGCCTTTTAAAAAATAAAACCAAAAACA
Source organism: Phalangium opilio (assembly GCF_054372755.1). Taxonomy (NCBI): domain Eukaryota; kingdom Metazoa; phylum Arthropoda; class Arachnida; order Opiliones; family Phalangiidae; genus Phalangium; species Phalangium opilio. Next base: position 2,236,670 of record NW_028324147.1, on the reverse strand, counting down.
AAATGAAAAACAACACGGAAAAGCATTGATGAAAAATTATTGAAAATAAATTTAAAAACCCGAATAAAATGTGATAATTTAATTAAATTATTTCGTTATTTCAAAAGTGTGTATTTCTTTCAGAAAAATGGACAGACATTGACAAGATATCCATCGACCTCTTTCTTGTTTTGCTTTCTAAGTTTCTATATTGGCTCAGGATTTCCACGATTCTAATTGGACAATATACAGCACGTGTTTCGTAATCCCGTCTTCTGATTGGTTAAATTGAACGGTCCTCTTACGTCATTCATTTGACGTTTCTGAGGAAAAAAGCATAGGCCGGCTTCTCTGTCTTGTCGGGTTTACTTTACATTTCGTGGGACAGTGGCAAACTGTGCCATTGTTATATTGCAAAAATTATGTTGGCAATGTGATATTTTGTTAATTTTTTGTTTTATTATGTTTGTTGGATAATATAACTCATTAAAAGAAGACATGAGAGGTCCAGGTAAGCCTTGAATTCAATTTATTTTCGTGGTCGTTTCGTAAAATCTTTGAAATGAAGCCGGGTTTGACAGTAGACAAGGCTTAACAATGGTCAGCTACTCTGACTCAGTGGCCGACCGGCCGTGTTTGTTGCCTTTATTAATTTCTTTTGTCGCGTTAATTGAGGCCTATTAATTTTTAACTTAATTACGCCTATTTAAGTATAGTTACTGAAAATTTGTCACTATAAAACTTAGCTTAGAAATGGTCCAGAGAAGCAACAGACTCCAGAGTTGTTTATTTGAGATCATCTTCTTTAGTAGTTGGCCCCTCGGTCTTATTTGTTATTCTTCTTTTGTTTCGTAAATTGAGGCCAATTAATTATAACTTAAATAATCTTATTTAAGTTTAGTTACTGAAATATTATATCTATGAACCCTAGCTTTGAAATGGTCTAGAGAAGCAACAGAGTTGTTGATTTGAGTCTTGAGAGATCACTGTATTTAGTATTTGTCCCCTCGGTCCAATTTGTTTATTCTAATTTTGTTTCGTAAATTGAGGCCAATTAAGTTTAACTTAAATAATCTTATTTAAGTTTAGTTACTGAAATATTATATCTATGAACCCTAGCTTTGAAATGGTCTAGAAAAGCAATGGAACAGAGTTGTTGATTGAGAGATCACTGTGTTTAGTATTTGTCCCCTCGGTCTCATTTGTTTATTCTTCTTTTGTTCCGTAAATTGAGGCCAATTAATTTTAACTTAAATAATCTTATTTAAGTTAAGTTACTGAAATATTATATCTATGAACCCTAGCTTTGAAATGGTCCACAAAAACGAAAGAGTGATTTCTTAAGTGACTGTAATGAATGAATTTTCAGTAATAAGGCGTCCAGGGGGTCTCTTTGGAAATGGACCATTTCTGTTACCACCTCACATTCCCCTGATGGGAGGGGCTGGTCCCCTTCCTCCCTTAGCGCCCTTACCAGGCTTTCGTTGCCATCCTTTTCCTCCTCCACACCCTTTTCCTCCTCCTATTCCTCCTCAGTTTTCTATATCCTTGGCCGCGGCGGCTCCTCAATGCCACCCTCATCACCACACTATGCATCGAAGCGTCATGATAAGAGCCGGGAAACTTGTCAGGAAATCATTCCTACCTTTCCCGATTCCTGCCAGCTCTCAAATTGGTGACATAACCACTGCCAAAGTGATCAGTCTCAATAAGAGAGTCATTTCAGGTGAATATTACCACCCTACATCCCCCAAACAAAAAACCCCAGAACCAAATGTTCTTTTAAACAACGAAAAATAGAAATAAATGGCACAAAAACCACCACCACCACTAATAAGAAGCAAAAAGTTTTGGAGTCCAGTAAAGAAAACGAGCCCGCTATTGAAGCGAACAAATTAAGTAACCTCAATGGTACTAGTGATACTTCTTCTTCTTCTTCTTCTTCTTCTTCTTCCGAAACAAGCGCAGCTCCCAACATAGTTAAAAACGATCAGTCCAATGTATTTCAAATTTTACTATTTAACATTAACAACCCCTGAAACGTTTTTTATAGACTTATACTTAAAAATAATAGGTAGGAATTAGTGGTGAAGCGGTGGAAAAAACCTCCTCCAAACCAAATGATAATGAAGAATCAATTGAAACTTTAACCGTTCCTCCTGAAATGACCAAGCCTTTGCTCTGCCTTTTGTGCGAAGCCAAATTCAATAGTCCCTTACAAGCGTCATCGCACTATCAAGGCAAAAATCACGCTAAAAAAGTTCGTTTTTACTTGGAGAGACTCAGAGAAAAGAAGGGTTTTAAAGGCCCACCCCCTCCTAATAACAATAAAACTGAGGTAGGCGCCCACACACCTTGGTAGTAGTAAGGACTATACAAATACGCATGGATCCAAGATGGCCGCCATGACATCATCCACCCCAGATATGGGTCATTTCCCCTTCATAGCCTGCTGGAAAGTTGGATAAAGGTATATAGGGTGTCAACATATCTGGGGTGGATGATGTCGTGGCGGCCATCTTGGATCCATGCGTATTTGTATAGTCCTTAGTACTCTTGGTTTATTGTTCTTAGGTTTATTCTTTATTCTTCCCCCCCCCTCTGAATCTGAATTCAGCCAAGTAACAAAAAACACCGTCTAGAAGAGGAATATTGCAAACTATGCGATGTAGCTTTCACCTCCGTTATTCAAGCAGCTCAGCATGCCAATGGTAGAAATCATCAACGGAGGTTAAGAGGTGAAAATCCTTTGCCAAAAGGGTTTTTCAATCCTTCCACTGGAAAGTGGCAAAGACAGTAAGTATTTTTTGTTGTTGTTTAACGACGTTTTAGTGGAGTGAAGCCAATTAAATTAGGATTAAAATAAAAGTTAGTGGAAAACAAGTTGTCCCTCTCTCTCTCTCTACCCCTACCCCCCTCCCGTCGCTCCCGTCATCGAAATTAAAACTTTGTTTTGGGTAATTAATTAATTAGGCCTCCCGCTGGTCTAATAAGCCACTTTCAAAAGCAACAGCGTCACAAGAAATTTCCTTCCAAGAAAAGCACCACAAATTTAGATAACATGCAGCAAATCTCATTTGAGGTATCTTCCGTGAAAGTGATTCCAGTAGCTCAGCAGAATGGTGGTGTCTTTGGATAGCGGCCGCTCATGTAAGAATAGAGAAGAATTATAAGCTATACCAATACTCTTTGCCAAAATGTATTTATAGGTTTTTTTGAGAGAAAAAAACAAAAAGATATATAATATGTCCTAGGTAGGCCTGTGATTTTTCTCGCAACAAAAAAACAACCACACAAACAACACAAAAGAAAAAAAATGTAATATTTTTTAATTTATTCAAACTTTAAACCTAAAGCTTTTTCCATCCGTTAAAAATAATACATGGGGGTTTTAAAAATAGCAAAATAGCGTGATCCCTGTAAATAATTATTCTAAATAACTTGTATTAATATTTAAACTATTTAATTTTATTTTTGAAACTTTGAAAATTATTCATTTCCAGTTTTTTTTTATTTTTATTTATTTAGTGTGATAATTCATTCTGGTTCCTTTTTCTTTTTATTTCGGTTTCTGCGCACTTTTTAAAAGGTTAGAAACGTGATATTTGCGTAATGTTTGTGGTTTTGGTATTTTGAAAAAAAAAAAAATAAATAAATAAATGGGTGGCTCAAGTTTTAGCTCGAAAAATCTTAGATTAGCCAAAGATTAGATAAATTTTTGAAGGAAAAGTATAGAGAAAGGTTACGTTTATGTTTTTTTTCCTTTTAAATCACGTGTTTCGAACAAATTTTCACCAAAATTGAATGAAAAATTTAGTTTTTGAACAAAATATTAAAAGAAAAACCTAAAACTGTACCGACTAGATGGCGCCACGGTAGGACGTCGTCTTCCTTTAGTGACCTTGACCTTTGTACCCACTATTTGGTATATAAGGACAGTTACAAAGTTAGGCTTAGCACACATGGTGTAAACCTTGGTAGATCATGATCAAAGGGTTAAGGGTGTTGGTTTTTCAACCAAAATCACTAATTTTACGGACTTGATAGTCTTAAAAGAAAGCTTTATTCAATTTTTTTTTTTAAACGTTATATTCATGTAATGCGAGAATCTGAACCCTATTCTCTACGTGATAGATGTAAAACTATAAGAAGAGAAGCTTTTAAACTGGTTCTTTAGCGTTGTTTATGAATATGAAACTACACCGTTTCCCTTAATGATGATTTAACTTTAAAAATATTGTTTTCCATTGTATGAAGAATATCGTTAGAGGATATGGATGGGTTCCTCGTTAAACTCTTTGTTAAATGCTTTTCTCAAATATGTAAATTTTATTTAGCTCTTTCTAGTCTTATTTTGTTTTTTTTCTTGGTGGCCAAGGCCCTAGATAAAAGTATTCTTTTATTATTATTTGTGGATGGTGAAAAAAGTATTGTCACCCTAGTTTTTTAACCTATTTACATTATGAAGTCTTTCTAAATTATTGATTGTACGTGAAATGTTAAATTTTATGGTTAATAAATTTCCAAAATTTTAAGTCCAAAATGCGATTGCGATCTATTTTTCCTCTAATTCAAAATATGTTACAATTTTACAAATTCTCTGATTGGTTGAAATATTTTCAATTAAAGATAATTTTGAATCTAGCCCAAAAGTCGCATAACCGCCCAACCATGACGCTCCAGCCTGTGTCTACTGAAACTAAGAAACAGCCTTTCCGATTCTAAAGTAGCCAAATTGAGCGGTTGAACCTTCTATCCGGTAAGCGCGGTGTGTTTACATTTGACAGTTGACGTTTGCGATCACCGAAATTGTATGAACTCATTCGGTTTGGCTTTGTTTATTAATTGTGGTTAGTAAACTAATTAGAATTAGTTTTAATTCGTCAAAATGCCGAGAGAAATGATTATGCTCCAGTTGGGGCAGTGTGGGAATCAAAGTAAGTTTTGTTCTCTTTTTAACAAACCAAGGCTTACGATGATTTTGGCGGGAAAAGTCGTGCATGGCTTCTTATAATGATAGCTTATTTTCGCAGTTGGCTTCGAATTTTGGAAAAAACTTTGCGCTGAACATGGAATTAATCCAGGTATATTAAAATTATAATATTTCCAATTATCGAAATTAATTTAGGCCTATGATCATCTACAGATGGTGTTTTGGAAGAATATGCAACAGAAGGCAGTGATCGGAAAGACGTGTTTTTCTATCAAGCTGATGATGAACATTACATTCCGCGCGCTGTTTTACTGGATTTGGAACCCAGGGTCATCCACAGTATCATGTCTTCCCCTTATTCCAAGTTATACAACCCAGAAAACATCTATCTTTCAAAAGCAGGAGGTGGTGCTGGCAATAATTGGGCAGTTGGTTATAGTCAGGTAGGCAATGCATTTCATTTCATTTCATTTCATTTCATAAGCGATCTTTGCAATGCTTTATGGGTATGGGAACTTTAAATTTTTTTTAAAAAAAAAAAAGGGTGAACGTCTCTATGAAGAAATCTTTGACATAATAGACAGGGAAGCTGATGGTAGCGATAGTTTAGAAGGCTTCGTTCTTTGTCACTCTATCGCTGGTGGTACTGGATCGGGAATGGGTTCTTACATACTTGAAAGACTTAATGATAGGTACGTGTTAGGCTTGATTTAAATTCAATTTGGACACTAAATTGATTCAAAATTAGGTTTCCCAAGAAACTTATTGAAACCTATTCAGTCTTCCCTAACCAAGATGAAATGAGTGACGTAGTTGTCCAGCCTTACAATTCACTCTTAACATTAAAAAGATTAATTCAAAACTCTGATTGCGTCGTGGTTTTAGATAATACGGCTCTAAATCGAATAGCATCGGATCGATTACATATTCATAACCCCAGTTTCGCTCAAATTAACATGTTGGTAAGTAAGGTCCCCTCACTAATTAAGCCTTTGTTGTTAAAAGTTGAACCCTAACCCTTTATTAATTCAAAACCAACCACCAAAGGTTTCAACAATAATGTCTGTTAGTACAGCGACACTTCGATACCCCAGCTACATGAACAACGATTTAATTGGTTTAATAGCTCCCTTAATCCCCACACCTCGCCTGCATTTCCTTATGACTGGTTACACGCCTTTAACAACTGATCAGGAAGTAGCTAACATACGTAGAACTACCGTTCTCGATGTTATGAGGAGATTATTGCAACCCAAGAATATGATGGTCTCAACAACTCACGAAAGGAACGCCAGTCATTGCTACATTAGTATTCTTAATATTATTCAAGGGGAAGTTGACCCTACTCAAGTAAGTAGCTCGGAGATCAGACAGTAGTAGAGCAATTGGAGCAGGGGTGTGCGAGTACTCGTTAAGTTCGAGTACTCGGTTCGAGTATCGAGCCGAGTACTTGATAACAACACATTGAGATACTCGAGACAGATTCGAGTAGCTTTTTAACATTTTAAATACTCGAGTCCGAGGCTTATAACTATAGCAGACGATGAGTTCATGATCATTTATTTTGAAAATCACCCGTTCAATGTTTAATTGATCACTAACAATCTTTTTGAACTAGTTAGATGTTAGATAATTGAAAACATCTTCGTTCGTTATTTTCAAGAAATTTACAAAATTGCTACTCGACAAGTCAATATTTGAGACTCGATAATTACTCGATAATTACTCGAAAGAACAAACAAAATTTGACCTATCTAAATACTCGATACTCGAAAGTATTTTTGAGACTCGGCTCGATACTCGATAAGAAATTAGTTTCGATACTCGGACTCGGCTCGAAACCGAAAAAACGGGACTCGCACACCACTGAATTGCATGGAGTCATTTATCGGGGACTTTTGGAATTAAGGTTCACAAAAGCCTGCAACGTATTAGAGAACGTAAATTGGCGCAATTTATTCCATGGGGTCCCGCTAGTATCCAAGTTGCACTTTCCCGAAAATCACCTTACATTCAAACAGCTCATAGAGTTAGCGGCCTTATGCTTGCCAATCATACCAGCATTTCTAATGTAAGATTAAGTGTTACTTGAACATTTCAAGAGAGAAAACTTAACGTTTCTCTTTTCCAAAAAACAGTTATTTGAACGAACTCTCAACCAATATGATAAACTGCGTAAACGCGAAGCCTTTTTGGAGCAATTTAAGAAAGAACCAATGTTTCAGGATAATTTAGACGAATTAGATAGTTCGAGAGAGGTTGTACAAGAACTGGTTGACGAATATGTGGCAGCTACTAAAGTGGACTACTTAAAATGGGGCCAAAATCAGGCGTAGTTTTAGTCTCGATTGATGATTGTTTCCGCATTTTTATTAATTGTTGCTAAATGATAATGATAAAAGTATCTGAAACTTGGTGTAATTAAATTAATGTAGAAAGTCTTTAGATTGTGAGTATGATGTAGCGGTAGTAGTAATTTAACATGTTTTTTCCAGATTTCCTGAAGAAATAGGGTTTAGTAACATGATCTGATATTGTATTGCTAGGCGCGTGAACTGTGGAACAGTTCAGGTCCGGTGGGACGCCAAAAATGGGGGAGGAATACTCGGGAAAATGGCGGGCGGTCCACGTGATTCGTCGGCCATTTTTCCGTGTATTCCTCCCCCATTTTTGGCGTCCCACCGGACCAGAACGGTTTCACAGTTCGCGCGCCTATTTCTCTCCGATTACGCATCCTCCCCCATCATCCTTGCTAAGCCTAATTTTGTAATCAGGTTTTATTGTATTACTGCTTATATAATTAAAGAAATAATTTTAATATCATATTAAACAGACAGAACTTTTACATGATTAAAGTTTCCAGTTAAAAATAATTATTTTTATTTCCAACAAAGTACAACATTTGAATCATGTTCAATAATTTCATCCAGTTCAATATAGCTTAATCCTGTTTTGCAACATATTTCATCATAACTGTATGTTCCGGTGAAATATTTCTCCAATGTGTTCTTATGTTTGCCTATGACGTCATTTTGGTTTAAAAGGACGGGGAACTTTTCAAGACGACGTATTAAACCCTTCAGAAGCCCAAATTGAATTAATTTCCTACAGATTAACATTAAAAACTATTGTTAGTTATGTTTTTTTCGGGTGTGGGTGTCCTTTGTTTGGCCTATTGCGTTACCTTTCGTCAACCCCTAGAGTATGAGGATTATATCGTGTACAAAGATCTCTAACTGTTGTTCCTGGACTTAAACCACAGTAAAGAGTAAAGACGCTACGAAACGTAGGCGCTGGACGGCCTTCTTTGGCTACAAATTTTAGGGCGGCTTCTCTAAGAGACGCGTTTGTCGCCAATTCATTTATTTCATAGGTTGGCATATAAACATTGGCGTATTGAAAGATGGGAATTATAGAAACCACACCGTAATATCTAAATTATAAAATTTTATAAGTGATAGACAATCGTAGTATCCCAAGATGGCGTCGGAATCTGCTTAGCTAATTGCAAAGGCCTAAATCCGCCACCAATCCCGGGATCATGGCACCATCTTGGGAAGTTGGGGAGGAGTTCGTAGTATCCCAAAATGGCGTCGGAATCTGCTTAGCTAATTGCAAAGGCCTAAATCCGCCACCAATCCCGGGATCATGGCACCATCTTGGGAAGTTGGGGAGGAGTTCGTAGTATCCCAAGATGGCGTCGGAATCTGCTTAGCTAATTGCAAAGGCCTAAATCCGCCACTAATCCCGGGATCATGGCACCATCTTGGGAAGTTGGGGAGGAGTTCGTAGTATCCCAAGATGGCGTCGGAATCTGCTTAGCTAATTGCAAAGGCCTAAATCCGCCACCAATCCCGGGATCACGGCACCATCTTGGGAAGTTGGGAGAGGAAGGAAGGAAGGGAGGTTATTCTTACACCATATTTTGTACGCAAGCTTTAACTAGGCTAACTTCTACTTCAGCTTCGGCCGCTATTCGAGCCACGTGTCGGAATCCATCAACATAAGGCAGTATCTTTGGGGTTTTAGTATAGAAAAAATTATTTTACGATGTAGAGGTAACTATTTAACGTAATGTTAAAACACCACCATTCCACGTAGAAAAGAAACAGATTTATTTATAACTATAAATATTAGCGCTTAATTATCTAATAATAATCTACAAGGGAAGTGCAAAATGCTAAGAAAACCCAGGGTGCTTCAAAGGAAAGCGGATAACGTACCTCCGAAGCTGTTAAATCCCACTAGGCAATCATTGAATAAAAAAATTTTGAAAGGGGGAGAAAAAAGACACAAATTGTTAACGACCTTAATTCTCGACAATAAATAATTAATTTCATCATCTTTCCTGAAAACGTAAAACGAAATCTAATCTAAATTAAAATGTTACATTACCTGTTGAGTAGTCAGATCCCATTGACTAGGTAATAAAGATGTTCTATTTTCAATAAAAACTGGAACATCGTGATCAGAAACTTCCAAAGGGTCATGATGAACCCTTACTACTTTTAAATGAATAGTGTTTGAGTCATCTGCGCAGTTTGAACGACGCAATTAGGCTTAAATTTTACGCCGGGGGGGGGGGGAGGGGGGGTGTTATACCTATTGATATAGAGCAACGTCCTTTTTTATTTAAATCATGACATATTTTGGTCATAATCTCAGGGAGTCGCGATTTCTTCTCTTCATTTGATAGGAAATTACATTCCAACTTTTATTATATTAATTAATTATATTAATTTGGGAATAATTAAGTTCGTTTTTTATGTTATTATACCTCAAGGGTTACAAGGTAGTTGCTGAGTTTCCTAACCAAAGGTTCATATTGAACAGTTTTCTTAAAATCTTTGCATACAAAGCATAGGTTAAATATGAGCTGATTTCTGAGGTATTTGCGGTCATTTATGAGAACGGGATACCCGATTATTTTGTAACCTAAAGCATTTCTACAATGGGAAACATTAATTAACCTATAGCCCTCATGTAGGCCTAATTCTAAGAAACTTACACTGCCATGAGTTTTCCCCTAAGTTCTGGTTTTGGGATTATATAAACGCTTAAAGCGTCGAACATTTCTTTGGTAACACATTCTTTAGGAACCTAATTTAATTAACACATTTAATAAAATGCTTCCCCAATTACCTTTTTGACAGACCAAGGCCTAGGTATTACCTGGTATGTTATTTTTGGCCCGGCTGTAGGATGAAATTCGCTAAAAAGTAAACATTCTATTTCGCTATCCGGCATTTTAGATTTATAATGATCCATTTTAATTAAAATTTAAACTCCTGTTAACACCAAAAATCAAATTTGAATTTCCCGCTTAGAAATCACGTGTTCATTGATTCTGCGCTTGAACGTCGTGACCCTTCCTTGACCCCAAGCCAAGTTGAATGTTTTTTTTTCAAATGTCCATTTCCAATGTGCGGGGCTGCCTTTAATTTGCCGAAATGTCGAATAATACTGATTTTTACAAAGTATAGTAACTATAATCTTGATTAAACTAACGAGACATTTTAAAACTAGTGAAATTAATTAAAAATATTGGTATGATGCATGAGTTGAACGAGATATTTACTCTAGTAACAAAGGCTTAGCATAGTTTTGTCCATAGTTTTTGAATTGAAGCATCAGCCTGTGATAATTGTTAATTAAAGACACGTAAATACATGAAATAAAACTCTTATTAGGAAGAAAACGAGGTATTAAAGGAAGAACTTCGACGTATACTAGTTTTGCTTGAATCGAGTCAGGTGGAAAAGAATGAAATTGGTGTCAAATATCAACTTCTTAGCAAAAGGGTTCGTTTATTGATGTTGAATCAAAGATAGCTCGTGGTCTTATTTATTAATCTAGCTCTAAAAATCCTTCCCACGTAGCTGGAGGAGGTTTTACAACTCCAAATTGACGAGCTTGAATCTGATGACAATTACCAGCTTGAATTAAATCGCCATAAGATAGAATGGAAAAATGAACTGGTAGACGAGTTAAGTCATTGTCGGGACAGATTAGCTCAATGTCACCAAGAACAAAGCAAACAAGCCAAAGTTATTCAAGGTCTACAACAAAAGGTGAGCGAAATTGTGCTGTTTAAACCCTTACATAACAGAAATAAATTATTTCTTGCTCCTTAATTTGTAAAGAGCATTAATTAATTTAAATTAAAATCCAAAAAATTTGATTATATCTTATGAATACACAAGATGTTTTTGAAAAGATGTAGTTGAATATCAGAATGTACATTTTTCCTTGACCCACAACCAAAAAATTATCGATTTCTTTTGGAATAAATCCCATTTCAAGGCAAAACTAAGCTAGGAAGGCGACAATACATCAAAATTACAGTCTTCTTACTCTAATAACACATACGGAGTCTCAAATTATGGTTTCCCATTTTCCCCCTGGCCTAGCTTTCTTAAAAAACCCGCCTTCTTCACAAAAGTTCCTCATATCAGATTCTTGTTTCTATAACATCACCATGGGAACCAAGGCTGGGGGTGGGTGGGGGTCGCGAGGGGACGCGGGGGGGGGGGTGCTACAAAAGAAGGTTCAAACCCATCTGATGATAAGGGAGCTCATTCAGATTCACTTGTTAGAAATGATTGAACACTTTAAATGTAGTTTATTTTGTGGAGATTAATATTTTTGTGACATGACATGAGTTCCACATCTGATGGAAACTTTTTACACTTTGAGCGTACGTGAAAGAGTGAATATTTGGAATACTGAGATTTCAAATAGACAGTTTCAGGTACATGTGCTTGATTAATAATATAAACACTTGTTGGAACTTAAAATTACGATGTTTAAGGGTATTTTTTGGTTTCTGTGGGCGCCTTAAGTGTTTTCTTTATGAATGACCCCAACAACAACGTTTTCAACTTAAAAAAAAATTGTATTGATTGCCGGGAAGTGCTCTCTTTATGAATGACCCCACAACAACCATCTTAAACGTAAAAAAAATTACCTGTAACGAGGCCGAGGGACTAACGCCTTCTTGTTGTCACAATTATTTTTAGTAATATTTACCTTGATTTCTGAATTAATATTTACTATTATTTAGTAATAATTATTTACTTAGATCTTGGAATTATTGCTTGCCTATTTATTTGAGAAAGGAGTAAAACGAGGCCCTTATCTCTCTGTCCATCTTCTCTTCTCCGAGACTGGAATGCCCCCCCCCCTTCTGTCCATCTCGGAGACTTTTATGCTCCCCCCTTTCTTTCTCTCAACCAAACCCCAAAGGGTCTTCGCGGACCCCCACTACCCCATGCGGTTTTTACCTGGAAGCTTTAAATTTGAAAAGTCCTACCTTACTCCTCCCCTTCTTACTTTTTTTTTATTGCAATAAAGTACTAACTTTATGAATGATCCCACGAAAAACGCCTTCAAATTTATGCTCAAAGGGAACATTACTCCGGGCCTATAATATCCCGGGTCTATATATTTTAGGCCCACAACAAACCGCTTTAAAATAAATAAATGAAAAAAAAATACATTTAAACGTAATATTAAAGCATTAGCTTTTGATTACTGCAATAACCCCAAGTGAATCCTTTATGTATGACCCCCATAAAACAAAGTGTAGTCTCGAAGAAAAAAATTACATTTAAAGGGAATATTACCCTATACGTTTCTGGTGTCTGCAATAGCCCAGATTTTTTTATATTTGTCATACAATAGTTTTCTTCCCTTTAATTTTATGACTAGGGACCGTTCATAAATTTCTCCTTACATATAAATATTTAAATTTTTATTTCCCCAATTAATTTAAAACGTTCAAAAAACACTTATTATTAAACAGGTTGAGGAATATCGCGAAAAGTGCGCCTTAGTTGAGAGGGAACATTCTGAAAGATCAAAGTTAGAACTTAAAATGTCGTTGGATGAAAAAGATGCCTCTCCTTCCAATGTATTTGGCACCGATTATGAGAATGTCACAGTTCAGTTAGTCGAAGAAAGAAATAGGTATTCATTAATTAATTAAGATTAGTTTTAGAATAATTATTTTTGTTTATGTTTTTTATTAATTCATATTATTTGTGTTTTTTTTAATAATTATTGTTATTTTTGGTTTTTTAAAAATTATTATTTTTGATTTTCTAAAAATATTTATTTTTGATTTTTTAAAAATTTTTTTTTTGATTTTTTAAAAATATTTATTTTTGATTTTTTAAAAATTATTATTTTTTGATTTTTTAAAAATTATTATTTTTTGATTTTTTAAAAATTATTATTTTTTGATTTTTTAAAAATTATTTTTTTTTGTTTTTTAAAAATTATTATTTTTTGTTTTTTAAAAACTATTATTGTTTGTTTTTAAAAATTATTGTTTATGTTTTTATTATTTATTATTGTTTACGTTTTATCATTTATTATTGTTTACGTTTTTATTATTTATCATTTTTGTTTTAATTTTTATAATTATTATTGTTTATGTATTTTTGATAATTGTTATTGTTTATGTATTTTTGATAATTGTTATTGTTTATGTATTTTTGATAATTGTTATTGTTTATGTATTTTTGATAATTGTTATTGTTTATGTATTTGTTTGTTTCTAAAAAAATATTATTATTGTTTATGTATTTCCGACGTACGTTACATAGATCAAAATCTTTAACGGAGGTTAACTCGATTCTAAGAGAACAACTCGAAGTTGCCACGAACGCCAATCAGGTTTTAACCTCTGACATCCACCGTCTGACGCGAGAATGGCAAAAAACGCGTCAAGAACTAGACGAGAAAGAGAGTCAATGGCGGGAAGAGGAACAATCCTTTAACGAATACTTCACCAAAGAACATCATCAACTTTTAACCCTTTGGCATCACATCATGCAATTTCGTCAAGACTTCTCCGAACTTCGAACCCTAACTGAAAGAGATCTAGGTTCCTTAAGAACCCACCTGAGACAAACGACTCATAACGCCACAAACGCTTGTTTCACCCTTTACGCTAATGCCCCTTTACAGGTTAATGACCCGAAATTAATATTTAAGTTTAGAAAAACCTCAAAAATTAAAATAAAAACCGGATTTTTGTCAAATTATTAAAAAAGGTGACGGATCCGGCAAGTTGGGAAATACAAAGAAAAACGCACGAAAACGCTAATTTGAAACACAAATTTAACGTAGAAAAGGATGAATTAGTCGAAAAGTACGCGATAATCCCTTAAAATTAGCGAAAACCGTTAATGTTTTACTAATTAATCATTAATTAACAGAATTAGAGATTTAACTTTACAAAATGAACGAAAAAAATCTCTAATAGAAGAAAAAGATAAGGTTATCACCGCTTTGAATAAAACGGTGGAAACACTGGAAGGTTTAAGATCGGAACCAATTGAAAGTCCGGCTTCCGCGAAGTTGAAACAAGATCTAAGTTACGCCACTGGCGTTCTAAGATCGATTGCGCAACTTATAATTGACGATTCTGACCAACAAATACATTCGCAACAACTTAGGCATATTCTTTCAAGTACAAATACGGATTCGTCCGAATCAAACGCTTCTACGCCTAGGTTAGCTTTATCAAGGATGATGGTTGGAATTTGAGTGAAATCGGTGGGCCCGCTAACTGTGGAACGACCCAGGGCCGGTGGGAAGCTAGAAATGGGGGAGGAATACTCGGAAAAATGGCGGGCGGTCTACAGCTAACTGTGGAACGACCCAGGACCGGTGGGAAGCTAGAAATGGGGGAGGAATACTCGGAAAAATGGCGGGCGGTCTATAGCTAACTGTGGAACGACCCAGGACCGGTGGGAAGCTAGAAATGGGGGAGGAATACTCGGAAAAATGGCGGGCGGTCTACAGCTAACTGTGGAACGTCCCAGGGCCGGTGGGAAGCTAGAAATGGGGGAGGAATACTCGGAAAAATGGCGGGCGGTCTACAGCTAACTGTGGAACGACCCAGGACCGGTGGGAAGCTAGAAATGGGGGAGGAATACTCGGAAAAATGGCGGGCGGTCTATAGCTAACTGTGGAACGACCCAGGGCCGGTGGGAAGCTAGAAATGGGGGAGGAATACTCGGAAAAATGGCGGGCGGTCTACAGCTAACTGTGGAACGACCCAGGGCCGGTGGGAAGCTAGAAATGGGGGAGGAATACTCGGGAAAATGGCGGGCGGTCTACAGCTAACTGTGGAACGACCCAGGGCCGGTGGGAAGCTAGAAATGGGGGAGGAATACTCGGGAAAATGGCGGGCGGTCTATAGCTAACTGTGGAACGACCCAGCGCCGGTGGGAAGCTAGAAATGGGGAGGAATACTCGGAAAAATGGCGGGCGGTCTATAGCTAACTGTGGAACGACCCAGCGCCGGTGGGAAGCTAGAAATGGGGGAGGAATACTCGGAAAAATGGCGGACGGTCTTCCTGATTCGTCTGACGTAGACCGCCCGCCTTTTTTCCGAGTATTCCTCCCCCATTTCTAGCTTCCCACCGGCCATGAGTCGTTCCACAGTTAGCAGGCCCACCGATTTCTCTCAGATTGCGTAAGCATCCTTGGCTTTATTTTCCAATTAAAACTATTTTAACGGTTAATTAACATTAATTTTCGTTAAAATATCAGTAACGCCTTAGTGCCAAGAACGTCAGATACATTATTTAACGTATCAATATTGGGGGAAACTACTTTATCGGCTGTTAACGCCGCATTGCGAAAGAAAAAAATTCAACTTGAAGTAATTAATTTAGTAGATTTTAGCGCGCTGACTTTAAACTTAAATTAAAATTAATTACTATAATAAAAGGAGCTCGGAACAAAATTAGCTTCGACCCAAGAACAAATAAAAGCGCACAAAAAAGCCTTAGAAGAATGTGAGGAGGAAAAACGTAATGCGCAAAGAAAAAATACGCAGCTTTCATCTAGGATTGAATTAGTGTAATTTTAAAATTAATTTCTCTTCCCCTCGTTTAATGTTAATTAAATTAACATTAACCGTTGTCGTACGTAGCGTTCAAGAAATTCAAAATTCTATGAGAGATAAAGATAGAATAAGATCGGCTTTAGATGAAACGGGAAGCGAGCGAAGTTTGCTCGAACATACGAGACAAATTTTGAATGAACAAGTTGAAACACTGAACGCGGAAAATGATCGATTGTACGCGAAGTTGCGTGAGAATCAGGAAAAGTTAGAGAACGTTTTATCCGAAAGAGATACGTTGAAATTTCAAGAGAAACATTTAGAGAGTGAACTTAGAACATGGTTCGTTGTAGATATCGTCTCTAAAACGATTAGTTTTAACTAATTAATGATTTAAAAATTAGTAATCAACGAGTTTCTAAACTTAACGAGGAGGGAATGAAACAAAGCAGCGAAATTCGTAGCTTGACCAATTCAATCAATAGAATTTCTTTCGAGAAAGATTTGTTACTTAGAGAGAAAATTGAATTCGGTAATTACTAGAATTAATTCTTAGTTTAATTAATTTAATTAACGCCTGACGTTTATTTAGAGAAAAGAATAGAAGGTTTAGAAACTTCAAATCGTCAATTACGATCCGAAAATCGTGTTTTTAGTGAAGAGAACGATTCTCTTAACGAAACACTTCAAAGTATTCGCAATGAAAATGAGTTTTTAAGTCGAGAAAAAGCCGAAAACTTAACCAACATTAACATGGTTGGTTAATTTAATTGGTTATTAATTAATAAAGGGAGAGTGAAAGAGTTTAATTAATTTGATTCAAATTTAGTTGAAAGAAGAAAAAACTCAACTAAATCGAGATAAAGCCGAGTCCGAACGCGAAAAACAGAAATTAAAAGCAAAAATCTCTAATTTAGAACAAAGAGAAAATGAACAAAACTCCAAAATTATTAATTTACAAGAAAATCAGGAACAAGCTGATATTTTACGTCAACAATTAGAGAATGAAAATAATAAACTACTTAGATTAAAAGAGGAATTGGAAGTCTTACTAACGATGGTTAATTAGTTTTTAATTTTTAATTAATTTTAAGACATTAATTTAATTAAATAATTAAAATTTTTAGGCCAATCATCAGAAAGATACTGTAACGGAAGAATTAGTCGAAATTAAGAAAGACGTAACGTCTTTACGCGAATCCTGTCAAAGATTAGAGAGAGATAAAGAAGCGTTAGCGATGGAAAAAGCCGATCTCGAAGTTCGACATCGGGCTTTGGAATCGGAATTAAACGAATGCGTGGAAACGATAAATTCATTACGAAATGAAAAAGAACGATTGGAAACTGCTCTTTATATGAGCAATCAAACGGTAGCCACTTTGGAACAGAAAAAAGATGAGCTTGAACACGAAATAAATGAACTTAGTATCAAAGAAGCGTCATTAGTCGGTAAACTAATTGTTTTCAAAGAGTTTGTCTCGTCTGGATTTTCTTTAATTAGAAATATTTTTCGTTACTAATTGACAGACGAAATTAGTAAAAGTAGTAAACAAAGGGAGGTTGATTTAGCTGTTCATACAAAAACGAAGGAGCTTTTAGGTCAAAAAGTTCAAGAGCTTCAAGAAGAGTTTAAAAAGAGTTTGAAACAAGAGGAAGATAAACGAAGGAACGAGGTGGAGAAACTTACGAAAGAAAAAGTTGAAATCGAAAACCGTTTGAGAACCGAACAATCGAATTCCCAACTCGTTTGGGAAGAGAAATTGGATGAAACTATTAAAAACCACGAAAAGGAATTGGAAATAACTCAAAAAGAAGCTAAAAACGCTCTTAATGTCATGGAAGAACGTTTAATTCGATTGGAAATGGAAAAGAAACAAATTGAATCGCTTTCCACTAAAGAATACAACGTTTTCGAACAGAAATTAACTTCCTTGAAAAAGGAATTGAACGAAAAAGACGAAGAAATTAAAGTCGAACGCCAAAAAACGCAAGACGTCATCGATAGAGAGAAACATTTACAAAATGAAATTAGATCTCAGTTGGAAAATGCCAAAACTGAGTTAGAAAACGCTGTGTAAGTTTATTTATTAATTATTTGTTTGTTTGCAGTTTAACTTTGGGGGTTAGGGGGTTGTTTTAACAGTGTTTTATTTAAAGATCGGCTTACAATAAAGAGCTTAAAGATCTTCGCAACCAGTTAATAGAGTTACAAAGTCAAAGAGATAACTTCTCTCAGAGTTGCGTCACTTTGAAAAGTCAAGTAACGCATTTGGAAGAAACGAGGGATGAACTGAAACTGCTTCTATCCCAAGCTGAGAGGCAGAATAAAGAATGTAAGTGAATTTATAGTGTTTTTACTACGTGTGGTTATATAATACCAACGGGTTATAGGCTGATACCCAGTTAGTTAGTTAGTGTGATGCACGCGAAATGTTAGTGGACGCGATTTCATAGATAAATTCAATCGTGAAGGGGACTGGTAATTTTTACTACGTGTGGTTATGTAATACACAAAGGGTTATAGGCTGATACCCAGTTAGTTAGTTAGTTAGTGTGATGCACACGAAAAGTTAGTGGACGAGATTTCATGGATAAATTCATTCGTGAAGGGGACTGGTAATTTTTACTACGTGTGGTTGTGTAATACCAACGGGTTATAGGCTGATACCCAGTTAGTTAGTTAGTTAGTTAGTGTGATGCACGCGAAAAGTTAGTGGACGCGATTTCATAGATAAATTCAATCGTGAAGGGGACAGGTAAAACTGTGTTTCTCAAGTTCATGTGGCACTTTTCGTCACTTTATAGTGTATGCTACACACTGCATAACCTTAGATCGTTGTTGGGTGCTGTACAACCTTAATTAGCACATTGGAAAGCACACGGAGTATTGCAAAATCATTTCTGCCCTTGTTCTCAACTTGGGGTGGTTAATAATGTCTGTGGGTGGTTAATAATGTCTGTTACAGTAACGATGCAACACGAAAATATAAGAAGCGAAAGCCTCGTTAATGAAAAATGGCTTCTAGAAGAAAAATTGGAAAGAGAAAATGTCTCCTTAGAATGTCAAGAGTTACGAATGAAGATAAAAAATTACGAAGCCAATAAAATTGAGATGAATAAAACTATCGATTATTTGAAGCAAACTTTAACTAGTAAGTTAATTTTGCGTAATTAATGATTAAGGTAAGAATTAATTAAGTAAGTATTGTTTTATTACTGGCATTAATTAGATTCTCAAGACGCGCTAACCAGTCTTACTACGGAGTGTAGCGAGTTGAAAAAAACTTTACGCGAAGTTGAACAATCGCGAATGGAACTTAAAAGAGATTTACAGCAAAGTCATAAACAGATTATGGCGTTTAAAAATGATTTATCCGTGAAAGACGAGGATGTAACTAATCAGAGGGAGTTACAGAAACAATCGGAACAACGCGAAATTGAACTTAGAAAAGAAGCGGCTTCTATAAAACAAAGCGTAAGTGTTATTTCACGTTAAGTCCGACTGGCGTTGCCTCTTAGGGAAATAGCCCAAGAGAGCGTACTTCCTCCCGTCTGTGTCTTTCTTTCTCTACAAGTAATTAATTGAATGGTCTATTCAAACACGCAGTTATTAGAGTCAGAGGCGAATAGAGAAACTCTACGTAAAGAGTTGGCAAACATGCAACGCAAAATGACCGATCTCGAACATAGAATGAGATTACAGAAAGAGACCCATAAAGCCGCTTTAGAACAAAGTTTTTCCGCCGAACGTCGACTCGAAGAACAAAAGAATGGTCTCGAAAAAAGCCTATCTCATTGTAACGAACAACTTCACGAATTAACGCTGCGTCTTAGAAGCGCGGAAGGCCGAATTTACGCGACGGAAAAAAATTACAACAAATCGGAACTAAACAAACAAGAAATTGAATCGAAATACGTCACGTTACAAAACATTTTGAGGCAAACATTGGGGATTGGGATGGAAGGAAGTAGATGGGCGCCATTTTACTCCAGACAAAGTAGTCCCATGAGACAAGAAGCTGTTGTTAATAATACCGATAATAAAAGCAGTAAAGGTTCCTCCAGTCCCAGAAGAGGTGATAGTAGGTCTAAAAGCAACTCACCAGCGAGACAACTGGTAGTTACAAGTTCCAGTTGGGCTTTGACCGCAGTTTCCGAGTTGGATATTGATTTGGTTCAATCCGCCCTCGAAGATTTGATCCAGAAAACCCATTCTTTGGAAAGGGAGCAGGAAGAATGGAAGAGAAAGTATCAAACGTCGCAACGGAACCTCGAGGACACGAAAGACGAAAAAGAGACGTTGCAAATTAGATTCGAGCATTTACAGAAAACATTGACGGAGATTGAAAATGGTAGGCCGACCTATAATTAGCCTTATTCCTGATCAGCGCCACCTACCCATAGCGGCGACTTTGAGAACTACTGTAAGCGGCAAGCCAATCAGATGTCGCTAAAATCTGGTGACGTCACTGACTAACACTCTCGGGTCTTACCAAAAATGACGTCACCAGATTTTAGCGACATCTGATTGGCTTGCCGCTTACAGTAGTTCTCAAAGTCACCGCTATGGGTAGGTGGCGCTGATCAGGAATAAGGCTAATTATTTTAATTACAGATTAATAAAGTGTACGTTTCTTTATCGCGATCAACAGAGAAACAAAATTTAGGCGCGGAATTATCGACAACGCGCGCGAATTTATCGCAACAAGAGGAACGCGTTCAACAATTAGAAAAAGATCGCGATTCTTTAAGCGAAAAAATATTGGCATTGCAAAATAATTTAAACAGCGCCGAAAAAGCTAAAAAATATCACCAAGACAAAGTGACGCAGTTAAAAACCGCCATCGCGTCAAACGATAAAGAAAAACGCGACTTAGAAGAAACGAAACGGAAATCCGAGTCCCAAACTACGACTTACGAACTGAAGATTCAAATGTTGGAAGCGAATATCGAAAGATGTCAAATGATGTTATCGGAAAAAAGTGCCGAGAATCAACTCCTGGAGGATCAGTTGTCAACTTCTAATAAAAGAGTTGATCGCTTGGAAGAGAAAGTCGTTACTCTGCAAAGAACCATTGATCATTTGATGCAGGAATTGAGAATTTCGCAGGAAAACGAAAGAGATTTGAAAGATAAATTGCATTACGCTAATCGATCCATTAATGAAAGTAGCAGTTCTTCCGTTAATATTCAAGAACACAATCGTAAATTGAAACAGGATTATAACAGATTGGAAAACGAGAAGGAAACGTTGCAACGAAGTTTGCAGGAACAAAAGTAAGTTCATTTTGATGATTTGATGATTTAATCGCGGTAATTAATTTAATTTTGATGATTTGATGATTTAATCGCGGTAATTAAGTTAATTTTGATGATTTGATGATTTAATCGCGGTAATTAAGTTCATTTTGATGATTTGATGATTTAATCGCGGTAATTAATTTAATTTTGATGATTTAATCGCGGTAATTAATTTATTTTTGATGATTTAATCGCTGTAATTAATTTAATTTTGAAGATTTGATGATTTAAGCATTAATTAAGTTAATTTTGATGATTTAATCGCGGTAATATCGTTTGTTAGGAACTCAACAACCGCATTGAAACAAGAATGTCAATATTTAAAAGAAAAAGTTGAGAAACTTCAAAAGGATTTAAGTACCAGCGAAAGCAAGCGAATTGAAATTGAAACTCTCACTAAGAGCGCTTCAAAGGTGCATAATTTACTTAATTCACTTTAAAATATTTCAGCCGATTTTATATAGCGGGTTTCGTTTACGCGTATTTAAACCAATAGAATGTCTCGAAACGCGAACACTCCGAAAGAATTATTATGGGAGAAATATCCGAATCTAGAGAAGAGAGAAAAATGCTTAGGGATGAAATTGAACGACTTCGACAATCTCTTAGCATTTCGGAATCTTTGAAAATACAATTGGAAAAATCTCGTGCCAAACTTGAAAAAGAGAACCAAAGTTTACAAAAAATGTTGGAATTGAGCGAAAAACATCGCGTCAACGAAGATTTTTCTAGTCTTACAACAACAACAACAACAAACAAAAGCAAACTCGAACGAACTGAACTGGGTAAATCATTAAGTATCATCGAAAACGAAAATTTGGAACTTCAACGCAAAGTTCAGAACTTGCAAGCGAAATTGGCCGAATTGGAACAACATCACAATCAACGGTTGAGAGAGTTGACGAATTTGCAACATCGAGAAGTCGCCATGGAACTGGAAAGAGCGCGAACGTCTCAACTTCAAGCGGAACAACTTTTGGAAGCCAGAGAGAAAACGAACAGACATCGAATCTTGGGTTTGGAACAACAAATAGCGACTTTGAAAGATCAATTGGCCGAAGAACATCGTCGTTGGAGTCGATTTCATCAAAGACATTTAGCGGCCGATTCCGAAATATCGCAGCTGAGATCGATACTGGATCGATCCTTACAAACCGTCTCCGAAGACCCGAGTACTTTAGAGAACGAAGCCAGACGATTGGATACCACCGTTGAAAGTCATATCATACGTTCACCTTCGATAACTTTAACGACACCGTCCAAACTTTCGCGTACTTCGCCCTTAACTTTTGGAGGTGTTTCGACGGTACAATCGACTCCCGCCCCTACATCAGGTACCGGTACAAGTATGTCCGAAGGTCGTCAACAAAGTAGCGGCGTTAGACGACGCCTGGAACCTTCCTTTGACTAATAATTAATATTTGTCAAAGGGTTTTTAATTAATTACTTTTAATCATCGGGTTTGTATAAATTTAGAGTAATATTAGGCCCACTTTTTAAATAAGCCTACTTTGACCTAAAAATTAGGCCTAAATTTGAAAAGCCTACAATAAACAAACACGGTATTGTTATTCAATCACTGCCAGTTTGATAAACGTGTGTGTGTGTGTGGAGAGGATTTGATTCCTATATATATTTTTAAAGTGACACTGACACACGACATCAAAAACGGATTTATGCAAGAAGAACGTTGAAGGTAGCGAATTCACTCCCCATCCTCGCATACTTTATTGAGAAACTTCGTCTGCTTATATTTTGACTCCACCCACAAATTCTGTATATATAGCAATTTCGAAAAAAAAATTAACCACGAAAATGACAAAAGAATGACATTTTCGATCTCTAGAAGTCGCTATATACAGAATTTGTGGGTGGAGTCAAAATATAAGCAGACGAAGTTTCTCGATAAAGTATGCGAGGATGGTACTAGAGGCTAAATCAACGATCCGACGTTCTTAGTGCATAAATCCGTTTTTGACGACATCTAGTCTAATACGCATTTACAAAACTAAACTAAACTATCACGAATGTTGTCTATTTTACTGAGTATTTTTGTAAAGTAGGCCTACTCATTCGCGCTTACGTGCAATTTTGAAACTACATTTCGATAAAATGCCTTTAATATCAATCAGCCTTAATTAACGCGTCACAAAGCCATATATTTTTAAAACAATATTCGCAAATTCATATTAACGATGTTTATACTACTTATCGTTATCGACAAGCTATTATATTTCTAAGTTTTCGGGCTGCTACGGTTCTATTCGATTAGAACGTCTGAAACGATAGCTCTATACTGTTTATGTCATTTATTTTTATGTTTCTGTTAAGTTTATCATTCGTAGGTCAGTTTTTATTACGTGGTATAATTAATTTGAATATATACTAGTCTCTCCTCTCTTTAAGTCATAGGAGAGTATACAGTATTAGATGTTAAATACTCGTTTGTACGTATAACTTTTTACGTAAACTTTTACATAATACATGGTATCGAACTTATTTAGCATTAGCCCTGTCCGGGAACTCGGCAATTCGAGTACCCGTCAAAATCGGTTCGGGACTTCGGGTACCCGCGAACAATTGGTACTTTTCTAGGCCTAATTATTCGAGTACCCGTCAAAATCGGTTCGGGTACCCGCGAACAATTGGTACTTTTCTAGGAATAATTATTTGAGTACCCGTTAAATAGGGGTACCCGCGAACAATTGGTACTTTTCTAGGAATAATTATTCGAGTACCCGTCAAAATCGGGTACCCCCGAACAATTGGTACTTTTCTAGGAATAATTATTCGAGTACCCGTCAAAATCGGTTCGGGTACCCGCGAACAATTGGTACTTTTCTAGGAATAATTATTTGAGTACCCGTCAAAATCGGTTCGGGTACCCACGAACAATTGGTACTTTTCTAGGAATAATTATTCGAGTACCCGTCAAAATGGGGGTACCCGAACAATTGGTACTTTTCTAGGCCTAATTATTCGAGTACCCAGTCAAAATCGGTTCGGGTACCCGCGAACAATTGGTACTTTTATAGGCCTAATTATTCGAGTACCCAGTCAAAATCGGTTCGGGTACCCGCGAACAACTGGTACTTTTCTAGGCCTAATTATTCGAGTACCCGAACAATTGGTACTTTTCTAGGCCTAATTATTCGAGTACCCGAACAATTGGTACTTTTCTAGGCCTAATTATTTGAGTACCCGTCAAAATCGGTTCGGGTACCCGCGAACAACTGGTACTTTTCTAGGAATAATTATTCGAGTACCCGTCAAAATCGGTTCGGGTACCCGACCCAAAATTTACTACCCGCACAGGGCTATTTAGCACCGCTATATGTTTTTTTACGCTATGAGCTGCGCGGCTTGGAAAAAGCGAAGGAAAGTAACATAGCGACACTTCAGTTGTGACGTCAGTACCCAAGTAAAACGTCATGGGCAAGTTACCTTTGGCAATGGGCGGCCATGTTTGTTACAGTTTGTGTAACTTCTATGGGCAAACAGCATGGGTGACGTCACACTAAGGAAGTTCTGAGTGGAAGGAATGTAAATTTAGAAGAAATGTATAATGTATAGCAAATGTATCTATGTTTGAAAACTTTGAAATAAAACTGCAACAAATATTTCTCAAACATTTTTTTTTTAATATATTCTTGGCTATGCAGGTATAAAAAGTTTTAGTTTGGTCTCAGGTAATATATATATATATTCAACAATCTACCATAAATACTCTGTTAGTACAATTTTCAGAAAAACGGTACAATATTTGTTTCTATTTTTTTTTTGTTTTTTTTTAGTTAGGAGGGATTATACTATATTTAGTTAAAATTAATTAGTATTAATCAAAAATATTCGTACCCAACAAAAATTAATTAATTAATAGGAATTATTATTAGTTAGTAGTATAGTTAGGGGAGAAAAACATGATTAAAAAAACAACAACTATAACAAGTATTAATTAATTAAAATAATTAATTAATTAATTAATAAAAACCCAATTACCATTTTTTTAACTACCACCACCATTAATTAATTAATTAATTAATTAAATGTAACCATCTACATTACCTTTAAAACATTTAACTATATATATAACGATTAATTAATAATTTGGTTAGTAAAAATTCTATTTAACTACATTTTCAAAAATATCATAGGGCTTAACAATTTTTTTTTTCTTCATTAATTTCAGGTTTAATTATTTTTATATTTATTAATTACTGACTAATAATTAATTATTAAATTTCTGATTATCTCATTTCATTTTATAGATGTATATTATATATTTTGTAAAAATTTAATTTCAAAATTTCCATTTTTTTATTTTTTTTTAAGATTAATTTTTTTTTATATCAAATGCGGAATTAATATGATATAATTAATTTGATCCTTTTTTTTAGTTTGTAGTTAATTTCGTAAATCCTATTTAATTTATTGCAATAGCTTTTTTTTTTTTTAATAATAAACTTTTATCTGGATTTTATTTTTATTTTATTGCAAAATTCTATGGAAGAAATTGTATTTAAATTTATTTTTTTTTTTTTTAAATATGGCAATTTTTTTTTTTAATTTTAAATATTTAACTTTGATCCCCGAATGCAACTAGAATTAGTTTTAAACTCTCAAAGCTTATTTTAATTTTAAATATTTTCTTTATAAGGAATGTAGGGATTTAAATAGAGAGAGCTTTTTATGACTTTTTTAATTTTTTTTTTAAATTTGAACTGAACTGTTTTAATTATATAATATTTTGCAAACCCGTAGGATTTTTTTTTTTTAATGGAGAGATATAATTATCAGAATTAATTTTAATCTAGGATATAACTTTTCTAAAATTTGGTTATCACAAGAACTTCACTTTGGCTCGAAAACCGTTAATTCGTTTTGGAGGAAAATTTTTTACCCCCATCAAAAACCAGCTATCTTCAATTAAAAACCTGCCGAGAAAAATTTTCAAAAATGCCTTTGTTAAAGTACCATAACATTATACCTTAAAAGAATGGCCTTTTTCTAAATATAATAGGAAAAATATTAAAATTAAAGTAAATTATCTCTTATTACTAAATAATTAGCATTAAAAACTATCAAGTACTACTGCGCCATCCGCCATTGCTTTAGTGGCGTCTGCTAAAATTCAACCTTTTTCTTATTTCTAGCCCTGCTCTCAGCCTTTGAGAATTCAACCAATCCCGTAGGGGTAAGGTTTCTGACGTCACTACAGCAATGGCGGCGCCGTAGTCCTCGTTTTTAAGACTAATTAAACAATTACTACTGCGCCATCCGCCATTGCTTTAGTAGCGTCTGCTAAAATTGAACCTTTTTCTTATTTCCAGCCCTGCTCTCAGCCTTTAAGAATTCAACCAATCCCGTAAGGGTAAGGTTTCTGACGTCACTACAGCAATGGCGGCGCCGTAGTCCTCGTTTTTAAGACTAATTAAACAATTACTACTGCGCCATCCGCCATCGCTTTAGTGGCGTCTGCTAAAATTGAACCTTTTTCTTATTTCTAGCCCTGCTATCAGCCTTTGAGAATTCAACCAATCCCGTAGGGGTAAGGTTTCTGACGTCACTACAGCAATGGCGGCGCCGTAGTCCTCGTTTTTAAGACTAATTAAACGCTAATTATTTTGTAAAAAGAGATAATTTATTTCTTATTCAATATTTTTCCTCTTATATTTAGAAAAAGGCCATTCTTTTAAAGTAGAATGTTACGTTTTCCGCAATGACCTCTTATACTTACTTGTACCAAAAATAGGGCATTGGCACTGTACTAAGATGCCATAAAGAATGAGCATCAATTACAAAGCCCCACGGAGGGAAATCCAAAACTTCTAACAACAAGAGGCCATTAACGGCCAAGATGCATATGGCACATTGCAAAACGTGCTTTTGATGGCGATTTACGTAACACCACATTAACCATCCCAGTGAACTCGCCACTCCTAGAATTAAACCCCCGTTAGGCGTTCTAATCCTTTTAAGAGCTTAGAGGACCAATGGTTACTAACCAACTATAATATTAACACGCATATTATAGCCATAATCGAAGTGAACAAAGGTTAAAAAGTGGATGTGGTAGAGGAAATAGGTTAGGAAGGGCACTGCGATACTCAGAGAGAGCCAAAAACTAGGTCGTAAAACTCTGAAAAACAATTAAAAATGAGTTAATTATACTTATATAAGCAAAAGTATATAGATATAAAACAAAAGTGCACTTCATTGGAACTTGTTGGCCCCATGTAATACGAGAAGCCCTAACTCCTTTACCAACAGAATAGTGTCGACCCCTCTCTGAGTATGATTACCTTCCCGACCGTGGCACAGGGAACAAACCGTCCCATGACATCATGTACTACTTTCTGTAAATCTTAGTCGTCAAGCAGCTCTTCCCTGATTGGTTAATTCGTGTAGGGGGTTGAGAGGAGGGTGGTTTGCTTCTCAGTTTACATGTTAAAGGCAGGGAATTAGCAGTCTTATTCCTGATCAGCGCCACCTACCCATAGCGGCGACTTTGAGAACTACTGTAATTGGCAAGCCAACCAGATATCGCTAAAATCTGGTGACGTCATTTTTGGTAAGACCCCGAGAGTGCCCGTCAGTGACGTCACCAGATTTTAGCGACATCTGATTGGCTTGCCGATTACAGTAGTTCTAAAAGTCGACGCTACGGGTAGGTGGCGCTGATCAGGAATAAGGCTAATTGTTAATGATGTGTACTTTTGATTTTTATACCTATACACTTTTGATATAAGTATACGTTTTCTTTTTTAAAAAACTACCTAATTGTGATGCTATATAAACCGCATAGCACCAGTGAAAAGGCACAGAAGTAATCCAATTTCTAATAAATCCATTAAAAATTAATTATAATTCGTAGGAGTTTTAATTAATTAAAATTAAAACTTATACCTCGGTTAAAGGGGTATCTCTACTATGAAAAACTGTAGACCAAATCCACGCGTTAACTGATAACTATTTTAAAGAAAGTTGGGAAATTGTTTTTTTTTTGACAATTGAATTGAATTTAACTATCTTAATTAAATTAAGACTAATTAAATTAACTAACCGCAGCCTGAATTTGCCACAGCCAAAAATTTGGAGCCGTTTCTGGGACTAGTTTTTTAAATCTTTGCCACATATGAAAATGACTGAGCCCATTGAGCAAGGAGAAAAGTACGGAAGCGGGTTCTTGAAGACCCCAAATCCTGATAAAGGGCCACTAATATTTTGCAAGAATATTAATTAATTTTAAACGCTCAACCTCGATCGCGTCATACTTCATTATCCTTAAATTGTGGAAGAATCTATTCTATTTTGGCTGGAAGCTTTAGAATTTACCTTTCCGTGGAATTGAGGTACAGCGTAGCCACGTTGCGTGGCTACATTAACAGTATGCCACATGCAATCATGCTCGCATTCTCCGAGACAATCCCAACAGAATAGTCGCTGATACCACAATTGCCTTCTCGTGAAATTGGCAATTGCCTCGTTGCTAGAACAATTTTGAGCTAGACACCTCTTTAAGCAGTTTTGGTAAACGGTAGAGCGATCGCCTGCGGAAGCTTCTGCCCGAGGGAAGGTGAGAAGAAGGCACAGCAGGCACGCAAGCGAAATTGACATGTTCGTATTTTAGCATTAAAGAGGAGGAGGAAGATATATTTATGTCAAATAACAACGATGCTACGTCGTTTACATAGTCCTTAATCTCCATCCGCCGCTAGTCAATGAAATAGGAACTTTGCTCTCGACAACTTTTTCTAAATTGTAATTGGAAGTTTGCAGAAATATTTCGCTTTGGCGACAATTACCAAGCATTTTTCATCATTCTGGAATGATGATCGGACTTTTTAAAATAATTTTGAACCGTTCTCAATGCTAGAAACTTTGATTTTCATGCTGTTTCAAGAAAATCAACGGAGCCGATCCGATATTGTAGCTTTGGCAAGATGACAGATAAAGTTTCACAAAGTGACGGCAAATGTAAGTTTACCTCTTTTTTATATATTAATTTTAGTCATAATTAATTAAAAAATATTTAATTAAAGCGCATGACCTTCCCCGGACCCCACCACTATACGAACTCCTTATAGGAAACGTTGATAAGCGAGAGCGAGACGTTTGGCTTCCCGGAAATGATGGAAATTTTACTTCCGGGATAGTAAACCAAGGTATAATTAACAGGTTAGGCTCTTCGATACCCTGCTAGAACTCATTTAATCTTATAGTCTAGTCCATGGATGAAGGATGCGCGTGAGGAAATTTGTTTTCACGCTATAGGATCGGCAACTCCCTATCTCGAACGACAGCTTATTCTGTATATACTCTGTTACAATATCGGTTGTCAGCACGCGCAAAGCTGTTTCTCTATGTAACGTAGCTTTGTACGTGCTGTCAAGAGACAAAAAACTTCAGGATCTTCAGGATTTAAAATATCCGCGAGTTTTTTAGCTCGAGTGCACGGACCTCTAGACCTTAGCTTCAAATGCGTGTAGTAGACTGTATGCAATTTCACACGTATTTGAAACTAAGGCCTAGAGGTCCGTGCACTCGAGCTAAAAAACTCGCGGATATTTTAAATCCTGAAAATCCTGAAGTTTTTTGTCTCTTGACAGCAGGTACAAAGCTACGTTCCATAGAGACCTCGCTTTGCGCGTGCTGACAACTGATGTTGTAACAGAGTATATACAGAATAAGCTGTCGCCCGAGATAGGGAGTTGCCTATCCTGTAGAGTGAGAACAAATTTCCTCACGCGCATTCTTTATCCATGGTCTAGTCTCTAAAAATAGACATAACCTCTTTGAAATAACTTTGTCTACAAATCCACGCCCATTTTTTGCTTGCCGAGTCCCGAGTCAGTGTGTGACTCTTCGACGGCGTGTTAAGAGGGAGCGGTGTAAGATTTTAAAGTAATGTTTAAATTAACTTGTAATTAATTAACAATTTATTAAAAATGATTCATAATACAACATGGGAACTGTACGAAATGGTTCAAGCCTTTATGCAGGTAAAATTTCAGTTTTTAATAAAGAAATTTGACTTGGAAATTTAATCACCGGGGCATTATCTGTCAAATCTATTGGGTCCTCAGGCGCCGATCTACCATTTAGCATTCGAAGGACTTTTAATGATGATGGTATTTTGGTTATTATTTCATAAAAGTTATAAGCCTGAACTGGCAGAATTAACGGAGAAAGTACGTTTAATTAACAAATTAATTAAGTTCTGGTTTGTTAATGACGAGTTTAATAGGAAAAAGAAGAACTTATAGCTGATTGGGTACCGGAACCTCTGGTTCCCGATACTCCAGAAGATCATTTTTCATTAAATCCCCGGACTGTTACGGGGTAATTCTTAATTGCATGGTTCTATAGGTTTATTATCAGACATTAATTTAATTAATTAATTACATCATTACTAATACAGAAAAGTAGGAAAAATTGTTACTGTTGATGGTAAAGAATGTCTAAACATGGCTACTCACGATTACTTATCAATGGTGGATAGACCAGAATTGGAACATGCGGCTATTAAAGGTTTACGCCAATACGGTGTGGGTTCTTGTGGACCAAGAGGCTTTTATGGAACAGTTGGTAAGTTAATTAATTACATTTAAATCGAACCTCCTACCCCCCCCTCAGCCTGTGAGAATTCAACCAATCACATAGGGTTCTGGCTAGCAGACGCCACTCTTACCCCCCCCAGCATGTGAGAATTCAACCAATCCCATAGGGTTCTGGCTAGCAGACGCCACTTTTAACAGCATGTGAGAATTCAACCAATCACATAGGGCTCTGGCTAGCAGACGCCTCTAAAACAATGGCGGCGCAGTAGTCCTCGTTTTTTAAGACTAATTCAATGTTAATTAATGTTTACCAGACATTCACTTGGATCTGGAGGCCAAATTGGCCAATTATATGGGTGTAGAGGAAGCTGTTTTGTATTCTTATGGATTTGCCACCATTTCAAGCGCCATTCCTGCTTATTCCAAACACGGAGATGTTATTTTTTGGTAATATTAATTATAAATAATTTAAATATTTAATTAATTAACGTTTTAATTAATTTATTTTTTTTAACGAAATTAGTGACGAGTGTGTCAATTTTGCTATTCAAAAAGGCTTGGTTGCATCCCGGTCCAAAATATGTTTCTTCAAACATAATGATATGGAAGATTTAGAGAGATTACTTCTGGAACAAGCAAACATTGATAAAAAAGTAATATTTTGATTAAAATTAATTTAATTTAATTTAATTAACTAAAATTAAATTAATCATTTCTCATTTCTCATTTATACAGAATCCAAAAAAAGCTAAAATAACGAGACGTTTTTTAGTTGTTGAAGGCCTTTACATAAATTACGGTGATATCTGTCCTCTACCTGAAATTGTAATTATTTTAATTGATAATTAACTATAGGAATTAAGAATTAAATTAATCTCATTATGATTTTATTTCATTCAGATGAAACTCAAAAAAAAATTCAAAGTCCGTTTATTTATTGATGAATCTTGTTCTTTTGGAGTTTTGGGAAAAACTGGTCGAGGAATCACGGAATATTTTGATATTCCTGTAAGTTTGAGATTATTTAATTTAATTTTGATGATAGAAAATAATTAATTTATAATTGTATCTTTTAATTTTATACAGATTGCTGATGTTGATTTAGTTTCTGGTAGTTTAGAAAACGCAATTAGTTCTTATGGCGGATTTACTTGCGGAACTTCATTCATAGTTGATCATCAGAGACTTTCGGGACTCGGTTATTGTTTCTCAGCCTCATTGCCACCATTACAAGCTGCAGTTGCAATGGAAGCTTTGAAAATTTTAGAAAAAGATCCTGGTAATTAATTAATTAATTAAGTTTTAGAGTTTTTTTTTAGAATAATTAATCTATAAATTAAATCTTATTTTTATTTTTAATTGTAATTGTAATTTTAATTTTAATTATTTTAGGTTTATTAAGAAAGTTAGAAAGCAATGCTACTTATTTTCATAAAGAATTGGAAAGGTATAACGTAATTTTAATTTAAAACAGATTTATTTCAATTAGTTAATTAATTAATTAATCCCATAATTAATTAATTGAATTTAATTAGAATCCCGCAGATTGAAGTTAGTGGAGTTCCATTTTCTCCAATAAAACACGTAAGAATTAGAGGAGAGGAAGATTTTGAGGCTGCTACAAAAAAACTGGAATATATTGTTAATGTTGTAAGTGCAATTAACTTAAATTAAGGTGGCTTTAATTGTTGTCCGAGGATTAAAAAATTATAATTAATTTTAATTATTAGGCGATGGAGAAGGGAGTTGCCTTCACGGTTGCCCGGTATCTCATTGAAGAGGAGATTAAACCTCCTCCACCATCAATTAGAGTTATTGTAAGTGTCGCATTAGAAAAAGAAGAAATGGACCTTGCTATAAACGTGCTTAAAGATTCCGTTAATCACTTTGATTAAGATTTATTTAATTAAATAAATAAATAATTAATGTCGCTGTGTTTAAATTAGCACGATGTGCTGATGTAGCTTTTTTTCAAGCTTAGAACAAAACAAAGAAACATACCAAAACACTACAAAAAAAAAGTTAATTAAAATTAAAATTAACTTTATTTCCATATTTATCAAATCTACTTGTTTACATTAATTAATTAAATGATGTTATTTTTCGCGCGCATTTTTCTCTCCTTCCATTTTTTCCTGGTCAATTTATTTTTGCTCAATGTAAAGATTAATTAAAAGTATCATGACACTGCTATAATTGCTCCAATTTTAATGTTAACTATTATTAAAGTATTTTTATATAAGAGATATTAATTAATGAATAGCACGCAATAAATATTTGCCAGATTTATCAAAAAAAATTTCAATTTATTTTTAATTTTTACAGCTTTTTTTCAGCATATTTGGTATGGAAGTAAATATGTTGTATCTTTCTATAGAAAATGGTAAAAGTTACGTGGTTTTTGATTTAACAGTGTTCCCCGCTTTTGGCGCTGCTATCGCCATATTTCGAAAAAAAAAAATAACGGTCATTTTGGCTTTAGCCGCCTTCAAGGCCAAGATGCTTGAATGAATTCAGGTGAATATATTTAATTTAATGCTAATTAAGAAATTAATTTGCATAATTTAATGAAATTAGGCCTTTTCTTTACCTTAAAAAACAATTTCATTACATTTTATTGTGGAATATAAAAATATTTTACGATTCCAGGGGTTCCGTTCAATAACTGAAGCCAAGGCTTAGCTGTCATTTTCAAACTCGTCCCAAGCAACAAGTGGTTTTATGATCGGAAGTCAGAACGAATTTTCACAATCAACTTGTACTTTGAAACTTATTCTATGGATATTTCATGCGAGTTATTAGCGGACTAGTGAGTGTTAATGTTTATTTAATTCTTTACTAGCATGCGTTTGCCAATTTGCATGGGGAAACATTTTTGAGGGAAATTTAACAAGGCGCTGGGCGCCATCTACCCACAATCGCGTAAACTCATTATTGGAAACTTTACGAAGTATACCATGTCACCGAAAGATGGCGCTTTCTTAGCGAATTTGAACTTCATTACCATAGACATGGGGGGGGGGGTCCATAAACGCATTAAAATTTCTAGTGTTTCTTTGCAAAACATAATTGACACGCGAAATGATGATAATATACCTGGTCACGGATCAGAAATAATAATTGATTATTACGGGGACATAGAAAAAGAAAAAACGATTTACCATATACTATAATAATCCAAATACGAATTTAGGTTAAAGCTTCGTGCATGCACTTGTAAAAATTCTTCCCACGATGATATACTTACTACGTTAGCTGTTCTTCCAATTTAAGATTAGAAGTTCATAATTTAGACGTAAACAATGTTAAGAAACCCTCAGTTCCCACGTAAGGTCAACGACCGTCATATCTGTTAACAATAAACCAATAAAAGGCAAGAAAAAATATAATTAGAGACGACTAAATCGATAGACAACAATATAGTTATCTAAATTATTACAAACAAGGTGTTATTGTACTTCACAAGAGTTATTTCTACTTTAACTATGGATATGCCTATGACAATTTTCTCCCTTTTTTTCTGGGAAGGGGGGGGGTGTTCTTGTGAGAAAAAGAGGGCAGAAATATGTAAGGGTAAAAACACGGACTATATAATTCTAAAGAGGACTTGGAAATAAGTAATTTTTTCGCGACTCGGGCATACATTACTTTTATATTCTTCCCCTCCACCACCTTTAAAGCTTACCTACACCTTAGCGTGTTTTGAAGTGTTGCGTTGCGCATGCGTTTGAAAATCGCGCCAAAGCTCGTGTTACGGCCACAGCGACATCTGGCGACGCTTAGTTTAGTACTCATGGTACAATATTTTTGTGTCGACAAAGCAGTCGCTCAGTTTTCCTATCCTCTTTTGGGTTTATGAGATCCGTGGTAAAAATGACAAAGGAATCTTAAGTGGAGGCAAGAGAGAGAGGGGGAGTGTAGGAGAACAGTGAAATATCGGAGAAAAAATTGGGCCCTAGTTTTCTCTAAAAATGGCCATCCCCAAAAAAAAAAGTCTCATGCCGCGGATGTGATAGAATGAAAAGAAAAAAATAAGTTCGGTACGGAAAATTCTGGCGACGGTTTTTTTTTTCGTCAAAGACTGAAAATTTACATAAATATTTAATAATTTTTGGGGAAAAGTTAGAAAGATTTCACCCAAGGGGAGTTGGTTGGGGGGACACGATGGAAGTTAGGGGAATTACTTTGATTGGAGCCTAGACACAGTAGGGAACTGTACGTGGGGTGTTAATCCCCCTCCCCCCCCTGAAAAATCTCAGTGAAGATTTTTCCCAAGTAGGCTTAGCGACGAACCAAAGTTACCCCACTCCAGAAAGAAAGAAGGAATCCTAGATGAAGAAATATATATATATGTCTCTAATCATACGTAATTGTGAAAAAGGGGAGATGAAGTAGCTGGGAAACACTCCCTGTTAAAATTACTACTAGTAATCCGTAATCGGTGTACCGGGGGAACCTGAGAGTGATTATCCCCTCGAATTGACGTCACCGAAAACTCACGGAGTCTGCAGCCTTATTAATAATAAGTTTGTTATTATGAATGCCATAGAGAGTTGCTCCTTTTGAAGGACGTGTCACCCTTCCTTTAAAAATGCTATCGCAAAAAGGGAAATAAGGAATTTCGCAATAAAACCTAAACGTTCCCCCTTTAAGAAAAAATCGTAAATTCTTGTGATTTTTGCATGCTCGCACCAAGGCTTCCGAAAAACTTCTTAATTTGCAAAATGTATGGGCGGGACGTGTATGTTACAACCAACAAAAATGATATTAATTTATTCTCCCGCTAGCCTTGCGTCATTGTCCTTTGATTTAAATGGTTTAGAAACATGATAATTTAAATAAACGAAAATAAAATAAACAAGGTTTTAATTACTGAGGGGAATTCGGTATCTTTTTCTTTTAGAGTTTAGAATTACGAGTTACTTAACCATTTCTTTGAGGATCTCTGAGATGTTTTTTCTTTTCTTTCTTGTTATAATAGAGGAAATTTTTTTACAGTCTTCCATCCCTCTTTTAGGGAGGAGACGCGGCTAGCTTAGCTTATGCTTCTAGTCTTGTTTTGTAGTTGTAATTTTCAATTTGTATGATATTATTACCATACGCATTGGGTGCCTGGGAACGAAATTTTCCTATTCCTATCGAAACGATTTGAAATTATATTTATTAAAATATTGGGTTAAATCAATAAATAGTTTTATGAAATCGCAAATTGTAACAGACGTAACACAATGTAACAACAATAAGTGTGACACTTACAAGTGTCCCACTTCGTCCCAACTGGTCCCAATTGATTCCGAACCGTCCCAACTGGTCCCAATTGATTCCGAACCGTCCCAACTGGTCCCAATTGATTCCGAACCGTCCCAACTGGTCCCAATTGATTCCGAACCGTCCCAACTGGTCCCAATTGATTCCGAACCGTCCCAACTGGTCCCAATTGATTCCGAACCGTCCCAACTAGTCCCAATTGATTCCGAACCGTCCCAACTGGTCCCGATACGTCCCAACTAGTCCTAGTTGATCCAGACACGTCCCAACTGGTCCAACGTCGGTATTAATAATCCTAAGACCATATAGAGGAAATATTTTTTCCACAGAATAGAAAAAGAGCTATATTCATGATTATAATGTTGTCCAGTCCCATATATTACGTACAGTCGCAGTTTTCCGCCCATATTTTTACTTAAAACTCTTTTTTTAATACGCTGCTCTGACTTCTCGGCCTCTAACGGCGTAACTATACATGGAAAAATAGTCCAAACTGCCTTATGGTTCAAAAATACTTATAAATACTGTTGGCGTGTTATGTCGGGAGTGCATGGGTAGTACCACCCGTTCGTTACTACTCGTATTTTTGATTTAGGGTTGTATCTCTATAGAGGGTTAGGACCCAGTCGTAAAAAAAATGAAATGCCAAGAACCTTTAAGAAATCGGGGGTTATTGGAGCGCGCTAAGTCAGATTAGCCCGCTCGAACCATAGACGCCCGCAATTAGTTTCTGGGGCGTCCTACCAGAAGCGAATGAGCGCTCGTAAAATTTTTTTGCGACGCCGATTGTCCGGCCGTTTCCGAAAGCCATAATACGTTACAGTATTGGATACTGACGCGAATTACTTCAATCCCTACATGAATATAGAATAGTGGTGGTGGTAGAGAGGGGTGTAGAACGTGTATCTCTCCCTCTGTATTGGGATGACACAGAGCTATGAGTACTTGCCAATACCTTCAAGTATTTATTCAGAGGAAAAATGGTAGGAATTCACGTTACTACTGCTACTATAACGGAAGAAAACGCTACTGATATTTTTATGTTTCCGTCTTAGTAGAAATAAACCTTTTTTTTTCTTTGGATTTGGGATATTTTTAGTATTTTTTTTATTTAGTTTCTTTTTCCCGCCGTCTCTCTCTCTTTCGCTCTCTCTCTCTGGTCCCAAATTGATGGTCGACTGGTCCGTACTTCAAGATATCAAAAAGGAGGGTTGTTAGATAGCGGAGGCGTTTTTGTGTCGTTTGGGACACCCATACGAAAAACAAGGTGACCCATCAAGCATCTTATCTAACTTTCTCTCTGTCTTATGATATACCCTGAATAATCCTTTGAATACCTTGATTGTACAATTACTTCTTACCTTTCGAACGAACATAAATACTTATAGGGTTAGGCCTACAATAAATGGGGATCGAGTAAGTAAGCAAATTACCAATACTTGCAAACCTCCATGTTTGGTGCGTCAAAACTCTGGTTCTGTAAGAGATACGGGGATGTCCTTTGACTATGTGATAGTCCTAATTCTTAGCTTTCCGACGATACTAATTACTTGGGGTTATATTAATCAGTACTCGATTAATTAAGCAAATTATAAAAAACAGCGCTACAATGTATTGAGGTAGAAACATTTCTACAGGGGCTAACGTTAAACAAATGGGAGTTTATCACCCTGGAAGTCATCTTTGCCTTTAAGCAATTATTTTTGAAAAAATTAATAGTTCTTATTAAATGTTATTTATATCTATTCTAAAGAGACAAATAACATTAGACCACCAAATATAGGCCTCCATAAAATCTTTCAATTGAAGGAAGAAAGAAAAGAAGTGTAAAACAAAAGATGTTCAGTGTAGAAAACGTTTCTTCACTTTCTCCGTCCATCTTCACTGCCACCTTCATTTTATTCTCTTTTTAAGAAAAGGTTTTAGCTAAAATAATCCCATAGAGAGATTTTTTTTAGTCTGCGCCAAATGGAATCTGTTAGTGTTAGATTCTTGTTTCTCTTCTATCTCTCTGGATTTGGAGAAAACACCAATTTTCCCAACCGTTTAAATGTTTCTCCTTTCGCCCCCCCACAATCCCCCTCGTCTGTCTCCTTCCTAAACTCCTAAAGATTTTCCCTCCCAAGTAACCCCTAACCTCTTTCTCTAAACTGCATCCTTCTTTCTAACACTCTCCTCTTCCCAAGTTCTTCCGACTGACTCGAAGAAATAAACTTCTTTTTATTTTCTTCATTCGGTCTATGTTAGGCTTAGCGTTAACGTTAGCTTCTCGATCGCCAGACCCTGAAGATTTCGGAACAAATATATCGCAACTCTAGGAAACAAATTTTTTACTAATTCCCGTGGTTAAAGCGCCCGAAATTTCAAAATTTAAAACTAGGCTTAGCAAATGTGCAACGTCTTTTCATTGATAATCAACCTTATTCTCGATACGTGTGCCAAGGCTTAACGTGCTAATTTTAACTGAGGAATCTGGATCAAAATTACACGTCGTCTGCTTCACAATAGAAAGGTTTCAATATTTTCGACTCCGAAACAGACGATGCTTTATTTTGACCCAGATTTGTCAGTTTGACTAAGAGTGTTAGGCCTTGGCACACTTATCGGGAATAAGGTGGGTTAAATAATTTTAAAACTTTTTGAAGTTACTAGCTTTTGGCGTTCTACTCCGGACCTCTCTTATTTTGTTGTTATTTTCCCGTCGATGTCCACTATCCGTAAGGTTTCCCACGTGATTCACGTTCCCCGACAACTGACAATGATTTCGAATCCCAGTTATATAGTTTTGGGTTCTTTTTGTTTCGTTCTCGTGTTTTTTAAAAATGTCATCTATTCGTTTCCTTTTCACCTTTTTTGGGAAAGTGTTATTGCGCCATTCTTGTCCGCTATTTTATCTTCCGCTTTATTTTTTTAAACGGCTTTGTTTTCCCGTCTTGGAAACTGGATTTACCCAGTAAAAAGTTCGTTAAATTGTTGAAATGGACTGTAATACACCTCAGGTGCCAAAACCCGGGACTTCTCACGAGGGGATATAGCAGCTTTTTGTCAAAACAGTTATTTGGCTTTTGTGAAAAAATAATGTGAGAAAAACATAGTTTTTAGAGAGGTTAAAAAATTTACCAAATAAAAAAATAAAATAAACAACTTGTGTCATTTTCTAAGATTTTTCAAGTTTTGGCGCGAGAAAAAACACGTGCTCTTTAAATTTTTTTTCTTAAAATTAGGCTTAACCTTTAACACATAGATAATTTAAGGGACCATACGTAAAATACTCAAATCATAACTCAAAAACAGTGTCCCTTAATTTATGGAATGACAGATTTATCAAAAACACCCCTGTAGGCGAAACTTTATCATCATTTATATTTATGTTGTTACATAAAACTTTTAGTTTCTTGTTGGCACGGAGACAAATCTTTTTCTAAGTTCTCTCGGGGTCATTTTGAGATAAGAAAACAATAATATAAAGAAAGGGGGGTTGGAAGAAAGGGGAAGGGAACCTTATTATCGTCATTAACTAAACGAAATCTCGCAAATACTTTCTCTTCCTTCTATTTTAAAAGCTTGGGCGGAGAATGAGAAATAAACATTAAGATATTGCTCGACCGTTTATTTCAGCTCTGTTTTTATTTTTTTTTTTTTCATTTATATTTATTCCTAAGTTGGTTTCCGTTTCCAGCTAGGGACCTTTACATTAAGGTATAAACCGTTTCTCCGCTTGCCTGATATAAGGCGGTAATTAGCTTTTACGGTGTTTTTCCTTGGCCCAGCTTTTATTTATTTTTATTTATTTTTTTTGGACGAAAAAGGCCTAAATATTTTTAGCACAGGAAAGGTCTACTCTACCTACGCTATTTCTATTTATTTTTCGTGTCTCTCATCTTTGCTTAGACTGTGATGGAAAGTTAGGCATTATTATTGTACAGGAGAGAGCTGCGGGTCACGTGGTACTACACGTCCAATAGAAAATTTGTGTCGCGAATATTTTTTATTTGGTCTAATTTAATAAAGAAAGTTAATGTATTATTTCGACATTCTTTATTTTATTTTACTTAAATATTTAGGATGATATTGATTTTACGCGATGGAGTACTGGCAGTTTTCCGCCTTTCCCGTATTAGACTCTATGAGAATTAAACATGGTGTGCTACTATCATATTATAAATAGTAGCAAAAACGGATTTATGTACTAAGAACGTCGGATCGTAGCTTTAGCCTCTAGTACCATCTCGCATACTTTATTGAGAAACTTCGTCTGCTTATATTTTGACTCCACCCACAAATTCGATCTCTAGAAGTAGCTATATACAGAATTTGTGGGTGGAGTCAAAATATAAGCAGACGAGGTTTCTCAATAAAGTATGCGAGGATGGGTAGTGAATTTGCTACGTTCAACGTTCTTCTTACATAAATCCGTTTTTGATAGTAGTTTAATATCCAGGAAAACGAATATTTCATTCGCACCTTCTTATTTGATTCAAGATTGTTTATCAAATCGTATTTTCAAGAAAATAACAATTTTATTTATTTTGTTTATGATAAAAATCTTTACAATTGACATAGAAATTTACAATTTCCCAATATTTAAATTGGTTCAAAAAATATATAAATCAAGGCTACTGAGATTAGATTTAGAAGTAAATAATCTTGAAGTAAAATAGAGATTATGATAACGTGTACTGCAATATCCGTAACTTTTCGGGCCTCATGGTTTCATTTGTATTTGAGAAGAGAATGGATGCTTAGGATTGGAAATGAGATGGGAAAAGAGGATGAGGATGAGGGTTAGGGGGATGGGGGTGATACACAAAGCTCGAGGATGAGTGCGAAAGTGCGCTCCCCCAAAAAAGCTTATTACGTTTTATTATTTTCGGCCCATCGAGCGAAAAAGGAGGGCTAACATTAGGAGAAAGGTTCAAGAGGCAGCTAGGTCCCCGCCGTCGTGTGCCTTAAGGCTACGCTTGGAAATAAGGTAGACTTACTGTAAGGCCCAACGTCACCCTGAACTAGAGCCCAACTAGAGAAGGGGATTTTTCCCCAAATCGGAGTAGAGTTTTCTCACCCTGTCTCAGACGTTAGCTTTCAATAGAGAGGTTAAGCGCAAACTGATGAAAAGGTTTAGGGATAGTCATTACATATTTTTAGTGATTCTCTAGCATTGACTTCGAGAGTTTCCCATATTTTCCCCTTGATTTCGTGAGATTTCACGTGATTTCTGGCAGATTTCTTGCTATTTCACGAGATTTCACGTGATTTCTACCAGATTCATATTCATTTAGAGATAAGCTTTAATCTAATTTCCAATTTTATTTTAACGTTTATGGGAAATTTCCAAAAAACATTTAGATGTGTTATAAAATGCTTCTTAATCAGTCTATTATATCAGCTACTTTTTTCTCCGCTGGGAGACACAGGTGCTATACATATACAAAAGAGATTCGAGCGTCTAGGCCCGTTGGCAACCACTTTCGGTTAACAGCGAAAA
This sequence comes from Phalangium opilio, assembly GCF_054372755.1. Lineage (NCBI taxonomy): Eukaryota > Metazoa > Arthropoda > Arachnida > Opiliones > Phalangiidae > Phalangium > Phalangium opilio. The sequence continues at coordinate 2,195,283 of NW_028324147.1, read as the reverse complement.
CGCGGTATTTCTAAGCCTATTTTCACGCGAGATTTAGAACATTTTGGGTCGTAAATTGTTTAGAAGGCTACTTTGGACGTGAACTTTTTTCCTCTCTCTCTCTCGAGGATTCTAGGGGTATAGCTCTTGCACGGGGAGTTAAGTACTAAAGGAGTTCCAGAGTTTTGGTTCTATTGTATTTTGCTTTTTCTTCCCCGAGGCCCTGAGACCGAGTGCGCCAGTGTATGTGTGTGCGCTGAAATTAGCTCGCTGCAATTTTGAGGAGTTTTATTATTTTAAACAGAATTTTATGTTGTTGAAATTTCCTCGGTTTCCTCGCAGTTTTGCGTGTCATTAGAGAAACTTGTTTTAATCATTTCGCGAGAACAAATTATGGCTTTCTTTGACTCAAGATATTAATCTTAGAACCCCTTTTCCTAAGTCTTGGTCAAGCTAAGGTTATATTTATAATTGTTGTACGCTCTCTTGAATCATTTAAGATATAGTAAAAACGTAAAATTGAATTAAAATAACACGTGGTACCTTTGCCAACCATTTTCCGAACCCATGCACCTCTTTTGTGAAAATCCCCGGACACGAAAATATTTAAATTAAACTTTATTCTTAATTGCGTATTTTAACAACAGGAGCGAGAAAAGAGTATAGAGAAAATGCATGTAGGGACAGCGTGTATTATTTCCCATACTTTCCCAAGTTTCTGGCAAGGCTTAGGAACGCGTCCCTTCCTATTCTGGTTAGGTATATTGAAAACGTTTAACGTTTTGTTCTAATTCAACTAAGGCCTAATTAAGTAAAGGTAAGGCACGTGGCGTGTGTGAGTGTACGCCTGAGAAAAGAGCGGGAAACTTTTGGCGCGCTTTGAGAGAGAAAAGCTTCACGGGCCATAAATCTCAGCAGCCTAATTTTAAAAGCGTGATAGGTTTATATAATATAATGGAAAACCTACTGGAACCCCGGGCATTCTTCATCTTCCGCTAGACCATCCGTTGTAGGAAGGAAATCCAGCTATATAACAAAGCTTAGAACAGCCCCGGGGGTACCCTAGTGCACTGCCAGAACGCTTCCTCCGCGCTAATTTCTTAATTTTCTCATGAATATTGGGTTGAAAGGATTTATGAGACTTTGCTTGACCTCATCTCAAAGCACGTGATGCCTGGAAAATTCAGTATGAAATGTCAGAGAAATTTAAAATTGTCCTATTGTGTGAACTAATATATTTATGAGTTAATTTTGTTGCTAGTCATTTATAGCCCCTACAATAGGGACAAGGGCAAAGGGGTGAAAATATCCCCCATTAAACGTCATGCCTCGTTTAGCCAATCAGATACGTTCCCCCACAAACCTTCCACTCTGTAAAGTGTGCCGCCATTATGGTGGAAAGGGGAGGAGCATTATTAAACTACACCTCTCTGGTTTCACTATGAGGAAATTAAAATTATTCTGGGAAAATTAATTTAGACTGACAGGGAAAACCTTGGGGAGTCAGGGAAGTCTAAAATGGGTGTGAAATGTTAGGGATTTTCCTATAGACCATTCCATAAAGTACTTGCGTAGAAACCAACGCCCATACTGGTGGTAGCTCTGTAAATTTAAAAGATATTAATATTCATGTAAAAACATTAGTAATTCTTGTGAATGTTAGTGGCATACAAGGTTGGCTGGGTAGCAGGCATGGTATGGCTGCTTTAGCTGTCGATCGAGGGGGCCCTTCGAGAACCAGGAGGCATTCTGACCATCTGCTCCGAGGGAGTACCACAATGACCACTTAAACCACCACCCGGGGGCGCCTCCCACCGGAACCCACACGAGGAGAATTATATTGCCAGAAGAAAGACAGAGAGAGGGAGGTTGAATGGGGGTGTAGGTGGACTGTAGAACGAAAGCGTAAAATACATTGCCAGTTGATAGGGAACGAACGTATACCCTTAATTCCTCGCAACGTTGAACCATCCGAGGGTAGAGGCACACCCAATCAGCTGGGAACTGCAAACAGATGGAGTTAATAGCCTACTTTCGCGTCGTCAATCGGCCTTCGATCGCCCATCCACCCTTCCCCCCCTCTCTCGCCTCCCCCCTATCTAGGTGTGTACCCCTGGCATGGATCCTTTCTGGTAGGGTTTCAAACAACATCAAAACCTCCCCAAAAACTCTTCGGTTTCTACATGGTCCGTTTCAATGGAGAGAATCTCTTTCTCTCTTACCTTTTCTCTCGTTTCCTCTCGGCCATACGAGGGGTAAATTACTGGTGAAAATCTAGGGAACTTCCTAGCTGATTTTACGAGATTTCTAAACCCCCTTAACTTGAATCATCAATTTAGAATCATTTTAATAAAAATCCGTAAAAATGGAAACAATATTTCACGGAATTTCAGTGGATTTTAAGAGAAATCGAGTGGATTTTCTTAAAAATATGTCATCACTGAAAAAGAAAAAACACCCTAGATTTTTAAACTGAAGGTAGTGAAAAAGAATTCCTTAATAACACCCTTTTTTGAATTGTACTAAATATTGAGTGATTTACCCCTCGCTTCTCCCATCCTCTCCCAATCCCTGGCTAGCATCATGCTCTTGGGCTTCTTCTCTTGCCGCCTTTCCCCTTTAGCGCGGGACTGTACAGAAGATGATCCCAACGATGTTCTATTAAAAAACCTGCCTCTGGGATACCCATTTACTCTCATCTCCTACACGATAGCTATCCCACATATTCTCTCTCTCTTTTTTCTTGGGCGCGAGTGAGCACGTGGACCACAGGGAACCAGCCAGGGCTTTAGGTATTTCCTTTTTTATATATCTTTTTTTACTGTACTCTTGTCCATTGTACGGACGAATTTGGGTTGGGGGGGGGGTCCTTTTTCTCGATTGGTGGCAACTGTCTTTATTGCATTTTACCTCTATTTTCTCTCTTGATAGCCTTTCGACTACCTTAGGGGGTTTTATTACATGTTTTAGGGGTTTTTTCTTGGTTGTTAGTGGTTGATTATGTTTCGCGTTGGTGTTTTGCAAAGTTGCTCGAATACTATGCAATGCGATGCTGTGTTAGGTTTAACGGGATATCTTTATGCCCATGTGTGATTATAAGTATATTTGTTGAGAGTTTTGGCTTGTAATGCAATTGCGCGTTGAAGAAACGAAACAAGGCGCTCAAGAGCTATAGATTCAGTTGCGATAATCGACATTAAATTGCCTAAAAATGTAATTTTTTTCCATTTTAGTATTTGGGGGCAGTAAAAGTCGCTTAAAGACTATATTTCGATAAAAATAACTTTTCACTATTATTAGATAACCATTTCCTGTATGTTAACTTACCACGTGAATTTTATTCGCATAAGAAATGCATTTAGAGTGGTTATTAGAAATAGAATAATCATTAGTTTCACCATATAAAGTTAAAAATACTTATTATATGCGGTGAAAGAAACAATTTCTAAGTAGGCCTATAGATCCTGAGAAATTCGTGAGACAAAAGATTCAGTGACCTTAATTTAAATATCTTCCCACTCGAATTAATCTTCATTTAATTATTGGGTAATTAGAATTAATTATTTCCATATTTTCTCATCATGTCGTCACTCGCGAAATGCTCAGGACCTATAAAACAATCAACTACACTGGCATTTTTCATCTTAAACTTGTCACCGAGTAGCAAAGCTAATTTAACGCATTTCTTACTAGGTTAAGTTTATATTGTCCACGGCTTTGACTCTAGATTCAACTCTTATTGTACACGCAATTTTAACCTTAATCTGTCGTGAACAGAAACGTAGGCTTAAGTGTGAAATTTGGGTTGGAAGGAGTGTCAGTTTGAAAACACGAAAATAGGCTTAGACATTAGGGCGTATTTTACACCATAACGCAAAATCCAATAAAAAAGAAAAAATGGAAGAAAGTATTTTCAAAATGGCGCGAAAAATCACGCGATTTTCTTAAGTGTCGTGTGTGATGAACATTTCCGAAACTCGTACCAACACATTTCCCCCTCTCTTTTCGTTAAGCCTAACTGCTAAGCCTAACCCACGCTATATACTATATTAGAGCTGGGAATAACCCCCCAAACCCAAGAAAAGCAGCGTTTCTCAATTTTCCATCGAACTATCTACAATCTCAGACAGACAGAGAGTGCTAAAACACGGTAACTACATTTTTGAAGTCCGAATATGAATTACAGCATATTTCGTCTCAGTTTATGTTATGGCCGAATTTACCGAAATACCCGCCTTTCACTTTACTACGCTCTTATCTCGATACTAACGTTGATTTAGAATTGAGAGGTGCATTTTAAACTGATACTGAAGAGAAAGGCGCTTATTCCAAGTAATGCGTGGTAAAAATATTTGGCGCGTAAAGAGACGTTTAAAGAGAGACTCGGTGTAAAAAATGCCATCTGCTTTTCGATACTCTTACTGTTTTTTTTATTTTACTATCCTCCTGAAAAGATGCGATTTTTTTTTCTTTTTCTTTGGATAAATATGCGAAAAAATAAGGAATACGTACACTTTTCAGATAGTGTATCTTCGTGTTTCTTTGGCAAATATTTTAGAAGTATTTTTTTTGTACTTGGATTTAAAGGGATATTGCAGTATGTTAAGGATTTCCTAAGTCCCCAGACATTTTATTTACTTATACCCTACAATAAGAAAAGTCCATATAACTTTCATTTTATAAAGTCACGAGAATTAATGTTGGTTTTTAAATTTTGAAATTTCCCGCGCTTAGAGTAATGCCACGTGATTAGTATTGCACGAGGATGAACGCACGTGGCGCTTATGCCGGTTTACCTCCACGTGCATATTAAGTTGATAAAAGTGAGTGCGAAAGGCGCACGTGCTATTGCTAAAATTACTGCTATAGGTAACCTTCAGTTTAATTTTTTTTTTAAAGACTATTGCTCCAAATTTTGAAAAAGGGTTAACTGTTCTTAATTCCATGTAAATATTTCATTTCATATTACCTTTGCAAAACAAATCCTATCTTTAGTATAAAAAAAATAGAGTCCATAATACTTGGGGCGCAGATATCGTAAATTTCTCCGAGAGAAGAAAATTTGAGACCCAAAATACTGAAGAGAAATAAAACTCGTGTCTCCGCCCCATTCTGGGATATTTCTTTTTTGTTTTTGTCGTATACCCCAAGTCTGTTTGTTCATGTATCTTCATTTAATACACGTGATGTTAGGTACAGCGTATTTCTAGACCCCTTATCCCCCCATTCTTTCTATTACTTGAAATAAGTCGAACAAAATTGTTAGGTAGTTACTTATACATACCTGTATAGAAGCAAATCTTGTTTTTGCGGTGGTTATAAGGTGAGTTCATAAACCACTGTTCACTTTCAAAATGTGAATTTAAGGAAAGCTATACTCCATAGGGATTTATGGTATTTACTTCAATATAAATATCGGTACTATTTTCAAGCTGGACGAATGGGAGCAGGGGGGAGGGGGGTACTTTGCCTAATGATTGGGGGGCCCGAGAAACATCATTATTTATGTTTTCTTCATATTTCGTTTGGTACTTTTTTGTTTGGTATAGTTATTTCCTGAAATTCCCAGCAGCTCCTTAACCCTCGGAGGCCTCAATCTCTCCCCTCCCCGTTACTGCACCATTAAGGTTTTCTCCGAATGTTTTGCCAATGTTTTCGAATTCAACGTTTTTATTTTCTTTCAGACCTATTATATTTGTGGATATAAACGAGGGGGAGGTCATTTGTTTTGAAAATTGTGTTCGCTGGATTTTAATTTGTGAGGGATTTTGGATTTCATGAAATTATCTCGAATTTCACGAGATTTTTCTGTAAATTTTACGAGATTCTCCTTCAAATTTCACGAGATTCTCCTGCAAATGTCACGAGATTCTCCTGCAAATTTCACGAGATTCTCTTGCGAATTTCACGAGATTTTCCTAATTTCACGAGATTTTCCTGCGAATTTTCACGAGATTTTCCTGCGAATTTTCACGAGATTTTCCCCATATTTCGTTAGCTTGTGCAACAGTATAAGTTTTGTCAATAATCACCACTAAACCATCTAATTAGATAGATTGAAACACAAATTTCCTAAGAACAATTTTATAATAATAATTATTATTATTATTTGGAGCGTCTGCATTTCAGTAGTGACTTCCCCCTTGGAAATAAACTCTTCGCGAACGTTTAGTTTAGTTTTTTCCATTCTAAAGATTATATACTTTCTTAAAGTTTTTGGAACGTTTATTTAAAGATTAGTAGGCTTTATAGGCCTGTAAACCATTTTTTCGTTTCCACAATAAAATAGACCAATTTATGGCCAGGGGTTTTTAGAATTTTGATGGACGGTTTGTGAATGGATAATCAAATATTCCGCGCACCGCTTTTGAAGACGGAGAAAGTTTGGTTGTTTATTTCCTAAGGCGATTTTAGGCAAAGAGAAAATCCATAATTTAGAACTATAAGCCTTATTATATATATATTAGACTAATATGACAAATTTACAAAGTTATGTTTGTCTAAACTGGAGTTCAAATATAAATACGGACTTAGTTAAACATTATTGTACGTTCGCGTGTTGCTGCTATTCCATCATTTTCAATTCTAATTTGTATTAATAAAATATCTTTATGTTAAGTTTATTCCGTCTACAGAAAAATAAACTGATAATAATAATATTAAGAAACATTTAGGAAAAGATGCCTTAGAGGGTGAAACAAGTCCATTGATTTAACATAAGCCCCTGTAGAAATGTTTCTGTTGCAATGCATAGGTGTTTGGGAGAAAGCCATCTTGCAGGGGGAGTAAAATTATTTTGACTAAAAATAACTCTCTCTTAAGTTTTACGACGCCATTAGTTTAGTTTTTACGATGAATTGCATTGAAGTCTCATTATATATCGGAAATACTGTGACACTGTCGACACTTCTTAAAGGTGAAATAATTTTTTCGACTCTTAACGCGATATTAATAGATTTTGAATTAGTTACGGAACCAGAATTCGGAGTTTTAGACTATTTCTTGGGCGGGCGTTAATTTCAACCTTCGACTTAATTATTTCACGCGACCTTTCAACCCCCCATCCTGTCTTATAGAGCCTGAGAAATTCGTTAGCGACCATTTTGTTGCAGTTAAAAGAAATTAAACAAAATCTAACATTGTCTTTAATAGTGAAAGTTTTTTACATAGAAAGAAAATATAAAATAATGAATCTTGGAAACTTGGGTCCTTTTACCGTCATGGCCCCTGTAATTTTCAGGGCCTACACCTAGATTTGTCGGAGATTCCCATTATAACTCGAGGTCTTTCGTATTAATTTCTACTTCCTTTCCATTTCCTCAAAAGTTTAGGGGTAACCTAAGCCTCGGTAGCTAAGCTAAACGGCAAAGGCTTAGAGTTTTATATAAGGTTGGGTGCCAGGGGACTCCGGTCTCGGGGACAGGAGAGAGAGTGTGAGACTTACGTCAAGCCAGATTACCACTTACTCTTCCGTGATTAGCGACGACTCAAAAGAGGCACACAGGCATTTTGTTTGATTTTTTTTACAGAGAGACGTTTATTCTAATTGTAATATAATTGCGGAACAAAATATCGTAATTGTTATAGATCGAAGAATTTTTTTAAATATAATTTGTTATCGAAGTGTACGTTATTGGTTAGATATCGAGGCGTGTTAATGAGGTACTGTGATTCAAATATATTATTGCAAACGTATTCCCAGATCAACGGAACCAGGATAAGTCAGGGATTTGGAAAAAATTCAGGGATAAATCAGGGGATTTAAAGCTTTTTTCTAAAATGTCAGGGATTTCGTTTGGTATATCAAACCATGATTGCTTCGAGTAATGATAATTATGGGCCAGGTGTAAATATGAAGTTGGACCTTAAAATGGTCAGGGATATGGGCTAAATTTGGTCAGGGATAAGCTGGGTAAAGTCAGGGAAGGATTTTCAATACTTAAAAATTAAACCGTCCGGACCCTGAAATGACAGGCAACACTTGTCCGCATATTATCAGTACCCGAAATAACTAACCAATGCACTGATTAAAAAAATATATAAATTAAAATTAAAATAATTTCAGTTACGATAATTTTGCCCAAGTTGATATATACCTTATATATATATATATATATAGCTCCGCGTGGCATTTCCCGGGTTTGAAGGGGTGAAAACGTAATTAGGAATGACCCTTGGCGCGCGGGGGCCCGAGAAAGAAGATGGGAGAGAGAGAGATGCATGCCACAGCTCGGAATTTCTACAATACACCACGTGGGGCAGAGCGGAGTGGAAAGGGGGGGGGTGGTAAGGTTGCAGCTTCCACGCTTCAAAAAGATTCGTCGCGTGATCTCTTAATAGAAAAATTATACGCTTGACGGAAGTCGCTTCGTTTCGCGCCAAAAGCTTCACGCGCGGGAGCCTAACCTTTATTATTAGCTTTTTTGAGTTGCGTGGGAGGTGCGGATAAAGCCAGCCGGACACACACACACACACACAGCTCCAGGTCAGGACAAGGGACCGGGGGGGATGGCTTGATTGAAAGATAGCCTGACTGACTTAGTAGTACTGCGAAACAATAGATGCGTGGCGTGCAATCAATGCCTGTGGCTAGCTAATTATCGGAAGGGTATCATAATCTAATTAACCGATCACTTTTCCATGATTTGAAAATGGGTTGGCATCATTTTCCTTTTCTTTTTGGGGGGGGGGGTTAATTTACTTTTTATTTTTGATGGAATATCGTGATTGCTTTTGCAAGATTGAAATTATAACATGCACTGATCTTTTAAATAATATAGGTGATAAGATTATTGGGGCGTTTTTAAAACAATGTACGCGCGAGTACCCTTCGTTAGGGTTCTAGTATTTCAGGATCATTATAAATTTAATTAATGTTTAAATAATGTTTAGCCCTTTTATTGACTGTTTTCGGGTTTAGAAAAAAAATGGTTCTTCGCTATAGTGCTCTTTAGAATTACACAGCACGTGTCATAGGTCACGGAAGACCAGTAAATGAAATGCCAGGAAATTTAAATTTAACTGTGAAGTAACTTTTACTTAATGAAAATCCTTAGTTTTGACTTTTAAATGTGAAGAAAAAAATTAGGAACTTAGAAATAATTAAATATATGATCAAACGAAAAGTCGGGAAATTCAAATTTATCTTTTTTAAAGACATCCTGCTTAATTTTGTTTTTTATGATGTTAAAAGTAACCTTTCAACTTCAGGAAACTAGGAAATGTAACTATGAGAATATCAAAGGAAAAAAATTAGGAAATCTAATTAGTCTTTTAAAACATCCGGGTTAATTTTGCCAAAAAATATAATTAAGAAAAATAGTTTGAAAAACTTAGGGCAATCATGCAAGTAACTTACGAAAATTAACCCCTTTGAATTGACGGGATTTAAAAGATACCCGCATCTCAATCTTGATTTATTAGGAGATGCAACGCGGCAACTAAGAAACCGTATATTATTATATATATATATGCAAATTTCTTAACCAACCACGAGGAAGGAAAAGGCAAAACTATATAAGACGAATGAATTATAAATCATTTTTAAACCTCGCATCATATTTCTAAAGGAAGCTAGTCTATAGGTGAGATGCTGGCTGCTACGCTGCACGTTGTTGTTTATACATATTTAAAGAATATAGGCACTGGATAAATATACAGGGTGTTTCTGTAAGTCTGCCACAAATTAAGATAAGGGACTGTGTTCTTTGGAAAATAAATAAATTTTGAGTCGAAAATGTAACTCTTATCTATGACATTTTGAAATTGTCCCAAGGGACACTGTTTCAAATCGAGTTAAAATTGGATGAAGTATTTCATGGATGACCCAGGCTTAAATTTAATTAATCAGTTGATTAATACAATGATTTCTTCTAATTTAATTAATTGGTCATTCCTAAAACACTCTAATCAAACCATAACTCGTTTTGAAACAGTATCCCTTGTGGTAAACAAAATGTCATAGATAGAAGTTACATTTAAATCGACTCAAAATTGATTTCCCCTTAATTTATAGCAGACTTATCAGAAACACCCTGTATATAGGTATGTATATCCATATTTTTTGTACCCAAAATGAAAAAAATAACGGCTTAGATCCATTTTTTTCCTATATACGGTGGTGGTGGTTTTTGGGAACCATCAGAAATTCGTTATAATGTCATAAATAATAGTGAGCAGCTCGCTTCTTCGTTTCACGCCTTATATGCGCCTTAACAACAAGTGGTTGTTGCAAACTATGTTCCCCCCCTTCTCTTTTTGCTCTCCATATATAAATCCACGGAAAATAATAAAAAAAAAAAAAATAAAAAAATTGCTAGACTTTAACCGTTAAAAGTCATTTGTTATCTCTGTTTTTCCAAATGGGCTTGGTGCTTCCCTGTGTGGTTTTTTTATCTTTATCTTTCCTACAGGCGGGTAGCGGGTATAACCCCTTTTTTTTCTTGCCAAGGGTGGACAGGGGGAGATTGGGGTGATGCACCAGAAAAAATAAAAAAAATTTGGCTCTTTGCGGTTTTAGGATAATTTGTTTCGTTTATCGCTTTATCTCAAAAGCATTTTGGAAATTTTGGCGGTACGTCCGGGTCCGGGAAAGTTGGCAGCTAGCGTTAATTGGATTTTTAATTCTTTGTCATTTTGACATTGTCCTGTTCTTTTTTATGGTGGTTTTTATTTAAATTAAAATTTTCTGTACCGGTAATATACCTCTTTTCAATAGGGGTGGGGCCGTAGTGTCGTCTGCTTAATGTAGGGTTAAAAAGAAACATTGATTGGGTATCGAATGTGCATGGACAACAAGGACGATAGGCCTTCAACGTTACCAGTCCACCAATATCCTTTGAATTGAAGCAATATCTAACGTCTTTGTTGTTCACATACCCAATGCATGTTCAAACACCAGACTCTATTTTGAAATGGGTTCTCTCCGGACGACATTTAAGTGTCTCTTTAAGTGTTGACACGGAGACGCGACTGCTTCTTTTAACTTTAGATCAATTAATCTTAAGGATAAATTAGTTTATTCATAAGTAATTAACCCGGGTCCTCTCCCTCCCCCCTTTTATGATAATAGGCCAATAATGTCAAATTAAAACATTTTACCAAGACTTCCGGACGTCAATTTTTAAAACTTGCTGAAAACTTTTCAGAAATATATTATCCAATATATTCATGAATCAACTATCCGTCTAGCGTTATCACCAAAAGTAGATATCTTAATGCAAAATAGCGCCCTAAAGGGTTAATGAATGATCTAAAGCCTTGGAGATTAGCCTAAATTCGGGATTTTATACCTTGTTTAAGGGGTTTTACTTCAAAATATTAACTTCTACACATACTATAGCCTAAAAAAGTGGCCCGCCTCTTTGATAGATGACAGCCAATTAAGAATCCAATTTATTACAAAAATCCCGAACGCGTTAAAGGCGCAAAAACGAAAAAAAAATAGGAAAAAAGAAAAAAAAAATCCGCAGAGAAGGTTAGGGTAAAGAAGGAAAAAAAGGTTTTTTTTCCTTCCATAGTATCTTTTTTGGAGAGAACCCTCGAACCTAGACATACATAGGAATAATTACCTCTTGTAACGCTGAATATATTTACATATTATTACGTTACCGATTCGCTCACGGAGAGAGAGAGAGAGAGAGGGAGAGAAAAAATAATAAAAACCGATTGACGAGAAATCAGGGCATTTTGTTTTTCTTCCCATTTTCCCTAAGCTGCGTGCATGAGCCTTTATTTTTCTTTAAAGGTACAGTGAACTAATTTCTAATTAATTTTGCGTTCAAATTAGCAAGGTCTAAAAATGGGTTAACGCTTATCTTTGGTAATTCCCTTGGTTCAGAATCAATGATTGCGAATTATAAGATTATCACGTACGAGCTTCCTATTCCTACTGTCCCACTTTCTGTTATTTATGTAATGTTCCCTTTTGGTGATTTGGTAATTGCGTAATTGTAAATTACCGCAGCCTATTTATGTCTATTTTTTATTTACCGTGAACATTACTGAATTCTGAGAAGGACCGTAAACACGTTTTTAGGTCAGTTTGACCTATTTCTTTATACCTTTTTAGCGTTAAACCCCAGGCGACCCAATGTCGCGAACCTTATTATTGTTCTATTAAATCAATAAGTATCAATAATCGAACGTAAAAAATCAATTCGTCCTAAATATGGAGTTACTTTTTGTTGGCTAAAACGAAAAACAAACTGAAAACACACCCGGAGTCAAGGCGTATATCACAACGTCAGCGTTTTCGCTCAGCTCATTGGCGTTTCTTCTGAGAATAACAGAGATTGGAAATCTTTCTTCTGAATAGACTATTCCATTGATTCCAGAAGAGAAGGAAATAACACCAAAGGGGCGGGGAGGTCACCTTCTTGGGTTATTTTCCTCTCGCCAAGAAGCACCTCTAGAGGAAATGCGAGTCGATTAGCCTCCCGCCTGGTGTAGTGAGCTCCGACTGGCGTTGTCTCTTGTTGCCAGAAAAGTAACCTAAGAGTGCAACCACACGCCTCTGTGTTGGTTCCTCTTCAAATAATTAATGGAAGGGTCTATTGTAAGGCAAGGAATTAAAATAAATGAAAAATCCCTTCGTGGAATAGCTCTCAACTTATCACTAAATCTTACTAGTTATTACCATAAGTTTTTAAGATATGTTCCATAAGTATGAGGTACACTTCCTATACTTCGTAATGCTACTGAGAGACTTACAGCTCGAGATAACTAGTTCGAGAGAGAACGACAAGCGAGTCATTTGAAGTCCTACACTCGGTGGTTAATTTTGCAGCTAGGACTTCCATCTAGGTCCTATTTAGTCTGCATTACTAAGCCCAAATTTGACAGCAGCGCCTCACCAGGCCTCCCTCACTTTACCTCGAATCTATGACCTACCTCATTCACTTCGTGACAAGTTCCAGTTTGTAACCAGTGACAAATTACTTAACGGAATGTTATTCTAAATATAATTGAAATTCATGCTGTCCGGATAATTAATATTCAATAGTTAATTAAATTAACGTGGAGCGCCACGAACTTCTCTATATTTTATCAGGTATCACTTACTAGTCAATATGAGCTAGCCAGCTTAATGGAAGTTGGCAATGGCCAGCCAGCAGCCATATCGTATATGATCCACTCTTTGACTATTAACGGCATGCATGCGCGGTCTAGACTAAGGCACCCTTACTTACTTACTTCCTTGGAACTATACTTTTCCTTTCCTTAAGTTTTTTTCTTTCCTTCATTCTCTGGCTAAATTCCCATCGGAGAGGAACTTAAGGAAGCGTAAAAAAATAGTCAGGGAAAGCCTGGGAATCAATCAACATTTTTAGACTAACGACAACTTGGGCCCCCAAGAAGACGAAAACGAAAAAAAAAATTAATTATCGAACGGGAATAGCTCAGAAAAAAAAACCCTTAAAGAAGCTTCGTCTACCCTTATATACTCTCGCAACCCTTAACCCTCAAGCAAGCACGCGACAAAAATTTGACTTTTATATGTCCACGCGTGGTGGACTTTTTTTTTTCATTCTTGGATAGCTTTCAAACCATCGAAGCTTTTCGGACAGTCATGACCCCCCCCCCCCTTTAAGTTTTTTTAGTGCAAAAATATGGTATCTCAATTTTTTAAGCTGAATTAACGCAAAGTTTTAATTTTCAAATTGCCTGTAATTTTTCAAGAGTGTTTTAGGCTAAAAGGTACGACTGACAATTTTGCTACTAATTTGATTTCTACTGGTCATCCATATGTCCAGTTGAATTTAATTCTTTATTTCAAAATTTACTTTTTGAAAATTTCAGTGGGGAAATCAATTTTGAGACAAAAATTAATTTTTTATGCCATTTTTTTCCCTATCCTCTAAACCAGTTATGATTGGAGAGTTTTACGGATGACCCCTTAATTAAATTAACAATAATTGTCTTTCTTAATATAACAGTTTCTTATTTAAACCTTTGACTGAATTTCCTGTAAAATATGCTTAAACAAACTAGGCCTAACACGAGAAGTGACTTTCCGACAAAAAATAATCAAACAATAATTTAATCGAAACTTTGAGTTACTATATTTTTGCAATAAAGTTTAAGAATATTTCGTCCCCCCCCTCCCAATCCGTTTTCCATTGGCTTAAATTCTCCCCCCTCCTCCCTCTACTGTCTTCCTCCGGCGACATCAGACTTTATTAAAAAGTGGGAAGTACTATAATCCATTTCAGCCTAGGTTTTCGCGCGAGCGGCTATAATATTCTGCGCCTTGGCTATTCCTTCCTACTACACCCTTTGCTGCCTTCAATCGCGTGCGCTAGTGTGACCCGGATCATCAATTTTTCTTCCCCCAGTGCACCCCGGTGCAAACGGTATACCCTACCTTTCCCCCGTAGAAAATAGACCCCGGTCGCGCGCCCAGAAGAGAAGAGAATCTTCTAGAGAAGAAATTTTTGTTTCAGCACATTTTTCGCAGCTCTTATTATTGTTTCATTATCGTTCACTAACTTGTCCCAAAACTTTTTAATAAAGCAAAGGACGCTGCTTTGGTATTTAGTTTTGTTATTTGATGCCGCCGTAAATATCACAACAACAATAAATAAATACGGTGCTTAAAGGAAAAGTTCAGGTTATGTAAGATTGTGCCTTAAAAGAACTGCCTTTTTCTAAATATAAAAATAAAATAAATGATATCTTATTACATAATAGTGTTTAATTAGTCTTTAAAACAATCAAGGACTACTGCGCCTTCCGCTATTGCTTCAGTGGCGTCTGCTAAATCGAACCTCTTACCACAAACGGGATTGGTTGAGTTCTCACAGTCTGAGAGAGGTAAGGGTAAGGGGTTCGGACTAGCAGACGTCACTAAATCAAAGGTGTAGTAGTCCTTGATTTTTTTAAGACTAACTATAGGCTAATTATTTTGTAATAAGAGATAATTTATTTTTATATTTAATTCCTTTTATATTTAGAAAAATACCTTTCTTTTAAGGTATGGTTTTATGTTACCTAAACTTTTCCTTTAATTATCCGTCAACCCCAGCTTGTTTTTTTGTCAAGCAAAACTTGCCTTAGGGCTATGGGAGATTTTGTCATACTTACCGTTCGTTACTTACTTGTGTGCGCTGTTCCAAAGTTTTATCTGATATTGCGGTTAGGAAAACGTAATTTTTCTTCGTTATTTTCTATTCTACGCGAGGCTGTTTTCCATTTATACTTAAACCGAGATTAGTTTTATGCTAAAAACCAATACAGCAGCTCGCTGACTCGCGTCGGCTTTTTAGGGTTGCTTCGGTTATAATTTGGGGTTTTTTGGTTTTTATCGCCAGACTGATATCGATTTCGGTTTTGAAGAAAAAGTTATTTTCGCCCTTCTTCTTTTATTGTTTTTCGAGACAGTTTTTGTCAAGGGATAGTGAAGCTGTCTAATTTACTTCTTGCTATGATATAACTTACGTGGTTTCAGGAAGGCTGTTTTAAATATGGGAAAATAAGTAAATAAATACCATTTTGCTATAATATTAAAAAATAAAAGTATGCAAAAGTTTTGTTACTTTTTAACTCGAAATCCCTAAACTTCAAAAACTCGTAACCACAACCCATATATCCTCGAATTTTGTATGGTCAACCGTTAATCTAGATTCTAGATATAGGCTTGTACGATTCTAGATTTAATATAAACAAAATCCCTCCCGACCTTTCTAAATGTAATTTAATTTCGTATCAAGCCACCCGCCCATCCGCGGTACAATTTTAATTCATCTAGTGGGCCGCGATACTCTGTCTGTTGGCAACATTGCCAAAAATCCTTTACACCCCCACAACAACCCAACCCGACCCGACTTGCTCGTGAGTTAACAAGGCGGCGAAATTCTTGTAATATAGCATGCCCTGATACGTAGCTAAGGCTCAACCCGATATCCTCCGAAGACCATTAGAGGAAGTGAATGATTTTGGTCATAAAAGTCAGAGAATTTCTAAAATTGTCATAAATGTCAGGGATTTTTTAAAATTATCATAAATTAATATTTATGATAATTTTTAAATTGCCACAAAAGTCAGGGAAATTAATCATGATGCGGTAATATTGAAAATTCAATTTATAGTTTTGAAATGAAAATCAGTTTGAATTTGTCTTCACGAATGTTTGCCAAGGAGAAGCAGTTTTACTTCCGTTTATGTACATCTGGTGTGATATATTCGAGTGATCTGGTTTGGTGGGTCGTTCGTAAGTCGAAGTAGGCTTGTAAGCGCGTATGTAAAGTCAGTTTTCCCATTCATTACTCTCCGGGGAAAACTAGAAATAATGAATCAGCTCGAGGACTATTATTATTATAATCCCACCATGCCACCCGCTCTCGCTTTATTTGCTTAAAAAATACACTATATATGAATTATTCTCTCTTTCGACAAACGACTACGACGACGACAATGTCACGGGGTGCTCTCTCAGAGAAAGCTCGCGCTGATTGCTAGAGTTCGTCTCATGTCAGTTATGCAACGTTGTTATGTTAATGTCCGAAGTTAATAATTAGAAGTGTTTCATCGTGACGAAAAACAACAACAATATTCTTTTAATTATTGTTTTCATAATACCTCCTTATCGTAACAAATTTTTTCGGATTTACGAAAATGATGGAAATTTAAATGAAAATTATAGGAAATTCATTTAAAATTTTATGGGAACCCTGTCAAATTTTTAACTTGAATTTACTTCCGAAACTATACTTGAACAAAATCTATGGGAATGTATGATAGGACTTAGTTTTTAGGAGGATATTAATACATTGCATTCTACCTGTGGACTCATTCGTTTATAGGTGTGTTACCAACCAGGAGTAGAGAGAGAGAGAGGATATGTTCTTGTCGTCAGTTCCCGTCCTTAGTAGGCGGTATCTAAAACGTTGTTATCCGCTAATTGTACCCGCGGTGCGAGGGCAGGAACCTCCCCCCTGTCCCTGGACGCGCGACCCTAACTTCTAGTAAGGTACATTGTGACCTTCGGACTTCACTATATTAAGCTAACCTATTTATTACATTTCGGTATGGAAGGAGGAGGCGGTACTCACTCGCTCGCTTAATGCTTGTCGCGTCATACCTTCGAGGGAGATTTTCGCTGACTCCCTGAGTATCATACTAATGGCACACCGTGTTAACATTCAGTATAGTTTAATTCCACGCGATGCCATTTATATATTTATGCTAACCCATGGCCATTTACCGTTCGTCTCAACTTGAAAGATGAGATAAAGGAGACGATATTGGGATTATTATAGTATTTGAGTCACTTTGCGTATCCCAATAATACAACAAAAGCTCAAATGGTACCACGTCGGTCAACTAGGTTTTCATTGCACTTTTTGCTTGCGTTTCATTACCTCTTTAAAATTTTAAGCCGTACCATGAGTTCTTTTACGCATTAATACAGGACTTTTGTTCTGGTCAAAACCATTAAGAGAAAGATGAGGGATCAAATCATCCCCTACCCTCTAGCCTAACCCCGACCCCAGGGTTTTAAAAAGGTGACAACGAACAGTGTTGAGAGACCATCGTGCGTTTCATTACCACTTTAAAATTTAAAACCGTACCATGAGTTAGTTCTTTTACGCATTAATACTGTACTTTTGTTCTGGTCGAAACCATTAAGAGAAAGATGAGGGGGGGGGGTCAAATCAGCCCCTCCCCTCAACCCCGACCCCAGGTTTTTAAAAAGGCGACAACGACTAGTGTAGAGAGAGAGAGAGAGAGATCATCGTGAGATTCACAAATGTTACTATGGCGTGCTGCTGGTCTCGATTCCTCCACCCTCTCTCCCTTTGCTAGAGGGTGTGGTAATTTTGGCGCGTTTTTCGGACTCCCCCCCCCGGCTACGTCGAGCCCCACCTTTGGCAAGCTTACTACGCTTCGTCACCCGATCTATTTACTCCCTACCTCCGTCTCTTTTCTACTGTCATTAGATCTGTCCTTTTATACCACGTCCACCCTACATTTTCTTTTTTTGGGTGCCAGGTATCTCATCCTCAGGTGAGGTAGGTGATCGACCCACCTTTTGCCCATCTCCCAAACCCGCTATAGGGACATCACTGATCCATCTAGGAACGATTTCTTTTTTTAGGGTGAGTACCTACGGAATGACCATGGGGCCATATAAAGTGACAGATGATATGCTAAGGTTATATAGGTTTTTATTTTTTTTATTTTGGGGGGCAAAAGCGCGTGCGCTTTTCTTATACAAGTACGTGGATTCTTACACGTGGTTTTGTACCTTGTTTAAAGGAAAGGTGGAATTAGTTATTTGAAATGATACCCTGTAATAGAAGTGGAGGTTATCTAAGGTGTAAGAATGTTTTGAGGGGTTTTTTTGGTTGGAAATTCATTTTACGAAGCTGGATCATGGATGTCACGTGTTTGGACCAAGCGTATTGATAGAGTATAATTTTGGATTTAATTTGATCCCAATATCGACCAGATTGGAACAGAATTAAGGAAGATACGAATTTTTAAAATAAATATCATACACGGGTGTATCGCGGGTAAATGATTTACAGGGGCCAATAGGAAATAAATTGTTAGTTTTACCCCTGGAGATTCGGCATGCCATTTTAGAAAAAATATTTTTCTAATGTTTTTTTTATATAAATTTCACGATTCCTTTAAGGTAGAGGCGGGTTCATTTTTACGGGATCTTTACGGAGTTTTCAGGGATTCTTTCAGTTCGGGACGATTTACGTTTTATTATGCCGTTTTATGGTTTTTCATCCATCCCCATGGCATGAATTTTACTCCGAGATTTTTCTCTCTTCGTCTCCCTTTTCTTTTAAAAGGCGTACGTACGGCTTGAGAGGAATTCTCTTTGAAATATTGCGGTTTCAAGTTGGAAGAAATATTTTTTTTCTTTCGTTCTTGGGGTTTTCCAACTCTTCAGAGAATACTTAAGAGAGTCAAAGTTCCTCCCCGAACACTTTGCGAGACGGGTTAATTTAATTTATAATTTAATGTTTGTAAATGGATAGAACCGTGTTTATTTATCAAAGGCAATATTACGTGAAAGTTTAATTTTAGTTAAATATTAAGATTAAATCGCAGTTTTGAAATGCAATTTGCATTCAAGATGCCTGGTTTAGATAGTCGAGTAAGTTTATTACTTGATGAAGCAGAATTATTTAATGCTTCAAAATTGTGAACCAAAGCTGCGTAAGACATTGTACTAGTATGATAGTGGCAAAACCACTATGTTGAAGTAGGATTGGGGGAACAGTACTATATTTTAGAAGGATATGGGGAAAAACCACGACATTGTAGCAACATAGGGGGTAAAATACTATATTGTAGTAGGATAGGGGGAAAACTCCTATATTTAGTAGGATAGGGAGAAAAAACACGACATTGTAGTTGAAAAATACTACCCTTGATATACCTAGACCCCTCTGTAGTAAAATTTCAGTTACGCCTTTTAAATTCTAGGGTATAACTTGTCTTTCAAATAAATAAATAAGAATGTTATGCCATTTAATTAATATAAGTGAATTTGAGAAGATCTCTCATAGGAGACACTCGGCTAATGCATTTTCCTCAAATGTTTATTCCATCTACTTCCCATGAGAAATACAAACAGGAGTTTAATCCTAAATTAGTAAAATTGTAGACCTACAAGTACTAAATAATTAAATGAGTCTTAATGTAATTATTATTTACCTATACATATTAAATTTAAGTTAGTTTTAATTTAAATCCTAGTCCTACCATTAATTTATAATTTGAATTTTATATTTTAAATATTTTATTACATTTAATTTGTCATCGAAATTTTTCCACTACAAATATTATTTTTACGTATAGTATTACCTTCCCTTTAAAGGGAATACTACCCTTGAATTCACCTTTACCGTCTTCTAAAATCGAAACAATAGATCTAGCGTTTAAAAAAAAACAACCGAAATTGGAACTAAATCCTTTGACTGAATTTACGACTCTTTCTAGCTCTATCATTAACTTATAAATCTAAAGTTATTCCCGACTGAGGGGAGATATAGAACTATACACTATATTAAATGCGTTTCATATATATATACATATTTATATGAAATATAGTAATATAATATCCGGTCGGGTCTAGGGTTACCGGTTACCAAAAGGCCGGGGATAGTTGTTTCTCTATGTCTTCCTTCCTGAATGAGCTCAAAAATAACGGGGGGTGACACGTATTTCTATGTAGTTTACCGTGATATAAGCCCACTAAATATCGCACCCTCCCAAAGGCTAAAACAACACGGATAAATTTAAAACTATAGCTGATTTTTGCTCTTTGAATTCCCACTAGGGGGTTGACGTAAGGGGTCGTTTAATTATTACGTTTACGAAATACAAGCAGACGACAACGTAAATTTATTCGTGCATAGTATGGCGTTGTCTAGAAGGGAATTAGGCTTAGATAAATTTCCTAAGCCTTGGTTGGCAATTATACGTGCACTCTTTATTTAGAACTGAACTCAGTATACTCACAAAATGGCATGCAGTAAAGAAAGGTTTTTTTAACCAATAAAGATCTTACGCTCTTAATAACGACAAAATAATTCTCAATTAAATACGTATTAATTTCGCTAAGCCTTAATTTAAATATTATTGCCGAAAAAATTAATTGAATGGTCCCCTATTTTAACCGTTCTCTATA
This sequence comes from Phalangium opilio, assembly GCF_054372755.1. Taxonomy (NCBI): domain Eukaryota; kingdom Metazoa; phylum Arthropoda; class Arachnida; order Opiliones; family Phalangiidae; genus Phalangium; species Phalangium opilio. The sequence continues at coordinate 2,174,651 of NW_028324147.1, read as the reverse complement.
CAACAATAGACGGGACGGATCCTTCTTTTATCATAAAACCAAACGAATGGGGGAATATCCCCCCTAACCCCCAATTCCCGCCTTTTCTAGTTTCAAAGGCAAAATAAAGCAATGAGAACTCTATCGAGCTATCAATAGCGGAACAAAGTTTACCTTTATTATCTTTCCCACTACCTCTTTAAATTTTTAGGAGGAGGGAGAGACTCTTATCCAATTCGCGAGGGTTTTTCCCTATCTCAATTTAGAAATCAACTCGAGGACTTAACATTGGGTATTAACGCGCCGTACCTTTGAGTAATTGCGCAAACTTATCCTGGCCTTGGCTAGAACCAAACGTTCTCACACTCTAGTAGAGCGAGCGTCTTCCGAATTTTTCAATCGTTCGTCTCTTTTCTCCACTCTTTGGTTTTTATATTCTAAACTCGTGAATTCAGATTAGGATAGAAACGCGTGCAGGAGAGGGGTTTGGTGGGGGTTTGGGGTTCGTTGCTTCAAAACCTTCCTCTTTTCCAGGAACCTTCATTTACCCACGTACAAATCTCCCATACGCCCTGCCTGCCCTGCATGGCCCCAACATTTTTCTGCTATGGGATGGGGGTTCTTTTTGGGGGCGTGGGGGCGGCTGGGCTATGGGGTAATCCGCTTTCGTATTCGTAATCAAAGCGCAGGGAGATTTAAGGTTTATATACATTGTAGGAGGGTGGGGATGGGTTCTGGGGTTGGGGTCGAGTGGAGGAGGGATGGGTTTTGGCGGGAAATTTAGGCTTATATACTGTTAACATCGATTGAATTTGGAGTTGGGGTTTCAGCGCCTGAATATCGCAAGTCTTTCTTTCACTTCTTTGTTTTGAATATAAGTGATTTTCTTTCTTTTTCTTTCTTTTTCCTTTGGAGGCTTGGTTCGAACCCAGATTTTTTGTATCTCCTATTTAATTGGAATTAATTTTGTAATTGAATTAAGCGCAGTAAGTTTAGGGGAATGCTTTAAGTTAATTTACTCCCCCATTGTGTCTACATTTAAACCGTTCTTGACCTTGATGTACCAGAATGAAACACAGATCCTAATTTTTGAAATCCTGTTTTGCACGCCTAGTTTTAAATAGATATTGATATACTAGAAACATAACTAACGTACAGTTTAGAGTTTATAATATCCAAGCTTATACGGTAAATGAAAGTTAACAATTTTACTGTTTAATAAAAATTTTGGGTGTTACGACGTTTTGGCAGTAAAACGTGGTCAATGGGCGCTTTCCGAAGTTCGGAACCCACCTTAGTGTTACATTCATCCTTAGTTGACAGCGCTGTCAGCGTGAAGTAATACTTTAGTCGTGTTTAGGCTTACCAAGAATGTACTGTAAGGTTAAATCATTCTATATATGTATCCACATTTTTTTTTCAGTCGTTGGTGTAGCGAATGACGACATCCCGCGATCGTCATTTCGATTTTACGGGAAATGCTTCACTTTCTGACGCGGAATTCTATTTTTTCCTTCTTTTCTTTCTAAGCTTTCCTTTGGCTTCTCTTTTCTTTTAAGATTTTGACAGAAAAGTGATCGAATTTTTTATTTTAGCTTTTTTTTTATATTTCGTACTTTTGCCATCTTTGAGAATTTTTCCTTTTTTTTTCTTTGTCGTTTATAATGTCTCGCCTATTTCTTGGCACTAAAAAAATATAAGACCAATTTATTTTGCTGCTCGATCCATCCCACCAACACACGCGCCATGCACTCCTTTTCAATCTCTTTTTAAGGCACCGAGAAATACGTAATAGTAAGAAGTTGAAGCCAATTATGTAAATTATAATTTTTGATTTATCAGGAACTCCATTGAATGAATTTATAATTAGTTTATTAATGAGGTGAGAAATTAATTTCTAAACAAACTATACTATCGTCACCCATGGAATTTTCAGGGACTATACTTCCTGTTCAATATAAGTTTGTGATTAGTATTTAGCATAGAACATCGTGTTATTCAAGGGCCTTTGTTTCCCATAGCTTGTAAACCTATCTTGAACGAGACTAGATTGTTTTGGTTTCGGATTAGGAAAACCACTTTTGATTTAATATTTATTTTTTATGTTTTAATAATTTTTTTCTTATGTCGTGTTTTAAATTTAAATTTATAGCCTATTTTTGATATGATTATAAAATGCCTCTGTCGGGCTACAGGGAGTTAGCATTTAAATTGGGTTTTATGATACTTTGATTAATATTACATATCGAAAGTTGTGATTTTTTCTATAATTTTGATACAAGAAATACATACTTAATTCAAATATAAACGCCAAGGTTGTTTTTTAATTAATAATTCAAATTAAATTTCCTGAATTGTGGGGTTCTTGAACTTCTTGTAAATTGGCATCAAATCTCTAGAAACTAGCAAGTGTACGACCTCTCAAATGACCCCTAAAAAAGGCCCTATCGTGTTCCAGCATCAAAAGGCCTCGATTGGTATATATATAGAGGTTTAATCTTTACCCCAAGGAATGGGGCTTGGGGCCTTGGGCAAGCCTTTAGAATTGGAGGCGTTTGCAATCTAGATAATCAAAGACCCTTTATTCCACCATCATCACTCCCCTATAGCTCGCAAATCGATAGTAGATACTTTCACCATTAAAGGCCTACTTAAAGGGATAGTCAGTCTGCTAAAGGGGCTAGAGAAATTTCCTTCCCCCGTTTTTGAACAGAGTTGCCAGCAATTGCAATTTAGAAGAAAAGAAAACGAGTTTAATAATGTATTTATGATAAATTTCATCTTTATGGAGTTTCCGTTGCATTTTAGTATCACTTTAGAAGACGATTACCTCCATAGTCTAACTTTACCACACACTACTAGTGGATACCACCACCGTTGTTGTATATAAAAAAGGTTAGGCTTTGGTCTTTGTGGATTTAATGGGCTAGAGCCGTTGGGGCTATTAAAAATTTAATGCACACGTGATCGGACCACTTAGCGAGAGACCCGAGAACTATGGGGTGCTGCTGCTGCCGCTACCCATCCCCTTGATGCATGCGAGAACCCGGGGGCAAGAGCCCCACCCCATCTTCATGATCATGACACTCCGCCGGTTCTCATCCGCACCCACATTACAGACCTCCATCACTCGAAGTGAAACTGAAACCTACTGTAGACTGTAGTGTAGTTTAAAAACCTGTTCCAGATTTGATTCAACTCAGGGAATTTAAAAAAGGTCAGGGAAAAGTCAGGGAATTTTTTGGAATTTAAAGAAAATCAGGGAATTTGATTTTAGTTCGGGATTACGAATTTACCAACGTTGGCATGTTTTATAACATAATTTATCCCGAAGAGTGGTTACCTAAGGTCTAGATTGTGCTAAAATGATACTATAATGGAATGGATCAAATGGCTTACCACTCGGCAACAAAAGTTGAAATTAAAATAAACACTTGTGTGTTTTACTTCAAGTGTTGGATTTTTGTGGCTATCACTATAAATTCATTCATTTTTAAGTGAACTCTGGGAATCCGATAGTTTCAGGTACCCACCCTTCTTCTTCTCCCTTCTTTTTCTATAAGTGTTTTCCAAAGGAGACTCAGCGAGCGAGTGAGTGCCTTGGGGTAGTTCTCTCACCATTCGCTGGGCTTTAAAAAAAGAAAAAACTTGCTTGAAAGAAGATTTTGGAAGCGGTTTTTTATTTCGTCAGCCTCAAATTCGTCTTTCGAACTTTTTTTATTTTTATTCCTCAGGCTTTTCTCTGTATTCTTACATTTCTGTGTATGGTTACGATAAGTTTCATATCCAGGGTACAGTGAGTGTTATTTATGTAGTTTTTTTTTCAGACGATTCAAAACCGTTTCTAACGTCAACTTGACTTGCAATTCTAGCATTAACGAACCCGTTGGTATCGGATCTTTCCGATTTTAATTGGTCTAATTTGAATGTAGAACTTGAATTTTAATCTTCTTAAAGTGATACTCTGCTCTGTATAATAATGTATACTAATCCACCGGAAGTTAGGCTTAGCAACGTAGTTAATTAAGGTGCTTATGGGGGATAAGATATAGTGGAATTGTATACTATTAAGTAGGGCTAGTAGAATTACCAATATCTCTGATTTGCTAAGCCCAATTCTACCTAAAATCAATTGGACCATTGTACGATAGTTAAATTCTGATTGGCTAGCCATGGATTTGTGATACTAATTATTTTGATTGAAGGTGTGTGTCACTGTATCTTTAAATTTCTTTAAAATATTTCTTATGCACGTGAAATAATCTTACATTCGGCATGGGACGAACTAGACTCGATCTCACTTTGAATCTGCAGTTATATTAAAGCTAACCATATAAACCTAATCCTTTTACTAATCTGCTTAGAAATACGTGGATTCGTAACTTTTCTTTTTACTATCAACTGCGAATGGAAAGCAAAAAAACCCGAAAAACGCACTCCCATATCTACTGTATATTTTTTCGACCGTAGCTAGTGCATTCTGGGCCTTAATATTTTTTTTCTAGTCCCGCGGCTTTGTCGTATTGGTCCAGAGCTTCACAGATAAAACCCTGTTTGCGTATATTCTTAGCGAAACTTATCCCGTAGGATAGGCGCGAACATTTTACGCGCCTTTTTTTAGGCGGGAAACTCGTGAAAAAAAAGGCGCGAAAAGTGCCTTGCAAGGAAGAAAAACTTCAGGATAGAAAAAGTGCCGTTTAAGATGTTGCACGAGTTTTTTTCTTTCTCTCACCAGTTTTTCCATTGGAAGCTAGGGGTAGGGTTTTTTTTATAGGCTCTAGAGCTGTTGGTTTGCTGAGATTTAAGGGATAGGTTTGTTTAAACTCGCGCGGTCGTCGCATTTTTATTTTCTTCCTTTTTTTTTTGGTGGGAAACCTAGGCTTAGATATTTAAATCACGATTTAATGGCCGTTTGGTTAACGAGATTACAACCGAGAGTTATTTTTCATTCGGACTATGTTAAGGACGTTATAAATTAAGGTCTTTTAAATATGGATGGGCTTTAGTAAATTTGAAAATGCGCGACCTAGTTTCGCCTGATAAAATTTGAGCGAATGAAGCTAGGGTTTTGCGGAGTTAAAATGAATGCGGTTTGAAAAGAAAGGCGGGAGACAGTCTGAGAAATATATATGAATTGGTGGGATAATGTCACGAGACTTAGGATGAAATCTCGTGAAATTTGCCACGTGATCTAGGATGAAATCTCGTGAAATTTTCCACGTGATCTAGGATGAAATCTCGTGAAATTTGCCACGTGATCTAGGATGAAAACTCGTGAAATTTGCCACGTGATCTAGGATGAAATCTCGTGAAATTTGCCACGTGATCTAGGATGAAATCTCGTGAAATTTCCCACGAGATTTCTTATGTTGATTTTCATCGGCACCATGGAGTAATATTTTTGGAAACCAACTATCTTTATTCTAATTTTGTTCCAGGGAGCATTAATTTACTCCTTGCAAAAACCCAACTCCATCAATATTAATTCAATTTAATTTATTTAGTGAATTGCATAGAAATTTCTATTTACATTTTTAAATTAAACTAATGATTCTGTATGTACCGAATCTAACCTATTCTTTCTTAATTATTCACCATGAAATGATTTAATTAATTTCCCCTGAATTCAAAATACGCGTGCAACAATACTTTGGGGGAAGACCTACTAATTTTAATTACAGACCCACAAAAGTTTCGGGCTAAATTTAATTCCGTAGGAAATTTAATTGAAATGGGGTCCGAAAAGCGATTTTGGGTTAAAGCTTCACGTATTCGGCTATGGTAGTTGGTGATTTAGGTATTTAAGGCTTTATATTCGCTTAATTTAGTTTCGGGACGTTTTCCATCTAACCCTAAATTGCAATCCCTGGTGATAGCCGCGGCGTCTGCTCGGCCGGAGTCCCAGTCAATTTTAAGTAGCGCCATATCGAAAATACTACTTCCTTATTACGAGTCTAGATGCGAGCTATTAAAGCCGTTTAACGGTTACCTTGTGATAATCCGCAATTTACACATTTTAGTGGGCAGTTAAAACTGTAGGTGTATATTGCAAGGTGGGTTAGATATTCGAGGACGACCCATTTAGTCTTCCTATAACTTAGACGAGATAAGCTTACCTTTTTAAAAATCATCATTCTTTAAACTTTATTTTAAAATAAATAAATATCTCTTATTAAATTGCCTATAAGTTGAATTCTTTAAAGCTTCTATTAAACGTTCCTTTGAAATTAAACCACACTTTCCATGGTTGGAAATCACTACATTATAAGAGCCTAATTAACACTAACTAAGCCACACTGTTAATTGGGAACCTTCGCTATAGGTATTAGCTATAACCAAAGACCCTTACTAATACCTAGACTTCAAAGGTATAGCTTAATTTGTGTATCGCATTTATAGAAGTGCTTGTCACTAGGCTACGTTTTTATTTTTTAATTTAAAGTATTTCTCGAATTGTTATCCCAGTTAAATTAACCAGCATCCATAATTAATTTCACAAGGAAACTAGGCCTATTTAATGACATAAACGAATCAAGGGTGCTAGGTATACTTCACACCACCTGCATTAAGACTTATACTGATTAATCATTACCTTATGATTAAAAGTAATGTTCGGAGAACCCCAGGCCATTTAATGATGCGAAAATGAAAGCGATTAAAAAGGACGATGTTAGGTAAATAGGTGTAGCCTAGACCTATTTTTCCATTGGAAGCAATAATCTAATCTAATGCAAATAGCAAATTACCCGGAAAGCTCGTGAAAGGGCGCGCTCGCGCTGCAGAGCAGCATAAAGGAGCGCGTCTAAGTATCGTCTGAATTGGGCAACCGAAAAGATGTTTTTCCTCTTCTTCTTTTCTCGTTTTTCTTTTTTCCAGTCATTTAGGCTTAGCGAACTCTCTCCCGCAATCTCCGTACGGAACGTAACGTTATAGTATAGATTCGGGCGAGCTTCGATCATGTAGTACTTCACCCCCCCCCCTCCCTTAATAGACGAGAACGATATTCTCTCTTTTCCGCCAATCCCATACCCGTGTAGTATGTATGTACTATGTGTGTACAGTGTGGATCAGATCAAAATGAAACTGTATTTATGTATCTGGGGAATTCGCGGTATACCACCACCACCGACGGAAGGAAGTTGCAGTGTAGCTAATAAAATGGGCTCTAGAATATAAAATTAAATTTATTAAGCCTTGTTTTGAATTTTAGCGCTATTTTATAATTTATAAGATCACTTGTTTCATAAATATATATAGAGCGTAATTTTGGCTTCAATTTGATCTCAGGATCAATTAAATCGGATCAGAATTAAGGAAGATATGAATTTTATAAAAATATCGTACACCGGTGTATTGCGGGTAAATGTTTTACAGGGGCTGGTAGGAAATACATTATCAGTTTTACCCCTGTAGGTTCGGCACTTGAAATTTCGCGCTTACAATTTTTAAGGTCACGTGTTTTACCAATATATATATAGAGCGTAATTTTGGCTTCAATTTCATCTTAATAACGACTAAATCTGACCAGAATTAAGAAAGTTATGAATTTTCTAAGAAATATCGTACACCGGTGTATTGCGGGTAAATGTTTTACAGGGGCCGGTAGGAAATACATTATCAGTTTTACCCCTGTAAGTTCGGCACTTGAAATTTCTCGCTTTTAAGCACAAATAATTCCACGTGCATTGTAAATGCATTGATATTCGTTAAGCCTTTGATTTCTTTTAATTTTGAGATTTAGAGCGTGCTTTAACAATTGATGTCACGTGATTTGAAATGAATGTTCGCGCGTGATCTGTTCCATACTGTACATATATATGTATGAGGGAGAAGCTTTTCCAATCCCAGATGCCCCTACCTTGTAACGAGGTCTCAACACGCTTCCGCGAATGGTGAAACACGAAAATGAACAGCGAGACTACATCAGCGATTCATCGCACGTACCCTTTAATTCGCCTTCGCTTCTAAACGATCTTGTTGACAACGAGCCTCTAAAACACACACGCACTATACCATAGCGCCAGCCCAAGCTACATACACACTCTCTCTCTCCCTCTCGAGCCCTCTTACCTAGCTTATTCTACGCTCGCTTGCTTGTAGGTGAACCGAGGCTTACGATTCTCTATACTGTATAAATCGTAGGTAAGTTAGAACAAGTTGGTCTCCTTCAAAAGGGAATTATATCCTCCTCCGGAACCACGGATTTTATAAACGATATATAGAGCTATGTCGATGCAAAAAAATAATCACACTTCACGAGCAGGGAGATCCTTAGGATTCTATAGTATATCAAGGTCATTCTAAATTAATTTCCTAATTAACTGGTTTTTTTATATATCTGTATTTACACAAGTGCACAGTGTAGATTATTGCGATACCTCTCGACTGGGATGTATAGTATATATTTTTCTCCGCGCCGCTGAAAAAGCGTTACCCTTTTAGATGGTTAGCTACGGACGGTATAAAGCGAGCGAGCGGGCTAGTTGAAATGAATGATTATATTTAGCAATCCGTATCACGTACTGGTTAAGGGTAAAAAAAACACGGTATAAACCTCAAAACGGTTAATCTATCGCCACCACCACCAACACCACCTCTAGAGCAATAAGGGAGACGGGAGAGAGAAGGCTCGCTTCTGGGAGAGAAGAAAGCTTCTGCTTTATAAAAAAAAATAATTCCGCCCTATGGAGGCGTCAAAACATGACGTATTAAGGGTTATTCAAAAGCCAGTATATAGGAAAAATAACAATTTTTTTTAAACTTATCGAAGCTGAAGTTTTCAAAGAGATTGTGAAAGAAAGTTATGTTAAATTTTGAAAAATCACGTGATTTGATATGCAAATTTCGTAAAACACGTGATCTGAAAGATACGACAATAAAAGCAAAAATTAACATTGCAGGGAATCTTTCAAAAAATGAAATTTTGATTTCATTATTTTAAAATCTAAAACTATAATTTAAAATAATTCAACCAATTACGAGAAATATATTAATTAATTTGATTGCGATACTTTCCTAAAACCTTATAAAATATTTAATTAAGTTTATCCTATATCATAATGTCAACTAATTACCTTAATATTGCGTATTTTCATTCCTTAAGGATAATCGTAAATAAATATTAATACTTTCCACATTCCCTTTAATTATAATTATAATTAATTATTAAGGCGTTACACGTTCCCTTTAATTACGATAATACCAAAGAAAATGTATTCCCTCGAGGAAGCGTCAAATCATAACGTATTAGCATTCCTGGAATAGAAAGAACCCTTCCCTTACTTTTATACTTTTTTCGTCACATAATACCTACCTAGTTAGGCTGAAGGTCTATCTAACCCAAGGTTTTTTTTTACTTTTAATAAAAAAATCCGCCACCCATAATTTTTTTCTTAAAAAGGGGGGGGGTATGGTTTTTACGTTGGGTGGGGGGGGGGGTTCGTGCCCCCTTCGCTTAATAATTTCGGAGTAATGAGGCGCGAGAATTTTAACCCCTTTTTCAACTCGACTCAAAAAGCATCTCGATCTTTCTTGCAGGATGCGTTCAGGATGAAAATTTCCTCACCCGCGGTATAAATTTTTCTTCATATTTCTTGGTTTTGCATGGTTACCATTCTTAAATTGGCTGGCTATATATACAAGGAGATGGGAAATACTATACCCCATTTTTTTAGGTACTTCTTAGAGGCAGATTGTTGTAATTGTAAGGGTACATTTTATTTGGATATTTATAACGATTTAATTATATTTAAATTTCGAATTTGAAATGAAAAAATTTTTAATATTTGCCTATGAAAATTTAATGAAAACGTAGATAGTCTAGATTATTAATTTTATTATTAAATGGTACGAGGAATTTTATAACGACCTTGAAACGCGAGAAATATACTTCATTAAATCTTACACTCTTCAGATGTGAATGTGATTACTCTACAAAAATACAGGGTGTTTTTGATAAGTCTGCCATAAATTTTATTGGGTTTTCTTAGGGTTGCAATATTTTATTTTGAAGATACGGGCTTCCAAAAATTGATTAGCCAATAAAACAAGGAAATGGTCAAGCATGTGAAGTAACTAGCTTTATTTTACCAACGCACGCATACTTCTACCCATTTTATAGCACACTTCTGCAAGATAAAGGTTCAATAAGTACCTTAGATCAACTCAAGACTTTTGAAGGTTGACATGTCTTACTCCACATGTTTAATTATTTCCTTGTTTTAGGTATCAATCAAGGGAGACCCTCATGTTCTTTGACACCTTCCACTAAGAACACATCGCCCTTTAATAATTTACAGCAGACTTATTAGAAAGCACCCTGTACATACGAGTATAAATTGATTGAATTCCGTTTCTGTCGACGCTTTGATATATTCTAAGAATCGGTTCAATATCTGATTCGAAACTCTAAGAAGCTTTCGAGATCGAATTTATTTGTATATATATTAGTTCGAGGAATTCGACAGTCTGCCAAACGAGGTGCCGTTCCGTTGTTTTCAATTGTAGATAATTGATTAAATGGAATTTCGAAGGAGGAATCGTAATTAGAATCAAAGAGAATCAACAGATATATTATGCTAGAAATTCCAAGTTCTTAGACTAATGGCTCTCGTTTGTTTGAAGTTGTATTAAATTAGTTTTTAAATCGCAAAGTCTTTAATTAGTCTTAACATAAGATGTTGGGAACTCGAAACCAATCACTTTAAATTTTAAACACAATTTTAAGGTATTTTTTATTTAAGTTTTTGTAATAACTAATAGAATAATGGTTAAAAACCAAAATAATCGTAGGTTACTTCAGTTTGTTACCGAAACACCCCTTTCTTCTCACAGACAGACACACACGTGAGTAAGCTCGCGCGCAAACCGCAGTCTCACGTGGCTCGAAGCCACCCTATCCTCACGAGGAAAGTGAACTAGGGAATATCCTCCTCCAGTTCTATGCCCGTTCTCTTTTTGGCGGGAAAAAGCTCGGCGGAACGAGGTCATGTGTGAAATAATACGAATTTTGCATACGAAGCATCGCCGATATTCGCGCCTTTTCCATCCATATCCGAATCGGCGTCCGTCCGTCACAACCCCCAAATAAGGCGGCCGAGGGGGGAGGGGTTCTTAGAATCATGGATATTACAAACCCTATAAGGGACTAGAAACTTTCGTGATAGCTTTGTCAATATTACAAAAATATATTTGAACTTAATATTACGTTCTGTATTTTTTCTGTTATAAAGGTAACTTTCAAGAAATTAATTAATTTCTTCTCTAAAGTGGGCACTGTTTAAAGGTATAGGCTATGGGGAAGTAAGCTAAGCGCAAATAAAGAAAAAAACAATTCCATTTCCGGTCCTCTTTAGAATAAAATGTCCGTGTTGGAATCCCCATCGTATCGATTAAAAATGAGAATTTTTTGGGGTGCTTTTAAAGGCAAGATGAATTACTCGATATTGGGCTTTTCTAACTAACTGGGATGGAATGACTGTATGGGGGGAGGGGTAAAGCTTGAAGGGGTTATACCCCTCATCCTTAAACTCATTTGACGCCCTTGCCTTCCCCCCATTCTTTGTTCTTGCGCGTGAAACCCCTACCCCCTTTTTCCAAGCAAGGCACGTGGGAATCCATTCTGGCCTATAGTTTGTTCAATCTGGTTAAGATTAATTGGGAGAAACATACAGGCTGATGTTATTTATGACCAATTTAGAATAAACGTTGCGCATCCCCTCTTGATGCAGTATTAATTCTCTTAGAGTGAACAAAGGGTTAGGCATTTTTCTCTTCCAATGATGAAACTGGCCATGATTAAAAACTCGTTTCATAGATGGTGAGACTTAATGATTTTTCAATCTTAGACTCATTTTGATTGGATGAACGACTTTTAAAGGAGTCGAACCCTCTTTTTCATATATATATCTTCTTTTTCTAGACGGTGCTGTGCATGCTTCTGCTAAAACGGATATAGGGTTTAGATTTCCCAGCGTTCCTTGAGGGTATGATTGAGTAATTTAATCCGTAAACCGCTTTATTCAAGAAGCTAAAACTTTGCAGCTACGTCACATTCTCACTATAAGAAAGATTTTACGGTTGACCGTTTAAGTTTAATAAAGAAACTAAATGACGATGATAGTTAAATGTCATGGAACATTTTCGACTACATCATGTTTTGTAATAAAACATTAATTGCTTTTTTGGCATATTTCCTTATTCCTCTAGATCACCTAACCATTTATATTAAATAACTATGTTTTTTGGGCTTGAAGCGTCCATCTCTTTATTACAAAAGTTTTTTTTTTATAAAAAGAAAGAAACAAAACAGAGTTTTCCCCTTTGCGCCTCTTCATCTTTTGATAGATTTGATATTTTTGAAAAATTGGCTACTTTATTATTAATTATTATTTTTCATCTAGTTCTTTTTGGGGTGGGATATTTTGACGTTGAGTTATGTTGGATTTGGCGGTACAGGCTATGGCCTTGGACCCTTGGTTTTGTTAATTTTTGGGTGAACGAGCTTGAATTGAGTTAGTTCCTTATATTTTTTTGTTCTTTATCTTCTTTTTCATTCGAAGTTTTTTTGGGGTCATTTGGTTCTTTATCTGTTTTGAAGACTGGCATGGTATCATTAATTGTTGTCAGTTATTTATTTAGTTGTCAAAACGAAATTCTATTAGATTGTGGAAATTTATTTGGATTTAAAGATTAAAAAGGATTATTTTAATTTCTCCAGAACTTAATACAATTTTTAGTAAATTTATTTATATTTTTATTTTCTAGTTTTTATTTGGAAATTTTGCGTATTTTGTTTTGTTGCCATTTAGGTATCCCTTTAAATTAATTAAATTAATATTTAGTATTTATATTTACAGATATAAAGGGATACTAAAACTATATCAAACATTCAAGACATGTTTTCAATCTGATTTTGAAGAAAGAAAGATATGTTCACCACGGGGTAAGTCCAAAAACATTTCTTAGCCAACTGCGGCAACCAATATTTACCAATATTTAAATTAGTAAAAGGTTACAGAACCTTTTGGGGACATAGAAGGCCCCTAGCTAAGGAAAAAAGCCAACCACTTACAGAATATTGATGTGTAATAATTAATTAATTTGCGCATGCGCTGCTGATAAAATAATATTAAGGACATAATATATTCAAATTTACTTAGTAAGAGAAAAAATAATAATCTTTATCATTGATAAATTATTCTTAAGCTAGGTACCTACTGTACATTTTTTTTTATTTCTTGAATTACTGACGGTGGTTAGCTTGGCTGAGATATAACCTAGCCTAGTCTTTGTGAAAAATTTGGTATTAATTTATAAACCCAAAAACCCAACATCCCTTCCCTTCCACCCATTAACAAGAAGAAATATCGTCTTACTATCCTCCTTTGCCCTCGGCCCTTATCTCGTGCGTAGCCTTTTAAACCACTTGAAAACTAAAAGATTTACTAAACGACCACCATTATACAAAGAATAAGGGTTGGGATGACGTATGGATATGCCCTTCTGGCTTTTGTTTCAGCCCAACTGAAACAATAAACCCTCTCGCTCTCTCTTGCTCTCTCTCTCTCTTTCTCTCTTGAATTTGAGATCTCTAATTTTCTCTTCGCCTTAATTTCCTCTTTGTGAAATTTTTCCATTTTTATCTTTGGCTATCCTCTTGAAAAGAAGATACTGTATTTCTCCAAGGAAAATGTATAGTGTATATTTTATGCAATACTTAATGATTTTTCTTTCCTGATTAGCGACAATATTTTTCATTTTTGATGACTTCATTTCCCTTTGAATTTTTTTTTATTATTAACAAACACATTGATGACGTAGCTAATAGAGCTTGTACCATTTCCGTCGTCTGCTATTAAGTACGAACTTCAGTAGAGTAGACCAAAGCCCACTTCAGTCGTCTGCTTACCTTAAATTATTCATCAACTATATTTTAGGTGGTATTTAAATTGTCTATTTAATAATAGACCTTAAAATTTATGAGCGAATTTAATTAATTCATGCCTATATGGGCGATGATTCAAGTCCCGACCGAGTCTCGAGTCCCTCTCTCAGTCTCTCTGAGAAGAATGATTTTTAATTTTATTACCACCAAGGCTTAGTCGCGCTAATGGTTTAGTCTATTTTTGTGATTTTCAACTGCTTTCTAGCAACCGTGCCCTTCATCCAAATTTTAATCCTTTTTCACTTAGCGAAAGAGCTTTGCTCCGGCAATGCGTGCTGGTTTTAATTTATTAGACCTTTGTAAGGGGGGTAATTTAGATATCTCTTCCGAGCTCGAGAGCCGGATTGGTTCTACCATAGTTACACCTCGTACCCCGACGCTTTTAATTGGTTTACACGTTTATTTTATATTATTTTTATTTATTTTTGTTTTCCAAGAATTATTTTAACTATATGAGCACGAAAGCACGTTTTGCGTCATAAAAAGGAGGGGATAAAACAAATGAAACACCTGGTTCAGTTTTACGGTAGTTACAATTCCAATCTTTATGCTCCTTGCTTTTAGCCTGATTATATATATTATATTATTATATAATTTACTTTGTTGCAAAAACATTGTTAGTCCCACGAGTCTAAATATTTGCAAGTATCAGAATCATTACAATATTCTCCTTAATTAAGTATTCTAATACTAAAAATAATTAACGAATTAATGAGGTAATCTTCATTAAATCCGACATAAAGTTTGGCCAAAGATTCCTGTTATAAATATTTCGGTATACTGGAATAACTCCGTATGGTATGGTGTATGTAACTCGTATTAACTAGGCCTAGGTGTGATTCGTAAAGTTTTAAAATTATTTACAAAGTCCTAGCTGACTTGACTTCAAAGGCGTTTCTCCGACACGGATATTGGGAACAGTTAAGAGAGAAGGGACACCGGTAGTTTCCGTTCATCCTATCTTCAACCGTCCGTCTTTTAATCCGCTTGTTTAGAAGTGAATTAATTCAAAAGTTAACAAAGATATTTTTCAATTTAATTTTTAACTCAAAAAACAATTATTTTTTTTCATTTCAACCATTATTTTTGCAACATTTAAGTTTAAATAAGAGACGCTATGTATCTTTACAGTTCTGAAAAAGTATTTCTCGAGATACAAAAGGTCAAAGTTGAATTTTTCCTCATTTATGCATACCACAGCTCTCTCAATCATCAAAATACTAAATAGGGTCTTTCAAATCATTATCACGCGACCTATTTTTAAGTCTTTGATAATTTCGTGTAAATTTACTTTTAGCTTGTTAGATTTGAAACTAGGAATTGCCGCCTCGTAAAGGCACCCAGTTATTTACGAGAATCTGTCAAAGTTTAATAATCAGCGCGATGTTAGCTCGCTTTGAAATTTAGAACCAACACTGTAGCTAGCGCCGGCCAGCGCCGAGCTTAGCTTACGAAGGAAGTTTGGGGGTTAAACCGAGCCCCGCTTGCATAACCTGGACGACGCCCGCGGTTCGGCTTACCATTTTGCCTTAGTAGTTTTCTCTCTCTCCGCTCTCCGCTCTCCCATACCCAATTACGTTAAAAGACCATGGTTCCGGTTACCGAAAAGGCTTCCCCTCTTAATTAGTTATAATTTAATCTAATTAACGGCGATGATGTAACGTTAGGATATATATTTTGTTCCAGGCACTAACGCTAATGTCGCGACCTTTAAAACTTGTCTTACAAAATTATTTTACCTTACAAGGGATATTAGGTATGTTTTAGGAGAAATTTTACCTAGGCCCAAATGAAAATGTAGTTTAGTTTTAGGTGAGGAATTTGTATTCAGAGCTATAGTTTTAAAAGTCCTTATAGAAATTTAATGAAAGTTGCAGGTTTAACAATGTCTATTTAGGTATTTTAAATTTTGGGTTGAAAGGTCAGGAATTATGGAATTTGGTACTTAAAGGTTAGCTGGGAATTTGGAATTTCGGTTTTGAAGGTCAGGAAATTTCGAAATTGGTTTAGGGTGAATTTTGAAAATTCAGTTTTAATTCAAGGATATATTTTAAATTTTCAAAAAAAGCTTAATTTTTTTAAAAAATGCTTTTCAACAGCCTTGCTTAATTAAACAAACATTTTGTTTTTATAAATTTAAAAATTGGTTGTAGGGTATATTAAAAAGCGTCACTTGATTTAAATTTATTTGAAAATGAGTAACTTGAAAAAAAAAAAGAAAGAAATATTATTCGAAAACAATTGCATATAATAGAATTTGAATTTTTTATTATTGTTACACTCCTAAATATAAAATTTCACATTCTTCGCTATATTTGGGCTAATCTGATTTATTTCGGTATATATGGCACATCTTAATTCGTAAGGATGTAAGTAAGGATTTCAAGGAAATCTGATAATATAATTTTCAAAGGAGGGCTCTAGTTTTAATATTGAACAGAAAGTCGGCCATGAAAAGCTACTGAAGATAAATAAAAGATATCTACTAGAAATTCCTGCTGTGAGTTTGCTGGATTTAATGCAAATTAGAGAGAAGCATCGCGAATTATTAATTATAAAAATTTCTTAAATTATATTAAATGAGCTGAGAGACTAAGAACGGTATTATTTATGACAGGGGAAGAAGTTAATTCTCTTTTAGTACTGAAAAATAATTTTGGAAAACTCTATTTTTATGAAATAATTATTTTAATCGGAATATTTTGAAATAATTATGACTTAAACGGGGGGGGGGTTGTTAAAAGCTCCGTTATTGTTTTAAACTCTCGCCTTCATTCGCAAAACCCCTTAACCAATTAGAACCGAGATTGAATCTTTTAGCCTGGACACCGCCAACTAGATTAATCGCTAAACCAAGTAATTTATAAAATTGAGATGGCGTAATGGCTTTATAATCGAAGACAAGCTTTTAACTTTATCACACTTTTAATTGACATGTCACTTATATAGTCACTCGACTATTATACCTTTTAAAGGTTACGACGTCTCTTTAAACGCGTTAATTTATTCAAAACCCGAATAGAATGACATCAAACTACTATTTAGGGCGACTTAGCTATTCGAGGGAAGAATTGGTGTAGTATTATCCTACCGTATGGTAGGGGGTTTCCTTCTAACCCACTTGAACTTAATGCTAGAATTTTGAGAAAAAAAAACCAACAGAGATAAAAATTATTTCCAATTCTTATCCGTAGATAGAGGGAAAACCACTAGATATAGTAGGTTTAGTATTATCCTACTGTAATGTAGGGGGTTTCCCTCTAACCCCTCCTTGAACTGAATGTTATAATTTCAATAAAACCTACTAAGTAAAGATTCGTAGATAGGGGGAAAAACCACTAGATATAGTAGGTTTAGTATTATCCTACTGTAATGTAGAGGTTTTCCTTCTATCCCCCCTTGATCTGTATGTCGAATTTCAAAAAAACCTAAGTTAAAAATTATTTTAAATTATCCGTAATAGCCCAGTAACATATTTCTCGTAGTTAGGGGGAAACCACTAGATGTAGTATTATAATACTATACACCTCGAATAGCTAAGTCGCCCTATTTAAAGTGGACAGCTCGTTTAACGAGAATCAGTTGTTAAAGCTGGGAGCGTAGAGGGGTGGGGGCGGGAAAGTCACGGTAATTAGTACTGGCCATGTCTTAATTGCGCTCTTCGGCCAACACCCAAGGTATATAGCAACTATAGTATTTCAGCGGCTTGTTTTGCCTCAAAAATGTTCGTTTAAACAGCCGTCTTTCAACGAGAAAATCCAAGTGACAAAAGAGATATAGACACGCGAAATATTCCTGGCTATCTCATTTAGTTTAGAAATTAGGACTAGAAAATATATTCCGTGTTTATTTCCAGCTCGTAATTTCGGCCGCCTTCATTTTGGTCCGAGCTTTCAAAAACTTTTAAAACTTTTAACCTTTCGGTGGTTCTCGAGAATGGAACATGACTTTTACGGAATTTTTGCAAAGTTTAACGCAAACCGACCAAGGCTTAAAATTTTGGCTATAGGAAGGTTTAATTTTTGGAACAACTAAACTACACTTTGAGGATTTAGTTTCTAAATATTTTCTAAAACGCGTTTGGGTTTCAAGCTTTAATAATTTGTATGTAGTTTTATTTGCGTAGCAGCTCGGGAAGTTTAATAGTGAATGAGTTTTGACGGGGAAATAAGTAAGCAATTGCGGGAGAAAATCGAGGTTTTCATGAACACTAGTCGGAGTTACAACAGTTTTATTTCAACCTATTTAGTATGTTGCAATAAGGGCCATTTTGAGTTGAAAATGTTCTGTGATATTTTTTACCCCAGAGACGCCCCAAACAACTGTTTTAAGGATTGAAATCTATGCTCCCAAGATTTTGCCTTCCTTAGTTCCATCGAAGTTTCTTTCCTTATTCTTAGGAGTAGATTTTTTTTCGTCTTGACTCTTCTAAGGATGGAGAATGTGGGATGGTGGAAGCGCAAGAGGAAAATGGATCCTAGTCGTAGCGTAGACAGACTGTGAACGAGTTGGGTTGGGTTGAGACTTCCTAGAGAAAGCGATTTAGTGAAACGGGGCAAAACATATTCCAGAGTTCTCTCCTCCCCCTTTCTTTCTTCTCTCCTTCTCTCTCTTTCTCTCTCTCTGGTTCATCCTTTCTGCTCTCCGACTACGTATTCCGCTCCATTGAAAGATCGCCTTGATATAGTTGCCGCGCCGCCGTTTTTCGCAACGGATTATTAATGATTTTTCAAATGTCCAAAGAGAGACGGCCCGCGACCATACCACCACTTCCTGAAAGTCTTTGTTTAAAAACCAACCCTATACCCCATAGTTTTTATTTTATTTAGTTTTATTTCAACTGCAGAAAGATATTAACTTGAAGTCAGAGGATAAACAAAAAAACTATAGTTGATCTCTTTCTCTCTCTATTGTTTGTTTGCCTTGAGAACAATAGCTAAGTGTTTTACTTTGATATCACTTAATTTCTCTTCAGAAAATAGGTTGATTTAAAAGGCATTGATATGGGAATGCGTTAGAAGATTTAAATTGGTTTTGGGCTAACCTAGTTGGTGGTAAATGTAGTTAGATCACTTTCTGAAAATACTTCCGTGTTAATACACTTCTGCTATGTATAACCACCATGATATCGTTTTATTTGGAACCGTTTTTCTAAATGTTTATTTTTTCTTTTCGTCTTTTCATCGTTAGAGTAAATTTATTCCTCCGAGGCATTTTCTTCTTGTTGACTTTAAAAGCTTTCAAATCGTGCAATTACCTGTTTTCCCTTACAGATTCATTTAAATTAATTAATTTTTAATGATACTTGCTTAAAACGGCATGCATCGTATAAAATTAACCTTATTTTTTAATTAAATTAAGAAATGCATTAGTTACTTGAAATGTTTGTTAATTTAGTTTTAAAACTCTTTTTAGTCCCGATTTGTTTACCTATTTAAACATGCATGCATTTTTAATGGATTTTAATTTATCATTTTCATTTGCAATTTGCGTTGCTGTTGCACGAATTATTCGCTAGAATACATTTAAAACTCGGAGAGATTTAATTAAAAATATTTTTTAAGTAATTACTTAAACCGTAATTTGATAAAATTGTCAATACCACTCGGTACCGATGTTTTGCCATTAAATTAATTGCTTGCAAAAGTCGTACACTTGGTTTTTTTTAAGATTAATTTATTAAATTGGAATATTTTTGGGGCGGCAAGAACTCCTGGTGGGTTGCTTTTCTCTGTACTCCGGTGTGAGAGGGTAAAAACATATTTACAGGGGCTCGTAGAAAAAGGGTTAGTTTTTTTACCCCTAAATGTAAACTTTTTTATTAGGCATATGAATTTAATTTTATTCAGAAATTTAAGAGATATAACTTAAGCAACGCGAGAACCGTAAGTATGACGAAGTGCATTTCTTACTTAAAGTTAAAATGTCACTTGTACGAAGTTAGGCCTAGCTATCTCAAATTTCAAAGGTTTTAAACAAAGAACATTGAAGCAAACCTTTGTTTGGTAAATACCCCCGAACTCGCATGCTTTTCTATAGAATATAAATTCGTTGTTTAAACATAATGTGTCTGTTAGACACGACACGTACTCCAGATTGAAGTAAAGTCTTCAATTCGAAAAATGTTCTCTTCTGTTTTTGAAAACAAAAGGAGAGCTCTTGGTTACAAGGACTAAAAAGGATTTTCCGTTTAGGTCTAACGGGGGAAAACTCGTCTGGAGTTTGAGCCGCTACTAGTAATCGACAGAGCTTTAGTTCTAATTAGATCCCCGGGCTAACAAAAGTTTTCTCATTGTTTTACCAACAGTTCGAATCCTCTTGATTTTCCCCAATTTTCATTCAAACAAAGCTAACCCGGGAAAAATAGGGTTAACTCTTTCACACATTAAATATTTGCACCCAAAAGCAAATAGAAAAATAACAGAATGTGCATTAGGCGCTGGTTACTAAGTGGAGCTTGTCATGAAGTGAGTGAGTGAGGTAGGTCGTAGATTCGAGGTAAAGCGAAGACGCCTGGTGAGGCGCTGCTGTCAAATTTGGGCTTAGTAATGCAGACTAAATAGGACCTAGATGGAAGTCCTGCAAAATTAACCACCGAGTGTAGGACTTCAATTCTCGCATGTCGTTCTCGAACTAGTTATCTCGAGCTGTAAGTCTCTATCATTACGAAGTGTCATACTTATGGAAGGAACATATCTTATAAACTTATGATATATATATATATTACCTTTATATATTTAACGTCTAGTGCGGATTGGCCTTTAAAAATATGCCAATACATCAATGTTACGAACCACAAAATCATTTTTATATCCCCGTAAGAAAACCACAATAAATTTCTTACCATTAAACCAATTTTTTTCCCCCCAACTCGGAGTTTTATTTTCGTGAGGGTTAGTTATAGACAAATGAAACGCGGTGTAGGGTCGAGAGACCTGACCCTTGATAAACTGAAACTATAGGCACTGAGAATTTAATGGGCGAAGCTATAAGTTTGACGTAGCTAATGGATGGTATATTACGCCTATATTCAGGGTTTTTCTGAAACGTCTGTCAGAAATTTTGGGGGTATTATTTAGGGTAGAATCTCATTGTATATTAATATCACTTCCGCTTTCTACCCACGACATTCTCAGTGCCTGTACTTTCTCCCCATTTTCTGTATTTTTTCGTTTTATAACAAGATTTTTCCATTACAAAAAATAATCTATTGGTCATGAAATAAGAAGAAAAAAACGAAATAGGCTTAGAAAAAGAAAAAAAAAATTGTTCAGACTCCCTCATTCGTATTTGTCTACTCCGAGCTAATTAATAGAAAGAAACGGGGGGTAAATAGAGTATCCGTTAGTTCTGTAAAACCTTCGGCTTCATTCATCCTTTAATCGCGAATATCTTTATGAAAAAAATCGAAACATCAAGTGTGGAAGGAAACCAAGTTAGTTTTTTTTCTTCCTTCTCCAAGTGTGTCTGATTGTACCGTTTTCAGGATGAATGAATACTACAGGTTTATGCTAGGGATGGGCACGTTTATGTAATGGTTCCTGCCTTTAATTGCAGTGTAAGTTCAACGTGAAATAGTTATATTTATACTGTAGCGAAACAATGTTTCTAATTAATAACAGAGACTTTAACAAACTTAAATAAGATCTTTCAAGTTTGGTTACGTCAATAAAAAGAAATATAATTAATTTTAGGTTTATTATCTTAATTTAATCTAATTTAATGTTGATTATAAAGTTTTAATGCAGTTCCTCTGCTTGATATCTTAATTTTAATTTAATGTTGCTCATAAAGTTTTAATGCAGTTCCTCTGCTTGATAATAAGTAAGGGATTTGTTAAGTAAAGGGTTATGATACACTCGAACTCAAGGTCAAAGGTCAAACTGCCTTATATTTTTCTTATGGAATTACTACTTTTTTGCACTGTGAAAAAGATGCCTTACCCCCACCTCTAAAAAATAGAAAAAACCGTAGGAGTGGCGTTGTCTCCCTTTTATAAAACTTACCCAGCATTCCTTTCGAAAGTATTCCGTGGAAGCAAACCTCGAAGGGGCATGGGAAGAATGCGAGTTTAGACCGACCACTATGGCAGGGGAAAAAAAAATTCTCCATAGACGCTATGTTATATATTTAACTCCATTGTTAGCTTGCTTAACGGCGATAATGCTTCTGTTTAAAAAAAAATAAAAACCCACTAAATTATTTTTATTTTTAAAATGCGTCGTTACGTACCATGATCAAATAACCATGACTTAAAACAATTTCTATGAAAAACGGAAGAAGCTATTTAGAGGCTGAAATAACGTCCGTCATGGTTTGTTAATTTTTCAGAGAAAATGGTACGCCATTATATATTGTTATATTCAAACGACAGGCGCCACGTTTATGCTGAATTTTGTTAATAACCAACCGTACGTTGTACTTATGGAATATATAGGTTATGAAGTTTTGGTGAAGTCGGTTTAGAGAAAATGATGTATTGATATTTTCGAATCTTTTTTTTAAAAAAGCGCCTGGAATACATGACAGTTTTAAATCTCGCGCTTTATCGTGAAATGCACGCGCTTTATATTGAAATTGGGTCGAAGCTCGTGAAATATGGCCAATCACGTGACTTTCTCTTAGCATAGCGCGTGCTAAAATGGATTTTACATTTTCTCTTTGATCGAACCGACAAATTGTGTTCAAACCATTGCTAAAATTATACAAAACTCAAGAATTCATTATTTTCCTAAAAAGATCCGAAGATTGTCTTTCCTTAATTTTATTCATAAATATAATATTGAGTATCTCAAACTTGAGATATTAGGAACTATCCTCACTAAGACCTCTCCGTCTCGCAACTAAACCAAGTACATACCGCTTAGGTCTTTTTCCGAAACCATAAGTATATATATACTATATATGGCATGCAATCTGAAGAAAATTTCCCGCTCTATGTAATTTTCCCGCGAAATTGGCAATGCCTCCAAAACGTTAAAAAAAATATTGCTGCATCTATTCTAGACAGGCAATTTTTTCCTTTAAGAAGACGGTACTGCAAACTCCGATAGATTCGTGGCAATAGCGTAGCAATACAAAAATAGTAAAGAATAAAAAAAAACGTGGAAGTTGAGAGAGAGGCAGGGAGAATTTCCTAGATGTGTGATCGGGCTAGCAGCACCCGAGTTACTATAGGCCACAGTGTTCCGTTTGTCTTGGGTGTGTGTCTAGTATGTGAAAATGCTTACAACTCTAGGTTCCCTCTCTCTCTCGCTCTCTCTTAACGTTCGTGTGTATGTGTGAAAGACAGTGTGAGAGTTAAGACTTGGAAAAAGAAATACGCGACCATCATGAGTTTATACACATTTCCATGAATATTGAATATACAATGAAATGATTGGAAAATTATTTAGTTTAACGCACTTTTCCGTTAAAGTTTAAATAAATTAGTTTAAGTAAATGCCACTAGATGCTCCAAAAATCGAGGAGTGAAGATGGCTGGCCCTCTAAGCTTAACAAAGGCTAGTTTTAGCTCCGCCCTCATGGACAAGTACTGATTGGCTCTTGCCTTTTGACAAGGTAAACTTTGTGCGTAGAAGATCAGCCAGAATGTTAGGGATGCCCCAGAGCAGACAGTTGCTTTAAATTTCGTCGAATTTTTCAGTTTTTTTAAAAATTTCAAAAATATGATTTTAAAGAATTCTTAAATAAATTTCTTTTCATAAATTCAACAAGGCCTAGGAGTAAGCATTCCAAAGCGAAACGGGATAAGAAGCTTCTGTTTTACTTGATGTTGAAACTTAATTTAATCAGGATCAATTATCTAAAACTATGAAATATATATCTATAAATTGAATAAATTCATGTTGTACAAGCAACTATAAAGTATAGACAGCTCTTACCAAAACTGTATCGATCCCCGTACCAAGATGACGTCACAATGTTTTACCTCTACCCCTCTCCCCACCTCGGTCTTTCTAGACCTTCCATCTAGACCTTCCATCTCTCCTATAGCAGTCTTTTTCCCTCTCTCGCGCGCCAAAACCGACAAGGGGGCGCTTCCCCAGTAGAGCGAAGAGAGAAAGAGAGAGAGAGAAAACCAACCGACAGGGGGATGAAGGAGGCAGGGAACGTCGGTGGTATATAAACGCTGTTCGCCAGTCTAGAACGCTACACAACGTTCCAGTTAACCAAACGGTACGGTGGTGCATTTTCCCAAAGAGAACTTTGGGGTTCTTCCTTACTCTCTCTCTCGCTCGCTCACTTCACAATAGTTTCCTATAGGCTACTTCACGCTCGTGTGTGACATCCACAGAATATATACTGTCCATCTATACGTACTTACCCTTTGGGGTGGTTCTTCTCTATCCCGGACTTTGAGAGAGAGAGAGAGCGACTCATCTCTCGCTTGGGTCGCGCTTCTGTGACAGTTTTTTTTTTCTTCTTCTTCTTTGGCTTTAATTCCGGACTTCGGGACTTGGTCTTCCGGAAGTTCCGAGTGCTTCCGATTGCGGAATTTCCTCGTACGGAACCGGTTGGGTCCCCTTCTTCCTTACTTCTTCTACTTCCGAAGAGTTAAGACTTTGCGCGTGTATGTGTGTCTTTTCTAAGTTCGGGGAAAAGTGAACGAGAAAGAAAAAAAGAGTTGCAACTATAAAATAAAAAACAGAAGAAAAGAAATAAATAGCTAAGGTTGGAAACTGAACGAACTGTGATGAGTTGATTCTACCTTCTACTTCCTTTTTTCCTTGCGATTGGAATTTTTTACTTCTACTACTTCCTGAATCGAGGCTAAGGTCCGAGTTCTTACTGCGTTATTTCTTGTTCCTTAAAAAATAAGGAAAAAAATCGTTTGAAAAAAAAAAAGAAAAATCTCGGTTAGGGACGGAAAACGGTCGAACAGTCTGGACTGTGCGAGCTTAATGACCCGTGTTTGGATTGTGTTTTCAAGAGGATAATGGTTTAAATTTCAGCTGCTTCAAGAATTGTTCCAAATTGGGTTTTTGGACCCACCGTTTCCTATTTCTATCGAATAACTTGGTGGTTTTCTTAGTTTTTTTTCATCTCGTGAAAAATTGTAAAGTTTTATATATTTTTTGTTTAATTTTCGGTGGTTTAGCCAATTTCAATTTCAATTTCGAGCTCGGTTCAATTCAATTCAATTCAATTCAGTTTGTAGAAAAATAACTCGCGCCAATGATATGAATTCTACGCCGGTTTTGGATTTTAAACTACTGACTGACAACTCTATAATAGATTAAATTTATCTCGACGTACTTTTAACGGATTTTTAAATTAGTTAATTAATATTACTAATTGATTTCAAGAAGATGTGGTTTTGGTGGCTGTGGTTCGCCGTTGCGGCTTTCATTGCTAGTAAGTTTATCTTTTCTAAAAAGTTTTATTATTAGAAGTTCTTTCGTTATATAACTTTTAAGGTTTCTTAGGTTTTAGTATTTTAAAGAAGATAATACATTTATCCGTCTCTTTTGGGGTTTGGGGATGGGTATATTTGGCTTCTGGGATTATTTTAAAGAGATTTATATAATACAAATCGGATTAAGTGCACTTATCTATACAGTACCTTAGGGTGTGCACTCTATTTTAAAGTATTTTTTACTTATTTATAATACAAATTTTGTCGCGTATACATAGGACAAAGTCTCTTGTTCTTTTTTTTTATTAAAAAGTCGGCTTTTTCAATTGGGTTTCTTTGTTGAAATCCAAGGCGCTCAAATACTATATTTTTATAATGTTCCTAAGTAATATTTAGTTCATGAATTTACTGGCAACTCAGTATTTTTTCGGAACTTTCTAGACAAATGAGTTTAAAAACAAAAATTATTTTGGGAAAATCTAGAGTTAATTTAGGGAATTTGTAAACGAAAAATCTGGGGCAAGGAATTCTGGGTAGAAATTTCAAACGTTAATTTTGAAATTCAGCTCGTGGCAACCCTTGAAAACGCCTAAAGGAATTCTGGGTAGAAAATATTGAAGTAAATTACTGGTCCTACAACTAAATATGGTTTATTTCTACTGCAGACTAGTTCCTCTACAAGAATTAATTAGGATTATCTGACTATACGTAAATATCCTTCTTGAGTATAAGGCTTGTTTCATAAAGCTATATATTCGTATAATTTTTAGATTATTATATAGATGAATGTTATTTTGTATTTGTTATGACATTTGTGTGTATTTGAAAGGCCACGCGACGTGTATGCGTGACTTTGTGAAACGTAGTCAAAACAAGTACGTGCCGTTATGGGCTTTTCATTTCTCGCTTAATGCACCCCTAAGTGCTTTAGAATGTTCAAAAATCACAAGGAAGAAACACGCGGTATCAATTTTTAAATAAGCTTATGTTCTATAGTCGATACGAGGGGTTAGACACTCAGAGTAATCGCTGTAATTACGAGTAATCAATGCGGTACCCGAAATCCTAGAGTGCCTAGCCCCTCGAGCTGATATTCCCTTGAAATTTTATCATAATTTTAAAGTTAAAAAGAAACCAATTTGAGTTGTTATTTAAAATATTTCTCAACGGAGATATATACGTTTTTACATTTAAATATAAGGGTAATTAACGAAGAACACTTCCTATGCATTTTTCATTAGCCAAAGGCTTAGCAGCCCACGAAATTCAAAGATCCTATCAATATATTCAGTCCAAGATCAAAGTGACGAAGAAACGAAAACCCTTCCTTGTCTATAGTTTTAATTTATTTCTAATGAATTTCAAATTAAACGGGTGTGCGCATTAGTTAATTTAAAATCAAAAGGATTCAATTCCGGAATCAAATTTAATTCGTTCCCCGATTCTTAATGCAATGATATATGTATTCGAACGTGCAAATATTGAAATTTATCTTCGTTTGATATTATCTCGAATTTTGGCAAATGTAGTCTAGAATTTCCATATTTTTTCGTTTACATTTTATTCAAAACTTTTTCTTTTCTTTTGTTTGATTTATTGAGATGAATCAAATTTGAATTTTTGATTGACCTCTAGTTAAGTTGCTAATCATATCCATAGGGAATTAATTAACTTTGATTTCCTGTATATACGTTCATTAGAGCTTGTATGACACTCCAATATGAAAATTAGATGAGCTAATCTGGTCTGTCTCTAATTTGTCTAGTCTGCATATGCGGTCTGGTAATTATAGCGGACCCCTCTTGATCGCGGAGTATTACAAGGTTGCCAACAGTACCTGGAAAGTTAGGGAATTTTGAAATTAAATAGTAATTGCAACCCGGTTACGGTATTTGCAATTTTTAAACATTATTTTAAAATAAATGTTTATTATAATCACGCTATTGATATATTATTGCTTTTGCCCAATTCAATTCAAGGCTTTCGCAAAATAAGTTTGAAACATTTTACCACTTTGGAGTTTTGGTATGATAATTAGTTTTATTTGTAAAGTTAAAAGAAAAAACAAAGCAAATGAAATCGCTCGCGTAAAATTATTCGACTTGGAACCTTTATTGGTTTACGAGTCAATTTAGAAATTGCATTTACATAAGAGCAATAAAGAGTCAAAATTATTCCACCCTAGACTGGAATCCCCCAACCTCTTTCCGATTCGCGAAATACCTCTTTTAGTAAGTAAAGTTACTAGTGGCGGCGGGGAACTGGATTTGTAACTAAATGGTCTACTAAAGCCGAGCTAGAAAATTTGCCTTCAAAACGCCTTTAGCTTATTTTTCATCAAAAGTTTCTCAATTGGGAATAAGGAAAAATTTTTACCCGCGCCTCCCCATTCCGTTTTCAGACATTTCTCCCAAATGCATTTAAAGTTTACCTCTGGAACTGCCGCTTCGAAGGCGAGCCAATAACTAATGATCAGAAGTGCGTACAACTTCTAACCCCTTCCCACGACAATTTTTCCTCCAAAAAATTTCCTGAACGGTTTTCCACCAAATCCCTGTAAGTTTTCCCACAAAATTCCCCTGTAAGTTTTTCCACGAAATTCCCCTGTAAGTTTTCCCACGAAATTCCCCTGTAAGTTTTTCCACGAAATTCCCCTGTAAGTTTTTCCACGAAATTCCCCTGTAAGTTTTTCCACGAAATTCCCCTGTAAGTTTTTCCACGAAATTCCCCTGTAAGTTTTTCCACGAAATTCCCCTGTAAGTTTTTCCACGAAATTCCCCTGTAAGTTTTTCCACGAAATTCCCCTGTAAGTTTTCCCACGAAATTCCCCTGTAAGTTTTTCCACGAAATTCCCCTGTAAGTTTTCCCACGAAATTCCCCTGTAAGTTTTTCCACGAAATTCCCCTGTAAGTTTTTCCACGAAATTCCCCTGTAAGTTTTTCCACGAAATTCCCCTGTAAGTTTTTCCACGAAATTCCCCTGTAAGTTTTTCCACGAAATTCCCCTGTAAGTTTTTCCACGAAATTCCCCTGTAAGTTTTTCCACGAAATTCCCCTGTAAGTTTTTCCACGAAATTCCCCTGTAAGTTTTTCCACGAAATTCCCCTGTAAGTTTTTCCACAAAATTCTCTGTAAGTTTTCCCACAAAATTCCCTGTAAGTTTTCCCACAAAACCCTCTAAGTTTTCCCTGTACGTTCTTCCAGATTACCTGTAAAATTATCTCTTATCCGTCAGGTATCTCAAATTGTTTCTCCTGACAATTTCTTTTCTGGATTACATTTCCACAGTTTCTCCTGTCAATTTACTTACGTTCACGCAATATCCCCGTCAGTTCTCCCCCCCCCCCGTGGCCCAAACTCTCTCAGTAAGCTGACAGTTATCACCAAATTTCCCTGTAAACAATTTAAACAAATCCTGTCAAGTTTTCTTCTTTTTTCTTTCTTTCTCCGCAACCCCCTTATCAAACTATTCGAGAGAATATAATCCGAGTCAAAATAAGATCACTTCTTCCTGGCGAAACACTTACTAGAATATAAAGCTTTGACTGCGGCAGACGAGGTGAGGAAGAAGCTGCATGCAAGGCTCGAATTCGCTACCCTGTGAAAATAATCCTGCAAATAGAATTCACTAGCAAAAGAAGGAGATATTCGAGTAACGAAATTCCTAGCATACGATTCCTTTCCTCGTATTTCTTCCTTTGGCTTCCTTATAGGATAAATTCTTATTCCTGGTGGTACCGAATAAGGAAAGAGGAGGAATAGAGAAGAAGAAGAAGATAGCTTCTCCAAGAAGTATCATATTTTATTGGCAGGCCCCATTCGAACGTCCCCTTTTCTCGCCTCCCCCCTCTATCTCTTCTTATGTGAAAATTTCCTAGCCTTAATCTACTTTGCCGCACCGCACCAACAACGTTTTTTACGCTTCAAAAACGTTAGACGCTTTTAGTTTGATTAAAATAAATCTCTATACATGCAAATTATCTTTGTAATATCCCGTTTTTACGTTATTGTTTATATGGTCATAATCCCGTGTCACCATAAGCGTTTCTCGTTAATTTCAGGAAGTATAAAGAGTAATTGACCTCTTAACCCTTTGCTTTTTCATACTACGTCATTTGAGAAACTTAACCTATAAAGTAATATGAGGAAATTTAAAGAATAATTGACCTTTTAACCTTTACTTCATCATTAGAGAAATGTAACCTAAAGTAATATGAGGAAATTCAAAGTATAATTGACCTTTTAACCTTTGCTCCAACACACATACTCGTTATAAGATTTAACCCAACTTCGGAGTTATACTGTGTCCAATTATTTTAATGATGCAATTGCAAAGATTCGAATTGCTAGACTTATTAGAAACAATGCAATAGGAAACCGAATATATAAAAGTAAAATCAGTCTTGCTGCGACATTTACGTTATATAAATTTTATTCATTAGTAGATGGTGTAATAAAAGGTAGTGTCTGAAATCTCGCTATAGTTTGGTTTGCTTAGCTACTTTCTGCAATTTTTATTTGTCTTTGATAAATAGCCTGCCAGGTATTTTCACAAATAAAACAAAAGGTAACATTCCAACCGTTGATTATTTGAAAAAAAAAGGAAGATGCGAAAACACCGAGATAGAAACCGAAACTTTTAAAGCACTAAAATCCAATACCTTAACGGATCTTTTAAAGGTCATATATTTTATAATATTAATATTACAGAAACACTAGCTGTTTCTCTTTGACAAATGACATTGCCACTGGATATTCCCAATTCCCAACAACTTTTACCGAAAATGCAACCGCAACATTTATATAAATATATCAGGTACAAAGTTAGTATACCGCAGCCTTGCCTTTTAAAATGCTTTGAAATTGGAATGCTGTATGACCAAGCAGAATTATTGAAAACTCTCTTTGTAGACAAAAAAGTGCCTAAAATGATTTGGCTGAAGTAACAGCCAAGTTTTAACAGGGGTAAGTTGGAAGGTCAGGGATTTTCAATTTTAAAAGTGTCGTCCGAACCCTGTTTAAAGACATTAACTATTTGAAGAAATTAAGTACTTATCTTTATTTAATTTTTATTTCATCACCAAATTCCATTTTTATTTTTATTTTGGTAAAACATACCTTCTATGAGAAGATGATAACCTCGAATCTATATAAATACATATATTTCTGAAATTTTGAAATCCTCGTTAATATTCTGATCTTGCTTTTAAAGAGCTTATTTAATTAACGTGTTTTACTCGGAAAAATACATAGAGATGAGCTAGTAAAGTATTCCTACGAAAGGTTAAAATAAGGGCATCTTAGAAAACTCTAGAGAGGGCAGCGTACGAGCGCGAAGCGGTAAAACGTCGTCTTTTAAGCTATAGGATATCTCCCAGAAACGCTCTAACAACTTTTAAGAGCTTTTCGTTGTTATGTTTGTTAGGTTTGTTATACTGCAGTAAAGTTTAAGAATATCCAATATATATTCTCTCTCTCTTTCTCGTTTCCTGGAAGGAAATAAGGTCGAAATGGATGGGGTGTTTATATTAAGATGCTATGTACATACGCCCCCGCCCCCTCTAGTCCCGCCTGTGTGTGTGTGAAAATTTATACGTAACATAATTGCTTGTAAAGTCTTCAACAGTTTATTTTTCGTAATATCGAAGACAAATATGGTTAGAGGGAAGTGAAGCAGTTGCCTATCTGCCAATTAAAAAATAATATTTACAACTCGCGGATGAATACTAAATACGAGTGCGTCGGCAAACCGAATTACATTTAATAATTAACCAGATTTTAAATACGAAATCTATGATAATCTTCTGAAGAAATAAAATGATTGCTAACTCAATCCCATTTCATTTACGCCTCAAAATTCAAATGAGCTATCAACGAATTGGTGCATGGGCTATTTTCTGGGGAGAGAAATTAACCGATTAAAGATAACTGGTAATATTAAAGCAGGCTTCCGGGGTAATTGCAGAGCGTTTAATACTTTGTGTTGGATATCTGCTTGTCTCAAGTGTAGGCATATGTTTCTCAAATTCAAACTTAAACGTTAATACATTACTCACAAGAACTTTTTCCCATCCCGAAACGTGCTTTGACTTGTACGAGTTTTCTTAATTTTTTAATTGGCGGTTGACAATTGGCCATATGTCTAATCAGCGCCACTAGCGGATGGTCTGAAAACTACTCCCATAGAGTCTAGGTATATTTAAGCAGGTTTGCAGAATTTCCGTCAGATGGCGCGGCGTTCGAGCCACCTGGCGGAAATTCTGCAAACCCGCTTAAATATACCTAGACTCTATGGGAGTAGTTTTCAGACCATCCGCTAGTGGCGCTGATTAGACATTTGGCCAATTTGATGGCACCGTTTTGATAGGGAGATGGGGGGAAGAAGCTGAGAGCAAACTTGAAGAGTGGGTACCCCATTGATAATCCTTTAGACATTATTAAGGAAAAGCACTTCCTCCTTCATCTCTTCCTCTCTTTCTCGCTCACTGCGAGAGGGCGTAATTCATTAATCATAAAAGCCGATTAAATTCTGTTCCCTCCCCCCTTGTCAACCCCCCCCCCCGGTTCACAGTCACCCCCGAACTCGCCCCCTCCCACCGTTTCTGATTAAACTTTTGGGGAAACCAACCCCCGGTGCACCGGAGTGCACTTTTCTACGCCCCCATGCACTCTTCTACCCCCCCCCCCTCGCTTGTCGTCGCGGTCGGCGACTGTTGCAATCATTCTTGATAAATGAAATGAAATAATTGAAATTGGCGGTCCAGGGGAGAGCCATTCGCTTCCTTGCTTCATTGTCTCGACCCACTATTGGATAAACCACCTCCTTATCCCCCCTCTTAACTATTACCCTCTGTGTTTAAGCCTCGCACCAATGCTGCTGAGACTAAAGTTGATTAATCCGATGTTGTTCAATTCTAACGTGAACTCTATATACGGAATTTCGTCTGAAAAAGTTTGTTTTTTCAAAATTGGTTTGCCATAGAACCATCCCATTGTACTTTGGTCCAATTATTACCCTTTTTGAAATACCTGTGTACCTTTGTATCGACAAAGCTATCACACAATTTTACTATTTTTAGGCCTAAATATTGATAATTTCGCGATTAATTGACTTTAATTCTGGTTTATTTTTTTATACTCCTTTCATTAGTCGGAAAGTATTATGCTTTTTCCCCCAGAGAGAGAAAGAGAGAGAGAGAGAGAGCTAGATCTCTCTGGGCGCTTTAGGGCCCAACGCGCATCTTGGTCATTTAAAAATAATTACGACAATTATTCGCTCGTTTATATTAGCCGACTTATTTTTAGATGCACCCCGTGCCAAGCTAGCCCTAGATCTTATTTCCTGCTTCAGCTTCAGATTATCATCAAGGTTAAGTGATATTCTCTCCTCTCTACGACAAAGCACTTTAACATTATTACAATTAACCAGAATACCCAGCTTATTAGCAGAATTAATTGAATAATAGATAATATACTATATTAGTAAAAGAGCACTTTACGTTGTGGAGGAACAATATGCTTATCTTCTCAGTAATATAACAATGTTGTTTTAGCTTTTTTTCTGTTTTGTAATTCGTGAGATTAAGGTTTTAGCAAGTTTATAAGTTGTTTTTTTACTCATATCAATAATTAATTAAGGTTTCTGAGAATTTTTATTCGCTTTAGTCGCATTTTTCAAATGAAAAAAAAAAATAGAATGACAATGAGGAACCGCATATCTTATTTTTATGTTTGTCTCTTTTCGAACTAGAAAGTCTTTTGAATTGAAAGAAAAACCTATTGTTTTGTTTAATGATTAAATCTTTTTTCATTATTTTTAATTATTTCTTTTTGTTAAATTAGTTTTCTCTTGAGTAGAAAGCTAATTAAATTTAAAGTATAGTGCCCTAATTTTTTTTACTTGTTTCTCTTGAATTATTAAAGTCTTTGAAAATGTGAAGGGTTTATGGCTTTTCGAGGAATATTGCCCTAAATAGTTCTAGATGAATTTTGGGCCAATATTTCTGGGAATAAAATAGGCTTGATAATCTTGTTTTCATTTTGAAACACGTACGTTTTTCTTCTGTCTTGATTTTCTAGTTGAACAAAATTAACTCTTTCTTTTTTTTTACCAAAGAAGATGATAATGATAATAAAGTTATATATTGTTCCCTTT
Organism: Phalangium opilio; assembly: GCF_054372755.1. Taxonomy (NCBI): domain Eukaryota; kingdom Metazoa; phylum Arthropoda; class Arachnida; order Opiliones; family Phalangiidae; genus Phalangium; species Phalangium opilio. The sequence goes on along the minus strand of NW_028324147.1, from coordinate 2,141,214 downwards.
GTTTTAAGCCTAACCAGAACTGGGCTTCTTTTGTTTACGTAAAGATTTGGTTTCTTTCTCTATTTAAAACAAAAGAAAGTTAGTTCTAAATAATTTCCTGAAGAGACAATAGCTAGCTGCCTTGTGACTTTTTTTTCCACCGCAAAGTTTCCTTTCCTTTGTTTTACTGACTTCCGGTCGTGGTTTTTAACGTCTTTGACGTACTTCCGCCCCTAATTAGCTGATCCTCTGTTAATTTGATTTAAAATCCCCCCCCCTTGCTGCGTCCGTTGCTATAGTATGTCTGCGATTTTTTGGTCTTTTATTCCTAGAAACATGAAGTTAGTTAGATATATCATGAACTTTGAGTTAGGTCTTCCAGCTTTTGGGAAATAAAGCTTTAGGGAATGCATGGGAAAACTGGACACTGTCCATACCAAACACGTCGTGAGAAAGGACATCGTTTAGATTCCAGTATGTGAAGTTCATTCCTAAATTTCACACTGGCCACTTCCTCTAAGTTTACTGCGTTTGTTAGTTAGATATTTCTTTAAAATTAGGCCCCATTGGTGTTGAATAGCGAGTCCACGATCCTGTAGAGGTTACATTTCATATGATAAATGAATAAATTCTTAGGTAATAACACCCAAGTTACGAAGCCTTTTAGGAATATATTTTCTTTTTTCTTTAGTTTTTTGAATTTTTTTTTTTTTTTCCTCCTCGTGCACTTTCGCGCCCATTTAGGGGTTGAAAAGGAAAAATTAATGGACGAGACTACGTGATCCGCAAGGAAAATTTTTAGAGAAGACTGTGATATTTTACTCTTTATTTTAGTTTTAGTCAAAAAGGCTTCTTCTAGAGGCTTCTCTCTCTCTTGGCTTTAAGTGAGCCGTTTTATCAAGAGCTTAATGGCTAAAAATTGCATGGAAATGCGTCTAGAAGAAATATTTGTGATAATCCTAATTTTCCCCGAAGACGAGATTTGTTTTTTCCTGCTCTTCGAGTTAGTCTAGGCCTAGGCTTGACACGTTCGTCAGTTGTGTTAAAACTTAAAACACCCTTTCGTTTTTAATAAGATTAACTTTGCTTTTAAAAAAAGAAGAATGAGTTTGATATATCCTTCTTACTTAAAGGGATACTGAAATGCATCTGAACTATTAGGGAAAATGGTTTTAGTAACTATAGTAGCAAATTATAGCCCATCAATAAGGGGTGCCAGTATGTTAATTGTTATGTCCGAGACTTCAACACAGGTACTTAAAACCAAGGTTAATTTATTTACTATAGTTTAGTGCCATATAGCGCATGCGTCTCTACATAACAATCTATTTGTCGCGTGACCCGCTATCTGATAAATGTTATCTAACTTTCCACAGTTTATATATGATTAGTTGTTATCTATTTTTGATCTACAATTGTTATCTCCATGGTCCATTGTTTTACTGCTCGCTAACTACATTAATAAAATGTAAGGACGTACAATACCAAGTTGTTTATGTTTATACTTCAATTTAACTAACTGGTACAGGTTCCAGTTTCCTAGATACTATGGGCCCTTGACTGATACTCCCTGGGGTACCATGTCAAGGATGCAGTACACTTCAATTTGTAGCCTTCTTAAATCGCGGATTGTGGGTGCCAGTCTGGAAAGTTAAACTCGTAAAAATCGAAATTGCGAGACGATGGGTGGTGGTGGTTCAGTTCACGATTTGCTTTACTTGCGATGCTCGTGGTGGCGAGAGGTGGGCGAGGGTTGGTCCTTCTTCCAATATCCCCACACGCTCTAAGGGTCCGAGTCTCACCCTCGCGCCAGGAATGCCAAATTTCTCGTGTTTACCGTGGGTTTTACGTGCGTGGCGTGGTTGCTTTGGTCCTCTTGCCTCGCTTATATTCGGGGTATCTTTGCAGGAGTCCCCCCTTGCTTTAATGATATTTGTCACGGGAACCCGTGGGGCTCATCCCCCTCGCAAGACTATCGCTCTCTTTTCCTCCGCGAGGTTCGCAAACGGAGAAGTCGGAGGAGCAGGAGGAGGAGGGATCTAAGAGGATGGATCGGATAATGAAGTAAAAGAGACTTTTCGCTTTGACGGGGGCGACTCAAATGTCAAAACCTAACAGGGGGTGCTGCCCCGCCAGTTACGTAACTTGCAGCGTATATACATTTACGGAAGTTTATCAGACTGACAAAGTAAGAAGCGATTAATTTTTCAAATGCGATCAACCGCATTGTACAAAGTATTACGCTTTTAACAAGAAGTTCAAGAACCCATTTAAGACCCGAGAACATTCAAAACTAGAATTGAACTGTAGGTTTTTCCAGTTGAGTTTTTCTCGTTTATAGTCTGATACCACGAACTTTCTCGTGACGTCACACCCTCGGTTTTCTCGACCGTATTGGAAGTCATCAGCTCAGGCCATACAATTTGGACTAATACCAATATTGACGTCACGTCGCCGTAGCCCCTCCCCTTTCGGTAGCTCTCTATCGACACCGTATTGACAAGCATTTAACGACCCAGAGCAAGCATGAGCAAGCTTACTCAGACCTACGTTTTAGGTCCTCATTGAATTCTTGGTGTTAGTTACATCTAATGTCTGATAAACTTCTGTTCCCTTCCATCTTCTTATTCGTCAATTTTGAAACGGGTGAGGTTTCTTGGATGTTGGAATCAACTTTGAGATGGGTGAATCGTGCGAGAATTCTTTTTTTTTATACTTTTAAAGTTTCTGGACCCCTCACTTGGCCCCTTCTCTTTTGGAAAGAGAGAGAGAGGTCGTACGAAGCTATATGACTTCCGTTAGGTTTTAAAATCGTTCTCACCGCCCTCTATTGGTCATAAATGGAGGGAACGTTCAGACCACTAGAGGTCGCGATCTCTCTCCCTCTTTTTTTTTTGGTTTATTCTTTCACTGGCGTTTCTACTATATGGAGGTTCGGGATGAATTTTTGGAAGAGGAGAGAGAGAGAGAGAGAGAGAGAGAGAGAGAGAGAGAGATGGAGTGGGATGAAGTGATGTATTAATGGCCAGGGTGATATCCTCGCGATCGAAGATATACCAAATAGACCATCCATCCGACCCTGCATAGCATGCCTTGCCTATTTTTATGACTTTTGGTGCACTTTCTCCGAACGTAGCTTTTAAAAAAAAGTTTTCCAGGCCTATATACACTTTTAAAATGGGGTCAAAAGGTTATCGAAATGCGTACTATAGGGGCTTTTATGTGCATGCTTTATTGCGTTTTGAAATGTTGTATAAATATTTAGATAGTAACTTAAGGTTTGGTAAAAACAAAACAATCGGTATTGTTTTTAAGCAAAGAGGGTTTTTTTGAAAATTGTTTTTTAAACGTAACCCCTACTAAAAAAATGGGATTTTTAGGGTTAAAAATAGTTTAACCTCAAAACTTCTTAAACTTTTAAGTAAATACCATTGTTTAACAGCTCAATTTTCATTGCCTATTGAGCAATTGGAATTTTTATAACAGCAAAGGGTTATGGATACTTTCGAATGCTATGTTACTTAGGTCACAACGACTATAGAAGTAATAATCACAAAATAAACAAAAATTAAACTACTTCTAATTATCGTTTTCTAATATCGGATTTATTTTTCGTACCAAAATCTATGTCCATATAACTGAACGATCCATTTTAAAGAATGAGAAGATCAATGAATTAAATTCTCGGTGCCCATTTATTGGTTATTGACCAATGATTTATGTAAGTTTACAAACCAATAAGAGACCACCGCTTTTATTTCTTTACGGCTATTGACTATTGGTTGGCTAACGTCGTGTCAGAGGTACTACTGGGGGGTCAGGTCAATTGGGCTGAAAAATTTGAAATCGAAAATTTCTAAATCGTACAGAGAAAAAAAACCCATTGATATAGAATAAAAAAGTAAACTTAAAGACGATTTCTTGATGGGTGCTGGTAGGGGGAGGGGGAAATACCCCCTCAAAGGTTGTCGCGAAAGGCGAATGTCACCTATAATCATTACGTCTGATGGGGTTTCCTCCCCCCCCTAGAACCCCTTTGCTTTTCCCCGCTCTTTTTGGATAATGATGATTTTCTGGACGTTTTTCAAGAACATCCCCACGCGCATCTATCAAAGTGCAGGAGGGGGTTTTTTTTTTGAGCTGTACTCTAAAGAAAAAAAACCCCTCCCATTTCCCATCAAATCTATAAAACCCCTTTGCTCCCGCGTAAAAGAAATTTTTCCACTGAAAGGTTTTTCCCGTTTTTCAAGGGATTGTGAAGAGTCTTATGATGAAATTATTGATGTACGCGTCTGTCAGTCAGTCAAGTGACAAGATACTGAGGTGAAATTGATTTCCTCGCCTTTGAAAAAGAGTGTAAGGCAAAAGATGACAGTATTTTAGTAAAACTGGGTTTAAATGGTGACTTCTTCTAACGGGGTTCATACCTGGATGACCTGGAATGGAAATACCAGGGAAATTTGGTTAGAGCAAAATAACTATTGGTAGAAGTTAGGTAAAATGCGACATACCTGAGTACGTCCTTATTACTATGTGACGTCGTTATTTGAAAGAACTATAGTCTATAAAATCCCTCTAGAAAAAAACCCGGTTTTTCGGTGGTAATTTTGATAATTTCCAGACCAAAACGAATATTACCTACAGTGAAACAAACTTCCAGGGGCACGCTGGATAATTTCCCTGTCGCCACAAGACAGCACTAGAGGCAGCCCAAGCTCACTGCACGTGAGACGCTAGCCAACTCGGTCATGCCTCTAGCGGTGTCTTATGACATGATTGAAATTATCCACAATGGAGGCGTGCCTCTGGAAGTTTGTTTCTTTGCATGTAGGAATAATATGCTTTAAAAATAATTTCACCAAAAAAGTCACCAGAACCAAACTTAAACTTAACAACAACTATTACCCAAATTACAAATGCTTTCCAACCATCCGTAAAATTAGCTTCTTCTCTTTTTTTAATTTCCAATCATTGATAAATATTTCACTGGCACTTTAAAGGCAGCGAAATTCCACGTTTCTTTTTTGATCTCAAAAGCTGCCAAAACCTTTTCACTCTTTCCTTCCTTTCTATGGATGGTGGTAGGACGTTGCAGTAACAAGGCCGCTTGAATCCTATCGGTTCCGTTACGTTCCGTTAGTAGCGAGCGAGCTGGCGCGGTTTATTTTTAATTTTTAGGCTCACCTAGGAGGAAGAAAGGTGGTCAGGTGGGAGGTGGGGTGGGCGGTCGAGGTAGAAAAATCTCTTTTGACATCGTTGCATTTACCCGGTACCTTTAAGTTAATTAAAAAAGACTTCTAAGGCTCCATGCACATACTCAAATATTTTTGGCTCCTTATCGAGCTGTAGCAAATACCTACCACCGATAAGATATCGGGGAGGTAGCTCCCGAAATTTGGTTGGTTCCTGCCCTCCCTTTTCCTGCTGCCTGCCCCACCGCACCACCAATTCCCTTGGGCATAGGAAAAGAAGTTTCCTTGGCTTTTATTAAGATTGCTATCTCGCTTTTCTGGGCTATATAGGAAAAGATTCCTGATTCCTGTCTTGTAAGGAAAGGAAAGGAAGAAAATTGGTACCCGTACCTTTTACCGAAGGTAAATCGGTGTCCAAAAAGAAGATACTCGCGTAGGTGTGTATGTGTGTATGCGCTTTTGGTTATAACAGTTTTGGTTGGCTTTAGTGTGTGATGATGATGTTTATTTGACTAGTTTTCTTTACCTATTAAAGCTTGTCGTTCCTCGTAACCGACTGTATTGTGTACTCGTGTGTAGTTTAAAATTGAAACCAAGGCTTAAGGATTATTCACGAGAGTTTATAAACACGTGTGACATTATGTCTAACAATTTTTTAGTTATCGTGAAGTTTAAAATTTGCAACCAAGGCTTTACAAATATTCACGAGCATTTATAAACATTTGTGCCCTATTTCAACTAGTTTGCGTTAAAATTAATTATGAAATTGCAATTTTAGATTATATACTTCATAAAAATCATAACTGTTAAATTTAAAATTATCCAAAGAAATTTCGTTAGAAACTAATTTCTTGATTTCCCTATGGAACCTAGCTAAGCCTAAATTTTTGTTTTTAGGCTTAGTTACAAAAGATCCCTGGATGCCAGAATTAAATTCTCCTTTTTTTTCGCTAGCTGTAGATTTAGTTTTAATGCATCCAAATTTATTACATGGTAACTTCACTGACGTTTGTCAAAATCACTAGAGAGTACTCGGGCTATTCTCTAAAGCTCGGGGCTTTGCTTTTACGTATATAAAAGGATGATATGACCTACTACCGCTAAAAGATACGGATCTTCATTCGTTTTTTGATCTTTTTTGTGTGTCTGAGGGGGGGGGGGTTCTGGAATATGTAATTTTACCAAGAAAAGACGCGACAGAGACGTCTCATTTCTTGGAAATCGTTTTTTATAGTGGGCCATCACCTTAGATAGCCTTAATATTAAGATTTTGCCTAAGGCTAGCTAGATTAAACGTGTAAGCCTAATACAGTTTTTGTTGAAAGGGTATTTTTTTTTTTTTCTAAAAATGATTTAAAATATTGTTAGAAATCAAGGATTCTAGACTATATCTCTCTGTTATGTAGACATAATAAATAAATATTATTACGCGTTTTTAAATTATTAAAATTCATTATGCCTAAAATGACAGTCTAGATGGACCAAGTTAGAATAACTAAAATCAAATATTTAAAATATTCCTTGTTTTCTTTTGGAGGGGGGGAGAAGGGGGTTGTTATTGCAGACCTGAAAGTTTCCATTTCATTAAATATTAAATTTAAGACATCAAAGTGAAGCCGCGAGACTTATTTCTCGCGTATAATAATCTCTCTTCAAGAAAACTAAAATGGAACCGAATCAAACGCTAAAAAAAGTATTATTTTTGAAATTTAATCTTCTTAAATTTTTCGTTTTTGTTTTTAAGATATTTTTTATTTTTTTTTATTTTATTGAAGTATACATAGAGACTACTTAGGGTATAATACCTAGTTCTTATTTCAAAGAACAACTTAGAAGTTATTGGCGTTACATAATTTTAAAATCACGTGGAAAATTGCACCTTTTTTTGATGAACATGGGCGTAGGCAGACGAAAATAGTCCAATATTAACTTTCCAATCAAAGTTAATATCCCAAATTCCATTTATTTTTTTCTTCTTTTCCTGATCCCGAGTTTAAGTTGAAAAAGAGAGGAGCGGTACTTATAGGTCCCCTCAATTGGGCGCCTAAAATTATATGGATTTCCTTCGCACCCCTTAAAAAAAAAACTCGACTCATAAGAGGTAAGGACTGGAATTAATTCTCCGGAATAATTTTGGGCGCCAAAAAGAGACCTTGTATATATGGTGTATAGGTGCTGGAAAAGGCGGGAAAGAAGAGGCGCGCTGCACGAGGAGAGAGGGCGTTTGCTTAAGGAAAGAAATACGCGGGCTCGCGTTCGCGCGCCAAAATTTTGCAGCTTCTCGCGCCAGGGAATTTCCAGTGAAAAATGGCCCAGTCACTCACTAAAGGGTGTTTCCACTATACCATGCTAAGGATGGACTATACCACGCGTTAAGAAGGGGCCGCGCCGTGGTGGTGGTTTTTGGTTATTCATCCGCGGTGCTGCATGGGCCCATACTCGGCCCTTGCACCACCCCTATCTTTAGAGAGAGTGTTTGCAGCAAATAGCTGGAATAAATATAGGCCAAGAAAGCTAGTGGTTTAGTCAGCGGGTTATTGGAATAAAATGGTTTAAATTTAAATTATGATGCCATGTTCATGATTAGGAATGGGGAAAAATTTGTTATTTTAGATTAATTTTTAGGGAAAATGTAGTCAATTTGAAAACTGGGGTCACGAAAACTTCTGGTAATTTGACACGTGATAAATTTTGTTGTTTATACGTCCTGGAATTTGAAAATTCTCTAAAAGTTGGTTAATTTTGTCAATTGAACTTGTAAATTAGTTTAGATTCATTAATGTTTGATTTAAAATTTAAAATGTCGTTGGATTTGTAATAGGTTTTTAAAATCGATGGAAAATAACGAGACTGAGCTCTTTAAAATTTCAAAATTTCACCTTGGTAACCCCAAATTCTTTCCTACACTCGTTTTAATAGCTAGCTTGACAGGTGGACTTCTGAACTCATTTGAAAAGGGGCCAGGGTCTTTTTTTTCTTTTTTGAAATATTTCAACCATTTCATCTAATAACCTTTTTGGCGTAAAAGCAGAAATCTGCCTATATCACACACACACATGCGGCGGCGACGGCAGCAGCCTTCTCCCCGATATTTTTAAAACAGCTGTGTCTAAAAGTCTTTTGGGGCCAAAACTGTGGGGTGAGAAATAGCGGAGACTGGGTGGGGGCTTGGGGGGAAGGGGTGGCCACACTTTGGTGGTCTTTATTGATTTGGGGGTGGAATAATCTGATCATTGAATAAAGTTTATCGCCAAAGAGTGGGCGAAAACGGGGGAGTGGGGCTGCAGGAACGTAAAAAGGGGCCCAACTACCCCGACCCGAATAACAGCTCCTTCTTTCTCTTGAAGGAAAAGTCTAAGATTAAAAATTACTCGAATTTTAAAAAGAAATTTGTAATTCTAAATTGAGCCAGAAAGGAAGTAATTTTGCAACATGAGCAAAGTGATATCTTTGAAATTAATTTACAGTGACCTTGATACACCATAAAATACAGATATATCTACGTCTCCTAACGCTCATAGCTTTAAATAGTGATATCTGGACTTAATTTACAATATACCAGAAAATACAAACATATTTGCATCCCCTAGCATGCCTCGCTTTAATCAGTAATTTCTCAAAATAAATTTTGAAAATAAACCTTGATACACGGGAATCCTAAAAATCTTTGTAATTGAAAAGCAGTTCCATTTGTTCCACTTTACCTTTCAGAGGCCTGCACGAAACAAGGAAGATTACCAAAATTTGACTTGTCCTTTAAAAAAAGGTCCTTTTCATTTTAAAGAAGGAGAGGGAGAGAGAGGGGAGGGTTGAGCTATCTTATCTTTTTTAAACTGCTATCAAAGTTTGTAGGTCGATTTGTAATTTTTTTTCTTCTTGCTTCACTCTCTCACCCTCTCTCTCTCTCTCTCTCTCTCTCTCCCTCTCTCTCTCTCTCTCTCTCTCCTTTTCTCTTTGGTTTCGTATCTTCCTCCATTTTGAGTTTAAGAGGCTGGAATTTTTTTTATACTTTGGGAGGAGGGCTAGAAAGATTTAAAACCCAGCTATTACCGATAAGGAGAAACCAACCTTCCTCTTGCGCAAGGAGAGAGAGAGAGAGAAAAGAAAAAAGGTAATACCGACTCAAAACTGAATCCCCCTTCGATATATCTATACGATGTTACGTTATACAGCTTTTGATTTTTATCATTTTGTCCTTTTCATCGAAACTCGAAGACAAGAAGACCATATATGCTTGCACCCCTCCGAATGTTTTTCTATGTATGGATTTTGAGGTTGATCTTTTCCGATCTCCTTCCAAGGAGATGTGTGTATTTAGGCTTAGCTCATTTCAACTGGAAATATTGGTAGTAAAATACTTTCCATGGTAGATAAGATAAAGAGAGAGAAATAGAAAAAAAAATAAAATATTGAAGAGTGTGTATTCTGGGGAAGCCCAAATTAAGGCGCAAACATTGTAATGTATTTTCTATCTACCCCTGTAGAAATGTTTCATCCGCTGAACGCGTATTCTGGGGAAGCCCAAATTAAGGCGCACAAACTGTAATGTATTTTCTATCTGCCCCTGTAGAAGTGTTTCACCCGCTGCACACGTGTTTTCATTTTGGGAGAATCTGCTTAGATTTCACATTAACATCATTAAAACTGTACTAATTATTTATTAATTAAAAATAAGTAAATTAAATGGGCTAAAAGTGTTTAGTACGCCTAATTTTCTAGCTTTATCCACCCCCCCCTAAAAAAGGGCTTTCCTTGTAATAATATTGGAAAGGCTTAGCAATGTTATCTCTCCTAACCTAAAGTAACAACAATTCTTTTCATTTCTCCTTTCTTTACAACCTTAACCCATTCCACGAACTTTATTTCGACACTTATCCTTTATTTGACATTTATTCTCAAAATAAATACACTAACTGCGGGCACTGTTATGTTTTTAAGAGAAAAAATAAGTCAGTTATCTTTGAAATGATATCTCCAATCGAAACGAATACCGGATAAAAAGGGAGGCAATTTTCTTTCCTTTAAAAGGAACTTACTACTGGCGTTCCGGTTCCAAGTTGTTGGACGAAGGATTTTATTTTACAGTTTAACCCTTTTCCAAAAAATAAAGAAAACGCTGCCGACTAAAATTGTAAAGCTCCTTTTCTCATGGTTGCTCGAGCCAGAGTTTTAACCCCCCCCCTTTCCGAGTATTTGTTATTTTTACTTACGTCAGAGTGGGTAACCGATAGGCACAGAGAATTTCGTCGCTTTGACATTGACAATCACAAGAAAATGAGCAATTGAAGAATAGTTTCTGTTACAATTGTACCAGCCATAAGTTTATAAGTGATATGTTCCTTTCATAAGTATGACGCTACCTATAATCGTAATGCTACTGAGAGACTTACAGCTCGAGCTAGTTCGAGAAGGAGAACGATGGAAGCGAGAATTAAAGTCCTACACTCGGTGGTTAATTTTGCATGACCAAGTTCCATCTAGGTCCTATTTAGTCTGCATCACTAAGCCCAAATTTGACAGCAGCACCTCACCTGGCGTCTTCGCTTTACCCTGAATCTATGACCTACCTCATTGACTTCATGACAAGCTCCAGTTTGTAACCAATGACAAACTTATGGCCAACATATCTTATGCAATCCTGGTTTGACCATGCACCCACCCAAGACATTCCCAGGACTTATAACTCGGGATAACCGCTTGTCTTCTTTATTTCTGGACGTCGTATCTTTCTTTTCGAATTATCTTTATATTCTTTTGGGCATGCATGTAAACGGGTGTGGGGAAAAATAAACTTAAGAAGAAAGGCGGGGGAAAAAACGGGGGGATCCTTTTTGTGCCTCTTTGGGTTGATTTTAAAGGCGTTATACACTTTTTTTTTGAGGGGTTCAAGGCAAGAGGGGAGGGAGGGGGTTGGTTATAAGGAAGAGAGATTTGCCGTGTCAGTGGATAAGAACGAACCCGCCTATCTTCCAACTTCCATCTCGTGGGTTCTTCGTCGTCGTCGGATTGAGACGAGGAAATTTGTCCTAGACGCGAGCTCTCGCGCTTCCATAACCCAGATGAAGAAATACGAAGGATGAAAAAGAAAAAGACAAGAAACTAAGCGGAAATGTTTTTAAACCCGAAGCGAATTTTTAGGGTTACGGGTTTATTGGGTTGAGTAATTGCGGGTGGCTAACTGAGTTTGCTCTTTGCGAGATTTTCATGAAATTTGATTTGCATGTCTGACACTTCAGGGATTTACACAATTTTGGGAAAGAAGGACTATAGTAAGTCAGGGATTTCAGAAATTTGGTAAAAAAGGAAAAGGGTAAGTTAGGGATTTATAAACTTTGGGAAAAAGATCAAGGGAAAGTCAAGGATTTACAAAATTTGGCAAAAAGAACAAGTGTAAGTTAGGGATTTTTTCCAGTGAACAAACCATACATCGAGCAATGCAAAATATGTTCTAAAAGTGATCAAGTGAACTCTTTGAAACTTCTAAAATTGTGGAAGGGATATTGGTGAAAATGGATCATGGAAACGTCTGAAAATTCCCAAGACTTTCAGCATTACTTGACTCTAAGAGGGTCTTTCAAGAATCAACGCTGTAATGCTGTTATAATTAGTCTGTGGAAAAGAAAAAACAATTTATGAATTATGTCTTCCATATTGACTTGACAACCTTGTTATGGTTTTTCTCTCCGGAAGACTTTCGCGTCCCTCAAATTAGTTTTCCCTGACATTTATTTAGTTTTTTTTTTCATGGCACCCACGAAGTCGTCCGCCCCTTTTTGCAAGCACTCTTCTATTTGGGGGGAGCAAGCTAAGCTAGCCCATACCTTGTACGAAGGGGGTTATAGCTATGTCCTTTATCGAATCAAGACCGAGACATCTAGTTAAAGGGACTTTCGCTCTGACGCTTTTTAGGGATGGGGGCTCAATTCAGTCTCTTACCCCCCTCTTCCCCCCTCATGCAGCGTTTCTCGGGACAAAGCTAAGCCTACCCTTACACTACACTACACTACACACATCGGTATATTTGACCATTTTTTTGGTCGTTTAGCTTTTAGGCTATAGTACCAAAAGCAAATAGAAATAAACGGAAAGTGTTACATTGCTGATGGGGATGTTTATGATAGGGTTCCGTTGTGTCCAGTAAAATTATATATCTTTACGACGTACTCCCAAGTATTTATCTCTTTCTTTCGGGCGGAATTCTTTCAATCTACGCTTCTAACCCTACTTTTTTTAGAATATTACTATACCTCACTTTACGTTATTTCTATTTGTTTTTGCTAGTAATGTTTATTTTTCTCGGAACTCATTGGGTCTGACCAAGCAATCGTTGTTTGTTTATTGCCTTATTTCATTTTTGGTGCAATATTGCCAAAGAAAGCTTAGATCTTTCTTGGAATTAAGCGCGAATAAGGTCAAAGGTCAAGTAAGAACGGCGTTTCCGGAAGTAAATTGAATTTCGTCTTTACAATTTGAACTTTCATTATTATTTTTCGTAATAAAAATATCTTTTTGTTTTTTAATTTTTGAATCTTTGATGATGAACAAGATATATATATATATATATTTATTAAAAATATTAATTCTAATTTTAGCAACAGAGTATTCGTTAAAAATTTATAAACCTTAGCTACGCATCAGTTATTTTATAATATGCTTCAAAAATCTCAATATGTGGCAAGATTGTCAGAGAAAAGATATGACGTATATGACTTAACTTTATAAAAACAAGTTTATTAATAAAACTCCCTAGAGTTCAATGACGATTTGACATCCTAAACTCTTTAATAAATAGAATTTAATTTAAATTTTTTAAAGGGATAATGGAACCATTGTCATTCAAATACAAGCCTGCAATGAAAAAATATTTTTCTATCTAGCCAATGAGTTAATAATTCACCTGAATTAAAATTTCGATATTTAATTTCTTACTATAGTTATTTCAATTTTAAAAATAATTAATTTACGAAGTTGTATTCTATTCAAATTTCCAGCGGTATTCCACACTCCCTTCAAACAAAGCGTCCATTTTTTTTCTGCCCTACAAATCATAACCAATATTTCACTTACATTCGCTCACTTTCAATTTTGAAAATTAAACTTAATTAACCGTATATGGAGCTGTCAGAAATGGTAGCTTGTGCATGCCACACAAAAATAATAATTTTCATCTAAATTAGTTTGACTCGGCTTTCAAATCCTGACTAAACCTATATTCTAATTTAGGGTTCAAAGGGTAGACGACGCGGCGATTTCTAGGGACTCTCTTTGGTTGAACTTTTACGGTTTGGTGTGCACACAGTCTTTAGAAATTTAACGGAGCGAATTTGTCGACTGTAATAAAGAGTCGAATATTTCCGAAAAGGGCCTGCAGTTTCTGTTCCTACTAAAACTCATTTGACCAAAACAGTGTTAATACGCTAAATTCCCACTCTGACGTTTATCGCTGATGAAGAGGCTTTTGGGGGGATGGGGAGGGGGGTCAAGGGAAAACCAGCCGCCTTTTCGCCAGCCCGTTAGCGACGAATGAACCTTTTAAAGGCTTTTGGCATAATGATCTTTAATCAAAGTCCGAGTCTCCAAGCCCCCCTCGGACTAACACGTGATTATGACGCACTTTATTGGAGTGACAAGATCTGTTGTTTGTAATATATTTTATTGGCACTTCCTATATATTTCATTACGATTTATTGTTATTGTCTAACGTATAAATATCGACATCACTAGTACTTAAATTAATCCGGGTGAAAGGCAGGCAGCTTAATATTATTTAGTAAGCTATAAATTAAATTAAATGACAGAGCTATAAACTGGATTATTTGTACAGAACAGATAAATTTATACTTCCGGTTTTTTTCAATTGTACATTATAGCTTAACATAATGATCGAGGGGCTAATCACTCTTGGATTCCATATTAACCCCATTCATATGATGTAAGGGAATTTGTTGAGTGAGATGAGTATGAGAGTGTGGTAGTGGTTAGGATTGCATATCCACGGTATGCGAGTGGTCCCGGGTTCAAATCCCGGACGGACCCCCAATTTTGTAAGGGAATTATTACGTGAGATGAGAGTGTGTGGTAGTGGTTAGGATTGCATACTACCCATGGGATGAACTCGTTATATACCCCTTCATGATGTTAAAGAGATATTTCGGTTTGTATTTCATAATAATTTAACATGAACACTCTTTGGTCTATGACACTAATTAGGTCAAAACTTCCCAGGCAATTTTCAGGCCTCTTTTCCTCTTGTCTCTCTCTCTCTCTGGTTGGTCGACTGGGGTTTCCTATTCCGGAGATATACCAACCATAGTTACCCACCCATCCATAGTCTCGACTTCATTTTAAATGTCCACATACTTGGGCTTGGAAAACTATATTGCCTTAAAAATTATATGACTAAAAGGGACGGTCGTAGCTGGAAGTCGTACGTTCGTCCGTATATTGTCTCGGGCTGGTAATTGAGAGTGTAATCATGGTGATAATTTCATCCAAAGATATAAGTATATCATTAGAGGATGGATATAAGTTAATTTTGTTAGTAGAGATAATCAAGTCAAAGTGCTCTGGTTTCCTGGATAAGGTCAAGTATTAAGAGAAAGCGTATGACTATAGCTTAAAGGAAATTCTAGATCATTATTGCGACGTAAAATTTACTTCCTTAAACTTGTTCAAATATTGATTTTAATTATGGATGCGCGAGTTTAATCGTGATTAACGCAAACTGTTGGACAATTTCCCTAAATTGTTTATTTAATTGTATTTGTAAATATTTTATAATTGCAGCTATATATTTATCAGTAATTAATTCAAATGGTACTTAGTAAAGTTGCATGAGGAAGTAATTAGTCAGTGAACTTTTTAATTGCTAAGGTATGCTTTTAAATTTTATTACCATCCATTTCCGAACCGGAAGTTAGGGGCAATATACGTAGTTTTCAGACTATTTACACACACAAGGAGGTCTGATTTTTGACGCCATCAGGAAGACTGGAAGTCTGGCATCCTTGTGGAACACCTGAAGCCTGTCCTCCTTGTGTAAATGGTATGAATCCTCCTAGGTTGAAAACTATATGTATAGGAAAACAAATTAGGCCAGCTGATATAAACGATAATGTAATAAACGTTCAAACGAAGTTATTGGAAAATATTATAAGGAACAGGATATTTCTCCCCTTCTTTTTTAACTAACTTAAGCCTTGGTTATGAGATTCCAGTCTTGGACTCTTGGCGCATTTTTATCATAAGTCGCAACGTTGGCACTTTTTCTCCCAAACATAAAATCTACCGTGAATTTATTCAATACGCCCAAGCTCGAAACTAGTTGCTATTCCTTTGAAGTTTTAGTGATATTTTCATGTAAGATATGAATACATTTAAGCCAGTACTTACATTTTCTGGGTGCATAAAAAATTTATTATTCATAAAAATATTTTCTTCCTTCCTTCCTTTCTATCTTTTATTATTTTTTTTTATTTTCTCCCTCGTTTATCTAGTTAACTGTGAGATGAGTCTAGGCGTTTAAGGTACGGGTCAGCTTAACTGTACGTAATTTGGGTTGTATTTGACCCCCTTTCGTCAGTTTGGTACGAAACTTCGATGAAAATATTTTTGGGGAATTGTTTGGAAAAAGAAAAAATAACTAGAAGAAAAAAAAAGAAATTCTGTCGAATCGATATCTTGAACTTCTCATTCCCTTTCTTTCTATTATTTTCCTCTCGCTTTTGTTCTTACTTTGAATTTTTTAACTTTTTTCTTCTTCTTTTGTTCAGGGTTAGTAGAATAGATGGTAAGATTTCTAGCTACAAGTTTTTTGACGTGGAGTAACTAAACATCTTTGAAAGGAGTAGAAATTTATCGAGCAATATTGAGAGGTATCAATCAGTCATGAAAATAGTACACTTTCTCTGGTCCAAAACCGGTTTAAAAAATTCTAGGACCAGTTTTTAAATTCAAGAAGTTGGGTACTGGTCATCGGGACCAGTTTATTAATTGCAAATATATAAGAAAATTGAGGGAGAATAAGTAGAATTACCAGGTTATTATTTTGGGAGTGGAGATTAAGACTTATTTTCTGTTAATTTAAATTTTCCCATTCGGAGTCTTAAATGAATATTACTGAACGTATAACTAACCATTTAATTTAGTAACCCTGATTTTTTTTAAGGATTTTCCCGTGACGGGTTTGTAGAAATCTAGGTTTTAGTTTAGTGTATGGGGTAAAGGGGTTGGGTCTTTGTGTAATACACTGTTCTAGGCCCCATCTTTTTAGTATTCTTTGGATTTTTCTCGTTTGCGCAACTGATTTTAAATTAGAAAGAACCGGGAAGCCCCCAGCCCAGTCTAACTTTGGTATGGTGAAATTCGTCCCTATCTCTCTCACTCACTCTCTCCGTCCCTTCATTGGTATGGATTATTATTGTAAGGTCTTTTTACCCCAAAAACTAACTGCCCCTTCCAGCTAACATAAGCCCATTATAATAAGTAAGTCATAATTTCCATAACAAATTATTCCGAGTAATACCAATGATTTAGAAGAAGTATCTATATTATTTGAGGCGGACTTATAAGCAGTTTGTGTAATGGACTTATGTATCTACTCTCCTCTTTAAGCTTGTCACCGCCGTTCTAGTTTAACTGAGCAATATCGATTGACATTGTTAGAAAATGAAATAAATTCGCGTTATATATTTTTTCCTTTTTTTTTAAATGTTCCACAACTAAAATCACTCCCAAATTTGAATTTTTCCGAGGCAAAGGCTTCTATTTTTGGAGTATTATTATAAATTGGATTTTTCAGTATTAAGTTTTTTTTTTAATTTTCTTTTTAACTTACCTCCGCTGTTGGGTTTTTGTAAAAATTTGGCTCACAATTGGAAGAGGAAATACATTTATTTTAGACCTATTTAATTACCAACTTTCAATATAAACAATTTAACTTTTGTTTATTTTATGAAAAATAAAGGAAAATATTTATTACAGTTGCCATGACAACTATAATGAATTGTTTTATAAATTTTTGATGACATTGTTAAACGTAAACTCTCAGTTTATAGTCAATTTTCGGTGTCAAATGAAATACCGGTCAAAATTTACTCGTTTTCGGTAATATAACTAAATCACGCTACCTTTGTATGTATTTAAAGTGATAGTGAAACTATTTTTCATTCCAAAAACGAACCTAGTCAGTCGACATTTACGAAAATATATTGTATAACGACGGTGCTACTTTAAAAATAGCAATAGTAACTGAAAACAACTTTAATCTCGGATCGATAAAAGCCATTTAGGATGTTTTAAAACAAAACACCCAACAAAAACGTATAACAGCCTAGAAGCTTCTATTTTTGTTTTTAAGTACAGCTACTTTACTTTAAAATCAATGACTGTTTTAATAAGCTACCATAAAATCGTTGAACCATAAAATGGACGGTTTTTTCTCATCATAAAATAAAAACCTGACCTGTTACGTCATAAATTAAATGGGGGTTAAATGACTTTTTTATGTTTCGAACTTTCAAAGAATTAGGGTGAACTTTTGAAGCTAATTTCCAAGTATCCAACAGACATGGGCGAACCATCCGCCTCTCCCACTCCCACTCCTCAAAGTTTTTTAGCGGGGAACGAGTAGCTCACTCCAAGAGGTTTTCCATAGTAGGCCTTTCCAGTAAACCTCGCTCCTTTCCCAAATGTATACCCACAAAACTGGGAAGCTCCACTCCTTTCCCTAACAAAACATCATTGTAACTTTCACGCCTCTCACCAGTATTTAATTCAAGACTAAAGGTTTTTCACTCCTCTCACTGCTCATTTTATCTCGTAGTTTTAATAAACCTCCTCTCATCTCAATTAAGGTAAAATTGAACATGTTTCACTCCTCTCACCGCTCATTTTCTCTCGTAGTTTTATTAAACCTCCTCTCATCTCAATTAAGATTAAGTTTTCCACTCCTCTCACTATACTCATTTTATTTCATAGTTTTATTATATCTCATCTTATTCTCAATTAAGATAAATTACCGTTAAGATAAATTCGATTAAAACCTAGGCCTAGCACAACTTCCGTGTCACTGCAATAATTGTGGCAACACTCATTGCAACATAAAATATATATACTTTTTATAACTTCTGCTTTTGAGCTTCATTATTTGTTGAATCAGAATCAGAACTTGTAGTGTAAAGCACCGACTACTTATTTTGTCCAGAAACGTCCGGAAATCAGTGATTCTTGAACGATTAGCTTACCTGAAGACGATGCCCCTCAAGTTCTACCTTGGTTTCGATAAGGTCCTACACTAAAGCGAACTTTGTTTCTAGATTTATTTTCTAATTTTGGCATTTAAAACTAAGTTTATTAAGTACCATCCAATAAAAAAAGAGAGCGCGTCAAGGCACACCACGGGTGAGAGCTGCGGAAACTGTCAGTGTCATAATTGTCTTTCCTAAACTTTCAGCTTAACTCTCACACTTCGTTTATTCTATTGAATCTTGTATACCAGCGTTTCCCACACTACCAGCCTAGCAACGTTCCTCGAAAATCTCAACGTTTTGGCTCAGCCAATAAGCATTCGTATTTCACTAGGCTACGTGACTGTAGCCTGTCAAATAAAATTTGTGTTTACAGCATGTTCAAACCTAGAGAGCCGTGTCTCCACCTCAATGAATCACTAACCTTCGCCTTGGCTTACAAATAAACCCCCGTTACTATTTCAAAGCGCAGTCATGTTTCTCTATTTCCCTCCCTAGTCTCCCTAACCCCCATCCAGTAACAGTGGAAAGTTTTTGATTTTCTCTCCTCTCCAAAAGCGTAGCTTAAAGGAGAGAACCCCCTCTCCCAAAACATTTTTCGTCCCACTCACCTCTCACACTCACGAGCCATTGCTAAACGTATGCCTTTGAAACTCACCCCCTTTTACACCCCTTCTACGCCGCCCGTAAAAACTCGCGCTCTTTTAAAATTTGTGTTTCGAATTGGCCAAGAGGTTCACTCCAATGTTTCATGATATTATAACGTTGCACTCATTTTTTGCCTATAGTTTTGTTTAAGGCCTACCACTCCCACTCACCCTCCACTCACAATAGTATAATTTCTGATTATCTCCTCTCAAAACGCTCATTTCGCTCCAAAAGGAGAGGAGAGCGCCCATGTCTGGTATCCAATCGTCTTGAATACATAATTGCGATGGTAGTACAATATTTAATTACCTTGGACTTAATGATGGAGTCAGGGAAATCAGGAAATTAGAATTTAATGTTACTGACACAATTTTTCAAATATTAATTTGACCAATTTTCAAATGATTACCTGACGATTTGAAACTTTCCACGCATGCCTATTCCGATGGTAATACCAATTCTAAGCTACTCCTTCCTGATTAGTAGGCCAAAATTAAACCTATTTACATTTTAAAACGCGTATTCAAAAATTTAAAAATTATTTTAACTTAATTGTTAAATCTTTTAAATTAAATTATATATACAGTTTTCAAACAAAATAGGCCAAATTACAAATACTACTTTCTTCCATACTATAACACCATATTACGTATGAATCCGCGCCTTATATTATCGTGAACATTTGAAGAAAAGAAAATTATTGAATAAAAAAAGAGGGGGGGGGCGAAATTCCCAAACTGTAATTCTTTAGTTGAAGAACTAGCAGAAGCAGTACCTTCTTTGCTAAAGTCGGAGGGATATAGAGTCAGAATCAAGTAGCGAATTCGTCCTGGAGGAAATCAGGCTTAGTAAATCAGAAGAGATGTAGAGGGGGGGCGAAAGATTCCCTTGGGAGGATAAACCCCCTCTTTAGGAGGATCTAGGATGGGATGATATGGGGGTGGGGGTGGGAAGGTAACAGAGAGAAGAAAAGGAAGGGGAGGGGGCTAAAGATGAGCTAAGAGAGACTAGAGTCTAGAAGGAATGGAAGAAGGAGTTAAGATTCAGCTTCGAAAAATAGCTTTTAACGCCCCACGGCGTCCATCTTATGCCTTGGAACTAAAGGAACATACGCGTGGAACCCCCATCCCCTATTTTTTAAGGAAGTTAGTTAAAGGGAAAGTGGCACGCTATCTATAGAAACTTTTCTGGTGTTCGAGCTTCCCTTGCGGTTTCTTAAGATATGGTCATTCCAAAGACGTTTGATATGACTTGAAACAAAGGACGCCTGGTAACCTTGAGTCTTTGTTGTCCACATACCCATCAATGCTCCACCTTAAATGGGTCTATTGAATTTAAGAAATTAACTTAAAACTGTGTCAAGTTTGACACGACGTGAAGTCAAAGTTTCAAGTTTGAATGCCACCAGGGAAATTGCACGTGTTTTTAAATTAGGCCTAGCACGCTCAAGGTCTTACGTAATTTCTCTTTAATGAAATAAGTGTTTGAAATCTGGGGTGCATGTTATAAGTTTCCGGTGGTAACAAGAATGTTGGCGAATCTGGAGAAATATTTATGAGTATGTTTCTAGAACAACAAACGATTAGAAATAAAGGTTCTTTGCGCAATACACTTGGCCTTTGGGGTAGACACGAGTCAAAAACGTGGAAACTAGCTTTTAACGCAATACCTACCACCTCTTACGATCCCCCAGCTAGGTAGCTAGCCCCATATCTAGATGTTGTTTTTTCTTTCTTTTAAAGAAAGAGAATCTTAAAAGAGAAGGATTTTCTCATCTTAAAAAGGGACGTACTCTAGAAGAAGGTTGGATGCATGCGTGAGATTTGAGAGCTCGGCAAAGATTCTTTTATATAAGATTCGGAAGTAGAGAGTTGTTTTTAGCCCGCACGCAGTTTAACGTTCTTCCTTTTTACCCCCTTTCGGTTCTCCTTCCCACCCCATAGGTCCTGAGAATATCACGACCTTATTCCACTAATCACGTGACATTACGTAAGAGTTGTTACTGTAATATCATTGGTTGGTAGCAACGTAAGTCCCTAAGCGCGTTAAAGGTGCAGGGTGCAGCGATTATTGGTTTTGATTAGGTAATAATTAGTTAAGCTTTTCCCACAAAATCCTCCCGAGAAAATGGCTACACAATGATTAGCCAATGTCGAAGATAACATGATTGATAATTGCAATCCACTATCACCCACGAGTTTCTCAGGACCTATATTATCTTATGCTTATGTATAAAAACGCTAAAACTCTGAATAGCCTTCCGAGGGGTTAGGTTATGCGTGCAAAAAAAGTGGATATTTTTAAGACGAGTCCTGATGGGGTTGGGTTCGAGCCCCTCTTTGCAGCTAAAAGCAAAGTTTTTGGGCGCTGCATGGCGTTTACGTTTAAGAAGTCTCTGCCGTTACCAATAAAACTTACATCAGAAGCTCGTCGAAGCGGAAAAGGGTCAGACCCTCTCTTTTCACGGGCCAAAAAACTCTACCGCCATTCGAGCTACTTTCTCTCCGATCTTCTTCGCTATCCTTCTAACCCGAGACGGCCAGCCTTTTTTCCGATCCTATCTCTCAGGCAGAGGAAAGAGCGTACGCGGAGCGATTCTCGAATCGGGACAAAGTTGGCCTGAGACGCGAGCCCATCTAAGCGTCACCCTTTCGTCAAGTTTCTTTCTTTCTTTCCTTCTTTCTTTCTTTTATAGAGAGAGGGATAGTGAGAGAGATACGGAAAGGATAACTTTGGTTTTTGTAAATGGACCTATAGGCCTAGTGTATTCTTCCATGGTGAAGTGTTGTAGGTATTGAAGATAATTTTGTCTGAAGTTACGCTTAATGTTTGTTATAGTTGGTGTAATGTCATCAGTTTTTCTTAGTTTTTTATCTCTTATATATTGTTCAGTTAAGTTTTAGAAATTTTGTATCGAACTCAAGTCTAATTATTCAAAGTGGTTCTCGAACTTAAGCCTAATTCTACGAAAATTGTTTCTCGAACTTAAGCCTAATTCTACACATTTATTCTCGAACTTAAGCCTAGTTCTACACATTTGTTCTCGACGTTAAGCCTAGTTCTACATATATGTTTTCGAACTTAAGCCTAATTATACACATTTGTTCTCGAACTTAAGCCTAATTATACACATTTGTTCTCGAACTTAAGCCTAATTCTTTACATTTGTTCTCGAACTTAAGCCTAATTATACACATTTGTTCTCGAACTTAAGCCTAATTCTACACATTTGTTCTCGAACTTAAGCCTAATTCTACACATTTGTTCTCGAACTTAAGCCTAATTCTACACATTTGTTCTCGAACTTAAGCCTAATTCTACAAATTGGTTCTAGAAGTTAAGCCTAATCTTGTAAACTTATTCTGTAAATTAGTTAAGCCTATTCTCGTAATGTTATTGTCCGAGTTGGTTAGGCCTCTCAAAGTTATAACCTTAATATCACAAAGATAGTGAATTATTCACGAAGTTAGGATGAAACTCTATAAGTTAAACGAACCCTCTATACCTACTTGACCCGTCTTGTTTTCCGTTGGCGTGTCCCGGTTTTTGGGGTGGGGTGGCCCCACAACTTGGTTGCTTGGTTGGGCTGTTCAGCAGGCAACTCTTCTTATACAGCATCAGCTTCAGCAGCGAGATACAGTTCGCTCGAATAAGTTTTTAGCACTTTCTTTGAACTCTTTTTTTTCTCCTTCTTTCTTCTTCCTTTTTTATTTTTTAAAGAAGTTTTATTCTTTTTGTATTTTTATATCTTACACTTATAGCCCGCCCTTTCACGCGCAACGTTTTTGGCGCGCCCGGGCCTTTAGGGGATTTTTGGAAACTTGGTATAGTGCGGTTTTTCTTATTTCCCCCTTTTCCTCTGAACTTTCACGTGGTAGGTTTGGAATATTTCATATTTTTCGCTCTCTCACGGCATTTTTTTTTCATCTTCGATGATAGATTCGGCTTTCACCAGAAACGTTTTTCTACTTTTGTGTGTGTGAGTGTGTAGATTTAGCCTCAATCTATAGTGGAAAACTGACCTATTTTAGCCCCCCTGGATATTTAAGAGTACAAACTGACTTGGATATCTCTTAAGTACTAGCTTAAGGGTTGAGATTATAATGTACTTTTCTTTTGGGTGGGTTTATGTATGTATGTATGTATGTACAATCGTTTTCAATATCTGCTTCTATTGTTAAGGAATTGTGAGTTCATTCAAATTTATCTTGAATAAGTTTTGAACTTGACAGAATATTTTCAGATTCAAATTCCCTGTTTTTTAACCATAGTTTTCCTCTGATTTTTAATCGTAGTTTTCCCCTGATTTTTAATCGTAGTTTTCCCCTGATTTTTAATCGTAGTTTCCCTGATTTTTAATCCTAGTTTTTCCTGATTTTTAATCCTAGTTTTTCCTGATTTCATACTTTTTCCTGATTTTTAATCATAGTTTTTCCCTGATTTTTAATCGTAGTTTCCCCTGACTTTTAATCGTTGTTTTCCCCTGACTTTTAATCGTAGTTTTCCCCTGATTTTTTGATCGTAGTTTTCCCTGATTTTTAATCGTACTTTTTCCTGGTTTTTAATCGTAGTTTCCCTGGTTTTTAATCGTAGTTTTCCCTGATATTTTATAATCGTAGTTTTCCCTGATTTTAAGAGTCTATTTTAAATATTATTGGTAGAAATTATCGCCTTCTTGTTTGTCTTTCTTGTAATGGGCTAAACAATGCCCTAACTCCACAGAGAGCAATGTTTGAGAATAAGGGTTTTGTATACGAACTTCATCCAAGTTGCGTATTACATATATGCGGGTCGCTACGTATGTTTGAACTTCATTTGAAGCTTGGCAATTTTGGCGGGAGGTAATAAGTCGTAAAATCTATCTTTCAACAATAGGAAAGTCGTCTCCTTTTGTTCCGTTGGGCCTCGGCCTCCATATCCCCAAGCATCCCTTGGCTCGACATCTTCAAAGGCTTAGAAATTAAGTTTTATAGCTTTGTTCTCATTTGATCAAGTCGGGCTCGAGCCTTCATCCACCTACTCCCCTTTTGCAATTTGAATTCGTAATTAGTTAGGCACATACGCGTGATTGAAATAAAATTGGACCATAGTCTTACAAAGACCAAGTCTATTTCTGGTTTAGGCTTAGTTATTTCAAGTTTGCTAAGCCTAAATTCGAGAAATTTGATAACTACGATACGATGCGCAAATTAATTTTAAAATAAATGCGTGGGTTTTCTAAGAAAGTTATATCAATTTTAAGAGAAAGATTTACTCCAATAAGATATAACGAAGCTAATTCAACCCCCTGCAGCGTATAAATTAAAATATTTCTTAAGCCTTGGTTCCAATTTTAGGCCTATGTCAGGCGCTTTATGAATGTATTAATATTCGTTAAGCCTAGGCATGCTTGGTTTCAATTTGGAATTCCGCGCGCTTTAACAATCGCGTCACGTGATTAGTGAATACGTGAGGAAGAACCAGGCATTATTATGTAAAGTGACCCTTTGACCTTTATCCCCGTCGTCCCATTACAAATTGGGGGTCATATCTCACACGAGGATTATGTAAAGACACCATATCCATAAATCTGAGTGCGTATTTATTCATTTTATTGCTAAAAGTTTAGTTTCGAACACATTTTATATAATATTTAACAAAAAATCAGTTCCATTTTCAAATACACATACAGTGTATATACATATATTATTGTTTGTTAATGTTGTTCTTTCTTTCGTAAGAAAAACAAATTTTTTATATTTCTTATATATAATTTAACTTTAAGAAAAATAACCTTTAGAAAATGAAAGAAAAAATCATGGTATGTATTCATTTCATCCATGACTAAAATAAGAATACAAAAGGCTTAAAGATAAATATGGTTTTTTCTTTATTTCTTTATTTATTCCATTCTTTATTTTCTTCAAGAAAGAGTAAGCGAGTGAGAGAGAGAGAATCGTTAGTGGAAGCTTTAAAAAAATAAAAGAATGTATTTGGCGAGAGGGTTAAAAAGAGGAAAAAGAAACTCCCTTTAATCTTGTAAATAATTGACATTGAACGTGATACGAGCTACTGCAAAAAGAACTAGGAAACCCAGCTTGGGAAAAAACACGGATAATGCTTCAGGACTAGCGGAAGTATATTATTTGAAAATGGAATATTCTATCACCAAAAAAAATGGTAATTTAATAATGAAACATTGAATTATTGCAAAAGGAAAAGGAAACATTATTATTTAGTTTTTTTTTTCAAATTTCGAAAGGTATTTGCGCGATGGCAAAGCGACTTTGCATAAGTTTAATTTGTTGATAGATTAAACATTAAAAATATCTTCTTCGCGCCTTTTTGTACATCCTTATTTCCCGCCTTCTTTTCTTGAATAACCCATTAATTTGGCGCTCATGTTTTTCCCACCATTTCACTTCGTTAACTCCCTTAATTTTGTGCTCATGTTAAACATTGTTTTCCCACCATTTCCCTTGAATAACCCCATAATTTTGCGCTCATTTTAGACATGTTTTTCCAAGCTTTTTCTTGGATAACCCTTAACTTTGCACTCAAGTTGCACATTGCTTACCGCCTTTTCCCTTGAATAACCCCTTAACTTTGCACTCATGTTGCACATAGTTTTCCCACCATTTCCCTTGGATAACCCCTGAACTTCGCACTCATGTTGCACATAGTTTTCCCACCATTTTACTTGGATAACCCCTTAACTTTGCGCTAATATTGGACACGATTTTCCTTTAGGAACAAAAAGTAAGAAATCTATTTCAACTTTGGCTTAATTCGTTTCTGTCTCTTATGAAGTAAAAATAACAAAGAATAAGGCAAACTGTAGTAACATTGTTGGGCGACGTTACGACGTCTACACCGTATCCTAGATGGTATATATACACAGGGCGAGCGTGTTTTCTCCGCACCCGCTAGAAATGATGATGTATCCCTATAGTACCTCTTTTTCTACACGCTTCCCTAGCTGTCTTTTACCCTTATGGGAAATAGAAAGAAAAGAAAAAAAAAGTAACGGAAGACAAGGTATAACGGCTGTGTAGGTAGGTATAGTATAGTGGGAAGAGAAGCGAAACTCCCGGTGCATTGTGGGATAAAGAAAAAGGGTGCCCGGGACGTACGTGCCTTACTCTTGGCTTCGGGACAGGCCTACCTTGTGTTTTTTAGCCTGTGCCTTACAGGGTTGTTGTATAAGACTTGCCTAAAAAAAAGCTTTTTTTAACGAAAATCCATGCGAGGAAGGCTGAGCTTTGAAAATTTCTCTGTTATGGAAGACTTATAGGTTTGCCTAATTGTCTTTCTAGAGTTAAGCAACGAGAGAATTAAGGAAATGGTTGGTAGTGTTGCCTATATATTTATAATTGTTTTAGAAAAATCTATTTTAATGGAAAATAATCGACCAAGATCAAAATATGAGTTTTGAATTATTACCCAACAATTACACCCACTTTTAAGGCAGTTACAACGCCTAATTCTGACGCGAAAACAATTTTTATCGACAAGTACCAATTTGGAACGCTTTTCCCCCTACTTCAGAACACCCTACTCAATTTGGAACAATACTGTTTATGATAATATCACAGATAATCACCAATTTCCATACAAACGATGCGTATAAAAATCTAATTCGCATCTCACAAACCAGCAACCAAGAGACTACTTGTTCGTTAAAACTGACTCCAGGAGTCCTGTTACGTAGGTTCTCCCCCCCCCCAAAAAAAGACCACGTTGAGAATGTTAAATCGTATCTCAAGCTGAAGCGCAACCACCCGTCTCAGTGAGCTAGTGCTAGCTTCGTTTCGTCTATAACAAATATTTATTCTGGAAATCATTAAAATGCGTGGAAACGCTTCTCTATCCTAACTTTGCTAAGCCTTGGCGCTCCTAACTTTGTAGAGAGCGCGCTCACCCTTATAACAATTCTTATTTCCCTTACCTTCCCACCCTAGTATCTCATCACTTCGTTTACTCCGCTACAATCTTACGGAATATCTAACTCACTGACATACGTTGCCACGTACGGAAACGGTATGGCCGTATACACTATTAGAAATACATTATTTGAAGTAATTTTACCTGCCAATCCCCAATTTACGTCTATTGTCCACATACCCATAAATATTCCGTCGTAAAACAATATAGAGAGCTTTCAGATGGGATAGTAGTGCGTCACACCCTCCCAAGTGTTACCGCTGTTCTGGTAGCCATATTGGGAGGGTGGTCTCAGCTTCATTCCTGCTTTAAATCCACCAATATGGCAGCGTAAATTATGACATGAGACTCAGCTCTTCCTCCAACTGAAAGTTCTCTATAGTAGTCAACACTCCAGGCTCTATTTTACCCCCAACGTTTGAAAAGGGTCAATTTAGTTAGATTTTCAATAGAAATAGAAGGGTTTTAGGTGTTTTACTTCAGTTTTTACGAACTTCTGATTCTAACGTTGAGAAAAAGAGTAGAAGATAGGATTGGAATATAGCGCAGAGAGAGAGAGACGCTTCTCTCTCTCTGCTATATGGAGAAGTGAAGGGAACCAAAAAAAAATCCGCTTCTTTAAGCAGAGCCAGCTCTGAAATTTGGTTGGGAAAGGAATATTTTTACGTTTTTCGTTACGAATTCCAAGGAATTTCAAGCCATTATAAAAAGGGAGACAATGGAAACCTGAGAAGAGAGGAAACTAGAGAGAGAGAGAGAGAGAGAGAGAGAGAGAGAGAGAGAGAGAGAGAGAGAGAGAGAGAGAGAGAGAGAGAGAGAGAGAGAGAGAGAAAAAAGGTGAATAAAAAAATCTAGAGTATAACCTCATGCACCAAAATGCCGCCTAGATACCAGTGTTTCCTCTTTTTTCTTTTAAATTTTTTACACACTGGAATTTTTAGGGGTTTTAGGGGTTATTGCCTTGAAGGAATGTCCCCTATAGTGGAATGTGTACAGGGTTCAGGGTTGACACAGTACCTGAAATAAAAAAAAAAGCTGGAGAGGTCAGCTAGAGAATTAGAAAATGGGTGTTGTCATGAAATTTCGTAATGGTTGGGGTAATTTGCAAGTAGTTGTACAAGCATATGCTCCATACGTTTGTCACTGGGGACCTTGTCATGAAGTGAGTCGGGTAGGTCATAGATTCGAGGTAAAGTGACTCCTGGTGAGGCGCTGTCAAAAGCTATGTAATGCAGACTAAATAGGACTAGATGGAAGTCCTGCAAAACTAACCACCGAGTGTAGGACTTCATAAAATTGAAGTGCTTTCGAGTACAACAACATTCTGAAATACAAATTAATTAAAAAATAGTCAGGAAAAACCTGTAAAGGTCAGGGAATTTTGAAATCGAGCAATGTGAGGTAACCTATCTTGTTTTGATAGATTTCCTAGCTGACTACGTTTCTGTCTATAGCCAAGCTCCTGAACGTTTTCTCCGATTTCTATTAAGGCATTCGTTCTTTCGTTTCTCGAAGAAAGGAAACTCAAAGAATCGGAGAAAGACTGGAGAGAGAATAAAACTCGTAGTAGGAAAAAGAGAGAGAGAGAGAGAGGGAAAAAATCGTAGAAAAGGGATTCGTCACATACGATCTTTTAATTAGATTTTGCCAGGCATGGCGCGTACAACGTCGATTGGGTTTTCGGTGGGAACACTATTAGAGCTATAGGAGTGTACTTGCCTGCCTGCCTGGACCGAGATGCAGGAGGGAGGACCTGGAAGGAAGGAGAGGAAGAAAAGCTAACTTTATTCCATCCACTTCTACTTGTACAACTATGACTTTGCTTCTTCACAAACGTAGACAAATTATTTTGCAACGGGACACATTTTAATAACTGTAATATGCCACAAAATACGCCTTAGAATTCATATAAATATTTTACGTGGGTTTTTGACGCGTGAATTCAACATTATTCTGCATGATTTTTACCAAATATTGGCGGCAAGGGTCTCCGGCGTTGATCCTTTGACCTTATGTATAGATTTCAGTTAATTAACCCCTATTTATTGACCTTTTAAAATGCTTTTAAACCTGTTCAAAATTCCACTTATTTTCCCAGACATTTTGAACCCATTTCAGTATTAAAATTATTAATTACATTTTAACAGACAATTAACTAACGAAAATTACGACATAATAATAATACCCAGGGAATAATTAATTAACTTGTTTATTAATTAATTTAATTCGGTATATGGTTAATATTGAACATGGTAAATGTCCTGATACGCTATTATTTGTTTAATCTTGAAGAAAAGAGGAATGCGTTAAGAAGAGTTAGCGCGCGCGCTAGTGTGCACCAGCGTACTCTAGTTTGCCCTCAACCCACCCGAGGGTTACACTGAGAATTGGAATAAAAGGTTAAAGGGGGCGGGGTGGGCGGGGGTGGGTTGCTGTAACGTACTGGTTGGTGGTGGTTCGTCGCTAATGAAGGGGCGGATTTTTCGATCGCTACTTCTGAAATAAGATGGATATA
Organism: Phalangium opilio; assembly: GCF_054372755.1. Taxonomy (NCBI): domain Eukaryota; kingdom Metazoa; phylum Arthropoda; class Arachnida; order Opiliones; family Phalangiidae; genus Phalangium; species Phalangium opilio. Next base: position 2,111,710 of record NW_028324147.1, on the reverse strand, counting down.
TACTCACTTGTATACCCCCTTTTCTAAAAGTCCTTGGAAATACTGACAAGTTCCGTGTACTATTTTCTCATCAATGGCTCTTTAAACCACGAATATCAATCCGCCATAATATTGTCGACGGTATCATTTATAACGAGTTTCCACCTCTTTCAATCTCCTTTTTTGAATTAGAACCGTCGGAAGAAAATCACGATTGGCCGGGGAAACGTTTCCAGGGAGAATTTTAAAACTTATTCCAAGAGTTTTCAGTTAGTTTTAAGGATTTGCCTATTTTAGGTACGACCTACCATCTGATTTTCTGTCTTTAAATTAGTCGCTATAGAGTGTACTTAGAACCGTGTAGTTTATGCTAATCCGGGAAATTATGTTAAAAGAAAAATGGTAGAAGTTCATTTATTGAAGTTACGGGGAAAATGTACTTTTTAGAAATTATTTTGGAATGATAAGCAGGGTCAGAGAGAGCTCCTTTTAAAAAGGTCAGGGAAAATCGTAGAAAATAGTCAGGGAAAATCGTAGGAAATAGTCAGGGAAAATCGTAGGAAATAGTCAGGGAAAATCGTAGGAAATAGTCAGGGAAAAACCTTCAGTTTTTGAACAATTCTGTGGCACACTTTTTCCGTATTACTCTGTCTCACGTTGATTCTATTTATTGTGGAACAAACTGAATCGAACCAATGTATTGTTATAAGTAAACATAGCCATTTCATACGTGGCGATTCTCTCGGCTTTGCAGTCCTTACGGGATTATGGTAGTTTGTTGATTTCCAAACATGTTTTTTTTTGTACCATGACTTGGAACTATAACCCATACAGATAGAACATGCTATAGTGCAACAACTACGGTAGAAAAATACCTGAAAGAATTTGATACGACATTCCTTGAAATAGACCTTTTTTATCGAGGAAGTGGAGTAGAGTCTATCCCGCTTTTGGTATAGCCAAAGCTTTGACTTATCTCTCCGGCTTAGCTTAGTATAGGGAATATACTTACGAATAGGTCTAAATCTTGACCAGCACGTTTGTTTGCCCTCAAATATTTGGTCTAAAAGAAGAATATTGTCGAAGACAACCTTGGAAGGAGTACGGTTTAATAAATTGAAATATGGGACGATTCACTCATTGTAAGACTGCGGCGGTTTACGACCCAGTTCGCCTTGACCAAGATGACCGCGACTTTATTAACACAGGGACGTGTCTAGGGTCCGTGATGACGTTACACTATACTATAGTTCGGTTTTTATTCTTCTATAAAACATATCGTTTTATAATATCAAAAGCAAATAGAAATTGACGAAAGTGTTGCAATAATTTCCCCAGCAAGAAGCAAAAATATTTCTAACACATTCCCAGATCAATAACGCTTGAAAATTCAACGGAACAAACACCGAATCGGTTGGCTGTTTTTAAGGGTAGAAATTAACAAAAGATTAATATATAACATTAAATTAGGACAATCGCTGATTGGTCTACAGCCAAAAGAAACTAGAGAGAAATAGATCAACCATACTGCGAATACTCTACGGAAAGCTAAGTTTCTCACTTTCCGTTTTTGGTATTTGCTTTTGGTACTACTATATCTTTCCTTATCCAATAGTAAAACGGCATAAAAAAATAAAATAAAATATAAATTTCACCTTCCAATCACGTAGGAACGTTTATGGTCAGTGGGCCTTGGATCTGTTGAATTTTATATAGTATACACTCGGTTGGGAAGACACGTTTTAATGGAAGGTTTTTGAACTCGGTTTGACTCGTTGCTGCGTCGAGACTCGGGGGGGGGGGGTTCGTTGAAAGATCATAATCGTATAATCACTTGATTAATGATTTTGAGCTAAGCCTAATTGTTTTATTCGAACGCTGAAGCGAGATAAAACACTAGAAAGTATTAGTAGACCTTAATTAGAGATTAATGATAGCCGCTTTACTGAAATGAATAGGCCTTTCACGAAATGAATGTTATAAATAACTGATTTTTATCTGGTCTCAAAATTGAGCTTAATGGTTTTGGTTGAATTCAAAATGGTTGTTGTATACCAAAGGCAAATAGAATTAGGCACAGGGAAGCCTCTAGTAGTGTATTATCAGTAAAATTCATCTCTGTTTGTCACTATAGATAGTGCGCATGCGCTAAAGGGGCTAGAGAAATTTCATTCCCCCGTTTCTTAACTTCAACCGCATGCGATTCAGGGACAGTAATCAGTATTTTTTTATTAGAGCATCTCTGCATTCATTCAGGTTTGGAACTGAATGATAATTACTGAATCGAACTGAATACTACAAGCTTTTCACAGTCTGCTGTAGATAGAGGTTGAATTTCACACGTCACAAATGACCGGAAATACTTGACTACACACTAAATATACTTCTTTACCTTATCTTTTCTTAATTTTCATAGGAAAAAATGGCTAAGTTTTGAGGCATTCAGAATAGAATAGTTCTTGCAGATTATTGTAGATTTCATAGTGGGGAATTGGTTGTAAATGTAACATTTTCAATTCGTAAGCATAAATAGTCAATTCTTCAAAAACATCCCAAAGACATTTAAAAAAACTGTCTCTGAATTTTTGGACACTGTTATTTACATCCTCCTTCCAAAAAAAAAATGTTTGTGTTGATAGAACACAATATTTTCTGTTTATGTTCTGGACACACTTTCCTAAACCAAAAGTTATATAACAAGAAAATGTTTCATAATCGATTTAGAAAGAAGCTAGGGGAAAGAAAGTTATTTGGTATTTTTTTGGTTTTGTTTTTGAAGTCCGTGCCTCCCTACGCTCCACAGGATTCTATTTCGTTGCACGAGCAGCGTATCCCTTACGGGCTTCAGTGGGTTGCAGGGGGGGGGGGTAGAGATAAGGGGGGAGTGATTCGTGAAATCAACTGTTGCTTTTCTTCCAATTTATTTGAGATTTGGAAAATAGCTAGAAGTCCTTTTCTCTCCTGGAACCTTGTGTCTCTCTCAAACATACGAGAAGAATATAGAGATCCCCAAAAAACCCAAAAACTTGATTTCGCCGTTTTATTCCCTAGTCGCGCCAAAATAAGATCCAATACGATATACGACTTTTCTATATCTTCTCTCTGGCAAGTTTTTCTTCTTCTCCATCTTCTTCTCCGTCTATTGCTCTTGGACTTCTTTTGGGATGATGTAAGCCTACATTATAAGGAGAAGATGGGAAATGGTTTCGAATTTTCAACTCGGGTCCAGATGGAAATAAGCTCGAGGCCTCGAGGAAACCCTCAGAAAAACCGACCAGTGAGAGAGACAGAAAGAGATAGAGAAAGAGAGAGGAAGATGAAGAAGCTGGGATGTTGCGTAGATTGTCCAGAAAATGGAAAATTGCATTCCGAGAATTGTAAATTTTCTGCTTTTAGATTATGTTGGTAGTTAGATGTAAATGAAATTAAGAACTTCTATAGCTTATAAACAATTCAGGGTATCGTTAGGATTCTGCACTGTTTATAAAGATGGACACGTCGCTGGGGTCTTAAAAAATTAGTATCTATATTTGTTTCCTGGTTTATCAAGGTCACTTTCAAAAATTTAATTAATTTCAAAGGGACCACTAATTAAAAGTGGTAGAGGGGAAAGTAAATAAAGTCAATGTATTCCCCCAAAACAGCACTTATTAATTTGCTGATTCTCTTTAAAGTTCCGAAGATTGGCTGTTGCAGTGATTGATTCTTTTACTGTCAAACTCCAACCATCAAGGAAACTTATCTTGTCCATGATATTAGAGAAACATCCGAAAATATAAAAAGTCTGCAGCAGCATCCCTCGGTGTTAGTCTACATGGTCGTTTTCGGTTTTTTGGTCTATTTTTGGGTTCATCTTTTATTTTTTTCTTCATCCCGAATTCTCCGATAGAAAAGCCGGGATCGATTTCTGGCTGAAGTTGGATTTTTTTTTCTTTCCCGCTTCTTCATCCTAACCATTCTTGGGAAGTATATAGAGCCAAGCCAAGGCCTAAGCTAGGGTACTAGGCAACGATTATAGGCCCTGAAAAATTCTGTGGTCAATATTGGCAACTATTTCCCGAAATTGATCATTATTTATTATGAAGTTATCTATGATAAACCTAGTTGGCCCTTTGGAAAATGTACCCAAACACTAGAAACTAACAGTTCGAGCTAGTTCGAGGGAGAACGACGGAAGCGAGAATTGAAGTCCTACACTCGGTGGTTAATTTTGCAGCTAGGACCAAGTTCCATCTAGGTCCTATTTAGTCCGCATTACTAAGCCCAAATTTGACAGCGCCTCACCAGGGGTACATCGCTTTACCTCGAATCTATGACCTACCTCATTCACTTCAAAATTACAAGCTCCAGTTTCTAAGTTACCAGAGATTAACAAACTTATGGTGGAACATATCTTATGAACTTCCGTTGTTAAGAATGCATTCCTGACCATGACAAATGCCACTCACGAACTTCTCAGGGCCTCGAGGACGGAAAGCTTGTTTGCCCAACGATGTTTCCTCGCATCGAAAAGCGTCGAGGCAGGCACCAACAGCCACCATGCACCACGGAGCGACCGGCTTTCAGTTCCACATCTTCTGGAAAAAAACTTCATCCTGTTTTTCTGGGTTTTCTCTCGTTTTCTAGGAGTGAAGGCAGCGAGGTCCCTTAACATCTTTTAAAGAGGTTATTTGTCATGTCACGGGGTTTACCAACATCCGCGCTCGCGTCCAACCCTATTTTTTAAGTCCCTTAAAAAATGAATCTATCGTTCTTTCCTTGCTTGTGATGCGAGAATACTACATTTTTCTAGAAATATTTTTTTCTTTGCTCCGTATTAGGTGTCAGGTTTAGCTGTCTTTTTTTTTCTTCTTTCGTTATATACAGAAAGTGCAACGTCAGTGATTTTTCTGTTGCAATTTTTCTTACTCTTTTACTTACGTTTTAATTCTTTTGACGGGTTGCTTTTTCCGCGTAACTGAACTTGATTGACTGTTGCCTTCCTATAACCATCTCTACCTGATGGTAACCTCCTTGTCTTGAAAATTGATGGGTTAGGCTTAACGTTTTAAGTCTAAATCGGATAGTGCGATAACAGCAATTTTTTTTAGATGTACGTCTATTGTTTTTTACTGAAGGAAGAAATGTCTGAGAATGGGTCCGACTATATTTTTAGGTTATTTTTTTGTGCATTGAAATTTGCCAATTTCGTATTTTTGAATTGGTTTCAGTTATAGTTGAACCGCAGTCTGATTAAGTCGAGTTTTCAAGTTATCAACGTGATTGGTTTGTAACATTTGCGATATCTGACTTAGTCTTCTTTCAAATGCAATGAAATTTGGAACATTGTTAAAGGACACGTTGCCTATGATATGGTTAAATTTTGGTCCAAATCGGTGCAATTTAATTGTCGTTTTTTGCAACTTTTGTGTTTGGCACGAAAATATGTACGAGAAAACAATTTACTGAAATGGGACTTTTTTCCAAAAAAATGTTTCAAATACTCCAAATATTGACAGAAGTTACTCTCGGGTGTAAGTAATTCTTCTATTATTTAGATATAGAAAAAAAAGAGAAAAGAATTCCCGAAGTTTTATTTACAGACATTATCATCTCTGGGAAAGAAGAAAAAATGCAATAAATACTTTAATGGCAGCTTTCTGCCTTTGACAGTATTATAGTCTATGGAGAAAAAAATAACACTTCCCTCTCTCTATCTTATATGATATAGGCCATTGCCAAGTTTCCTCTCTTTCTAAAAAAGTGTTTTCTGAAATATGACTCCACCCTCGCAGTAGTGGCACTCCGTGTTATCTTTTTATACCCTCAAAAGCTAGTATCTGCCATTACTCTAGTTTTCTATATATCCCCCCGCCTCTCTCTCACTCCAAATATGAAATATATCCATTGCAGATGGCGTTGAATGTATATATATATAAAGTTATATTTCACCCTATTTCATTGAATGAATATATATTAGGGGAGGTATTTATATTCCCTAAGAAAATTGCTTTGAACGAACCTTGAAATAGGCTTATTCTTTATTAAAGGATTCCACCTGAACAAAGAAGGGCATAAGCGTTTCTGTTCATATATATAGTTTGCAAATATGTTTACAGGCGATTCGGACCGACTAGACGGAAAATAGGCTAGATAACCCAATGTATATCCGAACAAATTTAATTTCGTCTATTTTTCTGTCTATTGGTCTACTATCTAGTCTACTCGTGAATAGTGTGTTAAAAGTGCATAAAATTGAAGTAAATAGATCAATGTTCTATTAAATCCACAAAAGACTCAAACACAGTGCATAGGGGCGAGGAGTTCACCACCTTCTTGGATTAATGCCTTCTCGCCAAGAAACACCCTCAGATGCAAGGGGTCGTATGAAATAGTGAGTGAAAATTTTAGGGAAAGCCAAGAATTACGAAATCTTCAGCAAGTTGCCTGCAAATCCTGTATATTTCATGTTTATTCACTTCTAAAGTATCCTAGTATTTATATCGGTATGGTGTATGAGAATATTTTCCATTTAGGTATAGTGCAATAGGATTATAGGAAGCATGCATGAGCCAGAAGAAATCTGCTCCAAATATATATTATATCCATCTCGACTTGTTTTGACATCTCCGCTTCTCTACGCTCCCAATCCAGCGTATCGCGCTCAAAAAATCTTCCATTTTTCATATTACGCCTTAAAATATGGATCAGTCTTTGCAAACGGACAGTTTTGGTTAGATTTCTTCCCCCGAAGTCCCTTACCTTTTTTTCTATCTTCAATATGTAGCTAGGCCTAAAATTGTAAGCCTTGGACATTTGAATGTTGTACCAAGCATTTTTAGTTATTTTACATTTTTCGAAAGATTTCTTCTCACATCCGTTAGTACATTACGGAAAGCGGAAGTTTATACAATTTCGAAGTTGGCTGGGAAAGGGTTAAAGAATGTGGTTTGTTTATTAGCAGACAGTTTTCTCTCGTTTTATATTTTTCTAGACAACAGTTGTTACTTAATCTTAAGAATCGAGAAAGGGGTTAGGGGGATGACATTTTGACTTTATATTTGTTTAGTTTAACTTAAGCTTTGACACTTTTGAGTGGTAATTAAACATCTTTCGAATTAGGCCTTGGTCATTTTTAGCGCCGGCAATAACTCATCATTTTGACTCGCGACGCTAATATTTCCCGCCAAGAATTAATTGGACTTTTAATCCGTTTTCTTGACATCTTCTTAGCCATAAATCTCGCCTAATTTATAGAGATTTTATGCAAATGATGTAGCTATAGTTGTCATAGTCGCTTTTGACTTCATACATTGATTATAACAAAATTCCTGTTCAAACTGAAAAGTTTGGAGTCAACAAAAATACTTATAGTAACATAAGAACGCCATGTTATTGTTTACATAAGCGGTATCCTTTATGAGTTGGGCATTTTACCACAATATATATATAGCCTAATTTATAGTCCAAATTTAATTAACACTTTCTATATAACAATATATAAACTTGAGGAACGGTCACTGTTGACCGAGGGGACATCCACTATCGTGAAAAAGGTGTCTTAAAGCATTTATTTTTAAATATCTCTGAAATGAGATATCGAAGAATTTTTTTATCTTCAATGAGTTATCGACAGTCTGTTTTTGTGTACAAGCCGCTGGTACAAGCTGTCGAGTGGAGTTCCCCTCGTTCCAAACTTGCGCAGTTTATCTTGGTGCATGTCCGAATCAACTTATGACAGGTTGATCCAAAAATAATACGCTATCCTTTCAACTAAAAGGGATGGAAAACCACGCAATTCCGAATAAAAGAAAAGAATTGTAAGTAAGTGGAATATGTCATGGAGTTTGTATCTGTCCACTTTTTCCGCCCCAAAGATTATTCATAACGTCTAATACGAAAAATAAGTCTTTCTCTCCTCTTCTTTCTTTCTTTCTTTCTTTCTTATATCTACTTGAGTAATTTCTATTTTTGCTAGAGTCCTGAGAACAATAGATGCTCGGTTTTGATTCCCAGATAGGTCTACCTAACGCAACCGGTTGTATCATAAATAACGTAATGGAAAATAAGTCTAACACTTCCTGTTGTCGTATTAATTCCAGATTCAGAAGAGAAGCAAACACCGCAGGGGCGGTAAGGTCACCTTCTTGGGTGCTTTCCCGCGCCAAGAACCATCGTTAGAGGCAATGCGAGTTGGCTAACCTTCTTCCGCGTGTAGTGACCTCGGGTGAACTCCGTCTGCCGTTGCTTCTTATTGGCTTAGGGAAATAACCTAAGATGGCGACCTCCCTTGTCTGCACGTTATCTTCTCTTTAAGTAATAAATAGAACAGTTGGCTCAATAGAAATTGGCTCCGTTGTTATAGATAGGGTCAGGGTATCTGGTGTTGATTGACAAATAACAAGTTGGGTCAGAAGAAATTCATGTTTCACTGATGTTTTTAATTGAATATCATACTTATTGGAGTTATGCTACTTATGGCAGTATGGTTATATCCTAAATATATTTGCAATGTATAAAGCGGAAACAATCCTTCATTTCTCGGGGGAATAGAGCTGGCTGCCGCCTGGTGGACTTGCGGCGTCAAGACCCAGTTACTTACCAAATAATTTTAGACCGGCTGCATCCATCCTAGCTCTGTAGTGGGCGGGTGGAAGAGGATGATGTCCTTGATGCTTTAGTATAAATTAAAATTAGACTCGCCCGAAAGGGTATTAATCCAACGGTTCCTCCTCTCATTCTAGAGAACTAAGCCTAACTAGAAATATATGCCAAGGGTTAGTTTTCCTTCCTCGCTCGCTCGCTTTGCTGAAAACTGAGATGTGATGAGATAAAATGGAGGCTGACACGGGGGGGGGGGCGGTAGGCTACAGCCAAATTAAGATTGTACCCTTTAGAGTAGGAATGTATTAAGTCCATATTTTAATTGAGAAAAATTGTCCGCTGAACTATTCCCTATGTACTATAAAAATTAATAGTCGGTTCTGTAAAATGTATGTCAGTCACAAGTTATTGTGGTGTAAAACTTACAATCTCCATGCATTATTTTTAAATTCTTACACTATAAGTAGATCAAAATGTTCAGAGATATTTTGCACTCAAGGAATTATGGGCATGATATCGCAAATTGATGACTATTATCAAATATCAATCAATCAATATATTTATTTACAAATTTTTCTCTCACCCATAAAAATCTAATTCTTAGAACAAATTTTAATTTTTAAAAAGAGAGCCCCTAAATTTTCTAAAAAAATTATTAATATATTTTCTTAATACTAAGAAAGTCAGAAAAAAATCTCTTGTAGAAAATGTATCAAACTATGAAGTATAATCCTATTTTTCGCCTGCAATTATCCCAAATTTCCTTAGTTAACTCGTTATCACATTGAGTAAAAAAAATTAGAAAAACCACCGTAAGCATCTTCAAAGAATAGCTAGAATACCCTAAAATAGTCCAAACCCGAATGCACGGGGAAGGCAAGGGCGGCTGCAAGACGGTGAATGGCATTTGCAAAGTAAGTCTTAGAAAAGAAGGAAGGGGTAAGTAAGTCGGTTACTCTAATTAGTCCCGCTCTTTTAATTTTTCCAGCTTTTCTTCGCCAGCTAAGTTGCTTAAAGGGAAAAGGGACTCAAAGGGGTTGATAAGGCGGGAGTCAGGGTGCGGGAAAAGGAGTTAATTGGTGGTGGGTGGGCGGTGGCGGTGACTTAGCAAAACAATGGACACCTCGGGCATCTTTTCTTTTAATAGAAAAGTTTTAATTATAGAAGGGAATGGGTGATGCGGCCGGGGTAGTTAAGATACAGCCATAGGAAAACTGGGATTAGACGCTGCATGGGCACCCCACCAAGCATCCCATCTCCTTAGAGCAGCGTGCAACAATTATCAGCGGCTTCAAAATCCCACTAGGATCGCGTGGGAATGAATGTTGTTAATTAAACCATAAATATTTAATTCTTCCTTCAAAGAACTTTGAGATTGTTTTGTTTTGGTGTTCAAATTGTAAATTGAGGATAACCAGTTGTGGATATTCAATATTCATGTTTGAAATAAATGGAATAAATTCATTAGTTACTGACATAAACCCGTAATACTTCAATAAGTATGTGTCTGCCTTATAGGAGCCAATTGGAATCCAATTGGAACATTGGCGTAGCTCCGCCCCTATCCAAATTCTGATATTCCTTTTTGTATTGTAGAAGATATTTCATCTCCTCATGATATCTAAATAAAGTGGTCCAAGCTAGATCTCTTTAGGTTGCATGTCGTAGTCCCTACAGTATTCTTAGTGATTGATGAAATTAAAGGTTACTAGCGCCATCTTTGTATCAACATTTCAAACAGGAATAGAATAGAGGCATAGGGGCGCAATCTTTCCCACCCAAACTTATGGAGAGTTTTACTGGGTTATGGTACTCAGTGTGTTAATATAGTAAATGTTCGACCTATTTGATGTAATTAAGCAACGTTTGAGGGAATGGATTAGTAGGGATGACGGGGGCTTTGATTAACCACCCCATTTACCTTCGTAGACATTAAACCTTGGTAGACAGACGGGTATCCCTTTTTTTAGAAGACTGTGAGAGATAAAAGCGGCTAATCTCCGGATGATTGTTTCTCTTGAACCACCCCCTTCTCTCTCTCTTTCTCTCTTTTCTTTTCTTTCCACCCTCTTAACTCGTTTTCTCCTGGTTTTTCCTCGGGATCCTATTCCTCTCTAGGCTAGATATCTTTACCTCCGTAGTCTTAACTTCCCAGAATTCCTTGCGTCGTCCTTAAACAGTTTCTATTTTTTTAATCTTCCAATTAATCGGAAGGTTTTACGGGATTTTAATATGATATAAAAATCGTAAGCAACACCAGAGTTCAACTTCAAGGGGAAATACTAGCCAACTCGCGCTTCCTCTAGCGGTGTTTCTTGGCGCTAGGGAAATAACCCAAGGAGGTGACCCTGCCCCTTTGTTGTTGGCTTCTGTGCTGGAATATATGAAATAGTTTTTCATTGTACACTGGATTTGTTGGATCTCGAAATTTCTCTAGTTTTGATATTCATGTAAACACACTTTAAAGTGCCTTGTTCACCTTGTTTTAAATCTCTAGCCAGCCCGTTCCTTGAGTCTTGTCCAATGTAGTGTTCAGTAGAACCTAAACTAAAAATACCAGTTGTTTCTTTGAAGTTTGAAACTGTTTCATGCTAGAAATTTACACTTTCGGGAACAAAGTGAAACACAGTCATCCTCTCACCACCACACCATCCATGCCTTTTTCTGTATTATTTTTATCACAGTGGACAGTCTTTGGGATCTAATGAAGCTTTTAATTGGGATAGTAACGATAACGGTTGGATGAGCTGTTTTTTTTTAAACCCCCGAATTTTTTCCTTTGTCGGAAAGAGTGTTTTTCTAAGGCTTGATTATATGGAATTAGCTCCTAAATCCGAAGCTCGCGCTAGGCCTAACTCTCCCCGAGATTGGAAGAGATTTTATAAGTATTTGTTTGTCAAAGCTTACCGTTGAAAAGCATAAGGTATCTTCCTTTGAAATTAAATATTTTATTGTTTTATGGGGGCGTATCAAAGCGTATAAAAGCGATAAAATATTTAATTAGGAAAGCTATACCTAGCGAAGTTTTGGTCTAAGCATTTTGAAAATTAAATAATCTATGAAGTAAACCACTTTTCTAAGATGGTTAAAGTTTAGTGTCGGTATGCTATTAATGGCCCTGCATTCTTGAATGTCTCAAAAATATCTGGACCCCCTTCAGCTATCCTTGAATTCAGGTTAGGGTTTTCAGACTTTCTATAGCTTTCTTTATGCTGGTTTAGTCAAAAATTAATCTTAAACCGAATCTAATCTAAACTTTAGAACTATAAGAAATTTAGTGTTAGCAACTTTTTCACAGTTGCCTCTGTAGGCTATGTATATCTTACGGTTTATCTTCTGGTCAAGACGAAGAAGAAAAAAAAGATAAGCTCTTGGGATGAAAGAAATAGCTGATTTTTCCTGTCTCTTCCTTATCCCACACTCTCGATAATTTTTCTATTGAATAAGCTAGTCGTGGTTAGGGGGCCTTGGTCTTTTAAGAAGAAACTAGCTGACAGCCTTCGGCCTGCAGGAGAAAGTGAGTTCTTTAACGCCAGGGAAGCTTGGATAGCGGGGAGAGAGAGAGAGAAAAAAAAAGGCGGGAAAAAGTGAAAGAATGCAGTTTTTTCCCATGAATGGCGTCGACTCTTTAAGATGTCCGGCCGGCTGCAGTGTGTGCACTCTGTAGGTCCACCCCGCACACTCTAAGCCTAACCTTTCTCATTCTATCAGGACCTGGCCGCGTCTCTTTTACTATTGAAGCGAGTCTGAGGTCACGACCTCTGCCAAAAGAGGGGGCACGACTCTCTGAGCACTGCAATGGCCCTGTTATTTATGGAGCTCTTTTCTTTCTATATACTCTTCTACCACTTTCTTATTTTTAAGCCTTGTCCCTCTGAGTTTCAGGTGTGTTCAGTACATTGGAACATTTGTAATTTTGTAAAATAATTTTCTTGCTTTTTACTAATTATTTTCTGCCAGAAAGAATAATAATAACTAGAGAAGTATCACTTTGACCGTTTGACGACTCATTTTATTATGATTTAATCTGTTGCGGTGCATTTTTAAACATTCCCATTCACGGAGCAGTTATCCGGATTTTAACTTATTTAAGTCTGCTATAAGCTAAGCTAAACCCTTAGAAAAACTCCGAAGATTTTATAACTGTCTTAATGGAATTTCATATTGTTTCTGTAATTTTAAAACTGATATATTTTGTTTAGCTCATGGCCCAGGTAATTTTTACGCATAAAATTATGACTTTGAAACAAAAATGGAAAAATTGGTCAGAAAAACGTAGAAAAGTTAAAAATTTTAAAATACGGTGAAAACCAAAATTTTATTTGGCGAAACCGATATTATACCGATTGTCTCCATCTTGTTTCATCCTTTTTCATCTAGAGCTTCTATGGCCATTTCCGCCTTCGTTAGCGCGTACTAGGCCTTCATCTGAAGAACTTCTTTACTCTTCTCTTTCTCTATAGTACTATTCGTAGCGCTTACTTCTTCTTTTAGTTCATCTTTCCTCTTTTCTCGGGCCCCCTAACCATTACATTGCATTGCATTGCATGGCTATAGAAGAGGTTAAACCGGCCGTGAACTTTCTCCCACACTCCCCTCTCTCTTTCTCTCTCTCTCTCAGACAGGTACGAACCTGGGTTACTCCTTTGCTCCCCTCTCCCCCTTGTGTCTTCGCAAGGTACCTTATTTTTGTACCTCTTCCTTCCCCCCTTACTCTTCCATTTGATAAATGGGATCTCGCTAATGGAATGAACATTTCTCACCCCCCTTTTCTGACCCCCACATCCATCCCATAATTCCACGGTAGAAATCTAAACTAGAAGAAGTCCCCAAGAAAATATGATTCGGGAATTATGCCTATACAGGGTGTTTGTGAAAAGTCCATCAATAATGAAAGGGCGTATTTATTGGGCCATTTTGAGTCGAAAATGTTCTATGACATTTTGCCGTCCGAGCCACGGTTTTCGAGTTATGATTTGAATATTTTAGGGATGACCCCTTCATTAAATTAGCGCTGTCTTTCAATTTCTTAATTAAATTTAAGGGGTCATCCGTAAATTACTCCAATCATAACTTGAAAACAGTGGCCCGAACGGAAAAATGTCATAGAACATTTTCGACTCAAAATGGCCCAATAAATACGCCCTTTCATTATTGATGGACCTTTCACAAACACCCTGTATATATTTCTTTTAATTAGAAATACGTACGGACAATTCTTTGAATTGTATTAGACGCGTACGTAGATAAAGGTTTATTAATGTTTGATTATTGTAATTAGGTAAATGCAAATATGAATTTATTAACGGTCCCCGTGTTGTTTGGGAAGCTCGCTTATAGGGGCGAAATTATAATGTATTTTTCCATAGCCCCTGTAGAAATGTTTTTCCTGCTAAGTTTGTGTGTTATAATTGAAGCAATCTTATAGGGATTTTATAAGATTTTTTTGATAAATATTTATTTTAATTAAAATATGCAAAACAATTAAATTTTAAATTTTAGAGGCGCCATTATTCAATGGAAAATAATGTAATTAAAAAATTAACCCAATTTAAAGAAAGGATGAAACAGTTCAAACTCAATTAAGTCGTTAATTTGAATTAAATTTTAATACAGAATTATGCTAAGCGAAATTTCTTAACTTAACGATCTTAATTTTAGTTAATAAAATCCGTAAAAAAATTAAATATGAACTATAGTCTTTCAGTGGCTTAGCCATCAAGAAAAAAATCCCAGAGCCGTTTAAAATCAATTGTAGATAGGTAGCGAATACTGGTGACGTCATCTATCTAGATATAATAATAATTTCTAGCAGTGATAAATAATCAAAGTAACAAAATTAAATTTGCATATCACCCTCACTTTAAACAACCCAAATAAAGCGAAAACGAAAAAAAAAAATCCGGTAATTCTTTTACATATACCCGGGCCTATTAGCGTTCTTTATCGTCGTTCCTGAGCTAGCGATTTTCTTTCTTAAAAAAAAAAAAAAAAACCCCAACCTAGGCCTAGAATACTACACAAGGACCGTTTATTTCTGACAGGTCCTTTCCCTAGTTACGTATTCCTAGGTCCCCTTATTACGAATAATTGATAAGAGTTATTTCGCAAAGGGAAAGTAATCGGGAACCAAAAAAAAAAAAAGAAAAACGAACTAACCAAGGCTTAACAACGCTGACGAAATAGGTTCCCCTGTGCTTTTCATTTAAGAGCGGAATTACACAGTCTACAAATGTTGTTTGAACACGCAGAGCTATTTCTACTTCGTGTAGCCAACGCTACAAGCGGCCAGAACTATATAGAGGGATTGGGAAATAATTAAAACAAGCTTTTAACGAGGATAAACACAGCCCCAAAAACTAGATGGGAAGTTAAGGGGTTAGCCTTTTATAAGGGGAAAGAAAAGAAAAAAATAAACGTGCATTGATAGCGTTTATACGTGACTGGGTTTTATGATATACTGTGGTGCGGCCCAATCACGTACCAAGAGCAAAAATGTGTTAATTTGAAAATAGATTTAGTTTCGGATGTATCTGTTTATGCTAATATATTAGAACTTAGGGTAGTTATATATTTTCTTCTTTCATGCATTTATGCATAAATGAAGAGAAATTGCGCTGAAAGGGTTTCACTACATTTTATTATTTATTTCATCGCGTTTAATTGTGATTAAACGAGGGTTAACTCACTTCTTTTATGGAATATAAGTTAATGGATGGTACAAATCTATTCCGTTTGTTATAATACTAACCTTCCCCTCTGTGATAGCGAAAATTCAACAGAATTTATATTATCTTCTGGTGGTTACTCCTCTACTTATAATTCTCTTTAAAAATATATTAATTTACCGTTAATGCTACAAAATTATTCTTAATAATTTATAATAGTGACCTTTATTTTCATAATTCTACTATAACGCTGTGTTTCTATATCTCATTACTCCTCTAGTTACAATTCTCTCTGAATGAACATTTTGCTATCTCCAATTCAAATACCATCACAAATAATACTCGAATATTAAAATCGTTGTTGATTCTTTTCTTTAAGTTTTTCAAAAAATAAAATAAAATATGTAAGTTCTTTCAACAGGGGATTGAGACATTTCTTTATTTAAATTTGCATAAAAATTCAGTTACTATATATTTGCGCAATTGGATATGATTGTTATTTTATTGTAGCCTAGAGAGAGAACAGCGCGTGACTTTATCCTCATATTTCGGATAGCACGAGGGGAGTCCGGCCTGACTTAACGTGGTCACGTGAGCGGCTGAACGAAAAACCAAACCCTTTTCTCATACTTGCACATATTCGAAAACCTCCTTTCTCTCGGACGTTACCTCTTTGCGTGTTCAGTTCGGTTCTGCTGAATACAGCCTACAATGCATAGAGAGAGAACAGCCTTCTTCGCTTCCAGGGTTCGTACAAACGTGGGAAACGAGATGAATTTGGTTTAGAACAAAACGTAAGGAACAAACGTAATTATTTGTCGAAATCAATGAAAATTGTTGATAGTTAAATTACAAGCCGAACATAACCGAAGTTTATCCATTTTGTCAGTACTTCAATTCAGTTTAGAGTCATGTAGATCTGTTTTAGATTTTTCACGACACACATGGAAATTGATTATAACAATTCCTTAAAACTGGTAATGGTAAATTTATTACGAACCCTGGATATTGTTATGGTGTTTTTATCCTCTATCCTTTCTTACTAGCTTATTTTACTAAATAAAGGCATTTCCTGGGAAGAGGCTAAGCCTTTGCACGGTATGGTTATTCTTCGTGGTCATTGACCATCCTTGACTGGGTTGCTGGCTGCAAGGCGCTCCACTGGATTTCAATTGTTATATAAACGCAACCGGGAACGAAACGTATCGGATTCTAACGATAGCATGCATAGAGCTCTCCATATAGCTTTTTTCATTAGGTGTACACACGATCGTGATCTTGGAGAGTTTTTTCTTTCTTTTTTCCTTGTCGTTTTGTCTTTCTTTTCTTCCACAGAAAACTTATTGACCTTTGGTAGATGCAGGTTCTATTCTTTGAAAGGGTTGTGATAGAAATGGAATGTTATTTAACCCTTTCGTGCCTTCCATGGGCCCATGGCCAATTTTTTTAGGGTTATGCTGAAATAATCCCAATCTATGATCTAATTATACAGGGTGTTTCGGATAAATAGATACTCACTCTTTAACCCTTTGTTCTCTCACTGCTCAGTTCAAATTTTAACCGTTAATTAGAATCAATGGTTGAATTATTAAAATAATTAGTAAAACACTTTGCAACTTAAGGTACTATGATTCTTAAGTTCGGCCTATATTTGAGTTCAGTTCAGTTTGATTAAAACAAGAAGGGATATCTAGTTTATTAGGGAGAAGGTATAAGATGCCTAAGTATTCGCGCCGCGCCATAGTCCTGCAGTCCCCCTTTCAAAATACAAGGGGGGGGGACGTAAAAGGAGGCCGCCGGGCTATTTCGCCTCTCCTCAGTCGGAAAATATGACTGTAATTTTCGTACTCATTCGCGTCGCGCTGACGTGAGTTTTCAAGAACCAATGAGATCGATGCTGGTTGTAATTTAGAGGCGGGGATTAACTCCGGACCTACTATACGTTAATTTGGACTGGAGATAAAGCTAGAAATGTGGCGCGAATTTATACCTTCTCCCTAATAAACTAGATATCACTTCTTGATTAAAATAAAGAAAGTTCTCCAAAATTTTATTTGTGGCTCGGACATTACGATTGTCCTTTGACGTTCTGGGTATATATATATTAGTTTGCCAATAGAGGAGGTGGGCGTATTGGAGAACAAGATTATATATCGAAGCTATAGCTCTCGTTTGATCCAGACTCATTGATTTCCATTCGGAAAATACCATTTTGACGCATGTACATAACTGCACGAGAACCTCGCTCTCGCTACATTAAACCCGCTATAGTACCGCCTTTCTTAAATCTATTTAATATTCCATCTTTAATTGACAGTAGGCACTAAACCGCGGCGGAATGTTACTACGTAATAAAACGCGTAAGGGAAAAGTAGTCCCAGGTAATTTCGGAGGTGAAACTAAACCCCATCCCCGCC
This sequence comes from Phalangium opilio, assembly GCF_054372755.1. Lineage (NCBI taxonomy): Eukaryota > Metazoa > Arthropoda > Arachnida > Opiliones > Phalangiidae > Phalangium > Phalangium opilio. The sequence continues at coordinate 2,094,063 of NW_028324147.1, read as the reverse complement.
CTATTCCGGACTTTCCCGGAAAAGTCAATCTCATAGAAACACATCAGTCTTATTGGCAAAGGCAAAGGGAATATGAAGTAAATAATTATTTTACATCTTTGATGATAATCTTAAAGACTTCAATATGAATTTTCGACCGCATTAAAGGGAAGATAACACTATTAGATATTAAGTTATAAGTTCTATAATCATTATATTTAGAAATAAAAAATGTCTGATATTATGGGCCTTGAGAAAATCATGGATAACATTATATCAAAATATATTAATGTCTATAAATAAATATATAACATTTGTGTAGACATCATCTCAGTACAAATTCGTATTAGGTATTTAGTGCAAAACATAGCTCAAGAATTTCTCAGACCCTTAGTTTTTTCGTTCTTATTATTTTTTCAACGCAGCTGTTAGACATATTTTTGCTCTTAAAAAGTCTAAGAACCTCAACATCTGTTTTCGATGGGACCTTAAAAAAACTCTCCCTATATAGGCCTATATATAACTTGGCTGGAATTTTTTTTTATTTGATTTTCTCCATCTCGTATAGTAGGGGAATATTATATCATTAATTAAAAAAGCCCCTCGTGCGGCAAGCCAAGAAGACGCGTTACGTTGAGGTTGGGTTTTTTATTTTGGCGAGTTTTTCTTTCAACGCGTGCGCTTTCGTGACATAAAAGGGATATTTTGTTACAGTGAATTAGATACCGGTGAGGGAAGGAGATCTGAATTTGACGTACCCCTGCTCGCTTTCCTCGCCTTTTGTGGTTGATTAGTTTAACACCTCTTTAGCTTAACGGTATGTTGCCTTAAAACCCCATTAAACGTTATGTAAAGTCAGAAATATGGGTAAACTTTAGTTTCAATCAATATTTTAATTTTTCTTAGTAGAGTCTGTAAAAAGCCATAGAAATTTATATTTTGTTATAATTATTTTAAACTCTATTAAACGTTATGTGAAGTTAGAAATATGGGTAAGCTTTCAATCAAGGTTATAATTTTCTTAGTAGAGTCTGTAAAACGCCATAGAAATTTATATTTTTCTATAATTATTTTCAACCTAAGGTTGGTTGAAGACCAAATTGAATTCTATGGTTTATTCGAGACTCTGCTAAATAATGTTCTTATTTCCCAACAAGTCTCTTGAATGATTAGAAAATTCGTGATGAGTTTTTCTATACTGTTTTCCATAATTTCTTCCTATATTTACTTGTTTATTGACAAAAAATTACCCATAATTCATTTAAAGAACTTAATATTCCATAGCCACCATAAAAATCTAATAAATTATGAATATTCAATTTAGAATTCACATCGTGTTTTCATCGTAAAAAGAATATCAGACAATTTCTATTTAAATTCACTGAACCATTTCGCTCGTGATTATTTTCATAGCGAAAACAACTCTAGTGATTCTCAGATTTTTTTGTAATATAATCCGAGTTATTTTTAGATAAGGTTTCAATCGATCAGCTCAATTCGTAGAATGTATCGGCATACAAAAAAAAACAATGAAATTACAATAACAAAAGCCGAGGCTTAGGGTTTCTAAAAACTCAGGTGTCAAGTTGTTCAGTCAGACTCTCGAGAAGAAATTTAATCTGACAAAAAGTGTTCTTGGAACGAATGTAGGATAGTGGATTATATTAAGCTTGGGTCGCGAGTATAAAATTGTAACAATTGTTATATATAAAAAATAAACTAGATGAGACCCACTTAGAAAGACAGAATGATAACTTTCGTACCACAAAAGAAGCTAGAGAAGTTATAGAAGTTTAGAGAAAAAATAAATACAGGGATTTAATTCTTCATCCAATTTCCCATTTCAAAATAATCCTGGTTGTATTTTTAGGGTATATGGCATCTTAAGCTTCAAAAGTATCGCCATACTATCCCGTTAAGCCTTTGTAACAGTATCGTCCGAAAAAAGAACCAAGTCTTAACGACCGTCCGAAACTATCCAACGGAAAGGGGATAGAACTCGGAATTTCAAGACCCAAGGGTGTTTCAAAGGGTTTTTTTTCTGTTTTGTTAAGGGTTGGTTTACATTTGATCAAAAATTTCCGGTACCTTTTCCTAGTTTGGTTGGTGATCTGCCCCGGGGATTACGTTACGTGTTTGTAATTGTAGGTTTGACCTGACGTAGAAAATTAGGCTTAACTAATTCGGGCCTAACTCTATGGTGATGACAGGGTTTAAATTTCTCTAAGACGTGATTGAGCTACAATTTACAGAATTAGGGTTAGGCTTAGAGAAGATTCGAATTTACTCATGAGTTAAGCCTAATTGATAATAAATTTTATACGTTTAATCCGTGATCTTATTAAGGAAGTACTGTTATGAGAAAATCATTTGAAATAGCTTAAAAGTTAAGCCTAATTGAGGCCTAACCTTACGGTTTGACTGAATTGTTGATTCAATCTTGAAATGTAAACACAACCCCTTTGAAGGCGCGAAAGTGCGTATATACAAAGTCGGGTTTATGGAACTTTAGAGATTCTCTCGGAGTCGGCCGTCATATAATAAGTATATAGAGTGGTGGTGGCCTTAGTTGGCCGTACGTTTTTGGAAAGGACGCGACCAGGCGTAGAAGCCGAGAAGACAACAGAAACTTTAGAGGGGGAAGGTGGATGGTTTTAGCTTCTATGGATTGTAGAGTCTCTAGACAAGATTTAACCCGAAATATTGGAAGTCAAGCGAAAACAGCCATATCCCTTTTCTTAAGACTGAGATGAGGACTAAGACAAAGACAAATAATGAACCATGGAGACAATGGAATGCGCGGTACAACTTATGGGAAACGTTGCCAGAGGCCAGAGAAAATATGGAAACATCTGAGTCTTTAAAAATGGGTCTTTGTTTATAACAAATTATATTATTAGCATTCAAAACTTTTACCCTCCCAAAGAAAAGGGTCAGGGAAAATCACTAGTGAAAATATCTAATAGCAGACGGTGTAACTCAACAGAGTAATAACGAAAATAACGTAAAGAAATCAGGATACTTTTAAGTTCCTGAAGAACTCTGTTTGTTTCCTTTTGGGCTGCGGGTATAAATTTTAGAAGGAATTATTTACTTCCTGGAATTAAGTATTTGGTCCCGTAACTTCCGTGTTGTTTCCTTATGTTAATATTATTTGTTTAATATCTTTGGGTATGGTACGGTGGCTGCGTGGCGCTGGAGCTTGGCCGGTAAGCCTTGATAGATGAAAGAGGCGAAAGACATTTATTGGGCACCGGGATTAGACGCGCCATAAATACTTAGAAGCATTTTGTAGCTGGCTCGCGCCGCGTAAGCAGTTTGTTCCACCAGAAACTATAATAGACGTCATACGTATAACCAACCCAAAAGCATCGTCTTCTCTTCTCTTTAAGTCTCCTCACACTTTCTCTTTAGGCGCCTGAAGTCCCAGTTATAGAGACAAAGCCAACCCACGCCACCTACCAAACGAGCCTCGAGGGGAAAAAATGTCCTTCAACGTGGAACTTGCGTTTTAGTTTCGTATAATAATGATACTGTAATGGTATTATCATAAGTTCATAAGATATGTTCCATAAGTTTGTTTATCTCTGGTAACTTAGAAACTGGTGCTTGTCATGAATTGAATGAGGTAGGTCATAGATTCTAGGTAAAACGAGGTAGGCCTGAGGCGCTGTCAAAGGCTTAGTAATGCAGACTAAATAGGAATTAACCAATTCAATTCCCGCTTGTCGTTCTCGAACTAGTTCGAGATGTAAGTCTCTAGCATTACGAACTTATATGGGTAATGTCATACTTATCTTATAAACGTATCTTATAAACTTATGGTATTATCCATACAGCTTCCTTGATGGGACGCCTGTGTATACCTAATTATCGTACGTCCGATGAAGGGAGCTCAATAAACGTCAGAGAACCGCTTAACCAATCAGAAGCCTTTCAACAATAGGCTTATAGCTCGACCTATAAGCGATATGGAAAATTGAGTTATAAGGGCTCTTTCTCGATACAAAAACAACCAGCATTATTGGGGATGTTTAGGATTATTATTAGTACATCAAGGTCGTTCTAAATTTAATTTCGGAATATAACCTCCATTTGAAGGTCATAGGGGAGGGGAGTAAAAATTATTTCCCCGAAACAATCAAAAATCAATCCGTTCTTAATTTGTTGCTCCAGATTTTTTGAGTTTTGGAAAGTCGATTGAAAAAGCGAAACCCAATCTTATATCGAGTACAGAGCCGCCTTGTTTGATTCGTGATGAAACTAGGACCGAGACTATATTTCTTAGCTATTGTATTTTCTCAAAAGAGGCTTAGGGCTTCTATTCTGGTATATACGGGAGAGCGCATTCTCTGTCTCTCCGAGATAGTCTTATTTCATTCTTCTATTGTTTGCCTCAATTCTATTTCAGTTCGGGTCATTCTTTATTTTTCCACCTTTCTTGTCTTGTCCAAATCTATCGTTACAATCTGTTAAATAATTACGGATTAAGAAAATAATGTAGCGAGATGCTCATTCCATCAGACTAAAGAAAGGATGGCCTAGCTAGTTATTGCTTCCATGGGGTATACCTAGCCTAGTATTATTCCACTAAGATTTAGTAGTTTCCTACTATGATACTGGTATGAAACATAATAAATCTTGTATATTTCGGAGAGGGTTTTTCCAATCTTTGTTTGGGTGTTTGTTCTTTATGAAAATGTTAGTTTAACGAAATAAATGTAATTGCATTTCAAATGAAGATAAATACTACACTTCCCAATTGTAGCCCTGGGTAAATCAACTACAATGCGTGGAGAATTTTTGGTCTGAAATAGCTAAACCATACTGTAGAGAAGTGTACAGTTGTTAGTCCCTGATTTAAAGGGGCTGTTGGTGAAACGACCCTGTTTGCTAACGTACTGACAGAACCAGGGACTGTAACAGAGAGATAAGAATGCTAATCTGCCCTGAAAACGAACGGAGAAGCTAGCGGGAACATCTTTGCTTATAAATAAGTTTGTAACAAATGGTGCTACTCTCTCTTGAACAGTAATGTTTACAATACTTGAGGTTACATCTCTGAATTTATATAACAATACAGCTAAAGGAAATAGGCCTAAAAAATCTGGTCTACTCTAGGAAATTAGGCCTATAAATTCCATGGCATGATTTATACAATTTCTCATTTTACGTTCCAACGAGTCTTAGAAATAAAAATTATGTAGTTGGTCTTAACGTTTTATGTCTACCAAAAATAGGTCAAATTAGGCCCCTGAAATGGAAGTCGACGTTAGCAAAAAAAATAGTAGTTGGCATTATACGGAAGCTAACTCAACAAAACGTTTCGTTACTCCCTCTTTTATAAAACCCTGAGAATTTCGTGGGCCACATTGCGAGTATAGGAATGCTTATTAATCGGTTATCAACCCTTATCCACTCACGGAATTTTCCGGGACTTTCGGCTCCAGTCATAGTTTGTTTTTCATTCACTCTAAGTAAGCCTACTCTTTTATATTTATAGACCTTCATTGCGTTACGTCACGGAATACTTTCATAAAACGAAAAAAAGAAACGCTCACGCCCCCTTTCTAGATTATTTAATAAATCCATTATGGCCAAAAAACTCCACGTTTAGGCAAAAATGAAACTGTCCCTCCTCCCTCACCCTTGCCTTTAGCTGATAAAGAAAAATAATACCTACAGACCTTTGTTAGAGCGAGTGATGCTGTTAAATTAGCAGAAGTTGCAAGACGGGGTAGCGTCTCTTTATCCTATTGAACATGCGCATCGAGTGGGCTATGGTGTCCCATAACGCGCGTGAAAATGTCTCGTGAAAGTAAAAACCTCACGTGCAAGATTACAACGTTAAAAAACCAGTTTCAACTGGTTTACTACTTTACTAGGTATAATTTAATAATAATAATAGCACACGCTGACATTCTAAGAAAGACCAAAAGCAAACTAAAGCAACGGAAGGAAAAGCGTCACCTAAAATTTGAGGCTTATAATAATAAGTCCTCGCCTCTGCGTATGCCTTCCCCCCCTCCTTAAACCTTTCTACCACCCAAAAAAATACAATATCCGACCCAATTCTAGAGAAAACCGGATTTCCCGAGAGAGATAAAATGGTCCAAAAATTTCATTAAAGAAAGAACTTTGGGATATCCAAAGACAGACTCCTAAAGCTCCCTAAAATCCTATAACAAGAATATCGTCCCCGGCGCTGTACCATCCGTTTGTTCAATGTAAAAGACACGATAGAGTTGAAGGCTAAGTTTATAAAAATCCATGGTAGGTAACTCTACCTCTAACTCTATTGTCATTTGGGAATTGGACAGACTAGGGCCTAGATAGGAAATTTGTTAGAAATCTGAGATGCCTATGGAGTGTACATAGATAAACTTGATTTTCTCATCCCCCCTTTTTTTATTTTTTTCCTAAACGGGGTAGAGAAATGTCGGGCTTAAGTGTAAGGAACTTATTTTTGGTGTGGATAGTTTCACTACATCTTCTCTTTAAAAGAAATTTGTCAAATTTTTGGAGTTCTTTGATTGTTATAATAGAGTGAATATCATAAAACAACGAGAATTAATTATGGAGTTGAAACAGGATGATGGCATGATCAAACGTTTTTGAAGTAGTTTGGGAGGGTGTCTCAACTCTGAAGTCAAAACTTAAAAAAAAACAGCAGATAACTATCTCTAATATGACGGGGGACTATAATTAATAACATCTTTCAACAACTGTTAATTAAGAAATGACTATTTATTAATACGTAACCTTGACAAAGAGTAAACCGAAACCTTGTTGTATAAATTCTTCCCCTTTCATTCGTAACTACAAAGGGGTAATTTCTTCCGAGAGACGGTAAATGTATACGGAGAGATTGGATCGAGGCCTTAGAAAGGGCGTGTGGGAAAGGATCGACGAATTAGCAGCGAGCGCTATGTTATACGCTATAAAGGAAGAATAGTGATATTGAGAAGGTGGGAACACCAAATAGAGCCTCTCAGGATACGTGAATTAATTCAATTCTACCATAAATATGCAACGGAAAGTTACAATTGAAAAAGAAAATACGATTTTAAATGAAAAGTTGCTTCTTGCCCCTGGTTGGTGGCTTCTTTCATAACACTAAAGTAATACGTGATAAACATTTCTACAGGGGCTGGTTGAAAATACATAGGATGTTTTACCCCTAAATGCGAGCTTTTCCCATAGGCATATTTTTTCCTAAAGTTGAATAGAATAGCTTTATAAAAAAAAGTCTGACTAATACAGTATTTGGAAATAAAGAAAAATAAAACTCTAATTTTAAACTTGTAATTTTATTTAAAAGAATCAGGGAATATCATATCGGCTTGATAATTTTCCGACTTTAAGTACAATTACATTTGAAATTAAAATTGGTCCGGGAATTCTCGTAAAAATTCAGATAATAATTATTCCAAGATTAGAATGGGAATAATTGAAGATATTCTTGTCGCGATTTGAGTCTATTCCGAATGAGGACGTACATTGTCGTCGGCAAAATAATCTTGAGTGAGTGTTGTCTCGTTTGCAGGGTCGATGGGGTGTCGTTTCCCGAGCCGCTGGACCGGTGTATGGTATCAGAAGGGTGTGCATCCGCCCATCCGAATCGAGGGGGATTCCTTCTCCTTCAAGGGAAGCTGCGTCGCCTTCGAGGGAAACCTTTTCCTCATCGAAGACAGGTTAGTTGGCGTCAAAAGAGACCCCCCTGACACAACCCCCGTATTTTCTTTGCCTTTGACGTCGTCACACTCCTCCACTTCCTTCATTTCCCAAACGCGCCCAACTCATCCCCCCTGGGGCACGGTGGGTCCCAGTCCGTCAGACTTATTTCAACTAACTACTGTTGTACCGCTACCGATTTACTCTGGACATACTGGCATACGAATAAGACACTCGACGCCGCTAGACATATCCCGCCACCTTACTTACTTACCCCTTTCCTTTCATATGGCAATCGCACGCGGTTACGTAAGTACAAGGAGGATATTAATTAACCTGTAGTGGAAAGAAATATTATTCGGATAGTTTTTGAAATCGTTATGCGGACGTAATAATTAGGATCTGTATTTCAATTTCCTTTTGAAGAAAGAAGTGGTCACTGCATAAAGGTTCAGTGCACAATTCATTTACTTCAACTCCAGTGTGCAACTGTATCAGTTCTCCTTGTCCTTAATTCCAATGAAGTCTCGTGAAGGGAAAGGTACAAGGGCGAGAAAAATCAACCTTCCACTCACACTCTTAACTTAATAACTTTCTTGAGTCGGGGTTCGGTTGGCTACCTTGTATCCCGCCTTTTCCCTCTGAAACTCTTGACGTACGCCCCCTGGCATTCACATTTTCTCAACCTACGTCCTTTGGTGTACCTTAATCATAGTTATTTGGTATAAATGGTTAGGGAGCAAGCTGCACCTATAGCTACTGACGTCTATTTCCAATAAGGATCGAGCTATACCCAAAACATTTCTTCGAGTAACCACACACCTGATTTTGTTTTAAAAATTGACACTCACCTATGCAGTGTCCGCGCAATGGTTAAGAGGCTTAGGGAAAATTTTGTAATCCCTTATATTTCGTAGCTCCCAGGGTTTTCGCGAAGGAGAACTTTCCCAGAATTTTTACTTTCCTCTAGAAATCAGTCAACTTCCCCGCAAGTCAAGATTAATTAGAACTTGGTTCTAATTTTTTTTTGTGGGAAATTTTTGGTTAATTTGAGAAGAATGGAATTTTTAATAACATCCTCGGGACTCGTGAATTTAGTATTCCAATTAATTTATGGTTTTTATTGAAGCTTCGATGTTTTATTTTTAAATCAAATTAACTAGTCGTAATAGGGAATATCAAGGATCAGGGAAACCCGTTAAAGTCAGGGAATTTAAGAATTTATATTTTAAAACATTAAATTTGTTTAATAGTCATGATTTCGTCAAAAGTTATAATCTTTATATTATCTAATCAGAAGTCCATTACAATACACCTGAAGTATATTCATCACTTTCTGTCTCGCTTTGGCTAAGGTTGAAGGTTCTCATACCTCAATCCATTCTTAAGGTTTATATTAGGGTAGTCAGAGCTGTTGAGACCCTTGACTTTTTTAGGGAGGACACTGACTGAGCTTTATCAGAACATTCAATCATTCTCTAACCCTATCTTCTACCTCTCTTTTTTTTCTTCTTTTATTTCTAGACGTGAAGCTTGCGTCCGCTGTGTTGTGATATACGAAAAACATCCCAATGTTCTACAGTACAGAGAAAGTAAGTTAGCCACCCTTATACGTCATTGTTTTCCCTCGTAACCCGTCAAGTCGGAATTTCCTCAATACGTCAAGTATCTTAACAAGCCTTCACTTAATATCCACGCAACAGCCTTTGGAAAACCGCAATTAAATAAATTTCTTGGTTTTGATTTGTTCGGTAGTCTAATTATCACTAAGCCTTGGTTTTTTCTCCTAAACTAAATTAACAGTTTAATAATAAAAAAAATCAGGATACGAAGCAATCTATGATAATATTTCTTCGATACTTGTACTCGTACCTTTCCAGAAAGGTCACGACCCCTTAATGTTTTATCTCTGAGCAAATAGTACGGATGACGTCACTCCTGGTCATCCGGGAGTTAGAGTAAACAAAGCTAAGCCTAACTTCTTTGTTTTGAGCAAATTCTGACTGGTGGAACAGTTGGTAAATCTCTATCCTTATTTTGGCGATTCCCTACTCGCCAATTTTCTCGAGGCTTGCTCGCCCAACTGAAGATTTACTCTTTTTTTTTGTATTTTGGGCTCACTATCCGTTGTTTGTGTTTTTTCTTGCAGCATACTGCGACGAGTATAGCAATTTGCAAGAGGCTTGTTCGGCGTTACACGTAGACGCCCAGCTATATTCATTATTTAGAGGTCAGTTGCTCTTTTGTTTTTAGATTTTCTTTCCATCTTTTTTGTTCCTTTTTTTCCTGGTTCTCATATTACACGCTAGACGGTTCCTCCATTGTCTATCTATGTACTAGATTTAGGGGTATTTTTTTATATACCTTAAGGTATTTTCAGTATAAGAGATTTTTTTGAACCCGTTTACAAAGGCTTAAGTTCATTCAAGTGTTAGGAATGCATGAAAATTCGGTAGTTTTTTTTCTGGTTAATCCTTTTTGCATTGGGTTTAGTCTACTGGAAAATATACTCGAAACAAAGCGTGTTTTTCATCAAAATTAATTCTATGATCAGAATTTTAATCAGATCAGGGAATTTGATATTAGGTAGGTGGAGCAAAATTCTTGGGTTGCGATCAAAATTAACCACGTGTTCCTGCATGCAGCCTTGCGCGTTACATTATGTGTGTTGTCAACATGTTTTTCTTAAAAAAAAAAAAAGGATTTAAAGTCCAGGAAATAGTTAGGGCAAACCTGGGAAAGTTTAATTTTAAAAAGACTGCACCAATCTTTCCAAAGTACATATCACAAATTTATCGACCTCTGGCTGTCTTGTGCCTCAAACTTATATTGGTTTTCCTGAATCGTGTTTTTAAATTTTAAAACAAAGACAACAAGGAATAACGCGAATCGCTAGGAGACTTTTGAGAAAATTGTCGTAGAGCAAACAAACAATTTTAGAAGAGTCGTCATTTCCCTTAAGTCCTTCTTGACAAAGTCCTTGTTTGTTCTGAGCCGTAGGGAAGGTTGAAGGGGTTGGTGGAGAGGAAGGGTGGTACGAAAACAGTCTTTTATGTACTTTTCTATGTTAAAACGCATTAAGAGAATACCGTTTCCAAATGACGATCATTCTCTTTGTCGTGAAAGCAAAAGCGATATCTCGTCAAAGCCCCCAAAGGGTTGCCTATACCCAAAACTTCCTAAGGAAGTTGGCAAAAGAGTCGGCAGATCTTAAATGGCTTTTACCACAAGTAGAATAATCTTACACCAAGTTCCTATGTAAGATTTTTTGCCGTAGCCTCTGTGTCTGAAAGTTCTGACGTTAAGCTTTTTAAAGTTTCCAACGGAGCTCGCGTGAATGAAGAGATAAAATTTCTAAAATATCGGCCACGACCGAAAACGAGCTTTTGAAGCAGCGCTCCACAGCGGTGGAGAGTGAAGTAAAACAGGCGGGGTTAATTTTTTTATCGAGTAAGTTCAAGCATGGAGGGTTCATCCAAGTGCACTGTGTTTGCGTTTTTTATGGCGTGTGGTGTGCAAACGTTTTTAGAGAAAGCCGACGGAATTATATTTTTCTGGCGCGGAAATACTCCGAGTTTATTTTGAGAGCCTTTTATCCATTTCTAAATTAATACATTTACACCTAACTTGCTCCGCCATAACGTAAACTCCGATCGCCTTAGATCTACGCGAGCGGATCTACGTCTCTCTATTGGCCGAAAAGCTCATCACAAGCGGACCCAACCTCCCATCGAAAAATTTAAGTTTCGTACATTTTTTAAGGGGGGTGGAATTTCTTTAGCGAGACCCAGCTTTCCGCGGCTGATGTTAGTTTGCGCCGAGAAAAAATGTTAGTAGAGAAAAACTTTGGGTGTTCAACTACCATTTACTCTACAGTAAATACATTCGGCCTAGCCTTGGGATATCACGTTTTAGGAACACTCGAGATGAGACGTTCGTTAGAGAAAACCTGACACACATTACCCTCATTCCTAGGCTGGAAAGCTATGTCCTTTGGATCATCTCCTTTTGCTTTTACTAAGACAAAAAGTAATCCGGAAGGTTCACGATTCGGTTTACGAAAGTGTTAATAAACAATAAACAGTATCGTTAAGATTGGATTGATTTAAAGAAATGATTTAGTATCATCTTCTTAATTAAATAAAGAAGTGTAAAAGAGACATCGGGACGTCACGTGGGTGGGTACGTCACAGGCACCACGTGACGCCAAGATACAAAGACTCCACGTGGAGTGAGACTGGACACCTCTCTGAGGACTTCAATGTTTATCGCGAGATTTCATCGCCAATTCCCTGAAGTGGTACTTATTTTTGCGAAATAAAACAGATTAAGTTTCTTTCAACCACGCCTTTCCTTGGTCACGTGCCTATGACGTATTTTTACACACCCGCTAATGTCTTTTAAAAGACTAACCCTTCGATCGCAGACTTTTGCAGAGAATGAATAATGAGGTCCAGATCTACTAAGTTAATCCATAATAATATTCCTAAAATGTAACCAAGAAGTGTCCAAAGTAACTGCACAGTCCTTATGTAAATTAATTTGTCCTTAAATCGCTTTTAGGATAACGTAATATTGGCAAATGAATTATTTCATCATTTCTCTCTTCTTATTTCTCCAATTTCTTTTTTTTTCTTTATCGGCACAGTTAAGGGCCCACCAGTGACTTGTCCTTTTCGAGGTCCTTTCACATTTACGTACAGTCGAGGACTAGGAGGTCAGGGCGAATGTCAATATCCTTTGTCCTCCATTGACACCTGCACCGATGATAGTCGCTTAGTACTACGCTTTCAAGCTTGCGCCGATGTCTTGGGAACCGAAAGCAGCGGTAAGTACACAATCAAATACGGTTTAAGTACTCATTTAAGAGTCCAAGCTAAGAGTTTTAATTGTTTCGAGGCTTTAAAAGTTATTGGTCGTAGAACGACTTCTGGTCTGGCAGAACCAGTTGGTATAAATCGATAAATATGGATGGTTTTAGAAACCCTTTGGGAACAAACTTTAATTTAGCAAGATATTTAATATTATCTTACTCATTTTAAACAAAAATCTACCTTCTAAGAAAATCCAGCTCCAAAGTAACTAGTTAAAAACTCGTCTCAAATATCGTTTCCCGGAATTTTATAATGGGAAAACCTAATTTAAAATGACCTTAATTTGAAATTTAAATCTTAATTGGAATTCTCCCATAAAAATCTTGGAAAATTGAGTCTAATTAAATAGGAAGAAAATTCGCCGAAAATCAAACCCTTCCACACTCGCGTCGCGTCTCCTCGTGTTTCTCCTCGTAACTATAGTTACAAGTGGGAACTAAGCCTAATTCTCTCCTAACATGTATATAGCTAACTAAGCCTTTGCAATGTTTTCATTTTGCGTAATTCTCTTAACGAGGTGAGTTTGTGCAGGGATGGTAATTTAAGTAAATGCACGTGGCCTGAAGAAAACGGCTGCCGGGGTCTTGCTTGGGTTGAAACCATGATGCAGTTTCCCCGGGAAAGAAAAAAGGAATCGGGAATTAAGGAAAAAGGAGTAAGGAAATCTTCCTTTTTCGGGACTTAACGACTACGATTATGATTGCGTAAAGAGCAAAAGGAGAGAGAGGAAAGTTCTCTTTGCCATTTATTCTGCCGAAGAAGAGTCGACCAAAAAACAATTTTTCTTCAGCAAATTAATGACGTTATTAAGGAGCTATTCCCCGAGCTAACCCCTTCGACCCATTCCCCAAAACTAAGGATCGTTCTCTCAAAGAGAGAGAGAGAGAAAATATAGTAAAAGGAATTGAGTCCATGTACTGTCTTGCCGCAAACAATAAGGGACTTCCTGAAGAAGAAAAAAATATGTACTAGCTGTACTTATCGCTATTCTCATGGATGTTATAAACCCTATAGACTATTCCATAAATTACTTGCAAGGGAAGCTAACACAGGCGGGGGGGGGGTCGCCCTCTTAGGTTATTCTCCCTGGCGCCAAGAAGGTGACCTCACCAGCCCCTGTGCTGTCTGCTTCTCAGAAATGAATTAATAAAATGGTCTATAAAACTGGGTACTAGCTTTGTCGATACACCAGCAAAGGTTACAGTTAAAAATTTTTCTAGTTTATCAAGGTCATTCTAAGTTTAATTTCAGAACTTAAAGCTAGGTTTGCAAGGGGACCTTGAAATACTAGGGTATTTTATCAGAAATTAAATAATTTCAAGGTTATCAATGTCATTGCTTAAAGGTATCCGTGCAAAAAAAAAAATTCCCCTAAATTCACTGCACGAGTTAATAATATCTTCTTTGCTGTATGACGTGTGTTTCTATCCCTTCATCCCATTTCATTTGATGGGGGTGGCAATTCGTGAGAGAAAAAGGTACTTGGCTCTAGAAACTCATTTCTTTTCAAAAGATAAGTATGATTCTCTAGAGGTGGAAAAGAATGAGAGAAGATGAGCAAATCTGAATGATTATTAGTATAATTTTATTTTTATTAGATTATTATTAGGTGAAGTGTTCTTGTTGTAATGAAAGCTTGTTTTCTCGTCTTCGGTTGGCACCAACGCGTGTATGTAAAGAATACATTCTCATTCGCTACTCAAATATTGGTAAGGAAATTAAGAGCGAGATAATTAAAGGTGCGTGGGGTTGGCTTCGTGGAATATTATTTGGGGAATGAGAGTTCGGTTTCCTGAACCTCTTAATTAGTTAGTTTTGCAGACGACGTAATATCACGGTTCATGGTGGGAAATTACATTATGTAAAGCTGCCTGCTTGTATTGAGAAGTGTTTTAATGAATGAATGAATGGAAAAGAAATTAGGCACTTGTTATTCTACGCGTATTTACATTGTAGGTAGGTACTTTACCTTCCCGTGGCAGGCGCAATATTGCGGTTAAGCCTTCTTCAGACTTAACTTAAATACTTAATCATAATTCGTTAATGTTTACTTTGTGATGGGAGCTTAGTTCGTTGTTTAGTTTGAACCTCGCGGTAAAACACGTGGAAGGAAAACATTGCTAAGCCTAATTTTTAAAATATATAAATTTGAGCGTGGGCCAAGGCTTATCGTGTGATTTTAACTGACAAATCTGTAGGCTTAAATTGATTCTGAGTCAAATTTTGTATCGACAAAGATATTACTCAAGTTTTCACGATTTTAATCGTATCTGAATTTATAGTCTAGTTGAACTGTCAAGCTTGTGTACGGTTCCCCATAAACAATTATAATCTCAAAGTTCCAAGGGATATTTTAAGCAACCGGAACTTGGTATATGGGGGAATCCTATTAAGCTCGTTCTCTCCCTCCCCCCTTTCTCTCTCTCTCGCTGTTGCTCTCTCTCCTCACAGCACGATGATAATTAGGGAAGTTCCAAGAAAGCAAATGTTTAATGCGAGGCTAGAATATTCTACATGTTTAACGTATATATTCAGGCCATCTCCCGAGCGTAACTAGCTTAATTAGTCTAATTTGAAAATGAGCAAATGCCGTTCGGAGGTTGATTGTCTAGACGCAGCTCATTAAATAAAGGAAAAAAAGAAAAAGGAATTCCTTCTTTCTCTTTCTCCCTAGCTGGCCTTTAATTAAGGAAAAAACTTTTTCATTTACTTGATTATTTTTAATTTTGTCTTATTTCAATCACGTTTTTTCTTTGTTGCCGGTTTTAAAATTAATAAAGCCATAACATCTTTCTCTTGCGCGTGTGCCAAGAATTTATCGAATTGATTCAAGAATATTGAAATGAATTTATGTAGAGTGTTTGTATACGAGAAGGTAGGGCGTTACGCTATTGGTGGGAGGTGCAAATTTCAAATTATCTATGAAATCACAAACTAATTTTACATTGTAAAGGTTTCACAATGCAAATTGATCTTTTAATTAGTAGAAGAATCGATAAAAAACACTAGATTCTCATTAATGCTCTCAATATTCAAGTGATGATTAAAATAAATTCCTGTACCTTATTTTCGTGTGGGTTTAACTTCGTGGAACCCTTCTTTCTTAATTTAATTAATAGCATTTTTTTTCTTTATTAAATTTTTTTGTTGTTGTTTTTAATTTGATCTCATTTCGGGGCGATGCAGTGGAGGAATTAACGTGCATGGCCACGTGGAAGGAAGGATCGACTCATTACTTGGTCGGCAAGCTAGTATCCAATCAACGTAAGGCTCATAGGCAATTTAAAGAGGAAGATCACTATAGGTGCTTTGTAAGTATTCATTCTATCGCGCTCACGTACCCGTATTAAAAGAGGAAATGACTTTACGTATAGATTCCCCTTTATACTCCAAACTACCTTATACCATAAGTTCATCTAAGATATGTTCCCCGTAAGTTTGTCACTGGTAACTTAGAAACTGGAGCTTGTCATGAAGTGAGTGAGGTAGGTCATAGATTCGAGGTAAAGCGAATACGCCTGGTGAGGTACTGCTGTCAAAGGCTTAGTAATGCAGACTAAATAGGAAGTCCTGCAAAATTAACCACCTAGTGTAGTCATTCAATTCTCGCTTCCGTCGTTCTCGAACTACCTCGAGCTGTAAGTCTCTAGCATTACGAAGTATAAATAGTGTCTTCATACTTATGGAAGGAACATATCTTATAAACTTATGCTTATATTTGACCCGGGCTAATTTCAGAAAATGAACTTTAGAAAGGCGACGTAGCTAAATTACCAGGGCGTCTTTTGAAGTTTCGGGTATACCATCTTTGCGAGTTTAATTATTTCGGTGTTTGTTTTACTTCGTTATTGTTTATATATGGTCTTCTAGTTGTTCTTGATTCGAACTTGTACAAATACAACAACCACTAGCATATAAATTTAAATATTCGTTAAGCCTTGGTTATTTTGAATTCAATAATTTGGCGCGGTAACTATTCGTAAAGTCACGTGCTATGAAGATGCGTTATGAATTTTGAAATTGCGCGCATTTAAAAAAATGTTAATGTCACGCGGTTGAATTTGGCTTAAACTTAATCGAAGTTAGTTTAATTATTTTAATGCCTTTACTGTAGGTTTACGAAAACTTGGGGGAGTACCGTGGTTTTCAAGTGTCACATTCGGCGGATTCAACCTGCGACGGTTTGGTAAATCCATACGAAGGTTCCCGGGTTCTTCAACTAACAATGAGTAAGTGACTTTCATATCCTTTTCGGAACACGGAATACCCCTCCGCCTTAAAGAACTGTTTATTTAATACTCGGTACTATTAAATCGTTTCGTTTCGTTTCGTTCGTGGTTCTTCTCCCCATTTCCTTTAATCATAAGTGAATAGTTTCTTCTCTAAGTTCCATGCAAGACATGGTTTTAAAAACGTAGCTCTATAGACTAAGACTATTGAACAAAGTGTTTAATGGTCTTAGCTCTGGACAAAACGGGAATTGAGATTTCAACTTGGATAAGAATTATTTTACTTGTGTCTTTAACGTATCTAGCTAAACCTCCGATGGTCGGATGCTTGTTTCCTCCATGGGCCACGGGACCTCACAGGTGGCATACGCTGGACGGTCGGAAGTCGTTCGTCTTCGGACACAAAAACACTACGCTGAGGATAGTCCACTCTCGCAGCGAGTTTCCGGACTCTAAGATCACGTGTTCCGAGGAGATTTACTCGGCGGTCAATACTACTACGGTTGTCGCTTACAGCATTGCCGGATGGTGAGGATTAACCCGACCCCTTCTTCTCCCCCCCCCCCTATTTTTTTTTACTTCCTCACCTCCTGCCGCTACTATTCCTTCCTGTGTCCGGAATTATTATTTCTGCCTTTCCCTTTTTCTGGCCTCTATTTTTCCACGGTCCATCCTAGTTTCTCTCTTTCCCCCCCCCCCTCCAAGCCCCCCGGTGTAAGTCCCTAATGGGTTTCGTGTCACTTTTTTTCGTTACCGTCCGGTCAATTTCGCTTGGCATCATGTTGTAGCGACGCTGGTTACGTTTGTATGACGTTTCACCGAAGGGACGGACAGATCTTCGAGCTACAAGTAGGTAGGTGGCAAAATGCCTTACGTCTATTCTTTTAATATCTTTCGTGGTAGCTATAGAATCACCAAGGCTTAAAAAATTACTATAAGAAGCGATGGTCCGAGTTCCTAGCTGCATTTTTTACGCCTTTTTCGCTACTTGAATATAGACTAGTACTTCATTTTTAAAAAGAGTATCGGCTTTCGGGAACCAATATTACGTTGATGTGTTGGAAACTTCGTTACATCTTATAATATTTTGAAATTTCGTAAATGATCTTAACCCGTACTATTTGTTTGGCTTGGAAAATACGTGTTTAATATTCCGGTTGCTTCCAAGCTGCTCAAAGACTATATTTCCTCGTAATATTGGTTTCTGATTCTCATACTCAAATTACCAATTCTTGGCATCGTCCTTCTTTATCGAAGTTCTTATATTACCATTCTCAACGGAAACTTCCTTTTGTCTAATGCTATTGGGAATGCGGTTGGTTTTTTTGGGGGGTCGTTACAAATGTATCGATCGTTTATTTTTCTTCTTTCTTTCTTTCTGTTGGGGCGCTGAGTTTAGTTGCGGGAATATAATTTTAGTATGTATTGCAATTGCCGAAACGTGGCAAAAAGGAAAGTTTAGCTTCATTCGGTATCATGATCTTCGTTGCAAACATTACCAACAATATTGAAGTTTCAAGTATTTGGCGCGAGAATAGTCACGCGCTCTTTTCAAATTAGGCTTAACACGTAAAAGCGGTTTAGAAAATTTAAACTTAACGAAATTTAAGTGTAAATTAACGTGTTTCATAAACTAAGCATATTTAGGCAATTTTCCGTAGACATATTTAATTGGTTTGCTATAAGATATTTTTGCGTTGGTTGGAAGACATCAGTCTTGGATGGCGTGTTAAGCCTAAATTAGTTAAATTTTGAAGGAGTTATAGCCTGTCTAAGTTATACCGTATTCGTGTTATAAAGTTTGGACTGTTTGTAATGCGCGATGGGGTTTGGGGTTGGGGATTAGGCGTGTGAATGAAGGGGGGATATTTGCGTCGGGGATGTTTGATTTATACGTGTAAAATTGTTTGGATATTCTAATAACGATCAATCGTTGGTATCTTTGTCGCGTGTGTTTGTTGCAGGAGATCTGGCAGTGACGCCTCAAGAAGCCTGTCAGGTCAACCACTTCGACCCGATTCACGCCCAGTTTCTAACATTAGTCAGTGCGTAAGCTGCGAAACTTTGACAAAACGTATCTCTTAAACAATCCCGCTATTTCTCATTTCCCGCCATAACAATCCGAAAGTCATTATAAACGCGGGCAAAGTTTTCCCTCGATTAATTACGGCGTACTTAATGATTTATTTCGCAGCTCCGTCTAGTGGGGCCGTCGAATGTCCTCCGCTGGCCTTGACCAACGGGATCAGGGCCCAAACCTCCGCGGTTTATCGTTCCTGTCGTGGCGGAAGCCAAGTCTCGGTCGTCGGATGTCAAACCCGCGACACCCTCGAGTTCCTTACCACCTGTGCCACTTACCGAGAGAAGAAAAGTACGTTTTCTAGCCTAGACAGTTGCTGGAGTGGCGTCTGCAATGTTGTACCATCACTCTAGATTCTTCATATAACACTTAAGCCTAAATTAGTTCTAGAAATGATCTACGGTTAAGCCGAATAACCTCTAGTTTCTTATGAAGTATTTAAGCCTTACCTTCTTGCTTCAAAAATAGTTAGGCCTAATTTTTGCAGTTCCTTCTAAAGAAGTTAAGCCTTAGGCCTAATCATCTAGCTTATTGGATCGGACATTTAATCATAAAACTAAGAGCTAAGCCTAATTGTTTTGTGTGTGTCAGCGTTCCGATGCCAAGGAGGCTGGGACGAAGACGACCGCAGTTACTTGATAGCTGAATTGCGAGGCTCGAGATCCAAGTACTGCATGGTCTTCTCATTAACGGAGAAGGTCACTTACTTCTCGGGTCTTCACGATACGTGCCATCGTTCCGTGATCCCAGGAATCACGGGAAATCTCACCTACAATATCTCGTCGGCGGGTGAGAATTTAAACGCCTTTTTCATATTTTTATGTCTACTGTTTCTCGCGCCCCCTTTTTCCGGGGAGTGCCACCGAGGAGAGAAAGAATGGCCCGGAAAGCCAGTTCCGGTCCCCGGACAACCAAATATATAGAGCCATCGATTTTCGAATCCAAAGTGGGCTAATCACCCCGGCTATAAAATCTCGTTTCGGCAAATAGCTAGACTATGATATTCCTAGTCGGGGTAAATGGTCATTTGTCGAGCAATCGAGCTGAAATATTCAGTTTAATGGACCCCTTTTTGGATTTTCTCTCTAGTCGTGCAGAGCATGGCAGAGAGTGTCTTTGATAGTAAATTTTTAAAGGGTTAGTCGCGTAAAATCCGCGTTTAACCATTGTGCCCAAGAGTTAATAGAAAGAGTGTGCTTAGATTAACTTAGTTGTTAATGCATCTTCCGTTAGCACGCCCCTGACTTCTGAAATTGAAATTAGAATGACCTTGAAATACTAGAGGCTCGTTCGCACCGTTGTTTCTATATCAACCCAGTTTACCTATCCCCTGTAGGGTTTATAACATTCATACTAAAACTAACACTAACACAACTTTTTCTTTCAATCCTTCCTTAACCCCATCTTTTGACTAACCCACGACTCTTCCTTCACCATCTACCGGCCAAAAACGGAACTAATAACAGGCGAGTGTGAAGAACTGGTCGATTTCAATGTTTCCGTCCGACGGTCCCTACTAACATTTTACGTCACGTGTTCTTGGACGATTTTAGTGTTTCTAGTAACGCGGTGACAATAATGGTGAAAGAAAACACAAAAACAAACCAAAACCAAAACAGAATACAGACATAATATATTTAAAAAAAAATTATGAAATAAAAAAAACTAGACGCGTACGTGGTGATAGACTATGAACATATCCACGACTTATAAAAAACCAAAATTAAGAAAAACTTAAAAAAGAGAACTCGATAAAAGTGAGAGCAATAACCTATACTAAAAACTGTGACTTGAAATTAATGAAAAATACAAGAAAACTATTTTGGACTTAGAAATTATAAACTGAAAAAATTTCGCCAAAAACTATATTTACCAAAAAGTGAAGAAATAATTATAAACTAACAAACAAACACATATTCCTGCCCCCTCCTTCTCCTCCTAAAAGATAAAGAAAAAACAAATCCTCAGGAAAAGAAATATATATTTAATTTATTTTCTTCATTAATTTAAGCTACTAATGCTTGCTAATTAATTACTAATTAATCTAAATATTAATTAACTAAAAGGTGTGACAAAATCTAGGAGAAATTATAAATACCCATCCCCGTATATTATTACACCATGAATAAAAAACCAAACCAAATTAGACTATAAATTTTGAACTGAACTGAATTGAAATTGAGAACGAAAGAGACAGAAATTATGATGGATTTAGTGAGTATATAAAAATTATAAGAGGCCAGCTTACGAAGTTTTTTTTTTTTTTTTAATTGCTTAAAAGAACCGGAAGTGGGTTATATTGGGGTGAAAAACGACAATTATCGACTTGAAACGAAAAAAAAATTGATTGGATGAAATTTGATATAAATATCGAGGCGGAAAAGCTCAAAAGAAAAAAAAAGATGTTTGCAATAAATGATGATATTATTTACCAAAATATCTTATTTCGTATTGGGTAAATGAAGAATTTGGTTAAAGTGCATATTGAGCTACGTGTGTATGGGCACAACGTAGCTTATTAGATGGTAGTTTGTTTGTTTGTGGTTTGTGGGTTTGTTAGTGCCGATCGAAAAACAAGTTTGGTCAGCAACTGCTTTAAAAAGATGCGGTAAAAGGTATTTGGAATGATAATTTTGCTACGATTAATCAATTATAGCGTTCAAGCAGGATTTTATGGCGTCTGTTAATCCCGTATCTCCTTCACTACCAGGTCAAATTGCCTAGAAAGATCAAGGAAGGTCGCTGGAGTCAAATCTTGCAATATGTTTGCGTTCAAAAACAGAGCAATGGCAATTTTTATTTTAAATTAATTTTGGCAACAATGTTTTCGTGATATTGAAATACCTTATTATTTAACGGTATCTGATTGCGAAATTCTTTCGTTACTTTGTCTTCAACTGTTACATATCTATATTGATTCACCTTCATTTTTAGTAACCTATGAAATCGTTAACTTTGATTAGCTGCAATTAGAAAAAAAAAAGCCAGAAAACAAGGACATTCTATAAAGTGGCAATGAAATGAATTTACCTGTTTATAGATTATTATTATTATTATTACCGTAAATTCAATGCTTAAAATCCTCACAGTGTACCTGAAGATTAGGGAGAACACGTATTATTGATTTTCCATCCACTTCAAACAGGGATTACTGTGGATTACTTATGACAGCTTTTTCAAATGTAAATTGCCCTTGCGTCATTCTCGGAATACGTGTCTACTTTTCACACTTCAAAACTTCAGGTATTGATAGCAACTATAATCCATGTTCGTGGGTGTTGACTAACCACTAATACTTCAGTACCTGAATAAACATTCACTCAATGCTTAATTAATAACTCAAGTCAACCATAAATAATCACATCCTTTCAGCCTTGAGAAAAATATAATAATAAAACTTACGCGTAGTAGACTTTTAGTTTTTTTTTATTATTTCTTTATACCTTTAATTTTTCTATAAGTAAAACATTTTGATAATAGATGAAGGTCAAATAAATGACTGAGGAGTTTTAGTTTCAACTTTTTCCGCTTCTCCTAGCGCCGCACCAAGTTCTACCCAATTTGTTAATATTTTCACTTTTCGAATCAACTTCAAAGTGTTCGGTACTAAGGCGGGCCATTTGTTCAATTGTTTATCTTGTTGAATTCTTTCAAGTTACGATATCATGGCTGTTACTGTGAAATACACTCAAGTAAGTTAAGTTTATTTGCATAAATATTGCAAATAATATAGCATTTTTCTATTTCTTTCGTCTGGGTTAAATTAGTGATAAGTGTAAAATTGAAAGTAAAAAAAAACATTTGAGTTGTATTAAATTGCAGAAACTGTATTAGATAGTTATAGTTTCTATTTAATTTTTATTTATGTGATTTTATACTTAAAGTAATTAAGCTTGGTCTTTTTTAATCACGGAAGTTATTAACAAATTTATTTATCTATAGTTTGTTGAATTATCTAATTAAGTAAAATAGGAGTGAAGTTTGAACGAACTTTTTTTTGAAATGTAAACGCGAACGTCAGATGCCCAATGCCTTCTTTAACTTGACGTCCGGCGTTCGAGTTTGCGCGTAATTGTGAAAATTCTCTGGTTTCAACATCAGAAACGCCATAAACGAGCTCTGAAACAACGTGTACCCTACATCTGTTTACACATGTGGTATATGCACGCTATTTCATACATACATCATTCATATCGCGTTGCCGTTTTTATAACAAGGACAAATTTGGTCTTCCCGTACACTGAATAACATCTTAACCTACCTGTTGATAACTTCAAAGTTAATAAGCTTTCGAATGCCGGAAAGACTCGGGTTTCGAATACGAGTAGATATTTCAGTTTTATTTAATTGGAGTTAGTCCTTACCTTTAAAATTTACGTCAAACCCCTTTTAAATATAGAATTATACAAAAATAACGCGATAGATATTTAAAAATATTAACAAGAAAAGAAAGTTCGAAGTATATCGTTAAAGAATTTTCAAACACGAACAAATTAAAAAAAAATAAATTTCATTTTAGAATTTAATCGTTTTATAATTGTTAAGTAAGAAATATCGATAAATGTGAGACCTCCCATTGAAGTAAAGGTGTTTATAACTATTGGTTCTCCAGGGATAGATCGGTTCAACGAAATTTAGTTTTGATCATAAAATATTGTAGCAAAATGTTGAGTTGGAGAAAATAAATTTTACTCTGAAACAAGCCTACATTAAACGGTTTCATACTAATTGTTAAGTTCCTAATGGTCACGTGGCAAACTGATCAATTTTGTACAATAAATTAGTTTTCAAGGTTTTACTCGAAATTTATGTACGTGTTTATATAAGTTATGTCACTTTTTTGCCAATTTCTCGTGAACAGATTTTTATCAACAATAATTTCGTCGACTCGAAAAGCGGCAAGGTTTTTCCGGCTTTGAACCCATCGACCGCCGAGAAAATTGTCGATGTCCAAGAAGGTGACAAGTACGAAGTTGAACAAGCCGTGTCCGCCGCGAAAGCCGCCTTTAAGTTTGGTTCGACATGGAGAACCATGGATGCTTCGGGTAGAGGCCGACTGATCTACAAGTTAGCTGATTTAATCGAAAGAGATAGCGATTACTTAGCTGTAAGATGACGGTGCTTTGACGTGACGTACCCTAGCCTAAAATATACCTAACGTGTCCGATTCCTTCAATAGAATCTCGAAACCCTTAACAATGGTAAACCCTTAGTACAATCCAAGATGGACATCAATATGGCTATCCGAACTTTGAGATACTTCGCTGGATATGCTGATAAAATTCATGGCAAAACCATTCCCGCTGGTAAGAATTAATGGAACATTAAACTGACCATTAACTTTTCACCTTCGAATGTTTATTTGCTTTCACAGATGGTAACATCTTCTCAATGACCCGAATCGAACCCGTTGGAATTTGCGGGATGATCTTGCCCGTACGTACCTAGCCCTTGACCCCATTATAATTACTAACAAGTATTTTTATTTAGTGGAACTTTCCTGTTATGATGGTTACCAATAAGATTGCCCCTGCTTTGGCGGCTGGTAACGTAGTTATCATCAAGCCAGCTGAACAAACACCTTTGACCGCGTTGTATCTCGCTGCCTTGACCAAGGAAGCTGGCTTCCCAGATGGAGTCATCAATGTTATTCCAGGATATGGGCCCACCGCTGGTGGAGCTATCACGGCCCACATGGATGTTGACCATGTGTCATTTACTGGCTCAACTGAGGTGCTATACCTAATTAAACTTAATTACTTTACCATAATTTCTATTGTAACTTAAATTGTGGGAGTATTTCGATATAGGTTGGTAAAATTATCCAAGAAACCGCTGGCAAATCCAACGCCAAGAGAGTAACCTTGGAAATGGGTGGTAAAAGCCCATTGGTTGTTTTTGCCGACGCTGATTGTAAGTTTTCCAAAAGTTCTCGTATCTGGATCAGTTCGGTTTTCTTACCATGCAGGATTGGGTTTCGTTTACAGTGAACTTGGCAGTACCGATTGCCCACGAAGGTGTGTTCTTCAACCAGGGACAATGTTGCTGCGCTGGAAGCAGAACTTATGTCCAAGAAGAAATTTACGATGAATTTGTTAAGAGAAGCCGAGAACTTGCCAGCAAGAGAGTTGTCGGTGATCCTTACAAAGCAACCACCCAACAAGGACCCCAAGTACGTCCTCTATTACCTCTAAAAGTTTAGATGGATGGCCGCTAAGTAATACCTACTTAAACTCTGATGCAGATTGACAACGATCAATTCACCAAGATCTTGGACTTGATCGACTCTGGCAAGAAAGAGGGCGCTAAGGTTGAATGTGGTGGGGATCGCGTACCCGGAGTTAAGGGTTACTACGTCCAACCCACTGTTTTCTCTAATGTTAATGAGGATATGAGAATAGCCAAGGAAGAGATTTTTGGACCAGTTCAACAGCTAATTAAGTTCAAGACCATGGAGGAAGTAATTGAGAAATCGAACAAAACCTTTTATGGATTGGCTGCCGGTGTCTTTACCAGTGATATCAACAAGGCTTTGACTTACTCGTCCGCCGTTCGAGCTGGAACCGTGTGGTAAGTTCTTATATATAAACAAGACTAATTAACATTCAAAATAATGATTAACCTTAAATTTTCAAAGGGTGAACTGTTTCTTGGCCTTCTCTCCGCATACACCATTTGGTAAGTTTACTTTAAAAATATTACTATGAAATTAATTAACGAACTTCTTTAATTGTTTAATTAAAGGTGGATTCAAAATGAGTGGACATGGACGAGAATTGTAAGATTTAATACATTGCAACTCTTGCCAAGCCTTGCCCATTTATCTAATAATTATTTTTCGGTACAGTGGAGAAGATGCTTTGAAAGAATACAGCGAAATTAAAACCGTAAGTACTTAAGACTTATTTTTAATTAGTGTTGAAATAATATTGCTAATTTGTACAAAAATATTCAGATCACTATTCAAGTACCCCAGAAGAATTCGTAAAGTCATTAAATAAATATCAGGAAATATTTGAAATTGAATCGGCATAGATGATAAATTAATAAAGATGTTATTTTGTTTTTGACAGTCAGCCAACTCGATAATATAATCTCTAACTTTTTCCTTATCTTTTAGTTGTTCTTTTCAAACCAGTATCTCTTATAATATAAAGGGGGCGGTATGTCTCGATTCCTGTCCTTGAAGCTTCCATTATCTTATTTTCGGTAATTGAAAAAATTGTATAGTCATGATAGGGTTATTATCTACTATCTAGTTTTATAAATATATAAATTGTCCTTGATCTCTAATTAGCACCCTTACTCCATGGATATTTATGCTTACACAATATCCGTTTTTCGCGGGACGACACCAAAAGGGAGGGAGGGATTTATTAAAATCAACATTCTTTAACAATTTTTTTTCGGACAATTGAAACTATTCTTTTGTTTAAAGAACGTTAAAAATATAATGTAATGGTAATGTAATGGTAAACGGTGACCATGAAACCATTTAGCGACAGATTTAGCATTATTTATTGCGTTTCAGCATAAGTTAATAAGTTTGTCACTGGTTACTGAAAACTTGTCATGAAGTGAATGAGGTAGGTCATAGATTCGAGGTAAAGCGACGCCTGGTGAGGCGCTGCCAAAGGATTAGGCCTATAATACTTGTGTAACATATCTTATAAACTAATAGTATCAGATATTGATAAATGGCAACGCGTAAACAATATCCAGACTCCATCTTATCTCAACCTTGACGTTGATACAGTCAAAGGCAGGGAACTACTTTTTCCTGGCCCCAAACTGTAAACAGTACGGCACCGCACCGCACCTATAAAAGGCCTTGAAAGCTGAGCTGTCATTACATTTGTGTCTTTGAATTTGCCGGTGAAGGACAGCTCATAGCAGACGATTTCCTTAGTTACTGTTACAATCATGGCAACGCCGGTTGAAGTGAAATATACTCAGGTTAGTTAAAGATTAATTAATAATTGTCACGTTAATTTAAATAATAATAACTTAGTAGTTATTATTAATTTTGTATAATATACGGTACCGAAGATTGTCTTATAAATGGAAATATATTTTTAAATAATATTTTACTAAGCCTTGGTCATATATGGCTTCATCTGTTCATCAGAGACTCAACCACTCCGCTCCACCCGGGCCAATTATATTTAATCTTACACTTTAATCGCAGATTTTTATCAATAACGAATTCGTAAATTCGAAATCGGGCAAGGTTTTCCCTGCTCTTAACCCATCAACCGCCGATAAAATCTGCGATGTTCAAGAAGGGGACAAGTATGAAATTGACCTTGCTGTCGAAGCAGCCAAAGCTGCTTTCAAACTTGGTTCAACATGGAGAACTATGGATGCTTCAGCTAGAGGAAGACTTGTTTATAAATTAGCCGACCTTATTGAAAGAGATCTTGACTATTTGGCTGTAAGTTAACTAAATGTTATTGTTTAAATTTAATTCTAATCATATGCATGTATGACAACTACTACAGAAACTCGAAACACTGAATAATGGAAAGCCACTTGGCCAATCCATCATGGATATGCAAAGTGCTGTCAAAGTCCTTCGTTATTACGCTGGATACGCTGATAAAATTCATGGCAAAACTATCCCAGCTGATGGCGACATCTTCTCTATGACTCGTATTGAACCTATTGGAATATGTGGCATGATTTTGCCGGTAAGTCACAAACTTCATCATTGAAAGTTAATTAGCCCTTTAATTACATCAATTTAATTTTACAGTGGAACTTTCCATTGGTTATTCTTGCCCTTAAAACGGGTCCCGCTTTAGCCGCCGGCAACGTTGTTATTGTAAAACCAGCTGAACAGAGTCCATTAACAGCTCTGTATTACGCTTCGCTCGTTAAAGAAGCCGGGTTCCCACCTGGTGTTGTGAACATTATTCCCGGTTACGGACCCACAGCTGGTGCTGCCATATCTGGTCACATGGAAATTGACGCGGTATCCTTCACTGGTTCAACCGAAATTGGAAAAATCATCCAGGAAGCCGCTGGAAAGTCCAATGCTAAACGTGTCACCCTTGAAATGGGAGGAAAGAGCCCCTTGGTGGTGTTTGCTGATGCTAATTGTAAGTGTATTTAATTAAACCAAGTTAATTAGGTCTTAAGTTATATTTTTCAATAGTGGATGAAGCTGTTAAAGCCGCCCATGAAGCTGTATTCTTTAATCAAGGTCAAGTTTGCTGTGCCGGTTCAAGGACTTATGTTGAAGAATCAATTTACGATGAATTTGTTAGTAAAAGTCGCGAGTTGGCTCTTAAAAGAGTCGTTGGCGATCCCTTGTCATTAAAAACTGAACAAGGACCTCAGGTTTGTCAATTTAATTCAGTAATTTAGATCAGAATTAATTAATTTAATCTTAATTAATTAATTAACTTCCAGATTGACAATGATCAATTCAATAAAATCTTGGAATTGATCGAATCTGGGAAGAAAGAAGGAGCCAAGGTTGAATGTGGTGGAAACCGATTGTCCAATGTTAAGGGATACTTTGTGGAACCCACCGTATTCTCTGGGGTTACTGGAAACATGAGAATTGCCAAAGAGGAAATTTTTGGACCCGTTCAACAATTGATCAAGTTCAAAACATTGGAAGAAGTTATCGAGAAATCAAATGATACAACTTATGGATTAGCTGCTGGTGTTTTTACTTCGGATATTAATAAAGCCCTTATGTATTCAAGCGCAGTTCGAGCTGGAACTTTATGGTAAGTTTGTAACACTGTTTGTTTTTAATACTCCTAAAACTTCTCTACTAACCCTAAAAACGCCCTAAATCCGTTGGTTAGAAGTTTCACAAATAGGCTTATCAAAGCTGAAATATCCAACTTATTTTAAAAATAAGTTTGAATCTAACTAATTTTGAGAGTTTTTAATAAGGATTTATCATTAGTTTTCTAATTAACCTATTATTTTTGAGGATGAAAAACGATTTTCAAGTTTGAGAGTAGACTTAAAATAAGTTATGATTTACGAATGTAGAGTTTCAGGCTGTCTGCTCTTATGTCTGAAGTCCAAGGCTTGATATATATAATGTTAAAGGGTTAGATTTGTCAAAGCTGAAATATCTAACCTAATTTATAAATAAGTCTGAATTTAACTAATTTTGGGAGTTTTTAATAAGGATTTGTCATTATTTTTCTAATTAACCAATCATTTTTGGGGATGAAAAGCGAGTTAAAAGTTTGGGAGGTAGAGCTTAAAATAACTACGAATTAAAACTGTCTGCTCTTATGTCTGAAGTCCTAGGCTTAAGTTATATATAATGTTACCAAACAGACTGATCAAAGCTGAAAGATCTTAAATAATTTTAAAAAATAAGTCTGAATATAAGGAATTTTGAGAGTTATTCATAAGGAATTTTCATTAGTTTTCTAATTAACCAATTATTTTTGGGGATGAGAAAAGATTTAAAAGTTTGAAAGTTCGCTTTTAAATAACTACGAATTTAAACTGTCTGCTCTTATGTCTGAAGTCCAAGGCTTAACGTATAGAATTTTAAAGGGTTATTACTAACTGAATTGAAATTATGTAAAGGGTCAATTGTTTCCTGGCTACAATGCCTCAAACTCCATTTGGAGGATTTAAATCTTCTGGACATGGGAGAGAATTGTAAGAAACGTTTTAATGATATCTAATTAGTTTTAATTTAAATTAATGGTAGGCCTAATCATTTTTAATAAAAACTACTTAAATATAGTGGTGAAGATGGTTTGAAGGAATATACCGAAATTAAAACGGTAATTAATAACATTCAAATGTTTTAATTAACTTTTAAATACCAGAGGTTGTACTTTAAACCATGGTTTATTCTTGTAACAGATTACTGTTAAGATCCCCCAGAAGAATTCCTAAAATGGATGATTTCTTGGCGCATGCTCAATCCCAGTGAGATCTGAAGGTCAATTTCAATTAGCTTTAGTCAAAAAAATTAATGTAATACTCATATTTCGTTAAAAAATAAAAGATTGTTTCATTTTAAAAAGTTTTAATTTATTTGTTTAATGATATTATTGGGTTGTTCAACCATGGTTCGCAAGTTCCATTGTGAAGTTCGGGGTTCGATAAATAGTCGTAAGGTGGATTTCTAGGTGGGACTGATGTACGGTGGTATTCTTGCAATGTGTTAAACAGGTAGGCTTTTACCTGAAAAATATGCAAGGAACGGTTTAAGTGATACTGGGATGTTCTTAGTCTTGGGTATTTCAAAGTTTCAAACCCCCATAAGTTACGATAGAGGGATGTTTTAAACTAACTTACATCGGGTCTGATATTGATAATATTTTTGAATTCGCATGGATCCTCCTTTACATTGAAGAGACACATTCCTTTGCTCAATGCGTCACGTTATCCGTTAGCGTTCGGAAAGGTGAACAAGAAAAGTCGTTTAGTGTGGTTTTTTGAAAATTCAAAATTACTGTATAAATAATTGAATTTGGTAATCAGATTATACAGTACTTGATGTATGTTGTATATTATCAGAAGGGCATAACAGAAGAAGGATGACACTCTGTATCCTCTTAATGCTTTAGTTCTGTAACGTCATTCTTCCCAGGTTCACCCTTTTAGTTTGCTTTCCCGCTCATCAAACTACAAATGGGCATCGCACCGTAAGGTGAATTCAATAGTTGTTTGGCACTAAATCCCCAGCAATCATCCCACAAACCTCGTCTTGACGTGGGACAAAATGCACAAGCGCGCCTTGCCAAATATTTAAACGCTAATAGAGTAATGATGAGGGAACTATTTATCGCGTATGTGATTCGGTTTAGTAACCTTGCTCTAAGTGTTCCGATGTTGGGAAGAGTGACGTTACACTCACCCAGCTTTGTGGTACACTTCTCTCGAAGAGAAGTATTATATACTTCTGATATTATGTATTTATTTTGTACGTAAATATTTTTACGAATCAGGCCTAATTCGCTCGCTCAAATATTCATGTTGTGAAGAGTTACTTTCACGTTTTGAAGAGTTTTATTCATTAATTTCTATAGTAAAAAATATCTTTAACTGCCCTGGTAGTAGGAATGTGAGTAATCAGGACAAATAAAAAGGAATCTTTGACCTTGAAGGGACCGGTTCCCACGAGAATAAAACTTTAAAAACTTTCAAGCATCGATATCGATATGGGAGAGAATTCAGTGTTTGAAAAAAACGGGAAAAAATAGAGGCTAGATTATTTAGCAAAAAAAAATTGAGAAAATTACTCGAATACGTGGTTAAGATATCAAGAAAAGAAGGTTTCGGTACCTCATCAAAATTAATGCCTAAGTATAAAGTAACAAATTAAGTAAAGTGAAAAGACAGTTTAGATTGAAAGACATATTGAGTTCATTGGATTTTCCCTGATTTAATAAACCGTTTCGATTCAACTAAAGCAAAATTGGGTGACTTGTTACTAATCAGAGTGATTCTTTGAAGTTACGAACGGGGACTATGGTTTTGATTTTTCAGTCGGTCGGAACATTTAAAAACAAGGCGACCCAAGGGCTCGTAATAGTAGCCACATCGTACCGTAATTAACAGGCGTACAGAGAAAATTTGAGTGAATAGCCCCTCGATGCGCTACCTTTAACTGTTGTAAAATTATTACTTAAATTTTTTTACTTCTGTTATAATTATAATAGTGTGACACGAACGGAAAACGTATTTTTGGCATTAAAATAGCAATTAATTCAAATGAAATTACGTGATTCTGACGTAAAAACCTATAAGGAATCGAATGGAAGTGGTCGCAAGACCGTAGGCTTAGCAGTTGATTAGTTGTTCCACTAATTATGGCTATCCGCATTTTTAAAGGCTACAATCTCTGGCCTCCCAGTGTATCAAGTGATGTTGATGCTCTATAATTAGAGCAAGAACCTTAATTATCCTAATATTGGATATTGTCACGTGACCCATTTGTAACGAAACATGATTTTTTATATATTTAACCATACTCAGTTATATTTGCTCATGATAGAGCCCAAGAAAAATAACGTCACGGAAAAACCCCTTTCGTATTCGTACCAAAAACGAAAAAAGAAGCTAGCTCCCCTTTGATAAGAAACTTGTCTTAGCCCTATCCTTATCTACCTAGATAGAAGATTGAAGCTAAGACCATTAATGGTCTTTGGCACACGCACTTATAAAAGGCCTTCAAAGCAGAGCTGTCATGGCATTTGTGTCTTTGAATTTACCGGTGAAGGTTAGCATACGATTTCCTCAGTTTCAATCATGGCAACACCGGTTGAAGTGAAATATACTCAGGTTAGTTAAACATTAATTAATAATTGGCACGTTAATTTAAATAATAATAACTTAGTCCTTATTATTAACTAGCTGTTGCCCGCGGGGTCGCTCGCGTGTAATAAGAACTTCCATCAAAATGATGTAAAGAATGGATAGATTTTAGTGATGACTAATATTTTTGTAGCACCCTAGGAGCGAAGGCACTCGGCCTTGCCCGTCAGCCCGTCGGGACGTTTTTTATTACGTTTCATGCGGACATTATTCCATAAAGAAGTGTTTTTTTAATTTCTGGCCGCCATTTGAAAAGATGGCAACAAATCGAACCCGAAAGACCATTCAGCCCGTCTATAGGTTAAAGGAAACCAGTGTACTAAATATTTGCGAAATCGGTTGAAACACGCGGACTTCGCTGCATAGAGTAGATTTTTTGCATTTCTGGGCGCCATTTTTTAAGATGGCGGCGGATTGTAAAAATCTTTCTTAGTACGCGCTTACTACTTATGAGTGACGTTCCTGCAAATTTTCAGCCTTCTAGGGCAAGTGGTTTGGGCTGGGCGTTGATTATCAGTCAGTCTCTCAGTCTGTCAGTCAGTCAGTCAGGACTTTGATTTATATATTATTATTATATTAATTAATTTTGTATTATATGCGGTACCGAAGGTTGTCTTAAAAATGGCAACATTTTTAAGCAATATTTTACAACGCCTTGGTCGTTTATGGCTTCATCATCAGGGCAGCTGACTCCAACCAATATATTTAATCCTAAACTTTAAACGCAGATCTTTATCAATAACGAATTCGTAAACTCTAAATCGGGTAAAGTTTTCCCTGCTCTTAACCCATCAATCGCGGATAAAATCTGCGATGTTCAAGAAGGGGATAAATACGAAATTGACCTTGCTGTCGAGGCAGCTAAAGCTGCATTCAAACTTGGTTCAACATGGAGAACTATGGATGCTTCAGCTAGAGGAAGGCTTATTTATAAATACACCGACCTTATTGAAAGAGATCTTGACTATTTGGCTGTAAGTTAAGTAAATGTTATTGTTTAAATTTAATTCTAAACATTTACATGCGTGACAACTACAGAAACTCGAAACACTAAATAATGGAAAGCCACTCGGCCAATCCATCATGGATATACAAAATGCTGTCAAAATCCTTCGTTATTACGCTGGATACGCTGATAAAATTCATGGCAAAACTATCCCAGCTGATGGCGAAATATTCTCAATGACTCGCATGGAACCTGTTGGAATATGTGGCATGATTTTACCGGTAAGTTCAAAACTTTATGATTAAAAGTTAACCCTTTAATTACATTAATTTAATTTTACAGTGGAACTTTCCATCAGTTGATCTTGCCCTTAAAACGGGTCCCGCTTTAGCCGCTGGCAACGTTGTTATTGTAAAACCGGCTGAACAGACTCCATTAACAGCTCTGTATTACGCTTCACTTGTTAAAGAAGCCGGGTTCCCACCTGGTGTTGTCAACATTATTCCCGGTTACGGACCCACAGCCGGTGCTGCCATATCTGGTCACATGGAAATTGACGCGGTATCCTTCACTGGTTCAACCGAAATTGGAAAAATCATCCAGGAAGCTGCAGGAAAATCCAATGCTAAACGTGTCACCCTTGAAATGGGAGGAAAGAGCCCCTTGGTGGTGTTTGCTGATGCTAATTGTAAGTAAATTTAATCAAACTAAGTTAATTATGTTAATTAAGTTATGTTTTTCAATAGTGGATGAAGCTGTTAAAGCCGCCCATGAAGCTGTATTCTTTAATCAAGGTCAAGTTTGCTGTGCCGGTTCAAGGACTTATGTTGAAGAATCAATTTACGATGAATTTGTTAGTAAAAGTCGAGAATTGGCTCTTAAAAGAGTCGTCGGCGATCCCTTCTCATCAAAAACCGAACAAGGACCTCAGGTTTGTCAATTTAATTCAGTAATTTAGATCAGAATTAATTAATTTAATCTTAATTAATTAATTAACTTCCAGATTGACAATGATCAATTCAATAAAATCTTGGAATTGATCGAATCTGGGAAGAAAGAAGGAGCCAAGGTTGAATGTGGTGGAAACCGATTGTCCAATGTTAAGGGATACTTTGTGGAACCCACCGTTTTTTCTGGGGTTACTGGAAACATGAGAATTGCCAAAGAGGAAATTTTTGGACCCGTTCAACAATTGATCAAGTTCAAAACATTGGAGGAAGTTATCGAGAAATCAAATGATACAACTTATGGATTAGTCGCCGGGGTTTTTACTTCAGATATTAATAAAGCTCTCATGTATTCAAGCGCAGTTCGAGCTGGAACTTTATGGTAAGTTTGTTTTAGGCTTATTAAAGCTGAAATATCTAACTTATTTTAAAAATAAGTTTGAATTTAACTAATTTTGAGAGTTTTTAATAAGGATTTGTCATTATTTTTCTAATTAACCAATTATTTTTGGGGATGAGAAAAGATTTAAAAGTTTGGGAGGTAGAGCTTAAAATAACTACGAATTTAAACTGTCTGCTCTTATGTCTGAAGTCCTAGGCTTAAGATATAAATAATGTTAAAGGGTTATTACTAACTGAATTGAAATTATGTAAAGGGTCAATTGTTTCCTGGCTACAATGCCTCAAACTCCATTTGGAGGATTTAAATCTTCTGGACATGGGAGAGAATTGTAAGAAACTTTTTAATGATATCTAATTAGTTTTTATTTAAATTAGTGATAGGCCTAATCATATTAATAAAAAATTTAAATATAGTGGTGAAGATAGTTTGAAGGAATATACCGAAATTAAAACGGTAATTAATAACATTCAATTGTTTCAATTGTTTTAATTAACTTTTAAATACCAGAGGTTGTACTTTAAACCATGGTTTATTCTTGTAACAGATTACTGTTAAGATCCCCCAGAAGAATTCCTAAAATGGACGATTTCTTGGCGCATGCTCGATCAATTTCAATTAGCTTTAGTCAAAAAATTAATGTAATACTCACATTTCGTTAAAAATAAAAGCGTGATTCATTTTAAAAAGTTTCTTACAATTTAATTATTTAATGATATTATTGGGTGGTTCAACCATGGTTCCCAAGTTCCATTGTGAAGTTCGGGGTTGGATAAATAGTCGTAAGGTGGATTTCTGGGTGGGACTGATGTTCTGTGGTATTCTTGCAATGTGCTAAATAGGTAGGCTTTTACCTGAAAAATATGTAAGGAACGGTTTAGGTGATACTGGGATGTTCTTTAGTCTTTGAGGGGCTTGCTCGGGTGACTCAGTATTTCAATGTTCCAAGCCCCCAGAGACTTCAATAAGTTACGATATATTGCTGTTTTAAACTTACATCGGGTCTGATATTGATAATATTCTTGAATTCGCATGGATCGTCCTTTACATTGAAGAGACACATTCCTTTGCTCAAATCGCAACTCCATGATTCGTTACTCGGTTTAGGTCTAGGACCGCATTTAATCTTTGAGATCACTTTAGGGGCCATGGGTTTACCAGTGTTCTTGTAGAGATCTTTTAGAGCCTGATAGGTCAGACTGTCCGAGTCATTTTGGATGTGGTCATATTCCATCCCGTAGTCTAAAGGTTCGATCCATTTGCTAGCGTCTTCGCTTTTCGAAATTCCTGCGATTAGTTTGAAATCGCCGTAACGCACAGCCGTCGATTCGAATTTGAAGTCCCAAGCTACCAGAGAGTCCCTTCTGGGTGATACACCATTTTCCGAGATGACTTCCCACATATCGTGGCTGTTTAACTCTCCCAGTTCCGACACATTACCCCCTTTAAAAGAATATCATTAGTTGAACACTTTAAATAGATTACCAAACAAATTTGAAACTATTTTTACCGGCAGCATGGTACAGTGTAGGCATCCAATCGGCTATATGCATAAATCCAGGCCACTCGTACCTTGACTTTTTAAGCATGGTACCCCAGATGAGCCCCACCGCTTTGATACCACCTTCGAAGGCTGTACCCTTGTCGCCCCTAAGGGGCCAATTCGACCCACCAGCCCTTGTACTTCGTGTTGTAACGGGTGCCCCATTATCAGATGATATCACGATAATGGAGTCTCGAAGCATGTCCTTGTTGCGTAATTCTTTTACCACTTCGCCAATTGAGTCATCAACAGCCTTTAGAGAACCTGAGGTTCGTAAAGTAGTGAAATTAGAACCGTTAGGCCTAACTTTTGATTAATTTAAAACTAACCGGCGAATGCACGACGTTCCGAGTCCGAAATGTGCCCGAACTGCTTGGAGTACTTTTCGGGGACAGTCATGGGTTCTAGGAAGTTACCTCGATGTACACCATGATGGGCCAAGTACAAAAACAAAGGCTAAATTGGTTTAAAGGCTAGATCAATTATACTTTCGTATCTTCCATTTCACTAATTACCTACCTTGCTGGCGTTATGGTGTCGTATGAGTCTCTTAGCTTCCTTCGTGTACACATCCGTCAAATACTCTCCCTCCTTTTCATAAACAACCCTCCAGTTGTCCCTGAAGTCTTTGCCATCAAACAAAAACCTTAAGACAAATGAAGATAGTTATTATCTTGTCTTAAGCAACACGGCTTGGACGCTTACATCTGCCTTGGATCTGATTCGGGAACGTTTATGCCCTTGTCTCTGGTAAAGTCACTAGTTGATCTGTGAGAGTAGAAGTCCACTGAACCAGTCCAAAAACCATAATGAGAATCAAATCCACGTTGGGTTGGGGTATAGTTTCTATTTGAGTAACCGACATGCCACTGAAATGGTATGGTCGGTGAGGTTATCTTTGACGAAACAACCCTCTAATGAGGTAATATCGTAGCTTACCTTTCCAATCATTCGGTTAATATATCCCAATGGTTTCAACCTTTCTGGTAACGTCTTTATGTCCAAGGGTATACCAATATCTTGAGGAGCTGCTATCAAACTATGCATACCTTGTGTGGAAAAGGTCCAGAGTTTAGGTTTAGTTGCTCATAATTGAACGCCTTGAAAATTTTCTTCCATGTTGCTTGAACCATGTAACCTTAAAAAGTTCTCAGGTTTGCGTGAAAACTTTCAAGGGGCTCTTTTATGAACTGTACGAAGCGTCATACTTACCAGAGGTTGTAGGATAAACACCAGTAAGCAAGGCGGCCCTACTTGGCGTGCAAGTAGAGAAAGAATAGTAATTGTTGAGTATGATTCCATCCGATGCCAATGCGTCAATGTTAGGCGTTGAAATACCTCGAGTACCGTGAAAACCGACATCGTACCAGCCCTAAAATATTAAAGTTAAATATAAACTTATAAAATTAAGTTTAAATCAAAATTAATTTTATTAATTACCCAGTCGTCAACTAGAACGAAGATTATGTGAGGTTTTCTTAAAACGTGTCCTTGTAAACCACATGTTAAAATTATCACAAACAAAATGGAGTTGACTAGCTTGGATATCATAGTCCGGTCTCTTAACTGCGGTGAATTTGATTTTCTCGGGTTTTTGCTTCAAAATCAAATTTATTCTTATCATGACATTTTTATATAATATAATATGATAAAGTTGATGGATTTATTCCCTCCCCTATTGGAGCACAGCGCTAAAAGATGATTTTATAAATTATTAACGTTCCTGATATAACCGAAGTCTATCACCAGAAGTGGAAGTGACACATTGTATATGACAAGCTCCAGTTTGTAATCAGTGACAAACTTATGAAATATATCATATGAAGTTATGATATTGGTATATACTAAAAATAATTTTTATTAAATTTATTATCGAATTTAAACTTTATTCATATAATAAATATACAGAAATCCAACTTAAGATAAATATATTTTGTTGTATATATAAATATCGGGATATTAGTGCGATATCAACAACGTTTAAAATTTACACAATCTCATCATTTTTCCAAATTTAACTTTTAATTTGTTTTACTTTCGGTTAACTTTTTCATTTTTAACTTTTTCATTTTTAACTTTTTCAATTTTAACATTTTCATTTTTAACTTTTTCATTTTTAACTTTTTCCATTTTAACTTTTTCATTTTTAACTTTTTCAATTTTAACTTTTTCATTTTTAACTTTTTCATTTTTAAAATAAGCCGATTTGTTTTTCCTCCAATCAAGTCTTTTCTTAGATATTTTGATATTATAACAGTATCGTATATTATTAACAAGGTTTTTTTTAATTGGGTGTTGTTGGTCACGTGACAATTCAAAAAATGGTATAATCGAATAATCAATTCGCAAAATACTCTGTCCTTTTTATCCCACTCCACAAAAATTGGGACTTTTTCAGAAAAATTGATTTTTGATATATTATATATTTCTTCCCTTTTCTTGAGGTTGTCAAAAATTCAGTGACTTTATATAACAATTAAATAATAATTATTTAATACTAAATTCATGATATGATCCCAAGTTTACATTTTAAAGGTAAATTTAACCAAATTTTTGTCTAAATTCCATTTTAAGTATATAGCAAGTTTATCAGTCAGAAGAGAGCGAATCAATTAAAAAATAAATTAATTAATAGGCATTTAAATTAATTAAGCCATTAATTAAGGGATTTTTATAAAATTGTCGTTAATTTCTTTTTTTTAAAGGCTGATTAATCACGTTTATTTGATATATATTATTTATTCTATCCAATTATATTTTTTATTTTAGTAAAGAGAAATAACTTAATAATTAAAAGTATGACGATATAGTCTATCCCACTTTGATAAATAATTTAATTAACTTTTAATTATCCATTAACCATTGTCATACTTTTAATAATTAGATTACTTCTAATCTAAGGCCCTATTTTATTTATTTTTACAATTTAAGAAATAACAACCTATTTTTTAATTAGCTAAGCTATTACAGCTGTTTAATTAATTTATATTATTTAAAACACTTACTTTTTAATTACCTATATATATATATATTTATGTTTAATAATAATACTGTATTCTTTTATTTTAATTTCCCCCTAAGTTATGTAAGTTAATAATTTACAATCTATAGGAGTAGGAGATATTTATTTCAAATTAGGCATTTTTTAAGGCCTATAGGTCTAAATTGGCCTATTTTTTAAATACACTCGTAAAGCTAAACATTTCAATATATATTTTTTTAAAACAATCTCCCCCTTAAGTTTATTTTCTCATAAAATTTGATTGTACGAATTAACGTAAAAATTTTAATTGGTTACAACAACAAACGACAAAATTTTTAAATTAATTGAATTTTTCCTTTAAATTAAGTTAAATTCAAATTCTCAAGGAAGGTTTTATAACTTTTATTATGCTAGGCCTAGGCCTAAAAATAAAATTTAAAAAGATTGCGCGCGAGAAACGAGAATTTTCACGAGGAAAACGTAACGTTCCTAAGCCTAATTATGAATATTTTCAAAATAGGCTTAACAGTGGTTATTTTAATTCAAGGAAGACCAGTTATTGAAAAACGTTAAAGATTAACTCGCCGTAGAAAATTAAATAACGATTAAATCGAATTAAACCTTCCTCGAAAATTTTTATTTAATTTCACGTTTAAGTTTATTTTAGAGCGGAACCTTTTTAATTTAAAAAGGCGCTCATTCTGTACTGTATTAAGCCTCGGCCTCTCCTCCCCATATTTGCATAAATGATTTAAATTTCATTATTAACAGCCGTGCAGCGGGTAGCGCCGCTAGATTTTTTTTATATTAAAAATTTGA
Source organism: Phalangium opilio (assembly GCF_054372755.1). Lineage (NCBI taxonomy): Eukaryota > Metazoa > Arthropoda > Arachnida > Opiliones > Phalangiidae > Phalangium > Phalangium opilio. The sequence goes on along the minus strand of NW_028324147.1, from coordinate 2,054,275 downwards.
TTTCGTCGTTTACCTTCTTTGCCCCAGGAAGATTTTGGTACAACAAACGCTCAAAGCGGTGACCAATAGCAAGAAGGCGAAAGAAGCGTAACAAATTGCGAAGTAAATAATAGAGAAGACAAAGACGGTTCTATCGCACCAATTACTCGGTTCGTATAACAAGGGCTTGTACCTGATGTTGTCGGAGATAGATAGAACCCAGTAATTACCAAAGCCGAACCATATCAGCAAGAACGTCGAAAGGACAAAGTCCGCGATGTTTTTGGTGGTGAAAATGCCAAAGTCTTCGACATCCATCCCTCCGGAGACGAAGCCATCGTGTAAAGGCTCGTACCGTCGACTTCTAATCTGTCTCCACAACCAAGTTCCCACCTTGACCAACCCAAACACGCCGCCAACCAGTAAGTAGATTGGAATGTTTGGTTCTTTGGGACAGTGACCCAAGTTTTGAATTCCTATTTTTTGTGTATTAGCAAGGTTAGTTTTAGTCAGACTCGAGCACGCGTCACTCAACACTTCAACCAATGACATAATATTTCTAAAGAGGACCAGAAACGCGTACAGTTGTACTTGCATCGACAAAGCTATCACTCAGTTTTGCTATCCCCTATACGGTTTTATATTATCCATGACTCAACTCCTATTTAACTTTTCGATATTCTCTTTATGACATTACTGATGACGAGATGCTAAAAATAGCACCCCCTACTTTGAATCTATCACGTTCAATGAAATCTCTTAATGAACCTTACTTATTTGTTTTGCTAAATTAGTATATTATAATTTAAATTTGGATCTGCCCACGTAAACAGTTCACGCTTGGAAACACATCAACTTAGGTGTTTGTTTACCCATGGTATAATCTGACAAGATTTATTTAAATAAGCTTAAAATTTGCATTAAAAGTTAAGTCCATAAATTATAAACCCCTGCTAAATAGATTTAACCAGGAATGCATAAAGCTACTAGGAATTATTGCGAACCGCATATCTCCCATGTTGATTTCTACAAGGGCCGGGCTTGAGAACTTACAGTCCTTCACACGTCATAACTCTGACGTCTTTCTAAAACTGCCGTTTCATTTATTGATATAGCAACGCGAGGTCAGGCGCGGGCGTAAGGTTCATTCAACACATGCAGCGAGGTTAAATTCGGTACTCTAGGTCTATCTCTTCCCACACAAAATCTTCCTGGATATACGTTGAGAAAATGACTCCTAAACCATAATTCCTAGTACCTGTATGTATTCCTCATTTCCCCGTACTATATATTCAATCCCACTTGCAAATAGAAAGCGCTCTGTAAAGCTTAACCCTGCCCAATATTAAAAATAGAATCCTACCTTAATAAAAGGGAATAAGGATGGAAACACAAAAGGAAAGTATATAGGATTTAATTAGAGGGTTTTGATGTCGGTTCTTTTATGATGTGAGGAAAATCCCTTAAAATGCAGGCGAATTAAGGATTCCGCGACACACTCCTTTCCTTCCCTTTCCTTTCCTTTCCTTAACCTCCTTTTTATCTTTATATAGAATTTAAGGACCCTATGATCACCGTGGTTTCCTCTTTAAGGAGTTATTTTCTTTTCTTTTTTCCTGATCGATGAATTTGAGTTGACTACGCTTAATTAGTTCTTAGTTACGGCGCTGGTGGGAGGGGGGAGGAGGTAGGAGTTTAATGAGTTTCGTGCTAAGCCTTCGCAAAACCATTATCTGATACGTTTCTGAAAAGTGGGCGTACTCGTATCCTAGGTTTAGATTTAATAGCTATTTTTCGATGAATTTTCAAAAATTTTCCCAGGTAGGCTTATATAGCTACTTGTAGGCTCACGCAATTTCTGTTCTTTTTAAACTCGGATTTCAACAACGTTTCTTCTACTAATTGATGATACGGTTGTAGGAATTTTAAAGGGATAGACAGGGTGTTTCCCAAAGTACATTGGGTCGATTTTGAGTCTTAAAATTACAACTTATGATTTACCGATGATCCCTGATATTTAAGTAAGAAACCGAACAGAGAATGTTAATTTTATTTAGGGGGTCATCCCTAAAACATTTTATTTAAATCATAACTTGTTTAATGGGTATCCCTTGTGGCAAAAACGTCATGGAATTTACTGGCACTGTACTTCGGTCCCTCCTTTTTTGCATCCCTCTGTATAACTCCAATTTCTTCTTCAACTCAACTAAAGGTTCTTAACTTCCAAAGACGTTCTATTTTAGTCTCGGAGAGTGCCAAGACATTCAAGACGTAGAAAAGCAGACCTATGGTTACTCAGTCAGGCTATTTTCTCTTAAAAGTATTTTATCTGGCCTGCCTTATTTGAAATCGATATGTCCATCTGCTTTTTCTCAAGATATCCTCGCCCGGGGGGGGGGCGCTAAGAGGGGCGTCTAGATAACCCGATACCCTGTTCAATGGATACTCCTTGGAGTCCTTGGAAAGATGGCATCGATCTAAAGTTAAACGCGAGGCTATACTGGTTTGCAACAGCGCCCCGTTCGTTTTTCTATACCTTACAAGGCCCTTAAATACTATAAATGTTTGAATGGTTGAATTGAAGGGAATATGTCCGCTTGCTCCTTCAATGATGCTATCATCCTATTAATCATCTAAGATTTTTAAGAGTTTTTATTGAAAGATGGCTTAAAATTGAAATGTAATTTTGGGTTTTTTATATTGGGAAAGGTCATTGAGTTATTGTAACATTTTTAGACTTCCTGTACCGTGGATTTTATAAACCCCATAAGGGATAGACAATCTGGGTTGAGACAGAAATAATAACGGTATGTACGAGCAAGGATTATTTATAGTATATCAAGGTTATTCTAAATTTAATTCAAGAACTCACTGTTTAAACTTAAAGTTAAAGTAAAGAAACATACCTATGACTAGCATGACTAGTTTGAGTATAACCAACGCCATTAATAAGATGGTGACGAAAACTGCAAAGAAAAGAAAAGAAAGACTTGTTAAAGAATATTGGTTCAAATGTCCTTGACTCTTGAGTGTTTTCCAGCTCAGCAAACTTAAGGGGTGCTAGAAAAAATAACTAGTTTCTTTCATCAGAAGTGTTTACCGAACAATTCTGGTATTTACGGAGCAAATATGATCTTAAAAGCAAGAAATGTTCGCGTTGCCAAGAAAGGTTACGGTGGTTACCATGACAACCGCGAAAAATCAAGTTTTAAATTTCGCGGTCGCTTGGATAGAGGGCGCCATATTGTGGCACAGCATTGGTGGGTGACCTCTTCCCTTAATCGGCTTGTAATTAAGTTAAAGTCAGCCGCGTGTGTAATTGACAAAGGACTTTCACCGCGTTAACGTCGCCAGTTAATTGATAATTAATGTTTTATTGAATTAAATGTAAATTAGTCCTGGGTAGTCTTAATGAATGTTAGACTTAAAAGTAACGCGCTACTAATAGAACTTCCAATTTCGAAATTGCCATATCATGGTAAGCTTAAAGTTAAGCCTTGGTCAAGGGTCACCCATTTAGGAAGTGGGGAATTTTTTTAACGGTTTAATTTAATTAAGCCTTGGTCTTCAATTTGATTTGGTGCTAGGCATAGAAATGTATGTTTCATTGCAAATAATCTTAAATTTTTTCAGCCCAGTTTTTTCAGCCATATTTTTATAAACAAGCCTAGGTTTAATAATCCCAAAATCTAAAATCAAATCGTGAATAAGACGGCAGGCAACCTGACCCGCCATTGTACTTATAGTGTAAGCCAAAGGTTAGGTTCAGTGAGGGGTCAGGTTGCCGTCTTCTACTCAAAATCTTTAGCCTAAATATTTATTATAGTGTCCTTTAGTGTAAGTTAGAAATCAAACGTAAATCTAAAGCGAGACTTTGGGTTTTTGCTTCTCGATTGGGAGAAGGTTTTTCAAGAGGCCAAGTGTCTCAGTGTGGGAAAAGGGTTAGATAAGATTGCGTGAAGGGTTGCTATGGTAACTAAGAGCGGAATAAAATGGTAAAAATGGCTTACTGGTATTCCAGATGATTTTGTAAGTGCGAAGGAAGAGATCAAATATACCGGAGGAATCGAGATTGGCTTCCTTCATTTGATATATGATGGAGCCATAAGATTTGTGACCCTGAACCTCACTCATGCCTTCGAAGAGTCGTCGCTTGTCATCCATACATATCGCCTGTGACGAACGACCCGAGACACGGACATCCAACAGCCAAAAGAAATGAAAAATCGAAGATCGGGGTAAGTCGATATAATATTTTTTTCTTCTCCGATTTTTCGACATGGTCGGACCCCCCCTCCCCCACTGTATGGCCACCGTTTGCGCAAACACTGTCTGAATCCCTGATGACATACGTATACACTTCACGTACGCTTTAAGGACTCGAAAAAGGCTATCCCAGAACTGTATATTTTCCTTAGCCACAATTATTGTAGTAAAGGAAACCATAGTATTGGTCCTCCTCAAGGACCAGCAAATGTTTACCTTAACCATTACGGTGTACCCGCCCGCCTATTTGTCTTATCATTCTATATATAGAACCCACCAGAAAGGTTGGTCGCTACCTTGCAAGCCATTCTTAAATGCAAATTTGAAATTGATAATGGTTTTTATTTTGTCATTGGGAGTTGTTATGGGATTGACGTGGTTTAATGGTTTTTATTGTACGTAAAAATCGTTAATTTGGACTTGGACTGTGGGGGGGGGGTCATGGTGGTGGTGGTGGTGGGGGGGGGTGAAACCACCGAATCATTGAAATTTAACGATTAACAATTGGGTGTTTTAATGACATGGAAATTTCATGGACTTTACTACTCTGTGTTTGAGGTCCAAAATGTATATTTGAAAGTCTATACAGGGTTGGGTACATTACCTGAAAATCGTATAAAATACCCTTGAAAAATGTGGGGAGTTTTTGAAAATTGGTGTGAAATGACTCATGGAAAGGTCAGGGAATATCATATGTTTCTTTATAAATTTCCCAATAGTATTTAATACCATGAACAAACATACTTAATAAGTTAATTTTGGTACTAATTCATTATTAAACCCACACAACATGCTGACTTAGCAATTCAACTATTACGTATTTTTATTCCAAATAAGATAAGATACCTTGAACATTTTATTGAATTTTGGTATAAATTACAAGAATCACAAGCAAAATCAATTCAATTCTTATATACAGTCGCTAAACTTGACTATCACGAATATAATATAAAATACGTGTAAGCCTTGGCTTCAGATGATAAAATTTCAAACACAGTAATCTAACGTATACATCAACAACTAATATACAACACCCATTCTTTTTTTATTTCTTTTACAAATTAAACTTACACTGAATTAGTTGAGAAAAGCTTGAGCCACGTTTTTTAGGTTTTTTTGTTTATTATTGGGGTGTGGCTTGATTGTTATTTATTAAGAATAAATATATTAAAATATTATTTCGGAAGACTTGGAATGAGGATTTTTGGTTTCGATTTTTGGTTCCCTCGCGCAAATTTACATATTGAATCGTTAACCGCTGTGTCTGACCCCCGAAGAAGAGAGGGTTCGCGTGCTACTGACTGCTTTCAAAGCCGGAACTCGATCGAATGCCTGGAATTTCTCGGACCCTGTTCTCTCTCTCTCTCGGCTTTGGTCCCCCCTTGATAGAATGTACTACCACCCTAACCCTTGGTCTGACTGTAACCAAAAGCGCAAATCTTGCTAAAACCTGGTCTAAACCACTGCCAACTACTGGAACGACGTGCTATGCGCGAGCCCAGATTCGATTCCCCGGGACCCTAGTCGTACGCGGCGACAGGAACGTACGTGATTTAAGAGACAAGTACGGTAGCCCTAGCCCTGGAATGGAAATGGACACGTTGGGTCAAAAAGATTTGTGGTGTTGTTGCACGCGTTGCGTTCTATGTGGTTTATTATTATTATTATAGTTTGGTCAAGCCAATGCTATCCTATGGTATGATGGTATCGATCTGATACCACGCGCTAGATGGCATGGCATGGCGGGCAGTTATTGATTAGTAATGGCTGGCGCCGGTATTGAGCAATTTAGATATAAAATAAAAATTGGCTTCGATTGGTTCGATAGAGGAAGGAATTTCAAGCTCGGAGACTGAAGGAGAGAGAGGAATGGAGTAGATATGTTCGTGGGCTATGCTTGGCAATGATTGTTTCCCCGAGTACCTCGCGCGCGTGCTTTGCAGCTTTGGTAGTGTATTGTTAAGTACTGCCACCTAGCGGAATTTAAAAATTAGAAGCCAGTTCAGACGAATTAGCTTCTAATTTTTAGAACATAGAGGGCGTTGTCGACATTTACGTAACGTACAACCCTACCAAAACGCCCTCCACTGAGGATGCTGGGAGGACTTCGTTGTCCTAGATTGGGGTACAAACGCTAAGGAGATTACGACTCCATTTCACTTCTATCCTCCAAGTTTAAAGTGAAAGTCTCGCATTTTGGATTTAAGTTAATAGTTTTCATTATTTTTTTTAACTGGCATACTTTTCTGTGACTCTTACACCTTTGCTAACAAACATAAATATAAAAATATTTGGCGCCTCACTTTTGGAAAAGTTGTAATGAATTTTAGTCGTGTTCACAGTTTCACACCGCGGACGCGAGAACTTCAAATAGCGCAATCAAAGCGATTAAGTTTGCCTCCAAAAAAAAAAATCTGGTACTTTTGATGTCGTAATTTTGGGGGAAAATTGGTTTTCTTCTATAAAAACTGTCGAGTACATTGTTAGAAAGCGATTTTGTCTTAGAAGACTAACACCACTGTGTTGGTTTATTGGATTTTTATCCTCGTCTATATCCTATATTGAGAAAATTATACCTCTTCAAAGATAATCCTTTTTTTCTGACCATCAGCGGGATTTTGGTTTCGGTGGGGGGGGGGGAGCCCAGGAAAAATCAATTGGTTCCTCTCTTGACATTAGCATCGACCATAGACGATCGGTTCATCTTAGGAGTGCAGTTAACTCTAGGCTTTTAAGACTCGTGGAGGTTTAAGTTAGGAAAGCCGTAGTATTTTCTGTACTGTAATCTCTAAACTGGGATGAACTATAACCGATTTTCGCGCCTTTCTCTATAGGTCCTAGGTCCTTGTTTATCTACGAATTTAGACTAGGCCCTTTCTCCCCCAATTTTTCAAGAAGGGTCCGTTTTCTTTTAGAAGCAGGATTTACGAAGAAATTCTGGGTTAAACGACCATGCCCTATGCAAAAGTTTTTAATTAATTTTCAAAGTATTTCACGCTCTGACCCTATTTTTTAATTTCGAAACAAGATGTCGCTTTATACAAGTCGTTCGACCAATTATAATCTAAATTAGAAAATGCAAATTATCCAAAGAAAAAAAGAACACAGAAGGGGTACGTCGATCTCTGACGTTACCTAATGTACAATTAAGTGAATTAGGCCAAAGATAATTTTTTTTTTTCGGACAGACTGAAGCTATAACCCCATTAACCTCCCTGATAATCGGCTTTGAAAACGATTTTTGAAAAGAGTGTGAGAAAAAAATTAAAGTAGAGTTCGAAGTTAATTCCTTTCGGTCCATAGTAATTGAGCCAGTAAAGTCAGTACTTTAATTATGGGTAATTTATTCCTTCCCCCTTACTTCCCCTTCATTAAATTAATTTCGTTAAACGTTGTATAAATAGGTTATTAACTGCCCATTTAGGAAAATCGAAATTTCTAGTTTTCTTCGCATGCTGTAGACTTTAGAGAAAATTAAATAGAAAAATTATGTAATTTTTTTTATTATCGACAATAGCATTTCGTTATCCCTTTGTAATATTTTTTGGGGGCTCTATTTTGGGTCGGTGCCATGACCCATAGGACATTCAACTTTTGCGTGTCATCCCAAAAACAGCCCAACCCTTTTAATTTACTTAAACCGTTCTTAGGGCGCTCGTAAGGCTCTGGTTTCTGGACCAAATGTATACCTGCTGAACTTAGCAAGGGGTCAATCGAACCGTAACCCATCCCCCTCCCTGACCGACTTCTGGCTGCAGACAAGCTTTTTATTTTACGCGCCTTTATTACGCGGATTATAGCTAAATCTAAAAACTTTCCCGCCAAATATCACGAGGCTGCACGCGCCATTTATTTATTCACGTGATTTTGTAATTTTCTTCTCTGTTCATTTTAAGTTGATTAATAAAGCTCGAAGCGAGCTATAAGGTATAGGAGAGTTACGGGTCATTAGGTAACGTTAAGCCTTTCGTTCTATTCACTTTCTTATATTATGGGCGGGATATAAACGGATCCGCATTTCCCTTGTCTAAATATATCTTTAATTATTAGAAAATTGGTTCGTTGAGTTGAGTTTGCGCAGACGTTTTAAAGGGAGGGTGAATTAAAAATATAAAAAATAAGGAAAAACCAATTTTTGCCATAAGCCTTTTTATAATATAAGATCGAGAAAAAACTAGGCCGATTTCTGGGACATATTCAAAATATTCAGTGACCTTTCAACCTAGAAATATTCCGGCAAAGACCTCGAGTCGGTCATAAATTTCCCTTAAATCATTTTAGTAAAAACGTCCTTTTTACGCGTTACGCATACCAACGAGTTATAAAAAAATGCCCTTAAATTTGCCCGAAAGGCTTAAAGTCGACCATAAAAATGAACCCAAACTCCAATGAGTTGACTACTAGAATACTTTCAGCGCTTAACACAAATTACATCCGTTATCGTCCTTTTAAGCGATTTAATACTAATTTTTTTTTGGCAAAGGCTTAGTGATTAAGAGCAGACGTTAAAAGCAAGCCATAAAGTACTATACGCTACATGGACACGACACGAGTTAGTCCGTAAAATTGTTAATTGCAGTCAGTATATACGTACTCCCCAGCACCGTTAAAATAATTAAGAAAATGGATATAAGCTTTTAATCAGCTTATGTTACGTACCATTTTAATATATAGAAATGTTCCCCCCCACTTTTTTTTAGAATTATGTTTTTCTAAAGGAATGGTGAATCCAAAATTAAATAGTTTGTTTTGACATGGAAAAATTTTTGTAAATAACGTCGTGACACTTTCCCTTATATTTTTATTTGCATTTGGTGACACGATGATATAAATTTAATTTACTTGCACTATATCAAATCCTTTCATTTCCGGGTTTTTCCGAAATACTTTGCTTGATATCATTTCATCGCGTGACAAATGTCATCGTAAGTTTATCATTTCATTGCTTGCCCATTGGACGACTCTCAATTTTTTTTCTATGCAAAATATTGTATTTTAAAGCAACCATTTTAAACTGCGGCAAAAATTCTCGGTCAATGCCAAAAAATATTTTATCGCCTATTTTTCCTTATGACGCCGTTGAGCCGCGTTTAACTGTTTCTTATTTCGAAGAGAAAAGTGTCTCATATATTACAGACTTAAACAAACTTTCCCATTTGCATTTTTTTCTTTGAGTTTTTTCACATTTTCATCTCGTCTCATAGAAAAGAGATGGTTTTAGTCGCGACCAACAATTGCGCAAATTGAAGTGGGTTATATAATTGTTAACTTGTAGTTGTTGTCGTTGTAGATAAGATTCTTTCTTATATTGAGCAGTGCACGAGGTTAAGGTAAAAATTTACTGAAACACGTGATTTAGTCCTCTGATTGGTTGCGGCTTCACACCTCGAAGTTTTTTTACCGCTTATCACATACGAACCAGCTTGTTTGCGTTATGTAATTTATTTTTAACATGAAAGCGTACCAAAGCTGAAGGTATTTTATAGCTAAAATCCACTTTGGAATTTTCTTTCGTTTTGCTTCTAGCGTATTACAAATTCATACTGAAAAATTCCAAGTAAAATAGCACAGAAACTGATAAGCGCGTTCTGGGTAGATTTCTTCTTATTTTTCTTCTTTCTTATAAACTTTACAGAGTTCTTTTACAAATCGTTTTCAGTTCCGATATTATCTTTCTGGATTCCATTTCTTTTTATTTCCCCGGTTCAAGTTGAAGTTTTTACCAAGAAATTGCACCCAAAACTGTAAATCCTTGCCCCGAATCTTAGTGTTAGGTGTAGCTTCTCCCCAAAAAGGGTTTTTTCAACCGTAAGGGTTTCTCAATTTTTTTTTTCGGAACCCATTTAGTTTTTAAGTGTGAAGTTTTCGTTAATGGGTTTTTTTTTTCATTTCCTGCTGAAGATTAGTTAAAGGAAAATATTGTTTTTACTATACTTTTTATTTGAGAGAATTGGGACTATCTCGCTGTACACGAAAGTGCTGCGGGGTAAACATTTCTACAGGCGCCGGTAGGAAATACACGGAGTCTTTTGCCCCTAAATGGAAGCTTTCACGTAGGGCACAAAAAATACTCTATGTATTTACTATAATTTAGTATTTTGATACTGTAATATAGTTGTTTCTTATCGTAATCTAGTACTTTCGTACTATAATATAGTATTATACTACTGTAATCCTGTACTTTCCTACTATAATATACTATTATACTACTGTAATCCTGTACTTTCCTATTATAATATAGTATTATACTACTGTAATCCTGTACTTTCCTATTATAATATAGTATTATACTACTGTAATCCTGTACTTTCCTATTATAATATAGTATTATACTACTGTAATCCTGTACTTTCCTATTATAATATAGTATTATACTACTGTAATCCTGTACTTTCCTATTATAATATAGTATTATACTACTGTAATCCTGTACTTTCCTATTATAATATAGTATTATACTACTGTAATCCTGTACTTTCCTATTATAATATAGTATTATACTACTGTAATCCTGTACTTTCCTATTATAATATAGTATTATACTACTGTAATCCTGTACTTTCCTATTATAATATAGTATTATACTACTGTAATCCTGTACTTTCCTATTATAATATAGTATTATACTACTGTAATCCTGTACTTTCCTATTATAATATAGTATTATACTACTGTAATCTTGTACTTTCCTATTATAATATAGTATTATACTACTGTAATCCTGTACTTTCCTATTATAATATAGTATTTTACTACTGTAATCCTGTACTTTCCTATTATAATATAGTATTTTACTACTTTAATCCTGTATTTTCCTACCATAATCTGGAAAATAACAAGCTGATTGTCTGAAATCATCTTTTACTCTGAAACACCGTACACGCCTTTTCATGAAGTGCATTTCATACTCTTTTTTGTTGTCATTACTTATTTCAAAACATAAGGAGAGATTCCAAATGTCAAGCGCATTGCATCCCCTGTCATAAAATATCTTGATCTTTTTATTCGAGCTGAAGATACGAGCGAACCCGAAACAATAGTATCCTATAAGTTACCGGAAGTAGTGGCGGGATAAATTCTTTGAATTTTCTAGAGAAACTTCATCTCTTTCTCCCTCTCTCTCTTTCAAGAATCCAGAATTCTTCTACTCTGTTCATTTTATTTCTTTACTGTTCCACAAATCTTTGTTTTAACAACGACAAATAATAGAAACGGAAAGTGAAATCCTGCAGCCGTAGTATATTATCCGTACTAACAGAAGTATATATTACTTCTCTTCGAGAGAAGTGTACCTACCACAAAGCGCGGTAATTGTAACATGATTCTTCCCAACATCATTTTACATTTGGAGTCACACTCTTTCTAATATCCCCTTCTGGTACTAGTGATGTTTACGACCTATGGCCACTAAGTCTTGACCTGTTTCCCCTAAGTTCCTTTTTTTATTTCGGCTATAGACCGAATCAGCGATGTACTTGAGGCATACTCGGTGATTATCATAGATTTCGTATAGTGCAAAACCGCCTTTAAATTTCTTATATTTCGCAACTTAAACTAGGCCCAGTAAAACAAAAACAAAACAACAAAACCGGATTTTACGGTTTTGCTAGAAGACTGAGAATTATTATATCTAGGCATAGGTCCTTTGAGAGATTTTACGGCTTTGTTTTATGTCTGACAACGGAAACAAAACGTAACATAACATTCTCCTTAGAAGAACTCATATAGGTCCCGAGAACATACGTACAAAGATCCCCTACCCCATGTGGGATATTGGCAAACGTATAACGCTCAACCCTTTTAGAGCAGGCGTACGTTCTTACTTTTACGAGTTCTTCTTGCCATGTAAATGGATTATAACGTGATAGAAAGGGTTTAAGGAAATGGCATAGAGTTCGCCTTTACCGTATTAGGTTGTATGGAGAGATAACATCGAGTGACAACTCTCCGTACCTCAATGCCCTTTCGAATGATAAATTTGACGTAACAGGTAATTGTTTTTGCGAAGGATGGATAAGTTTCGTTTCGTTTGCTTTTTAATCGCGTCTTTTCTTACCTTCTCTTAAGCCTTGGTTTGGTTAAGCCTTTGTCCTTTTCCATAGATTCTTATTTTAGATGAAAATTATATATTCTTACTTTCATAGTTCAGTTCAGTTAAGATGCTTAGGGATTTTGTATAAGTATACTGTCCTTTCTGGGTTTTGTTTCTCCGTGATATCACGGTTATTATGTCCTGTTTACGATTATTATCAGTCCCTGGATGTCCCAAGTCTCGTAAAATTGTTAAAAGAAGTGAAGTATATACTTTAAAAACCTGTTTTTGAAGAATTTTGAATCTTATCGACTAGTTCTCGAGAATAAGGAGAATCTTTTCTTTTCTTTTAAACACTTTTGCATGCATGATGAAAAGGGCGGCGAAAAAAGAGTTTTATTTCAACCAACTGACTTTTTTTTTTATTGTGCAAATATATGCAGATCAGATATAGGGAAGCGTAGGAGATGCAATATCAGTTCGGTTCAAGTCGAGTCGAGTCAATATACGGTTTCTTATATTCTCTCTCAATCTTTAAAGTTATATATGTATATATACTTCAAAGAATTTGTTGATGTCAAAGGTCAAAAAATAATATTATATACTGTTTAAATCTATGGGAAACATTTAAGATTTTATTCAAATTCCAGTTTCAGTTTCTTATTGAATCTATAAGCCTTTGAAGTTTAGAATTCCAGCTTATTAGTTAACCGTTAACTCGTTAGCATCCTTTGAAGTTTAGAATACCATGCCTCTTCGAAATGACATCCGTCTCATATTCAATCCGGTAAGTTTTCCTCATCTTACCATACCATATCATATCACCGCTCGAGAAGCTAAACCACATTATTTAAATAACAGATTATTTATTCAAGCGTTGAAATATAATTTTTCGTTGTTTTTATTACACGCTGCGATATATGCATATTTCAATAATTTTCTCCGCGGCATCGGCAGCTGTCGAATATTTTCTTTATTCTCGCTTATTCCGGGGGGGGGCGTCAGTTGTTATTAGAGCAACCGCGTTCGTCGTTTGTGCCTAAACTCATAATCTAAGATCGATATTACTCCGAGTCTAGCCAAAGTTTCAAACTCAATTTTCTCTCTCCTAAATGAACAATACCACGCACTCACAACTCCACTTTCTCGTAATTCTTTATAATGGTTGAGTTAAACTGCTTCTGAAACACAATACAATTGCTTATTAAGTGATTTTTACAAAAAGAAAAAGAAAAATTCACGCTATTAAGTTCATTTCATTTAATTTTGAAGTGAGTTATATAGCCTAGTTTCGTTGGGCAAAAGTTTGAATTTTTTTTTCATTTGAGGCATTGGTATCAGGATGTAATTAGACACTTGGGAGTGTCCAGTATGACACTATTTTATTTTACGCGAAGATTCGCTATCTTTCTACAGCTTCTTTGCATAGCTAGAGTCCAATCAGCTGTCTATGCTTCAATATTAATATCAGTTATCCTTTTTAATTTCTCTGAAAGACGACTTTAGTCAGAGAAACCTGGTTTTTGATAAGTGTAATTCGGTTTGCCATCGTACTCCTATAGTATTCATACGCGAGTTGTCCCCCAACTTCCCCAAGTTGTCGTCTTATATCACTTCCGTGTCCAGACGATTGACGTTTGAAAATTGTTCCACTCTTCTTGGGAAACAAGTCCTTCAGATTTATCGATTTAAAAATTGGCTTCCTTTTTTTCTCCTCTCCTCTCTCACTCTCACATTTTTGAGTTATTGAAGTTCCATTCATATTTTGGTATCGCAGACCCTGGAACCCCTGATACATTTTTTTCTTCAGGGCCTGAGGCCCTTGATGTTTCCCTATATCTTTAGAGAGTGTAGTCGACAAGCGAAACGAAAATAAGGGTGTTGATATAACTATAAATTTTCTTTTTTATTATTTTGATAAATCGGTATCCTTTATAGACATATTCGTAAATTGGAAATATATTTGACGACTTTTTAGAGATCCACTTACGTAACCTTCTTGTAGAAGGCTCCCTTCAAAGTTAATATACTTTTTGAGAGCGGTTTGTAAGCGTACATAATTCATATTGGAAATTTTTTAGGCCTAGTTTCTTCGGGTTTAAAGTTTATTTCTTTTTCAAAATATAAAATTGTGAAATCCATAAAACCGAAATTGAATTCAGGGTTTTTGATATTACAATTTTGTTCGAGGGGCTATTCACTCTGTACACTAATTAGAGGTAGGAAGTTTAAATATTAAAATACACTATACACTTAAATATCCAAATTCAAGCTTTCATACCGTCAATATATAGTAGGAAAACCCCTATGTTATAGTAGAATACTACTACATTGAGTCGTTTGAACATGTAAACCCGCGAGAACATAGTACGCGTGTCTCTAACTATAATTATCTCAGGACATATATCTAAACTTTAATTAATGTAAAACCATACCGTACACTTGGAATATTTCCTTAATATTAGTAGGAAAACCCTATGTTATAGTAGAAAAACTACTAAATTGAGTTTTCTGACTATCTAAGCATTTGTACGTGAGTTTGTAACTGTAATTATCTCAGGACATATACATGTTATAACTTAAATTAATTACTATCCTTGTAAGCTCTTTGAGCATTTGTTAAGTATATACTACCATATATACTTCTAATCCAGACTTAGCTAGTCTAGGCACGTTAAATAACATTTCTCATATAACACCTTAATATAATGGAGCTTACAACATGCGAGAAAAAGTCGTAAATTTCCTTTATTTATTTTTTTTCTTTTATGTTATATATCGTTCAATATAATTTTATATTGTTATTGTTATAACCCTTGTTACAATGTATATATACATATAAAAGTGACAAAAAGACTATATCAGATTTTAGCAATCTATATATATTGAAACATGGGTTCTGGAATCACCATCACGCGATGCCCAAAATCAGACCGCCCATGTGCTATAGTTTAACCCAGATTCTTGGCGATCAAGTGGTTACGTTTAAAATAGACCGAAGTGCTATTTATAATTGAAATTGTAGCTAAATATGTAAAGATTTGCATTAATTTTAAATTTAGAAATTACATATTACATACTAATAAGTTACCGATGGCCCGTTTAATTAAATCAAACTAGCATTGTATTTAATTTTCTTACTTAAATTTAAGGGGCCATACCTAAAATACTCCAATGTTCGTAATAACTTCTCAATATTCTATCATTTGCACTTTATTGTCCATAAATATTGAGAGACTAAGCCAATATATAACTTTAGTTTTTTTTACTATTCAATCAAACTTTGGTACTAAGCCTAAAGGTAACTTTGAAAGTTCGCCAGGGGATTTTTAGCTAGACGTTAACGTTTGTTTTATTAATAAAGAATGATTTATAAACGTGATTCCTTGGGTTATCGCTATAGTTTGCTTCCTTACTTACTTCAAGCCATATAGTTTGCTCTAGTAATAGTGTCCTTTTTAACTCTTTTTCGGGGAGAAAATGAGCCCGCGCCCCGGTAAGGGGTCAACTTGGTCAAGATATTATTGATGACCCTAAGGGAGTTTATAAGGTTACCCCCTGTGGAAAGTTTCCCTCGTTAATTATTTCTCACCGCCCCCCCCCCCAGCCAAACTGACTGACCTTCAACTTAAACCTTAGTTTTGTGGGTCAACTTGCCATGTATAATTGAATACGTAGTTTTGGTTGGGCCTTTGTTAGTTGAGAGAGAAACCTCTTTGGAAATTAGTGATTCAAATTGTACTGTGTATTCACTGAAAGCTGTTTTTACCGATCCAAGTGGCGGGCTTTTGTCAGAATGTTTGTTAATTATTAGAGAAAGGGCTTTGAAACTGATTTAAACTGAACTGTGCCCACTGAAAAAGGTTTTGTTAATTCAGAGATTTGTCAGAGCCTTTTGTGTTTGAGATAAAATTACTAGAAACTGATTAAAACTGAACAGAAGTTAATTCAGAACTTTTTGTGTTTGAGTTAAAATCGCTAGAAAATGATTAAAACTGAACTGGCTTACAAAATTATTTCAGTACATTACTTAGAAAAATGGGAAGATTTTGGTTTCAAGGGGTTAAAGGTTAAATTAGAAACATATTCGTATTTATTCCACGAGCTACATTTGTCAATTATTTTAAAGCGAGAATTCCCTGATATTTCATGGAAAACTAGGAAACAAAAACTGTAATTACATTTTATCCGCTCCAAAAAAATGAATTCGATTTGGAAAACGCTGTCGGTTTATTCAGATTAAGAAACGAGAGTGAGAAAGAAAGAAAACATCTTGAAAAGAGATTTAAAATTTATTCAAATATTCTTTCCAAACCAATTTTGACTTTCCCACATTTTATAGTGTCATTAATTTGTCAGTGAAAGGACATTTTTATAGATAGATAAAAAAAAAGAGATTTCGGTTTTAAACGAATTGAAAGTCGACATTATTTTCTTCTTCCCTTTTAAGGACTAAGCGATGTATGCCAAAAATATAAAATTCGTTTTTTTAAATTTTATTTTGGATTTAAGATTCTTTGATTTTTAGCCATAAAAGAGAGTTATAAAGATGTTTTCAAATAGTAAAATACTATAAAAACGTCCATATTTAATTCAAGCTAAATTAATTTAGTAAAAAAGTCATTTCATATTAAATTATTATATACTTCTATTCAATATGACTTGGGAACGAGACGTCCTTGGCAGGTTCAAAATTTTGTACGTTATTGACGTTTCGTTTGAACAAAACTAACTTACTTAAATACAGTTTAGACATTAATGTTTTATCAATGTTTACAAAGACGCGTGGCCCCCATTAACTTCGCGTTAAAATCTAAATTATTCTCGACGTATTTTTATCTGTACTATAGTGAATTGACAGTAGGTACGAAACTGTAATCGGAGCGATACACCCGTACTAAATCCCGTAGATATAAAGTAGTTCCTGTCAATTCGTATGCTCTAGTTTCAGGGGTGTATAATGAAAACTGTCACACAACTGTCAAATATGAAAACACACATGGGCGGACATCAATGTCTGTAAAAACAATGTACTTTTAGGGGGGAGGGGGTGCCTAGAGTTTAAAGGTCACGCGCTCGAGTGGGCTGAGAGAAATAGAGGCTGCCAATAGCGTCAAGGCGCGCGCAACCTACAGCCCAGGGTAATCATTCAAAAAACCCTTCAATTTAGGAAGGCGTTGGCATGGCAACCGAATATACAAAATAAGAATACGTAAATGTATTTTGCGGTTTTATGGAAAAGTTACGGGGATAAATAAAAAATGGACTAAATTTTTAGGCCTATTTGTTGTTAGTTGAGCTTGAGGTTATCTACAAAATTTCATTGAAAGCTATTTCAAATTTAAATTGAAAACTTTTTTCAAGAGTGTATCTTGCATTTTTTTATTTTATTCATTCTGTCTTTCGGGTTCTTATGATGGAAAATTGCTCTGTACCTTTTCAATTCCCAATACACTTTGCTCACTTTGCCCCCAAAATCGACGGGATAAGAGTTGGGATGAATGTGTCTTAGCTTTTCAACTATGCCCCCCTGAAGACACGATATCGTTTCGTTCTTTGACTTGGATATCGCTCTATCTTTAGACTTTAGTTGAGCCCTTGAGTGTCAGTGACGTGAGTAAAGTATTTTTTGGAAAGCCAGCCGATTTACGTGGGTGAAAGGTGCGCGTTGTACTTGACTTTATAAAGGAATGATGTAAGATGCGAATTATAATTTACTGGAAGACAGCTTCAACCCTTTTTTTCAATTTTCCTTTAATTAGTTGAATCCTCCATAGTTTACAGGCATGGAGGATTACTACCATTAACCCAAGGAGACCAAGCGACTTAGAGTGTAAAATCGTCTTCTATTTTACGCTCTAAGTTGCCTGGTCTCCTTGTGCAAATGGTATGAATCCTCCTTATAGAGTCTGACGTGTTGGACACATGTTCATTCCAAAGACGTTAGACTTGGCTTCAAACGAAAGGACTGGCAACTTAGAAAACCTATCTAACCCCTCTTTGTTGTCCACAATGACATGTGGATCAATGTTTCTTCCAACACTACAAACCGCGTCTTTTGCTGTCCTCTTACAGGATGTTCCTGTTTAAAACCCCAAATCAAGCAGACGACACTACGACTCTTGTATTTATAAACTTACGATTCATTGGAGACACTTTCTTCAGGCCTTGGTTTTCTTTCTCATTTTCATCATCCCTTTATAGCAGTTGAAAACTACACTTTTTGTCCCCGGAATGTGAAATCTCTTTACTCGGTAATGTTTTCTTTGCCTAGAATATCTTCTAAGGGAATGCCAGATTGTATTCCCTGATAGATTTATTTGTAAAAGCCCTTTTCTGAGTCTCGCAGCAGCGACAGGCTAGCTATACCGCGTCGTCGCATTTCGGATTACAAAAATTTTGTTTCTAACACTCTCGCGCCGCATTTGTCCCTGGAAAGACAGCTTGGATAACAGGCTACACGGCTAGCTAACAATGAAATACTGTCTCGACAAGAAAAGAACCTTATCTTTCAACATTTTTCCGGGGTTTTTGAGCTTCAAAAGAGTCCCTTCTTTTTTTTCTTATTATACTTTCATTTTTGTGTGGATTTTATAACACCTACCCCTTATTTTCCGGATTATTTTTTTTCGGTGTAGAAATAACAGTATATATATATAAAAAGTGTGATAACATACATTTTATTGTATATCTCTAGCTCTCTCGCACGTTTGCAGCTTTTGTCGCTTTTCAAAAGATTCCCAAAAGTACGTGCTAAAATGTCTAAGGAAAGATTGGGGAATTTTAAATTTGTAATTTTGAAAGTGTATAAGTTTTGTATGTTCGGTAATTTTCTTCAATTGTAGTACTAGTATGAAGTAATATATTTATAAGTTAATTTTGGTAAGTACTAATCATTTTTAAATCCACACAAATACGGTCAGGGAAAATCTGGAAAGTTCAGGGAATCCACCTGATTCCCTATCACCGGAAGTTAGGCTTATCTCGGGTTCGTGGAGGGGATAACTGGTAGAAATTCGTCTGTCGTCTGCTACAAAGGCTAAATATGTACTGTAGCAGACGACAGACAAATTTATTCCCGTTACTCCCATCCACGAATCTCTAGATAAGCCTAACTTCCGGTGATGGGGAATAAGGTGGATTAAACATTCGTAGCGCTGATGCCTTACAACCTCGGCTATTCCCGAAACAACTCACGTTCTATTCTAATATCAACACGAAAAATTTCAATTTCCCAACTTTTTTAAAAGGTTTTTATCTATCGAGGGTCTAATTTTTGTGTGAAACGTTTTTAGCGCAATCACGCCTTTCGAGAACGCGTCATTTTTTAAAAAGTAATTTACGTCGAAAAACTTTCATCTTTGGCAATATGTAGATGGTTTACCGCGATGCAATCTAAAAAGCGCGATAATTCTTCCCTTAGGAAATCACTGTTCCCCGCTGATAATTGTACCCTTTCTAAGGTTGGATTTACACTATAAATTTCCCGCCAGAACAAAAAAGAGGAGGGGGGAGGGAAACCCGTGCTTCCACAAAATTGAGATCAATAAAAATTACCGCCGCTCCAAAAGATAAGGAAAATTTACTCAGGTGCTGCGAGGCGTCTCGCCTACCTTTCTCCCAAGTTGCAACATCTGACCAGAGAAACAATTTACTGGAATAGAAGATCCGGGCTGCATTAAGTTATTAGTTCTTCCATAAGTTTATAAGATGCGTTCCATAAGTATTACACTACCTATTCTTCGCAATGCTAGAGATTTCCTGAAAGCAGGCCTACGTCGCTTTACCTCGAGTCTATGACCTACCTCATTCACTTCATGACAAGCTCCAGTTTGTAACCAGTGACAAACTTACAAACTTATGGAATTAACACTTTTGGTCCTAACAAATATCTGGCCTAGCTTCTATTCCAGAACCTATTTTCTCTGATCGGACGCTCGAACCAACCGTACACCTAACCTTAATAGCTCTCTGTCTTCCAGCTAGGGAATTAAGTTAGTTCTTGCTTGGATATCTGAGTTAGTGGTAAAACGTGGTATTTTTGCACTGATTTGTTTTTATCGGCGAATGTAGGTCGAAGTGTTTTTTCTTGTTCTTTCTTTCGTTCTTCTTCTGGATTACCTCGAGCTGTCATAAATAAGTTTATTACCTCAATACCTTTCTTTGGGATTGATATCAATTAACGTTAGCTAAAAATATAAGATTCCTTCCACGGAGTAATTACTGATTCACTCAAAATCTGTCAGAGGCAAATTAATTGACTTGACGGGAAGTGATTCCTCAAGTTGATAGATGAAGGTCTTAAATGGTGTGAAACTATGATTACGTACTTTGACTACAGCATTCAGAGCTGTGCTTAAATCATCATTTAAATTATCTTCGAAGAAAATAGCCAATTAGTAGTACTTGTTATCCAATAGAATATTATACTTCAATGTTACGTCATCCTCCTAACGTAATTCGTCGTATCTTCTTAACAATATTCATTATTACGCAATTTCCAATAAAAATACGAAATAGTCATTCTAGCGTAGCGTATAGACCAATTTAAAATGCACGCGTTCTCCATGGATATCGTTAAATATTCAGGATCAGTTATGGAGTTATGGTAATTCGAGTTACAATATTTTTGCAACGTTACGAAAATCGTTTACATTATAAGTGAAGCTCTTGTTATATCCGAGAGAGAGAGAAAGAGAGAGATGATGTTTTGGGCAAGCGGAAGGGAGAAAAAAATGACAGGTAAAAGAGACAATTGAGACGGGCTGTGGAGCCAAGGATACCGGAAATTGCACAAACGCGAAAAGCGGTCGAGCGAAGATAACGCTAGAGTTGACGTGCCAACTTTGATCGTTCCTTCAGAGACAATTAATAAAATGGAGCTCATCTCAGACTGGTTGGTACAGCTTGAGTTTCAGAGATACGCAATATATTTATTTATTTATTTCGAAACTATAGCTGACGGTTTTCCCCTCTTGTGTCTTAGCATTTTTCCCTACCATATTTATCGCCAAAAGTTTTTGGGAACTTTTACTTTTATATAATGCTTCTTTAATATTAATATTAAATGTTTCATCAAAAGAGGTTCGGAGTAATTTTTCTTTAGATTGAGTAAGTTTTAAGATGAAGACCTTATCTACCTAGGAGTACTTGAATCGAATGGATGAATGTATGTACAAAATTTTGAAGTATAATTTGAAGTAGCTATAGTTGTGTTATATAGTTTAAATTATAGTTATATAATTTGATAAATGAATATTTAACTTTTCACATATCGGTGAATCCCTTTTAAATCAGGGAGGAGCAAGTAAGGGTCAATATAATTTACAGTTTTTAACAAAATTATATAAGTAAAAATCCTAATAAAAATAAAATTGAATTAAATAAAATAGAATTGAGGCTAAGGGGAAAGCGTCAATTTAGGGGCAAAACATCCCATGTATTTTCTACCTGCCCCTGTATAAGTGTTTCACCCGCTGAGCTTCCGTGTTCAAAGGGAAGCCGCTTACCAGGCTGAACTTAAGATATCCCTAAATCGTGCCAGACACAAAGGTTTAATCTTAAAATGATGTATAATTTCAGTTATATTAGAACCCTATCCTATATAACCTTAAGAAAAGGTTTCCTATACATTCCTAGCAAATACGTGATTCATTTAATGAAAGACCTTTATTCAGGTATCTTTCTGGATCTCTGAAGAGCCGTTATGTTGACATTAATTTGAGAAGGTATTCCTTATGTAAATTCAATTGAATATTTGAAATAAGATATTCAATAGAATATAGTATTTATCTTAGCCTTACACCCGCAATTCAAATAGTCAGGCTCTAACATATTACTTTTCATTTTAATTTGAATAAATGTGTATGTATTTCGAATTTTCCGCTTTGGTATTTAAAAATAACTAAGAAGTAACGAAGTTAAAGGTTGGAAGTTTAATTATTATCGAAAATCCATGTTTTTATACTAAATATAGTTTTTTTTTCTGTTATCAGAATTTTGGGTCTGCCTTTGACGAGATTATTAATTACTCTGTTAATTTGACTAATGATATTAGCGTATTCCCTTCACTCCAAGAGCAGCATGACTCCTTTTAATTAAATCGATATCCAACAGATATCGATCTGTTTCCACGCCCACTTACATAAATGGTCTATTTTCACCCTAAAATTACTTATAAGTTTGATCTTGTTTTCGAGTTCTTTTAGTTTACTTTGATTAATTCATTAGTTAGGGTTTCTTTAAGCCGATTATTATTAAAAAATATACCTATATATTCTTTGGGTTAATTACTAATTGCCTAACTGGATTCTCGGAATAAGTAGCTTAATTATACATTCTTTAATTAGTACGACAGTATTTATTTAAGGAAATATTTCTAAATTGGGATGAAGTCTTAGTCTTATTGACATAATTAATTTCTAAATTGGGATCTATACTCTGCAATGAAGCTTATTGACATAATTTATTTTGATATTTTATTAGCAACCTTATATGCTTAATGAGAATATAAAAAATACAAATCTGTCGTTTACTTCCAATTTAAAATATTCAGTTTTGCAGATACGAATAGAGTTCAAATATTCAATCCTTTGAGCACGAAAAAGATGCAATTACCCAAAATAATATTGAAGAATAAGTTCACGACGTGATATTGAATAAAACTACACGAGTTAGGCTTAAATTCATTCTTCGAAACGGTACCGTCTAAGGAAGAAATGTGGGGGAGATTTCTATTTAGAGTTACTGGTTCTAAGGTTGAATGTTGGTATAGAAGGGGTGAACCCGGAACAACCTTTAACCAAAGATAAATCAATGAGGGCGTATTCGTCTTTAAACACAAATGACCATCACCCATCCATCCGTCCATTTCTCATAGCCAAATCTTTGCGTTACCCATAACCCATTTCGGCTGCTCCATTTATTAAGTAAAGTCTTCTAGGAAAGGCGGTAACGGTTCGTTAAACTTTCTTCCCCTGGCTGAGATCGAGTCTCGTGCATCGATGCACCCAGAAGTGTATTGGTCAGGGGGTTAGCTGACCTCAGCTGTAAAATTTCCATTCAAAAGTTGGTTTAAGTCTTCATCTCTTAGCTCTATCTCTCTCTGTCTGTCTCTTTCTCTTTCGCTCCCGACTTACTACAAAAGTCTCTCCCCAAATTCGGATTCTCTTTTCACATCCTATTCTGTTTTGAGAAAGAGATATACGCAAGCTCTAGAGAAGCGAAAACGATTTAGAATTGATAACTAGAGTTGGACGAGCAGGTGTAAACCGTTGAAGTAACTGGGTTTATGGGATTAACTTTGTCAGGAAGAAGACCATTTATTCTTCTAGGTTATTTGGGGATAAAGATGACCTAGTCTGTGTTTGTTTTTTGTTTCTTTGAGATAACCGAGGGTGTCGTTTCGTTTGGTTTTTCGAAAATGACCAGAGGCTTGTTGAGGGTTGAAGCAGTGAGTACGTATGAGAAGGAGAGACCGAATTTTCCGTCAGCCCCCATTTCAAAACCGGTATACCGATCGCGTGTCTCATCGGCTGTGCGCCGAGGTAGGTGCGCGTGAGAGAGATACAGGGCTGTGCCGTTATAGTTACGATAATTCCCCTTTCCTATTTGACTCTCCTTCTTATACGTGCTCAATGGTTGAAGATGACCAGGGGCTTTTTGTGGGCTGAAGATAACCAGGTTATTTGGCGGTTAAAGATGACCAGGGGTGTTTTGCGGGGCTGAAGATGAACAGGTTTGTTTTTTGGGACGGTTAAAGATGACCACTGTATCTTTTCGCTAAAAGATGAGCAGGGAAATTTGTTGTAAGGTTTAAGATATTTTTTCTGTTCCTTTGTAACAGACTTCATAGAAGTCAAACAACTGAAAGAGTTGGATAGTGTCCATCAGTACGTCACGTAGTTTACCTTTATCACTCGCGAGGCTTAAAGACGAAGGGGTTTAGTTGAGAGGCAATGGTATAAGGCCCTCGAAAGTGGTTCGAATAGGTTTTACGGAAAGTGGCGTAAAATCATTTTGATCTCCGACTCCCGAGCCATTCCCTTCTCCCTATATGTGTCTGCCCTTCTTACGAAACTCTTTTAAGTAGGCTAAGGACAGAGATATCTAAAGGATTTAAAGAGAATCTGGGGAATTGAGAAAAGTAGAGTTTAAGAAAATCGTTTATACAGTATGCTACCTTTCGTCTGATGCTGTACCTCCTTTTCGCCTACTTTAAAATTTATTCTTTTATTTTGAAGTACCATATACGCCTCATATAGCGACGAAAGGAGGACGGACGTTTTATCGGGAATTTTGTAATTTTAAAGAGGTCCTTGGAAGAATGAATCTCAAGTGCCGACCCTTGCATAAATTATGCAGTGACCTTAGGGGGAATACATTAATTAATTTCGTTTACTTCCCTCTTCTCCCCAAAGCACCCAAGTTACCTTTTAAACTGTGTGATCACTTTCTAAGTGACCTTGATATCCCAAATTGAAATAATACAGATTATCCTAATATTTTACGTCCCCCCTTCTCGCAACTAGCTTTAAAAACATGATTATAATCTAAAATTAAATTTAGAATAACCTTGATACACTAGAAATACCTTTATTATATATTTTTGTAATATTGACAAAGCTATCAAACAGTTATACCCATGCCCCTATAGGGAATACTTATCAGATACTTAGCATTACAAAATATGATAAGTAGAACGCATCATCTTCCGTTTTACGATAATATGGTCCTTACTATATTCTAATTACCATAAATAAACACGATAATATATTGAATATATTGAATTTATTCCCCTTTTTGAAAAGCTATAGGTATACCGAATTACTTCCACATATTTGATGCCCTAGAAAATAAATTTCGGAATACGTAATAAGGTATCCCCCCCACCACCCATTGTTTGTTTACCGTCCGTTATTACAGCGTATAACTTTGACCCATAGGCGTTGCGTTGATCTATATCTCGTTCCGTTAGCGACTTTTGATTTCCCGCATCGAAAAGTTTAGTTTCCTTCCGTGTCTGGCATAAATAATTACCTTTCAAGGACCTTGTACCTTGTTTCCCCCCGCTCCTTTTCTATATATGCTTATGTCTCTCACATGACCAATATAGACCTAGGCTAGTCTTATTGCTGTTGGGCTTAAGCTAAACTTGGAAAATTTTAGATCTGTCAGCGTGGAGTGTCACTCCCTCCCTAGCCCTCCTCTAACCTAGACTCAAGTTAATTGTTGGCTGAACGCATTACCAAAATGAAATAATGAAAATGAGGAGAACTTTTAGTTTATAAATTCGAAACTCAAGTAACTTTACGTTGGATTGCTTTGAACAGTTACGAGGTTTTTCGCTTAATTCGAAGAGAGTGAATAAGGTGAAGTTTATTTTCGCAAATGAAGTTTTATTTTTAGTTCCTTTCGTTATTTGGCAGCAGTGTACGATATTTTGGTTTTGGTTCAAAGGCGGTTTCATATGTTAATTTAGTATTACGTAAGTTCCTAATTTGGCCTGTTAAATAAATAAATACCTCTGGCTTTTAATCCCGACTATCATGGTGGTAAGATAGTTTTGAATTCTTGAAATTTGAACCTTAAGGTCCACTCAGGCTATGATAAAATCTTTACGTACACGTCGGTGAAGTCACTTGTCAACGGCTACGTAAGAGATTCGCGGGTTCAGTTTGAAAATTTTCAGTGTCGAGATGGCGCCACCTCGTTAGCACCTTTTCTTTACCCATAGCCCACTCAATCAGGCTTTACTGACGCATACATGATCGAGTTAGCTTCACTGTCCCTTTAATATAATTTGGTGTATATTCTACTTAACCTTTAACCCTATAAATTGAAAAAGTTATTCTTGAGTTGTAACAGCGTCAAAAGTTTCGCTAGAAAATATATTTTTTTTTCCTTCTTTTTGATATAAGCTTAAAAGCTAGATTTGATATAAAAGGCCACACCCTCAAACTTGACCACCGGGGAGTGAAAGGGTGAGGGTGGAAGAAATCCAAGTTGCCAAAGTCATCTCTTTTTCGTTCGCCCCAAAACACGTCAAACGATTTCTTACCAAAACTAAATCCAGGGAATTTTTCAAGTTCACTTTGTACTACAACCAAAGGTAGCTTGGTATAGTTTTAGATCCGTTTTTAAAATCGGTAAGGTTTTGGCTTTGACTTCTTGTAAACACACGAGTTGATAAATTGTAAGGCGTACTCCACCCATTCCTTAAGAATTCAGTTCATAAAAAAGGCATTTCTTTTCCTCCTTAGAAGGGTCAACCCAGGCTGTTTCTCCCAATTTTTAGGGTTAACATTTTTTGGCTACCGCTACATTGTACCACGTAGCACATCCATCCGTGTATTCTACTGACCTTTAACCTACAATCAAACCCAAACCGGAAACCGATCTCTATTAAGAGTTACGTGTCGTATTTTATAATGTTTGCAAATTAGTACTACGACACATTATGGTAGACTCTGATAATGAATTATAGGTCAAATCAGGGCATTTTGTGGTCCTGCACGAAACGATAATTTTCCTCGTGACTTTTTTTCTTTATTCACGTGATATTAAATTATTAAAGCGCGTGAAATTTAATAATTCAAAAGGCTATAAGGACTTTTTTACTTCTATGCTAGATTTATACTTATGGAGATTAAATTTAGTTATTAACTTATGAATAAAACGCGTAATTCAAACTCTACCCGGACCTCTATGTTTCAAAAGGGTTGTTCTAAAGGAAATCCGTAATAGAAATTATGTAAACGGTAAAATGCTTTGAGAGCGTTGTTTTTTGGCGTTTTTGGCTACATATGAAAAGTGTAATCATTAACTCTTTTGTTTTTCTGCCAAGGAAACGACCAATTTTAGTCGGACGTGTAGTAATTTTTCTACTATAATGAGCTAGGGTTATTGCGCGAGAAATTGTTTTATGCAAAATAAGAATTAAAAGGTCAAAGGTTGGAAAGAAAACTAAGTTAATTGAAAGAAATAATTCGTATTATTATTTGACATAATTAATGTATTTAATTTTAATTATATTAATTCATTTATGGTTTCTGTACGCCATAAATACAAACGAAGGTCTTTTAGAAAAATAATAGTAAATTTAAAATCAAATTACCCAAAATTATATTTTTTATCAAAAAATATTATTTTCCCAATTTCAAAATATTTTTTATTTATTTTAAAGTATGATTTGGCTTTGAACTGTCCAAACTTTTACTTAGGCTTAACTTGTGTCCTAAAATTTCGGTTCGTAATCCTTTGATAACTATAACGGAGCGAGTTTATTTTATATTATATCCTTTAAGCAAACATTTTAAAACAAAGATAAATCGGTTTTGTTCCTCCTTAAATCCTAACTCGGAAAAAAGGGTTCAAAATTTATGAAGTTTGGATAAGAAATTAAGGGGGAAAAGTTGTATGAAGTTTTAGTCCCACTTCTTTTTTTCTTCTCCTAACCTTTATCTCTCCGTCTGTCCTTTTAAATAAGGAGCTGTAGAACAAGCAGACAATATAACAATTGGCTGTCTAGCCTATCTACTTTATCTTAGTATTAGTGCTCTTGAACTTTTCTTCCAAAGTTCAAATGCAACTACAAAGAAATGAAAGAATACAGAGAAAAATATATAAATTTTTCCAAACTCGTGGCGACATGTTCCATTTAAAAAAAAATTACCTAGCAAAGGCAATTAATAGAGTAAAATTTAATTCAATACCAATTTTCCTTTGAAGTTTCCGAAACCCATCAATCAATAAATCACGATAAATTTAATTTTGAGCTTTAAACGGGAACTGACGGAAATTGGCGCGTAATTGACGGATGGACCGTTGCCACGTGACCATGCAACTATGCCTTATTAGTTTTACGGACAGCTTAAAAAGAAGAGCTTTGACATTTTCTCAAGTTATTTTCTCTTATGCAGGCATCGATTTTTTTCATATTTTCCTTTCTTGCATCTTGACGAAATTGATGTTAGAACGAAATTGTGTGTGGGATGGGGAGGGGGGAGGTTGAAGGTCATTGAACCATAACCTATGACCTTCTTAAAAAGTTTTGATTGTAAGATTTTGACCAGCGCTTTTGGATACCAAAAATGGTTACCCGAGGGGTTGGCCACTTAGTTTTATTGCTACGCACAAAGTCCTAAAATCATTGGTAGTCCTAAAAGTGATTAACACGTACAATCCGTAATCGGTGCTCGGAGAATCTAAGAGCAATTATTCCATGGGGATTACCTACGATAAAAGCCGCAAACATTTCCTGGCACAACACTAGTTACTTCTAAAGCCTCGAGAGAGACATCACGAAGTCAGAGAAATCACTCTGAACTCTCAGTATGCAACAAATAAATAAAATATTGAAAGGAAAAGTTTAGGTATAACATAACGGCCTTTTTAAAAATACTTCAAATCAAGGCGTGCTTTAGATATAAAACAGATCAGTGTTTTAGTGTTTTTACCAGGCAAGAAGGGTCAACGGAGATATAAACAACAGCAACAACAACAGCAGTCGATAAAGTTATAGAACAACATTGTATCGGAAATAATTACCGAAAAAGGAAGGTCTTATTTCACTTTTATTTTTTTATTATTTTCCCCTTTGGACCTTAAGTTTGGGGTCCTATTTTTTTTGGCCAAGAGCCCTTGGATGTATCGCTGACTGAGTGGAACAATCGAATTACTCGGAGTGTTTTTCTGTCTTATATATCTATTTATCTAGTGAAGCGATTTCGTTCCGTAACAACAGACCATATATAAGCTTAGCTATATGTATACGAAACTTTCTAACTTTTAAGGCCCAGGATATCCGACAGGGATATTTTAGAACTAGCCCCGTTTCCGGTCATTACGCGAAATAAGAGACATTTTTGGGCGGGGACCAAATCCTTCTTTCTTTCTTTTTTTGTTGAGCTATATTCGTCCCCCCCCCCCAAAAAAAAGGCTGTGGCGACAGTGTGTTCAAACTCCGAACTGTCCTCTGGTCATTAGTATTATCGACGAGATATTGGACACTATCACTGCAACCGTAAGTTTATAAGTGATATGTTCCTTCCATAAGTATGACTCTTCGTAATGCTAGAGACTTACAGCTCGAGATAACTAGTTCGAGGGAGAACGACAAGCGAGAATTGCAGACTACACTCGGTGGTTAATTTTGAAGCTGTTCAAAAGATATTTCTCCAATGTATCCGACCCCTTGACCTCTCCATAGTTATTAACCAAAGCTTGCGCTATTACCAAAATTTCGTGTGTAAATATTTACATTAACTTTATTATAAACTTTATATTAAATAAGACAACATGTTTATTATAACTTTTTCTCCAGATTATAAAAGCGGTGGATTATCTTAAGGTTTTTGATATTATATTCAAGCCTGAAGGCTGAAGCTCCTGTCGTTAATTCGCGTTTCCAAGATAAAAATAAATGAAGCCATATAGAGTATTTTTGGAAATTCCCCTAGAGCTATTTCGAATATTTTAAATTTTACCTTTTTTTTCGTTTCAATTTAGTAAAGCTTCCAAGAAATTTAATTATGTGAAACTAATTTAATATATAAAACACAGAATTACTATTTTTTAAATCTTTACAAGTTTAAAGATGTAGAGGCAGTGAATAATATTTACGCGCAATTGGTTGAACTGATTGACGTAATATTCAATTGCCACACCCACTTACCACAGCCAGATGAACTAACCAAAAGCGTTTCTATCCAGAAAGTGATCTATTTTGACCAATTTTTCTAATAAGAGTTGAGGGTTCTTTCAACGGCTGCTACGTGGTCCAAAAATGACTCTATTAAAATTTATATATGTATTTGATAGAATCAGGCTAACATCATCAAATTAGTTTCAGGAACTAAATCTGTCGTAGTTTTAAAATTCTAAACTCAACCCGAACATCGGATCGGTCGTGACTTGATTAATGAATTTGAGCAAAGTAAAGTACCCATTAAGCGTTCGGCTTCAGAGATTTCCAACTTTTTTTAATTTCCTTTTCCCAAACTAGAGCATTAATCTTTGCAAATCGCTTGTTGTATTTTTAATAGGTAGCTGCAACTCTGAACTTGTAGTGAAGAAAAAACAAATAACAATTCTAAACCATATATTTCCTTGAATTGAAAAAAAAAATTAAAATTAAAATTAAGAAATCCACCACCTTCTTATTTTTACAGTGGTCAAGCTAATTTTGAGACTGGACATTGCCTTATTTCTGAGACTGTTTCACTATATCTTGTTAAGAATTTAGTCCCATAAACATTAACGTGAAATCCATCTTTTTAAACTGGACATATTGTCCATTGGAGACTTATTCCCCAGCATATCTGTTTAAGAATTTAGGCCAGCTAGTTTCTTATCCTTTTTTTGTAATAGAAAATTCCTTAACGGAATGGCGTTGTTTCGTTGTGTTTATGGAGATTGTTAAGAATGTTATAATTTCCAAAAACTATATGGGTTCTTTTTCTGTTTATTCTTTTGTCCTAGCTAGAATACTCTTCAGATGATCCAAACACTAGTTTTCTTGTAATCCAAGTAGAGACAAGGACACTCGCGTTATATCTTTCTCTAATAAAGAATGGAATCTCCCAGTCGAAAGAATTCCAATTAGATTTAATACCTCGGATTATGTCCCTCTCCCCGGGGGGGGGGGAGCAAGGGTTGGAGAGGAATTCATTCTTTTGTCGTCAGGGATGAAAAGAAATTATTTCATCTTGAAAATACCATGGGGTTATCAAATATGAATTGGAGAAAGGGTTACGGATGAACAGGTTAATCATTTATACAGTGTAATAGACATTTCTATTAATTAAGTTCTTGTAGAGAGGTTATTTCCTTGGTACCAAAAGGCAACATCAGAGGGAGTTCACTACACGAGGAGGGAGGTTAGCCGACTCGTGGTGCCTCTAGCGGTGCTACTTGGCGAAATGGAAATAACCCCCTGTGGTGTTTGCTTATCTTCAGGAATTAATTTACTGGTCTATTTCAGTGGAATTTTACAGCCAGAGAGAATCAACAACAGAGGAGTAGACTAGACAGACAGAAGTTTTAATTGTTCTCACTACTATAAACGGTAGAAGAAATTGAATAACAATAAAAAGATAATGATTTATTCCTATTCCATGGAGAGTCTGCATGCTTCTCTGTTGTTAATTAACTATTGTAAGTCAAAATATAAACAAAACTAAGACGGTAGTAGCCTAATCCTAATTTACTCTTAGAGGTCGAGGTTTCTAACCGAAAACCACGCAAAGTCGTTCTATAGACTAACAAGAGAGCCTTCCTGACTTTCCTGTCTTTATTTTACCTATTACTCTTGCAGTAACCTAGGGCCAACTTCCTGGGTTTCAATTTGCCTAACCTTCCCTCCCCTCTTTCTCTTCAAGAGAGTCCGAATTAAAATTCGGTCAAATAAAATAAGTGACCTTCTATTGTTTATCTTGAGTTCGTCAAGAGACCCTTAGAAACTCGATAGAGCGGAAATTCCAACATCGGCACGGTCTCCCATTGTTAGATATATATAGTATATACATCGGTTTTCAAATCGCCTCTAGAACCCTTTAAGTACATACACTCTTAGTAAATACTATGCGGGACATTCTGTTTTGTTACGCACGTCATAATCCATCCCAACTTAAGAATTCATCTCGTAAATCCCTCACTTTATCTAAAACTGGCTTACAATATAATCCCTGCACGGTTTCTTTCCGTACACTAATGTACTTATCTCTTGGGACGCACGCGCTGGATTACGGGAAAAATTGCTTAAATCCTTTAGCGGATCTCATTTGTAGCAATAACTGATGCGCCGTAGTCTATCTATTATTTTTCTACGTAATTTTGCTTATGCTTATTCTTAGGAAATAGTTCTACCTGGGCCTACTTATATCTTGGTGTATATATTATCTTTTGCAGCTATAGTTAACAAGAGCTATATAGAAATATATACTTGAAGCAGTAATGAGATTCGTTTTTTATTTTCATGTGTGCCTTAGTTACGACTAAACAGAACCGAGTTAGCCTAGATCATTAAAATAAGGATATTAAAATAAATAGACTTTTCGTGAAAGTTTTGCTCGTTAAAAATATCAAAGTAGTAAAAATACCGGGGGATAGAAATTGCGCGTTTTTATAACGGATAGCAAAGTCGTGGTAACTCATATATCTTTAATTAAATTACAGTACACTAAATTTCAACCAACCCAACACACAGAAATACCTAAATTTATATTTTATGGTAATCTTTACAGGGTTTTCCTTAATTTTTCTTTGGAAGTTACCATGAATTATGAAGGAATATTTGTTGATGTATGGTGTACCAATCATTAAAATTTTGCTTAAATTTCCAAAGTACTTGTAAACAAGCTAGCCTAGATTGAAATACTTTTCATATATGAACACATAAATGCTTAAAGCCATGATATATCCCTTCAATGTATAGTTAGTAGAAGTAGTTAATTAACTCACGGTACTAGATCTTCTTCGTTCTTCGTCTGTTTTGGGTACGGCCAAAGACGGCCGCGGTGAAGTTCGCGGAGAAGCCCTGGGTGATGTCCTGGGAGTACCTCTCGGCGAGCCTCTCGGGGATGCCCTTGGTGATTTTCTCTGAGCGTCTTGTATAGACAAGAAGGCGTTGATGGCCACTTCGGCACCGGAACCGGTTAAAGAAGGAGATTTAGGCCTACCAGGTGAAGTGGGGTGTTGATAACCCGCGCTAGTCGGTGGGGTCAAACTATTTCTCGGTGAAACGCTACGTCTACCACCCGCGTCGGAAACCCTCCTGGTCAATGGTGCTCCCGGTGACAAGTCCCTGGTAGACGATGCGAAGACGTTCGCGCTTGCCGATGTCCTTAAAGTGTTCGGGGTAACCGATGGGGATAACGACGGGGAAGCCGATGGTCTTCTGGACCCCGCCGCTGAGGTTGTACTGGCGATACTGGCCCGACGTGACGCGCCGGGAACTTGTAAAGAATTACGCCGGCTGTTCTTACGATGGCATGTCGTTCCTTTCCGTACAAACATGGTTTTAGTTTATTGGTGGGTACACTTTTAATAACTTTTCGCGCCTCCTCCCTTAAGAGGATAAACTATATTTTTATCTCCGAATGTTAACAACCTTGGACAGTAACGTCAAACCGTCCTCTTGTTGGTATCAACGGAAAAAAACGAACTGGTATGGCAAAGCGACGCTGTCTTTGAATTAACGGTGTTGCTTAGCGACCAGCTTTACAGCCTTGGCAGGATAATTTAGTATAATTTATAGTTGGTAGTACACCTTGTGGTCCAGGATGGGCCTCGTTGCCGGATAACGTTTGTTTGTCTTTTGGTTTTGGCTTATTATAACTTCTCTTCTTTTTTCTTGGGTGGGAGGTTTTGGCGCGTAAAATTGCGCGCGGTTTTGGTTTAATGGCGCGTGAACGATTACGGCGCGTTGCCACCTCGTGTTTTATAGTTGTTTTTATTGTTGTTGACAAGTTTTTTGATACGTTCCACTGGGAAAGTTAAAGGTACTTCCATATCTCTTAAAATATTTAGGCGGCGAGGTGCTGGTTTTAATCGCCGCGTCCCGTTACCGAATACGGTATACACTTTCTGTTATTCTCTCTATGTCCTGCAGTTCTTCAGGAGCTCTTCTCTGGTTAAAGTGGTTGGATCGAGTGAGTGAGAGAGAAAGAGAGACAGTAGAATTTCTCTCCAGCCACGAACCGATAGCGCATACTCTAAAACTGTAGCTCCTTTTGGAGAACCTCGTGCCCCTTTCAGCTAGGCTGCTGCATATGCGGACAGACCAGCAGCGTGAGTTAGAGCGTGTTTTTGCCGCCAAGTTTGCCTATTTTCTGGCCTGTTGGTACAGTTACTACAGTACATAGTCGATTTCTTATATTTTTTCTATCTCTCTTTCGATATACTGCGTGAGAAACTTTTGTGCGTGCGCGATTCGCTATTGGCTGGACTAGGCTAGCTAGCTGCTTCGATCCATTCTTTGTTACGTTACATTTCATAGTTATTTGATGTGAAAGGTTTATCAAGTGCCGCCCGTAACGCCAAAAAGGCACGCGCGTTACTCTACCACTTAAGGAGTTTGTAAACAATATATTCGTGTAGCTATGGTTATATTATCTTTTGTATTAGTTTAAACGGTGTTTGGGTGTATGTATGTGTGTATGTATTTCTATGGCCACTTTTACTGACCTCTATGGATTGTATGCCTTTCAGTATATAGGCTACTGTAATTTCTCTGTTATAGATCGGTTTAGGTTTGTTTATATGTACTTCAAGGTAATGTAAGGAGTATATAGGTGGCGGGTTTGAGCTATTGTAGGTAACGCTGTACTCTATCATAAGTTGATAAGATATGTTCCATAAGTTTGTCAAACTGGAGCTTGTCATGAAGTGAGTGACCAAATAGTTTCGTAGAAAATTCACAACTTGGGCGCGAATTATTTTAAAATCATTGCTGCAATAAATAAATGAATAATCAACTTCAATTGTTGCCATCCTTAATAAGCAAGAAAAATTACAAAACTATATAGACTATTAACACTGTCAATTTTTGAAAATGGTTTAAGTTTCATAATAGATGAAAATGAAAAATACCTGGCGGGGCTTAAAACCAAACTTCAATTATAAACAAATGATCTGCTTCATTTTCTCCATATATATTTTCCCCAGCTCCCCTTTATTCTGATCTATTCTATAGTCTGGGCTATTTACGATTTTAATCCATTATATAATGAAGCTAAAATAAGATGAGAAAATGGAATATAATGACTTTTCAAGCCCTAAAGCCCCCTTTTAGAAGTTTTCGCCGTGGAAGTTCGTCTTAAAAGGGTTAAGTTTGGCCGGGCTTTTCCGACCTATAGCTTGAACGATGAGTTTCGGATGCAAATACGTAGGCCTAACCACGGTGGGAGTGATGGGGCAGCGATAGACACACTGAGCTATATTTCGATCCCAAGGCGGCCAACCTATCCTATCGTTAATATTTAGGACACTATCCTTCATATCCTACCATAATGGCTTTATGTCGAAGAATTAATGTTATATATATATAGAGCCCAGACTCGGAGAGAGTAAAGGGTTAAGGTGACAATATCATCAACAATGGATGGTCAGACATTATTATAAATTTACGAGGACATCGTCCGTTACAATTATTATTATAATTATTATTATTGGACAATTAAAATTAAACTGTTTTATAATTTATTTATTTTAAAACCTGTTTTATCTCACGTGCAACGTTTGCCCCTATATAATCACGTGACATTACATTACTCGATCCAATTTCTTTTGTTTAAGCGCGCGCAATTTGAAACAAAGAAAAAAGAAGCGTAATGAATATTAATGTATATTCACAAAGGAACGAAACATAAATAATTAATTGGAGTGATTAGCCCCTCGTACCTTCCCCCCCCCTCATGCAATTAAAAAAGGGTTTTAAATAATTAATACAAATTGAACTTAGTCATATGGCAACTATAGGGGGGCGGTTTACTTATATAGAATTTATTATAAATATAAAAAGAAGAAAATAATCATAATCATAAATTGCCTGACGTATATAACTTACATTAATCTCCTTATAAATATTATTAAATAATTTATCAACGTGATTGCTTTCGTGCAGTCTGAAATTGAGCTAGGAAAAAGGAGAAATCAAAGATTCCATTTTCTTTCCTTTTCCTTTTTCTTGTTTTTATTTTTTCTTTGCAAGGAAGGAAGGGGGAGGGCAAAGACTTTGTTTCATTTATTAAGGTCCCCGCCCCCTTTACTCTCCCTGCCCGGGCCATTTTCCGAAACGCAATGACCATATACGACACGTATCGACTAGACTTAAGCTCTCTACGCTGTCTTTGGCGCTAAATTGTTTCTTTTGTTAATACCTGTCTGTAAAAGCCAATACTTGGCCTGGTGTATATAGTTTTTCTGATTTCTTTTAGTTAGTTACCTTTATTTTGCTTTCACATCAGATATCGGATTATTTTATCTGGGGTTTATTCGGCTTTCCCACGATAGGATTAAGAACCTTCCAAGAGAATGATTGCCACTAATACTCGTCGCCTTTATCCTCGAAAAACTCTGATGATAACTTTTCAAACGAAATCAAAACCGAAAAGAGAACGAGATGACCCTTATACCAAACTTATTTTTCACGTATAGACCATTCCATTAAGCAAGGACGGGGGAGTTCACCTTCTTGCGTAATTTCCTTGGCTCCTAGAAGCACCGCTAGAGTTCACGGAGAAACAATCAGGCCGTAATAACCTATCCCGTTTAAGTTTATACTCCTTGTTTCTCACATTTTCCCACCGTATCCATGGCAACCTCGCGGTCAAAATAGGCCTAAATAATTTAATGTTATTTACGTGATAAAAAATGGCGTCTTATCTCAATCTGTTTACATTACGATAATGACGTTTTACCTGCCTCCAATCCGATCAGGGCGTCTGCTATTTCTTTCTTTTTTTTTCATTATTCCTATAGTAAAAATATTGCGGCGCAAAGTTCAAATCGTTTCTTGTCACGCGCACGTCTGCCAACGAAATTTGTACATTTACTTTCAACCTTTATTGCTACAGGGATTTCCCTACAGAATCCGCGTTTCAATGGTAATCCGTGACCTTTTAAAGAGTGTATTTGTGTGTAGTTCCCCTTCATTTATTAAAGACTGGGAAATTAATATTAAAACAGTTAAACCAACCATGGATGGTTAAACGATCCAAAAACCAAGGCTTAGAAAATAAGCCATGGTTATTATTGTTATTATTATTATATGGAAACTGTTGGTGTCTGTTAGAAAGACCTAGAGTAAATAATCTTGTATGGGTGTCTGTAAGTAAACATTGGAAAAACGTCTAGTTGTCTGCCCATAACGTCGTGATTTCGTTAATATTTACTTTGAAATTCATTCATTTCTTAATTAACTCTAAGTTCTAAGGTGGTATGATGACACATGACAGTGTTTGCATTATAAAAAAAAATATTATTTATTTCTGAATAATTACAATTAAGAACTTAATTATTTTTCTATTTAATTACAGGTTAATTCATGGAAACATTGAAAAGAAATACTCCTGGGCGAACTTGTTCGTTCCCCTTAGCGTGAAAGTTGGAGTGTAATTGTATATCAGGGACTTCACTTCGGTCTCCTTATCCGGGAACCTGTGAGTACTCTTTCGAGCTGAAATTTAAAGGGATTATATAATAGAGAATTTAAAACAGTCTCCTAATACGGAGTATCATCCTTAAACGCTAGCTTGTACACTCTCTTTAGCGCGTGCAAAATTTAGATCTACAATTAGAAATTGTATAATCTAATTGAAAACCATTCCGTCCGTAACATTAAGGTTTAGTACATGCACGTGTGTTTGGCCTACTTCGATTCTAATTCGATTACGACTATAGCCTAACTCTGTTAATCGAAATAGACCTTGATGACGTCATGTACCTTATTCCCTTGGTTAACTAATTTATTCCATAATGTCTGACCAGTTTTATTTACGGCCAAAACTGGGTCGACAAGTTGTACGTGCCCGATAAAGGTTATACATCGTGTCCGGTAATATGTTTTTCTTGCCTAAGCCTAACCTAAGCAGGCTAATATTAATGCAATATCCCCTATCGTTATTTCCCCAGTTCTGTCATATTTTGGGACAAGTTTGTCACTTGGTAAAATACCTAAATGATTGAAGGGGTTTACGTGACGTAAGTGAATCGTGGGTGTATTATGACATGGTCGCTCTACCTTTCTTGGAATGGGTCAAAATTAACTTACATAAGCCATGTTTTAGGTACTTTTAAGAGTGAAGTTGGATGGATTTCCATTGTTTAAAACTTTCCCTTAACACGTGACGTGGTTCTACACTACTTAAGAGTAATTAGGCTTAACTTTTACAACTGTCTCACCTTCATTGACGAAAAAGTTGGCAAAATGTTGGGACACTCTAACGGCTTCGTAGAAGTGAGGTGCCAAGCGGTAGTCCTTAATGTCCGTGAACTCGAAATTGTTTTTTTCCGGATGCCATTGTACTCCGTAGAAAGGATAGGAAATACCTTTAAATTTAATTAAGATTAATGTATCTATAATTAAAACCGTGTCCGCGATATACACTCACCTTCAATGGTTGAGATAAAGGTTAGGTCGGTTGCCGGATCCTGATTGGTTGATACAATCCTGAAGTAGTTGTCTAAACCTGCATTGGTGAAGTTCTAAAATTGAATTCGAATTAAGCTAATTAAAACGATTGTTAATTATACGAATTTAAGTATTAGTCTATGGGATACCTGGGGCGAATAACACCAGATGTGATAGTTGATGGTAACCGGAAGTGTCGTCAAGTACGTCTTAACATCCGCTGGCATGTTTGTTAAAATTCGGCTCGATTCGGAACCTAATGTTTTATATACAAAGAAATCGAATGTGTTATGTTGCTTTTGTTTCGCCAAAGATCTTTTTTCTACCCAATTTAGTCTTTGATGCGTCCATAACCATTTAGATAACCCACCCACCTCAACGCCCTCTGGAATAATCGACTAAATCGAGGGGACAGATACTCACTCGATCGTGTAGTAGGCCTACTTATATTTGTAACTGTAGACGAGGAGCTGAACTCCGATCTTTTCAAACTCCCATATCAATACTAGAGTATCTGGCCTCTCGGAAATCGACTCCTAAATGGATCTAGTGCTACTATGGGTGTGTTGGGGATAAACGTCAAGGAAAAAGACGATTGCGGAATGTCAACGCTGGTAATGAAACCAGCTAGGAACGACCTTGGATGCAGTTTCTGATAGTGCACGAGCTCTTATTGCCTAAGTATCTCGACAAATGAGTCTTGTAGGTGTTGCTAGATAAGAGATGGACGCCCCAGGAATGCGGCCTTCCATTATTCCGAAACCCTATTCTAAGAATAATACGCTCAAGGGACAGATTGAGCCGACAGCTAGGCTTAGCTTTTTTTTGAAAGGTACCCGGTCCCTTTCCCTATTTTTACTATAGGCCAAGGCTTAGCTCTTTTATTTCTACCTACACTTCGTGTGCCAAAGAAATTGTTTACTTTGGCGCTAGTATAACAGCCTCAATTTGACTCGAGGGATTGTGGGAAGTGTTAGTTCATCGCTCGAGGTTTGGTTCTACCTTAGTTCAATTAATTTCAAAGTCTTAAACATTGTTTTCGACTTGGGAATCTTATTGCAACTATAAATAACCATCCATGACACGAAAATGTGTCGTAAAACTAATCCAGAATGAATTATCAAGGGGATAACCACTCTAAGATGCTTTTAACGATAATGCTAGCTGTGCCTTTGATAGGATATTCGTCACGTTCCTGGCTAGAGGTTATGGTGTTAATACAATATTGAGCGCCAATTGACTGTTTTCTTAAAAAATAGCTAGAAATTTGGTTTATATTAGTTATTGTTAAGCTGAGAGGTAAAGGGGGGAGGCAATTTGTCTGTTGACTCTTTGTAGTGAAACCTATCTTTATTTTGTCCGTAGAGAAACATTTTTAACTAATTTTAGTTAAATTGTAACCCGATCTGTTTGGGTATAAATTTTGGACAGGTAAACGCGATACATAGTTTTCAGACTAGGTATAGACGAACAGGGGAACTTTGAGACGCCAGTGTTCCCAAGGGGACTCTTGAATTGGCACGCGA
Source organism: Phalangium opilio (assembly GCF_054372755.1). NCBI lineage: Eukaryota > Metazoa > Arthropoda > Arachnida > Opiliones > Phalangiidae > Phalangium > Phalangium opilio. The sequence goes on along the minus strand of NW_028324147.1, from coordinate 2,014,341 downwards.
GCTCGTGACCGAGTGAAGCAAAACAAACAAGGAAGGAGTAACTGGCTGCTCACTGTTCTCATAATATTACGTCACCGGCAGCGGTTTGCCATCGAGTTTCGAGGTAGAGATCGTGCAAGCAAAGGTTCTATCACCCTTTAGGCCAGGATCTAACTTTATAATTTATAAATTGTAAACTTGCCTTGGGTAACGTCGAGAGGTAATGGTACATCGTGTATGTTGCATTCGAAGCGGCGAAGTTTGTTACCGCTGGCCAAATACGTTAACAATTCGTAGCCCAAGCAAGTAGCCCATATAGGGTAGAAATCCCCGGCATCGTTAGCCTGTTAATCAGAAATGTATTCGAGAGAATAGGTTAGAAAATTTGTGTGTATATATATGGTACAGTTTATTGTTGTAGCGCATTTTAAAGGCAGCGAGCTTAGGACTTTAATGTCATGTTATTTTCGCTAGAAGTCAGGTATTATTGCTTAGGAAATGGAGAAATACTATATATCCAAACAAGATCTCATTACGTGAATGAGATCTTGATCCAAATGATATAAAGGTTATTATGGGTGCATTTCAGCCTGAAATTTCTGAAATAATTTTTTTCTCTATGGTATTTTGTATATTGCATCCATTAGCTTCAGTGTTTCTACCCACTGACAATTCAAGGTGTGATTTAATTTAAAACCAAAGTGCTCTATCTAAATAATATTCCCTTTTGTTTGTATAAGGTGATATTTAAGGGTTATTACAGTATTTTCCGCCCCTTAAATTGATCGAAGGCTGAAATTACTTTTTCTCTAAGGTTATTTAGTACGTTGTATCCCTTTGCCACGCGGATCTCACCTTTGTAGCCATATCATATAGTATCTTCCCAACTCGGCCGTATTCGTTAGTGGGATCTTCGAAATATTGGGACCCACCCGGAAATAGGACGCTGTATTATAAAAAATAACTTAGTTTAAATTACGTAAGAAAGATAAAATATTGTATAATTAAACTTACCCATTGGTGTAGTTAAAAATGGTTTCGTAGTACGATATACTTCGATTTAATCTGAAATAATTAACTATAATTAAGTGATAAAATAAAATATAGTTGTAAAAAGAACTTCTTTTGGGGCGAAGGGGAACAACTAAATTATTCCAAGCTTTGATAACGCGAGTATTAACAAAAGCAAATTGAAATAAACGGAAAGTGAAATATTTTTTCCCCCTCCCGCGCTATATAATAAGACCTATCCCACTTTTTGATTGATTGTTATTTTTATCTTGGTATACTTACAAAATGGGGACCACTCTAGCTCCGGCTGATTCCAAGTACTTGACGTACGAAGCCGCGATCATACTCGAATTCCGTACTAGTTTGCCATGATATTCTTGAGACAAAACGCCTAGAAAATTTCATAAACATCAAAACAAGTTACAGACACAGATTTTTTTATTTTATTTAATAATACTTGCCTATAATTGGTCTATCATTTAAAACAACTTTGGTATTAACGAAGCCTGCGACAACGAACAATAATATTAAGGGAATCAACGAGGAGGCTGCGTATTTTGCAGCCATTTTTGACAACACTTTGTTAGAAAATAACGGAAAATATCTAATCTAAGAGCTCTTATATATACTGAATAATTATTAATATTTGATAAAGTGATATAGGCACGCCTCCTTGAGATCATAGGCTATCGTTCCATTAAACCTTTTTCGTATATAAATTTGTTTTGTCATTGTTCGGTTTAACACCCGGTTATGTTGAATAACAATCCCGTTAAAGGAACGCGATAACGAAAAGTATGACAATGTCATTCGAAAGAATAGAAATATCTTATTTAAAGAAGGTTAGATCCGGATAACTCTTAAATATTTTACTCCTTGGTGTTTATATCAGAGATCGATTGATTCTACTGTTTGTTTTTTATGTTGTTGATTTTTTCCAATTAACAAGATGGCTGGCGAAAATTGTGTTTTACTCCGAAAATGTCATACTTATTGTCATATGAGTACTTATGATAATACTTTGAACTCTTGTCCTTCGTACTTATACAGCCTTGGAGAATAAATGTTAAACTACTTTAACAACGAAAGCTGATTAAACTGAAGTTAGTAAGCGCCTCCCTTTTAGGTCGATAGTGTGTAATAAAATCAGTAGAAATGTTTAGATTGCGATTTAACAGCTGAATAAATATGCGCGGAGTTTTGAAAGGCATTGATTGCCTCGCTTTAAACTTATCAATCAACAAGCGCTAGATAACTTCTTATTGAGCTGATAATTTTCATAACAATGAAAAAGAGATATCCGGCTAAAGTTAATCTCGCTTATTTATTAAAATATTTATTCTTAATCGATATGAATTTACATGTTAATTACATTAAATATTACGAATATTTTTAACATTAAGTAATTATTAGAGAATGATGTGGCTAAATTCATACATTTTTATCCGCTTGCGGTTTTTCTATTAACCGTAATGCGGTGAACTGTTTAGTTGGTTATAGCGTGTGTGGCCTTGGAATGCACGGGTGCACGAGATCCCATAGATACTTCACTCGTAAAGGGGACTGGTAAAAAGTGACGGCTTTGCAAGTGGAAAATGCGTTACAAAAAATTAAGAACATTTTGAATTGTAAAGACGATTGCGAAATCCGTGTTTAAAACGTTATGTAGAAGTGTAGATTACTCAAAATGAGGAATTTCGCATTGTTTTCTGGTTCCATACGAGTATGTACTGTTAACAGAGTGACACACGCCAGTAGCCTGTCTGATGCTTACAAGAAACCTTCAAATATTTTACACAGCAGGGCAAACGCCAACCAGATGAGCCAAATGAAGAAAATTCCTGAAAAGCCAAAAATGTTCAAAGGTCCCGTTTCTGATTCTGCCGCTTTCCAAATCATTTTATCCCAGTTGTCACTCCTTTCAAATAATCGTTGAGAAATTTTCTGTTCAAAATCCACCGAAACTCTAAAAGATAAGATGAAAAATTCCTAATTTGAAAGCGTTAAAAATAGTTTGAGAACGTATACCTCTTTCTTATAAAATCTGCGATGTGTTTCTTCGTCGTGTTTACAATTGGTAGGACGTATAGATCTTGTCTGATCGGTTGATTCGAAATGTACACGGTTTTCCTACGATTCTTGTCTCTGTAAGCAATGTTTAAATTTCTCTTGAAGTCCACTTCCGACGTGGCTAACACTAGTTTCCCTTTAATTATTTCCAGGTGTAAATCAACCTCAATTAAGAACTCTTCCTTATTGTGAGCCATTTGAAGAACTTCTGGTACTCCAAAAATTTCACTTCGAGGTTTGTGAAAAATATTTTTCTTTGGGAACGATTTTGGTACCTTACAGGAAGAAATTAATTTGTTTAATTTGAATTGTTTTTAAAATATTTTTAACCATACCCTGCGAATGATGTATTCAGATTCTTCTTTGTGGTGATCAAAAATGACAAATTTAAGGTTCTTATCTTTCAGATCTTCAATTTTATCGATGGTTTGTCGAGTAACGGAAACAAATTCGGACTTCAAATTCGACAACAAATCGTTGATGAAAAAGAATACGAATATGAGCCAAAAGAATAGGAAAATTCGGGCGCTCAATCTAGACGGGACTTCCTGCAATCCTGAAATATAAGTAAAATTAGCGATAATTGGAAAATAACCTAATTAACCCACAGAAATAATGACGAAAAAAATGTCAGTTGACGAATATTTTTTCTCGATATATTTCTAACCTTTGAGTAGATATGTTCCGAAAAGGTCAAATACAAAATGAAACATTCCAGGCATTCTTTGACGCTCGGCCGCGTGTTTCATGATTTTTGACGATAGATAAAGAAAAATTGATCCAAACAGCAGAGACGCCATGAAGAGTCCGTAAACCTGCAATTTGAAAAGTCGCAATCATTGCGCTTGCTGGAAGAACCGAGTGATACGTTTGACATTTCACGTACCGGCAGATCGGCGTTTATTATGTTCAACGCCGTTGTTTTTTTCACAAGCGGATTGGGCGCCACGAGAATGAAATTATCGGAGTAAATGACGTTCGAAATCGAAAGCCATTGCAAGCTTTTAGGCTTAAACATTGACAGTGGCAATAGAAGTAATGGAATTCTCTGAAAAATGCTAATTTTATACTAAAAGCAACTAAATTGCGGAATTATCCTTATTGTCTAAACGACGGAAGATTATTTTAAAATTAATTGATGAAGAAGAAAAAAAAGAGAAACATTACTTCTTCATCAGATTTCCATGGAGGGTCTCTAGTTATTGACTTCATACCCTGAAAACCACCGTTTATGCACACACTGATGGTTAAATATAGCAGAAATTAGTTCGGTTCAATCTGAATGCCAATATTAGCTGTTTAGGTCATAACCGATCAGTGAACCAGTACGCATTAAGGGTCGGTTGCTAGGATTACTATAGTGGCCAAGAATGCTTTTGCTGTAGACTAGTGTAGGGGATACTGTACGCGCCGATTAGGGGGATCGCACTGAGTTAAGAGATAGAAGAGTAGGACGTTTACATACGTAGTACTGAAAGGCGTTTTAAATCTTGCTAAAATTGAGGTAAGCGGTGTTTTTGTATACTATGGTTTGGTACGTCCGTAATTTTCGAAGTTCACTGCGAAGCTCAAATCATTGATGGGCAGTTTAACATATCGTTCCATTTGCCATGTAATTATAGATGGGCATATTCAATTAAGATTTTCGGGCCGGTATTTTGGAGTTACGTTTAACAGGATAAACAGCCCATCAAAAACTCTCGCTGATATAAGTTTCGTTTTAAAACAAAAAGGGAATTACTCATTGCCGGTGAATAAGTGTATTGACATTATGAAATCCATAATGTAGCGATACTACATTGTAAAGAAAAATTACTTTAATTAAAATAATAAAATGGAAACGACACTTCGATATGAACTGCGTTTAAAATATTAGTTTATAAAATTTAATTAGCGTGAATTCGGTTATAATAATGTTGTTTGAATGAACTTTGTACTGTCCATGGTGGCCAACCTCTACCCACTAACCCCTCAATGAACGGTCAATCCTATTCCGACAAAAAGGTGCATTGAAAATGGCCGTGCACTTCCACTAAAAGCGCTTATCTTATACTTAACAAGTTACGTTATTATTTGCGTCCGATTACTATTTAAAATTAAAAACTTCTTTGTTTTTACGTGTCCAGTTCAAAAATTTTTTTGGCCGGTTAGTGTGTGAAGTACTTACATTTAATTTGTCATGGGCCAATACCTGGAAGGAATCGCAATCACCCATTTTTCCCAAAAATAAAAAAGCTACAAACAAAAAAAAAATCTAATGTAATTCAAGATTTATAGAGTTATAATTAACAATAATTATAATTGTTAAAAGATTTTCTCTGTATGGGTGTCGATATCTTGTCAAAACCCATTTATCGGTGTGAGGATTCCCATCTCTGGTAATTTAAAAAAAAAAAGAAAAAATACTTATTTGCCGTTTGTAATCTTAGGAAAATTCAGTTTCATTAAAGTATTATTACGTTACGTAAGAGTTGACTTCAAGTACCGCTCATAGGACGCTAAGAAATATAACGCTCTAGCTAAAGTATTTTTCGAAAATATGACCCTATTACGAAGCATTGACATTCGTCAAACAATGAGAAAATAATGAACCCGGGGTTTATTAAGTATTTTCACGATTCTTTACACAACGCGCGTCGTGTTCTATGTACATTGACACATTACGATCTGAATACTGAAAGTCGTTAAATATTTTTTCTCGCTGAAGTTACGGTATAAAACTATGTAATCCATTTATATCATGACAACCTTACTTAAATTGAAGGAAAATGATAGGCCAATACCATGACTCTTCGAAAAAGAAAGATCTTAGCTGTTTGGTTCCGACTCCTAATGTTACTTATATCAACCACGCAGTTTAACTTCTGAAATTGAATAAAAACATCTTGGGGCTAAGGCGTAGGGCTCTTAATGAGTGTTAATTTCGAGAGCTGACCCCAACACATTGAGAATGAAAAAATATTGAACGTTACTTTATAAAACAACAATATCAAAGGATAATTAACGTAGGGTTTCCTTATTTCTATACGACTTTCGAGTCATTAAACAACGAACGTGCTTCGTTTGCTATGTTTGCTAGCCTAATTCGCTATTATAATTCATATTGGCGTGCAACAAGTCCGTAAAAATTACACCAAGATTATTTTTTATTATTCGTAACAATCCGTTACCACGACAACCGTATCTAAACAAAATCAATTTACTTCAAATTAACCATAGTTTCCCTAGTGTTACAGATTAATTAAAATCGGAAATTAACAAATAAACAAACAAACGCGATATTCATTAAAAAAACTACACTTTCGGTGGTGAAGCTTCAATGTCTTCGATACAATTTCTTCTTTCCGGAAGTAAAGAACGACAATTTTTCTTATTTTCGAAAATGTAAACCCATTTTCCGTATGGGCTTATTGTTCTAGTTATTCTACACTGTCAACAAAAGATAATTAGTCTCCATTAGGAATAGTTAACATTTATTTTTTCCTGAAATATAATTAGCCACTTGTTTGACGTCAAAAATAAACAATGTCGCGGGTTCGTTAAGTGAAGCTGGATAAAAGTGTGTATTCCGTTATTACCATGGCAACCATTTAAGATAATCGGAACATATTTCCTTTATTCGATTCAATCACGAACATATTCAATTTTCTTATTGCACAGAAACTCTTGTTAAAGTTACTTTCGAAATAAATGTAATAGAGCTTGAACTCTAATATAAAACGATAAAATATTTTGCCCTTAATTTCTAATTCTATTCAATTAGTAATTTCATTAAAATTTACGCCAAGTTTAACACCGCGATCTTAATATTACTAAATCGTTATATTTTTCTTGCGTTTTTATATAAACTTGTACGAGTTTTAGAACTTAGGCCTTGCCACCATCGAAAGTTGCAACAGCTAGAAATGTTACTATTTCTTTACAATTAAAGTTGGAAACGTTTATTTGTTTTTGTACATTCGCTATCTAGAAACTGGGATACGTGCTTCCCCGGTCGGGACCCCCTTGGAAGATTTTGTTCCGAGTCCGTGTCCCTCGGTCCCAAACACGGACTGCAATATGAGAGCTAGAAATTGCATTTAAAGAAGAAAAAAACATTCCAGCGTACCAGTTAGAAAAGTCCATAAGCCAATGATAGAAACTGAAGTTCATAAGTTAGTGAAAACAATACCAAAATAAATAGGCCTACGCGTTGTGGAAATTGCGAGTTTCAAACTTTCAGTTAATAATATAATAATTATGTTCTTGATGTAAAAGGGAGGAGCCTTCTTGAAGCCCAGCCTTTTTTCTGTTTGTTTCCCTATTGTAAGCCTATAGAGAAAACAAAGTTGCGCACTTCCCCTTGGGTTATCTAAAATACTTCTAATTGAGCCTTCTCTCGTTCTAAGTGTTCTAGTTGTTGCAAAGGCAGTTTGAGACGAACTATTTGAACCCCTCGATACCATAACTGTGGAAATCCAATACGGGGCTATTTAGGAAATTGACCAAAAACTCTCTTGTCCGTCCGTCCGTCCGTCCTCTGGTTTATTCCTCATTGCTGTTTTCATTTTCTATTTCTTTATTTTTTCTCCGATTTTGGCGAGTTTTACAACCGACCAGACGTGATACTCATTCCTTTAGAAACAGAACGAAAAAAAAAATTACAATCATTTTTACGATACTTTTGGCTTGGTTATCGGAAGAACGCTAGCTCTCTCTCGTAATTCTTTTGTTATACCATTGAGATATAAAATAAAAAATCACTTTTATCGGTTATACCTATGCGTTATCCCCTATCGTACTTGTTATGTTCAGAATGACCTAAAAATTCGTATGAATTTAGGCTTAGCTTATGTCTTCGCTTCGGGCTATAGGCGCAAATATGACGCTTTAGGTTAATTCTATACTAACAAAATGGTACGTTTTGAGTTGACCTTGACTTCTTGACCTTGAATTTAGCCAGGTCAGTATTTGGAACATTAGTTTGAAATGTTGGGAAGTTGTGTAATAATTTAGCGAAGTTTTTGATTAGAGAAACGTAAAGAATAGTGCGAACTGAACTTATTCTATTACTGTAGACAGGTTAAGCACAGTGAAATTGAATTGAGGTAGAGAGGTTTAGCATTGTTTATGGTTATTGTGAATTTTATAGATAGAAATTACTGGCTACCCTGAAGCGCATGCGCTGTTATTACAGGGTTCATACAAACCTGGAAAACTGGGAAAACCTGGAAAAATCAGGGAAATAAATAGTTGACAAAAACATCAGGGAAATTTGTTTTCCAAAAGTTGTATGAACCCTGTGTTAAAGTTAAGAAACATGGGGGAAATTCCAGATAACCCCTTCAGTTCACACTATAAATCTATTAGACCATCTTTTATTTTTCGAATTAAAAATTCCCAACCACAATTTCGTTTCCTTAGTGCGACGATAACATCCTTTTATCAAACCCACCAAACACATTCCTGAATCGTGATAAAGTTATATTTATAACAATTTCATTAATGTCTTTTTCTGAGTATTAGCTAATTTAATTTTGATTTATTTTTCGGAAACCGCAATTCATTTTTAAAGCGACAATTTCAAATTTATTTTTTCTTCTTATTTTTCGAGAGAGACCTTATAAGTGGAATTCTTTTTAAAGAGTATAATTTGCGGTATTAAGTAACACTATGATAATTCTGATAAAATGAAAAATACGCTCCCGCCCCGTCAAAAAAGAGAACGGAATATAATAAAGTGTTTCGTAACTTTGTTGGGATTTGCATAAAGGCGTAATAACACGTTGAAATAACTTGTGTCTATGCATAGTAAGTTTTCAGACTAGGAGAATTCATACCATATAAACCAGGAGGCCAAGCTACTTAGCGTACAAAGTGCAACAACAAGTAGCCTCACCTGCATTGTAAATTGTATCAATACTCCTTTTCTCAAAACAATGCATAAAAGAGTTGACGACAAAGTGTTTCGAACTAAATACGTATATTATTTCTACGCCAATCGCTTCACCTTCCCTTTGCCAACTGAATAATTATCTCCAAAAACAGGTGAAATGTATATAGTAGTTTAACGGATGTGACGTAAGTCTGTGCCCCATCTGTAGTTATTTTAGCAGTTGATGTGGCCCTATTGTCACCCCAAAAACGCGGCACGGCATTTCCGTCCGTTTCATTCTCATTTTGTATGAGAAACGCAACGCCATTATGCCCCGTACGCATATTTTTTTTACGTAGGAACAGTATACCAACCAATATAGGCCTAACTGTCGCTTTTATGTATTAGAACTCTCATTTCCAGGACCATTATATTTTTATTTTTGTCCGAGAGTCAGTCCGCCCCCGCGTTATCTGTTAGAACATAAGCCTATCACGTTATCTATAAGTATTGTTTGGAAGGATTGTTTACTAGGCCCACAATGGAGAGCTGCACGTACGTGTCTCGTGACACTCGTCGTTTGAAAGTGGGACGGGGGGAAGCGTAGATGGAAGGCATTACTCCCTCGCGCACCTGGTGGTAAAAATACTTGACAATATCGCCTGTTTCCCGTAAATAAATCAAAATCAAAATCAACTGTAGGTAATGGCTCTAGTGATTGAAGGATTTGGAGAGATAGTTTTGAAACAAAGATGGCGCTGAAATCTCCATATTTTTATTCAATGCCGATGCTATAAGCCCTATGGAAGACCCATACTTATACGTTATAAGGTTATAGTAATATCTAGGTCTCTGTTCAATAATATAATAATGTACACGCTTCATTAGTACGCGTTATTGTTTTTTAATTTAGGAAAATAAACTCAATCTTGATATCGTAGTTATGTTTTGCATTATATGGAAATTAACATTTTTGAATGACAGCGACTCATTCTTCTTAAACCCTTGAATTTTACTTCAAACCTGTTTAGTTTTGATCAAAACTTTTACGTAAGTTTATTTTCCTTGTGAAAAATCAAAAACATACAAGTACATATAAGTGTGTTTTCTTAATCGAAATTTTAACCTTGATGACGTCTTGAAAAACGTTAAGACAATATAAATATTAAATGTAAACGTCCCCTTCCCCAATTAAAGTTACAACTATCTCGGGAATATTTATTTGAAAATCAAAAACTAGATTTTTATCCTGATTCAAGGTTACGTAAAAATACTTGATGGGAAATTCGCGCGTATGTAATGTTATTTAAGTTTTCTTAAAAGAAAATCCCATCCACTTGATAAGGGGGATTTACAATTTCAAGTACTTGCCGGTGATAAACCGCGGGCCACCCCTTTCCTTACAGTTTTATAACACCCTCCAAGTCTCGTTCATATATAAGTTAAAATCGTTATTATATTATTTTAATACTAATTTTTAAAGTTTAAAATCCTCGAATTTAATATTAAAATTTATGGGAATGCACTAACTATCATAGTGAGGTATGATAAGTCACTCTTTAGCTGCGGGGCTGTCACAGTGCAATGGAGGTCCTGGAAATGCAGGGAGTCCATTTAAAGTCGTGGAATATTTTAAAATGATGTGAAATTTCCATTAAAAGTCATGGAAAATTTCACTATTTAAAGTCATGGAATTTCATTATTGTTTTGGTAATTATCCTTTACTATAGTACATCATAAGTTAATTTTAGTACTAGTTAGCCATTTCTAGATACCGCATCATTTTGACGTATTTACAAATAAAATAAATTTAAAATAGTCAGGGAAAAATACACGCTCATGCAGGGAAATCCCAGGAAAATTCAATTAAATATTTTAAATTAAAAATCATTTAAATTAAAATATGTTAAGTGCGAACAGGCCTACGTCGTAATTTCGGGGCTACCCTATTCATTAATTGGGTACTCTAAAAGGTGGACATATACATACATACATACATACATACATAACTCCGTCCGTATTTTGATTCATCGAAAAATAATCTCCCCCCTGGATTATTTCGTTAATCCTAACCCCCCCTCCCCCCTCCCCATTGCCAAAATAATGAAACAAAAATTGAAAAGTCAGTCTAGAGAATCGCCGGTTTTAGGTAAGGGGGCAAAAGAGAACAGTATAACTGCGTCGTCCCATGGCTAGCTAGTTTAGCTGTTATGTGACTGTGATTTAAAAACTTTTAACTTTCCAAATTATATTTTTAAAAAACAGGATATATTTTACTATTTTTCTGTCAAACGCGTTACGGACCACAACTAGTCGAGTTAAAAATTGAAAGTCGGTGAATTTTATACTTAATTTAATTTAAATATATTGTGATCGGTTGGTGTTAAATATCTTTATAATATAAAGGCGTTAAGTGTTGTTATACGGTTGGCTTGACCTGAGGTCAGCCTTATCATTTTAAATGGATATATTCAAGAAGTTACCCTATTGGCATTTTTATCTGGCTACTTCGTTACTCGTCCTTATAACCAAAGTTAGTTTGTTTTTATTTGTTTATTATATATATAATTAACTGTTAATTATTATAGTTCAATATTAGCTCCCATTAATTAGTATTATTATTTCTGAAGATGCATTATTAACTTTTTATTTTTTGAAAATGGAAAGTGCTTTTTACCGGACTGTTGACTATAGCATATAATTGACCTCATTTTAACACGGCGTTTCCTTGGGGAATTTGTTACTTTATACTTGACACATTTAAGTTTTATTATATTTATAATGTTTGGTTGGGGTTTTTAATTAATCATATTGTTAACGAGTTAATGTCCTTAACGATTTTATTAAGAAAGAAATTCAAATTTTTTATTTAACAAAAATGTTTTGGTTTTTAAATTTATGGTGGCAGTTTGGGGTCAAACAAACGTCATTTTGAAATTTAAATATTTTAGATTAATTTTACGTAATTATTTTCGCATAATACCAATTATCTGAATATTTACCGACTTAATTGTCTTCTAATTATAATCTTATGTTATTGTCAGTCAGTAGTTTAGCTATCTTAAATATGCTTTAAATTAAGGTTTATTCAAGTTTGTTTAATTGGGGACAAGTTCTTCAAAGGCTCCTTATTGTTGCTAAGCGGTGTTTAAAGATTTAGGGGAATATAAACGTCAACACTGGTTTTTATTTTTTTTTTTTTTTCAAAATGATGATTCAACTTTATAGAAGTTCTGTCGCCAAGATTGTAATTAACTTTTCACTTGAAAGGAAAATTTCTCAAAAATAATAATTCTGTGATTCAGAAACTAAAATCTTATTTCATTTCTTTTTGAAAAATCAAATTCCCTCGAGTAATTTTATGTCTTCTAAAAAAGAAACCACAGTTCTTTTGACTCGGTTTTAATGAAAATCCCAAAGATTTAATTCCCTCTACTCTAAATCTACGTACCCCATGATCGCACAAATCGCGATCAAAAATTACCCAGACGTGAGATCGTGCTATTAAGATGTTTTTGCAAATTTCAAATTTATTAGAAACTGGGAATCCCGCTATTAAAGAAAAAAGAAACTTAATTACACTTCTTTTACAAATTAGTTGGTTTTGTCAGTGAAATGTTTTTAATTAGAAACTTTAAATTAAGACTAAAAGGTTTCAAGAGAGGCTGAAATTTTAATTTTCTCAATTTTCTCCCAATTCTTTTTTCATATTGAACTTCTCGACTTTTATTCTAAAGGGTTTAGTACATTTATCCCTCAGCCGACCAATACAGATTAATATTGATTGTGCACTAATTACATTAGTTAAACGCGTATTAATTATTTTACATATGTAATTCGTTAAGCCTTTGTTTTTGAATTTGTTTCTTAACTCCACGCGCTTTAAAAGTCATTGTAACATCACGTGATTAGCGAATACAATTTGAGGAAGAACAGACTTAAATATAAATAGATTTAACCAAACAAATTTAGTCTGGTAAAAATGTCAACTGTAATGAAAACTAAGTGAAAATGAAGCCCCTTAGCCCATTGGCTAATTTAATTATTTCTAGGCTGTTGGGAAAACCCTGGCCCAGGGAGTAAAAATAAAAATCCACAGAAAATAAATTAACTTTCTCGCTTCTCAACCTTGAGGAGGAAACAGAATAAGTATTAAACTTGGAATAACTTTGCTTTTATTGTAGAAATTTTCAAGGTAGATTTTCTTTATTGTTTAAAAACGTAATTTTTTAAATTTGATTTTTCATTTTTTTTTACTGTGGTATAAAATGCTTAAGTGCAAAATAGTTTTAAGTGAAAATTCCCATATTTTTATTATAAATAAATCAAAGTTACGATATTTTAGCCATAATTCAGGAACTGGTGTACAACCGTACCAGAACAAAAGAACGGTAATGTTCGTAGTTCCACACGTGTAAAGGTACAATTTTTCTTCTCCCCCGGTTTTTTATATTATTTATTATAATGAAAACACCCCCATTATATTTAACCGTGAATAAATTCTTTTTTTTTCCTAAATTTTAAGCGGCTTTTGATGTTACAATCGGGAAATGATTTTACGAAACGATTATAAAATCATACAGGTATATTTATTCGTGACTAGGATTTTATTAAATTACCGCCGTTTAATATTAATCTGATTCTGAATTAACCAAAAAATAATTGTAATCCATTTCGACCAAAATAAGAATATATGGTTTCTCTTCAGTTCAGTTTTTAGTGTCGTACATTTGTAAAACTATTCACGAAGATGATAATATATTTTAGTGATTCAAAGTTTTTGTCACAATTTTTGCAAGTTGCATCTTTCTGCGAGTGACTTGTATTATATAATGAGTATTGCCTCTCAAGGACCCCTTTTATAGTTTTAAATTTTTTTATTTATTTAGTTTATGGTATCGTATTAATTGATCTTGGTATTTGTTTTAATTGAACCATTTGTTTTAATTATTGCAGGATCATGTTACGTCATATCTGCTTCCATTTGGCGTATCTAAAAAATACTCTGAAAAGATTAGGGGTAAGCCCCGTTTCTAAACCTTTTAAAAATCGCTTTTCCTATCAGAAACTTATATAATCCCCAAACAAAGAAAATTGTACTCGGAATAGAAAGTTCTATTTAGTTTTCCAGCAGTTGTCTCTGCTCTGTCTCAATATCATACCCGGAATTGTTGATAAAAAAATTATGGAGCTTGCTTTCTATTCCAGTACTGTTTTATCTCTGACCCAAAGTACCGTAAGAGCTCCAGGGGTGGTTTTTTATTCTGCCTGGTCAATTTCTAATCGCCCTCGTAACAAAATCCCGGTGTCCTTCTCTCAGATCCGGAGTCCGAATCACCACTCGATATCGTTTACCCTCGTCTCCGTCACATGACCCGTAAGAGAAGATCTTACCCATCAGGCTCGGAGGAAGAAGACCTAGGCCTAACGGATAACTTGTTGCCACCAGACAGTGTAAGAGAAAAGAGGCTGAACCAGGATGAAGACGAGGTCTTGGTTGTCTTTCGAGGAGCCAATCGAACCTTCTACATGGAACTTAAACCTACGAGGGATTTTATTTCGGAGAATCTAACATTCTCGCACGCTAGCGGAATTTTTCAAGAAGCTAAGCCTTGTCACTATCGCGGCAAAGTCATTTCCGGTACGGGCGGAAGCGTCGCTCTTAACCTCTGCCACCCTGATGGGAAAATGGTACGTGTCGCTGTAGATTGATAACCCTTATTTTAAGGGGAGGACCCATGACCCTCTAGCTAAGCCTAAATGAAAAAGAGAAAAAAAACCGCCATGATGGCTCCTTCATCAATTGTTATTCTCATCTCGCGGTTTGCTAAATGAAAGAAAAACTCATAGGATACTTGTGGTTACTGGTTACAAAAAACCCGAAAGAAAAACACAAATCCAATATGACAAGATGTCCCTTTTATATATGCCCTCCATTTATTTCTAATCGTAAAGAGATGGTGACACTTAACTAACCCTTTTACCAGTTTTAGGTTACCATTAACAGTTAACTTTCAGCTTACCTTTAACTGTCTGAATAGTACTCTGTAAAAAAACAAACAAAGCTGATAGAAAGTAAGATATATCTGCGGTCTACCAATCATAAGTTATATTCCATAAGTTTTCTCTCCCCCCCCTTTCTACTGGTAGTACACTATAGGGTGACCATTGAAAATTATAAAGGCAGGGGGTAACACTTACGGAATATGTACTTATGGTTGAACTTATATCTATAAGTATTCCTTAGTGGTTAGGGATTCCATTTTATGGTGGTGGAGTTCTTGTCTTATACAGCAGCGAATAAGAAAAGTGGGTCATTGCGTAGAGGTCCCGTGATTGATAGGGTCATTTTCTATTGGTCTTCAGAAACAGATTCTACCCAGCAACACCAAATACTTTCTTTCTTTCTATTCCAATACTTATTTCTTATTTCTCTAGTCAGGACTGATAGTGACCCCGGAAGGGAGGTACACTATTCAACCCGATGAAAATGATGGCGCAGACTTGAACCGAGCCAAAAACGACACCAGAGGACGTCACGTGTTTATGAAAAGCGCCCAGAAAGAATCCTTCTGCGCTGTCAAAACTATCGGTATTGTGACATAAGTTATTTTAAATTTTATAGACCCTATAAGTCTATACAAACAAGGCATGTTGAAACAGCGCATGACTACGGCAAACTAATTTTATAGATGGTGGAACTAAGGGGGAAAGGTATGGGTGTGAAATTCTGCCTTCTTTGGCACTTTTTGCACCTGCGCAGTATGGTTTTGTATCGTCTTGCGCGCAGATACTGAAATGTATGTCCTGATACTGAGAGTTGTCTATCCCCATTTTCCTTCGAAATATTTATCATATTTTCCGTAAGCTCCGCCCCTTACTGTTTTCGACTTTAAGTCAGTCCTAACACGGAGACTTATAGAAGTTATCACCTTATGAATGAGAAATATGAGTTTTATTTCTACGGCGCGTCCGAAACTTATATTTTGTTTTGGGTTTGTGGTTCCAAAGATGGAGAAGAAGGGGAGTTGCTACCAAACGAAGATTTGGTTCGGGAACGAAGGGAGGTCAAAGGTATCAAAGTGATACAGATCGCGGTTTTCACCGATTCTGAATTATACGACAAAGTCAAAAAGCAACATCCCAAAGATACCGAAGCCAGAATAAAAGACTTAGTGATGACAATTATTAATCAAGTTCAACTCATTTATAACTATGAATCGATGCACACCAAATTCAAAATTGTTTTAGAGAAACTTCAAATTTTGAAACCTAATGACGTAAGTTGTATTTTGAAAAACCGTACCATTGTTAATTAAGCCTTATCATTTTAAATATAATTTTAATTCGTGTTCTAGGAAGCTCCTGATAAAGCCGGTGCAGATATCGACTTATACTTGGACACATTCTGTGCCTGGCAATCCGGTATTGTCCCGGAAGAGAATCAAGAAGGACATTGGGATCATGCCATCATGTTAACCGGGTAAGTACTTAACTCAAAATGATTAATTTGCAAACATTTTCTCAAAAAAAAAAAATAAAACTATCCTTAGATTGAATTTATTCAAAGAATACGAAGGTGTAAAAAACGATAAAGTTTTGGGGTTAGCTTGGGTCAACGGTATGTGTCGTCCGAATTATAGTTGTACCATCAACGAGGGTCAAGACTTTGAAGCTTCGTACGTCATTGCCCACGAAATGGCCCATAGTTTAGGAGTCCTTCACGATGGTACTAGCAACCCTTGCGATCCTGATACATTCATAATGTCCGATAAAACCGGACCTGGAAAAATCAGTTGGTCAAGATGCAGTAATCGTTACATGGAAAAGTACTTCAAGTATGTTTATACAAATTACATGTTTTGTGTTAAGTTAGGTTTGGTTAATTTATACAAAAATTAAACACAAGCCGGGGACAAGCCATGTGTCTTGAAAATGACGTCACACCCCATCCTGAATTGGATTTCGTTAAAGAAACCAAATTTCCCGGTGAGAAATATTCGCCTACTGAACAGTGTAAAATGGCCATGGGCGATGATTATAAACCATATACGACTAAAAAGAAACCATTTAATGTAAATATTTACATATAAAATCGAAAACAACGCAATAACTAACCAACACCACTTGACGTGTAGAATATTTGTCGCGAGCTATGGTGTTACACCGGAACATGGGCCACTCCAGCTCACCCTGCCTTGGAAGGCAGTTCCTGTAACCCCGGAATGGTAATTAGAAGGCCTTTGTCTTAGCTACTTATCGAATTAGTTACTTGACCCAATGGCTTTCTTCGTGCAGCTTTGCAAACAAGGCGATTGCGTCCATGATAGTCGTGCCCCGAGAAAGGAACAGTCATCTGGTTCCGAATTTCCAGCAGCGGATGACCCCGCTGTTGGAGGTGGCGATGGTGATAAAAAATGTTGCGTAGAATCCAAAGACGCGAAGGAAGAGAAACCCGGGATGATGGACCGGGTTTCTGGTTTCTTCAAAGACGTATTTCGACGCGTTCGCAATTTTTTTCGAACTGTTGGTTAGTTAGTTCCTAAATTCCTATACACGCACACCTAAGGTGAAAAACTACAACAACACTTAGTTGAGTATTTAGAGTTGGTTTAAACTTTAAAGTTTGGCCAACTGTAGGCTTAGACTGACTCCCAATGTCGAGATCCCAACGATTCCTTCTTGGTGGCTCTCATTAAGAACTATAGCGTAATTAATGAGACCTCAATGATCTTAGTCAATATTCCTTAATACGAAAAAAGGTTAGTGAGACCCAAAGCACAAAGTTTCTTTATTTGTATAACGTACAAAATGAAACAAACAAAACATCCGTCCTAAATAATAAATAAACTAGCACACAATTTCAATCATATTTTGACTCAACGTTTCCTTTGTGATAAGAATTCACAAATTAAGGCAAGAATTGAAAGACATACGCCAACGCGAGCCACTACAAACGCCAGGTGAAAGTCTTGTAGTCTTAAAGGTTCGTTTTCGCCGTGATTATGACTCTGGAATAACCTTTGACCTTTCCATTCTTCGAACGAAAGTGTATGCTTTGTTAATGAGGCCTCGGTGAATCTGAAGGCTCTATAATGATCAAGTAAGTTTCTGACGGCGTTTATAGCTCAATTTATTAAATACGAATGACTTACAAGTCCTTAAAGGTATTGGTTAATTCGTTGTTAAACCCTCTTCGAATGCAAAAAGCGAATAAGTCAATTACGGTCGATTCAGGACTGAGTCTCAACCTGTCAATGTATTTTTGTTCGATCTCAAAATGGTAGCAACCTTGAAGGAACATATCTTCGGATGTCAATAATGCCGCTCTCCCATTACCAGCTTCGATTAGATAATCTTCCAAGTTTATGACAACTTCCGCGGGAGTTTTAACTCCGTCATTACGAATAATTTGATTCCAAATTTCCTTCATGATTGGATCTTTCGAATCCTTTAAGTTAAAGTGAAAGGTTATGATTAACGTTTGGGACTTAACCGCCATTAACTTACCCTTAAGAGAAAAACGGCCGTTGTATCTTTCAGGATGACCATCTTTAAGTTGGGGTAGTTTAGTATGTGATGTAAATGGTCAATCTTCATGGGTAGCTCGGGTAAAGTGGTTTTCGACAATAAACAGCCTTTGAAGCCAGAGGTAAGACAAAAGGCCATCACTGACCAACACGCCCATAAAGGTTTGTAGTTATTAACTACTTTCTTGTCGTAATCTGTATATTAAAAACGAGGTTATTTGTGATGTAATACGGTTTTGCCCGCACCTTGCCGTACTTAATTACCTTGTTGTACGAGATACATGTAAGAGCAGAACAAGGCATCAAAGTAAGCCTTAGTCTTATTCTTAAACCATACGCTAGTCAGCAATGGAAACAGAATGGTACAGGTGATCAAAAAGAACCATACCTTTTAACACGAATTCGTAAAAATTAGTTCACGGTCGCTAACGTCGCTTAGTAAAATGAACTCACCTCGTTTTGGTAAATGGAAACGGTTTCATAACTAACTCGACCTTTACTTTGTTCATTGGCGACTGCTGTTACAATTTTCCAATCCGCAATTGCTGTCGGGATTGTAAAATCCAAGTAGGGGTAGTTACTGGTCGTAGCGGAAATTGGTATCAGAGACAGGTCACTCTCCTGATCAGAACATTGCGAAAAGAAATAATGAAATGATTTTTCAACTCGTACTTATGTAAAGTATTATTATATGGTTATGGTCATGAGTCACGTACGTTTCTTAGAAAGTGTCCGATCAGGCCAGTACCATTTTCAGGACCCAAAACTTCCCCAAAAAGACTTTCCTCTGGTGTAACAATTTCATAGTTATCAGTGCTAAAATATATATATAATTTTAAATACTGGTAAGGCAGTTTATAATAATTTGACTCGCACCTTAAATTAAATTTTGATCGAACCGCCATGAAAAAATCTTTCCAATGTCCCGTGACTGGGGTTTCTTCATTTCCATGGTCGAACTCGAACCAAAATGGAATCTGCGGTGGTTAAAGATTTTCCATTGATTTTATCGTGTTATGTTTTAGGTGCCACTAACCCTTTAACTAATTACCCGTACTTAATTACAAACATAAATATTTCAATGTGACTTACGTTCATTGCGCCAAAACGTGTAATCATGTTTGCTTATCGTTTGAAAGTTTCTATTTTCTCTTCAACAACTGTCAAGCGAGTTACACGAAGCACAATTTCGGTATTAATCCATGTATAGATTTTTGTGAGCCACGTGTACCTGCATTAGTTTGATAAGCTTATTGATTTCTTAAAGGGAATATTACCATTATTCGGTTAAAAATAAACTAGAAAAGTGGCTCTTGCACACGCAACGGGGCACGTCATATATCTAATCTGTAAATTGCAAACTCAATATTTAAATAACATTTTAGCTCATGATTCCCCAATAAGGTACGTAAAACTCGTGGGTAAAGGAGCAACAAGTGCACCTGGGTAGGTAGGTATTTTTACGAATACTTCTTACTTAGGATCGATATCTCGCTTGCAAAATAAACTTAATGACGTTAGCGCAAGTTACTTAGTAATATTGTTTGCGGGGTTGTTCTGACCATAACAGTTAATTTACCGAGAACATGACACCTGTGTTAGCTTAGAGAAAGGCGATGAAAGCCCAAGTGTGTTTGTAACCTTGGGTTTAACGAATTGTGCTCCTGTTAAGCCCACGGTCGGCAAATACAGAGCGACATTTTATTGAATATGTTATGGCATAAGTTTATAGGATATGTTGCAGTCAATCTTCCTATTTAGTCTGCATTTCTAAGCTTTTGACAGCGCCTCACCAGGCGTCGCTTTACCTCGAATCTATGACCTACCTCCCTCACTTCATGACAAGCTCTCAGTAACCAGTGACAAACTTATGGTGAACATATCTTATGAACTTATGATAGTACTCTCGCTTTAGAAACGATCGTAACAGTTTAAGACAAAAATATACATAAATGATTTATTTTTAATGAAAATTTAATACTGGTGTATATATTTATATAATACAATACAATACAAAACATTTAAACAAAGTTTATTTACAAGAAATTTTTTTTTAAAGTTTTATAACAATGAACCGTTAAGAGTTTCAAAACTTAAGAATAAGAAAAGTATATTTTAACTTTTAATATATAATAGGGTATGTATGTTTTACTGTACAATATTTTCCAATTTACTAAAGTTCTTGAAGACTAAATAATCGATAAAACTATAGGTGAAATAATAATGATAATATTTACATCTAAACAAATCTATTTTGAACGACATGTTTTAAAAGATATATATAAATATATGTATGTTTTTCTTTATACGGAGGTATAATTAGCCAAAGTGGGGCCCCGGGGTATATCTTAATTGTTTTCCACGGTTAAATGGCACCCAACCTTAGAAATACCACGCGGAACTGGGCAACAAATTCAATTAATATTAGTAAAACCGGAAGAACCTCTTAATTATAATCCAGTGAGTATTTGCCCCCTGATTGATAGTTTAATTGTCTCTATTCAGCTCGTTTTTGTCCGTTTTCGCTAATTGACTTCCTCTTGGGGGCAAAATGGCGTTCAATATCCTCTAAGCTTTTTCCTTTTGTTTCTGGGAGGAAAAGCACGACAAAAACACAACTTAAGAGACATACTGCGTCATAGAAAAAGTAAGCGCCATAAACGGTCATACTGTGCTTCATGGTTTCGATGGTTTTAGTAACCAAGAAAGCGTTTAACCAATTAAAAGCCGTTGATAAAGAACTAGCGGGACCTCTAACCCTAACTGGTAATAATTCTCCCATCATTAACCAAGCGATTGGACCATAACCAACGGCGAACGCCGCGCAATAGACACCCAAACTGGCCACGGTGACCCAACCATAATCTGCCACGGCGGCGCTTCCCTTTTGTTCCTTCATGATGAAGAATATGGCCAAGGCGGTGATACCAATGGACATGATGACGCCGGAAATGATTAGGAGGACACGTCGTCCGGATCGGTCAATCAAGAACAAGGAAATAAAGGTTCCGAAGCATTGGGCAGCTCCCAAGATGATACTGCTGACCAACGGGTCGATCGAGTCGAATCC
The DNA here is from genome assembly GCF_054372755.1 of Phalangium opilio. NCBI lineage: Eukaryota > Metazoa > Arthropoda > Arachnida > Opiliones > Phalangiidae > Phalangium > Phalangium opilio. Next base: position 1,992,827 of record NW_028324147.1, on the reverse strand, counting down.
CGATTCCAAGAAGATATCGCCGGCGTAAAAGAGGACACCGTTGAAGCCGCACCATTGTTGGAAGATCATGAGGACCAGGGATAGGATTAATGGTTTCATTACGGCGGAACTGGTGGCTTCAGCCCACGATACTCGTCCTGTTGGTTGCTCGGCAATGTTGTCTTCCATTTCTTTACACAAGGCCTCCGAGTCACAGTCAGGTCCGTTCAGGAAGATCAGGGCTTTGACTGAATCTTCACGACGGTCCTTCCCTAATAGCCATCGAGGACTTTCCGGCATGAAAAACATCCCAACGGCAACTATTAACGGGAAGACAGCCAAGACTATGGCCAAGTAGTTCCATTCGACGACAATTCCTAGAGCGTACGCTATTAAGACGCCCGTGAATGACAACAGTTGCAAACAGGAGCCGAAGAAGCCACGAACACTTGCTGATGCCGTTTCCGAAATATAGACTGGAACACCGAGTGAATACACACCACAGCAGAAACCAGTGAAGAGTCGACCAGCCTGGGGCAAAAGTAATTTGTATTTATTTATTTATTTATTTTATGGTCAAGGGATTAACGAAGTGAACAAACCATCATTAATGAAAACTTTCCCGAAAATGCAATTAGCATCCAACCAAGTGTGAAAGGGACAACCGCTGCGATCAATAGAGTTCGACGTCCAAATCGATCAATGAAAGGACCTGGTAAATAATTTTGCTTAATTAACGCCTAATTAAACGTTTAAGTAACACTTTTCTTTCTTCAACTTACCGGCAAGCAATCCACCCATTAACGCACCGAGAGTCATGATACTTCCGACCCAGGTCTTTTGGTCCGTGTTTAGTGGCTCGAATCCCGATTCGTTCTTGGCCATGCTGATTAAGGCTGGTGAAGAGTAACCCATAGCGGCTCCGAGACTCAATGATCCGATGCAAGCCACCAATGACGCCATGTACATCTTCCAGTGGTTGGACACCTTTGGTATGACCAAAGGAACAGTCCCAATGTTACCCTTATCTCCATTGACAGCTTTTGCATCTGAAACTGGAAATTCAACGAAGTGGGTGAGTGAAGCCTTGTTAACTTCTTTACTTGAAGTTGGATTTATGTTGAAGTGTTATTGATAATTTTGCTTTTAAATAATTCTTTGTGTGGATTGTAAACAAGTTACCATTACTTTATTTAACTTCAACCTTGCCATTATTGAGTACACTGATTAAGTTCAAAATTAGGTCATCAGCCTAAAACGCTGGATTGGTAGAAAGTTTAATCTAAGCCTTTGCCTAATGGTGTAGTACTAATTGAGTTCAAGTTTGGGATCGTCAACCCAAATCGTGAAGTTGAATCTCCATTGTTGTAGTAATCTGAGATATTTCTCGGAACTTTTCCTAATATATATTACGCAATTAAATCTCGAAATATCAGCCTTATCCTAAAATAACAGATAACAAGAGTCTATATACCATTGTTAGGTTCACGTAATCAAAACCAGAGATCAAAGTAAAGCGACCCCGTAAAACGTTTTACAACTAACAAAAAATATTTTAAATTATTCTTTCCACCTTATCAACTAACAAATAATACTTATAATTTATTTAAGACACCTTGAAAAATACCGACGAATAAGCTAATTATATATATATTTAAATTTATAATGGGGGTTGTATATTTGTACAAACGCGAGACTTACAGCCACGACGTGAAAGTACTTAGGCCTACACTTTTTCGTTGATATCAAGTTACCTACGTTTTCTTGCAAAGTTCACTGTGCAAACAAATTTCAAGGTAATTTTTTCTTACGTAAATGTCGCTCGAGTTTGTTATAAGAATTTCTCTGTTTCAAGTACTTATCGTATTGTTAGCCAACTCAGCACACCTTTTAGATAAAGTGTGTTCGGAGAAAGGAACTCGCTTTGAACTTGAAGTGTTTGAATTTTGAAATCTAATATATTTAACACGTGCCCTTGATAAAGAAATTTGATATTGAAGATCGCGAGTAATGGATTGTTTTTATACCCTTGGACTTAGAAACGCGTATTCGTTTGTTTGCAAGGCGTTTTGTTTCGATATAATAGAAGCTGGCATCAAGAAGTTATATCAGTACCTCAGAGAGAAGGTAGATGCCTTTGTATTCGCGCGCCATAGTCCCAGTCCCCCTTTCAAAATACAAGGGGGGACGTAAAAGGAGGCGCCGGGCTATTTCGCCTCTCCTCAGTCGTAAAATATGACTGTAATTTTCGTCACTCGCGTCGTCGCGCTGACGTGAGTTTTCAAGAACCAATGAGATGCTGGTTGTAATTTAGAGACTGGGATTAACTCCGGGCCTACGTTTGGACTGGAGATAAAGCTGGAAATCTGGCGAATTTATACCTTCTCTAGATGAGATACTAGATCTTGCTGGCATTTGTGTCTAGCCCTTGTGTATAGTTTCTATATTGATCTTGACTCTGACAAAACTATACAGGGTTAAGACCTTAGAAACTAAGGTCAAAGGGGTTTCTATTGTGGATCGTTTTAATTTGCAGGCCTTTGCGTAAATACCATATATCAAATTTGAAGGTATTTTGAATTAATAATTTTTGATAGATGTTTTTGTTTGGCCTATTGATTCTTTAAAGGTCACTACCGTTGCTATGACACCATTTTAGTTAAAACTAGGCTACAACCAATAAATGATCCTCGGAACGTTTTAGGTTTTCGTGAGGTCATACGTTTGCCCAACCCAGAAATGGTAGACATTATGAAAAACGTACAGCCCAATGTTCTCGAGATTTAAATGGGTTATTGATTGACGATTATTTTCGAATTTTTAATATGAGCCTAACTTGTACGAATGCTGAAGAATTAACATCACGTATAAAATAAATTAATCTATTTGAAAAATAGTAGTTTTCACAGCTGCTCAAATAAACAGATTAATCACTATATAAAGTTCTTGAAACGTTAGGTGAATTATTAAGTGCTAAAATTTAAGGTACTAAATACTGAAGATAATCCAGAGTACATAAAAACAAACTGAATATTTTTTCATAATTCCCTTGTAAGCAATTAAATTAGAAGCTTAAATTTAAATTAACCAGGATTTAAACTTGATTAAAATAGTTTAAAAACGAAAAAAATACCAATATAAACAAGCTTACATTTACGAGGTTTAGTGACACCCATAGTTAATATAACGGAAATTCAATACGTCCGCGTTCGGAAACCCGAATGAGTTCCAATACTCTGTTTTGCGTTTTGCAAAATACTATGCGTACACGCGGTACAAGGAAGGTTATATACCTTTACGATATAAATGAAAACTATACGCGAATTATAATATAGGATGTAAATTACAGCTTTCGAATAAACTTGAACCAAATACAATAAGCAATAAAACGCAGTATGGTATGTTTTAACAACTTTATGGTTATGACACGTTTATGCGGATTTAATGAAGATCCCTAATTGCTTTTCGAGATATTTATACGTTGGACGAGGGGGAAAGGTATGGGGGGGTATTTTTTAACCCCCTCGTTATCGATTACATTCCATTTGAAGTAAATATCCTTTGCCTAATCTGAAAATACCATTTTACTACGAAATTCATCTTCAAGGATATATTGAGAAATAGAGGGGATGGACATTTGTTGAGTTGATAGGCATTGTTTACGCTTAATTCCTTATAGGGATGGCCAAGTGTTTTGTTACTTCCAAGACATCCCACCAGATAGATATAGATCTAGTTAATTAGTTAGCTAATGATTGGTTTTGAATATTAAGAAAAATCAATTTTAAATTTTATTCAAGCATCCGAAATTTAACTTATTGAACTTTTTTTTTTTTTCAAATTATCTAATGCAGCCTTGAACTTAGATACTTGTAATTACGAGATGTAATAGTTAAAAAGAGTTTAAGAAATTGTAAAAGAAATTTGAATAGCCCTAGATGTAAAATATTCAAGTGTGGCGTCAGAAAAATCGGGCCTATTGTTAAAATTTTTCTTATTCAATTTAGGCTTAATACGGACAAGAATTTAAGAGATTTCAACTTCTTTAACATCTTCTCAATAGGAAAGTCTCTTATCTTAAAATGTTAAACCTTTCAATAAGTTTTTAAGTGTTTGTTAGGAGAAAAAAAAACTCGAATTTTCCGCTTTTACTGGATCAATCGTAATCATCACGTGAAGTAAGGTTCTCTATTCAATAGCGGTTTGGCTGTTAAGTAGTCCATCTGTTAATCTGTTAATAACTCGTAATTGGTTAATAGGGCAGCGTTTTAAGAGTTGGTGGGGGGAGGGAGATAGGGGGATAACCTTTTCATCGATAATTTTTATTTGTTTGCCGATAAATCAAAAATGTCGATATAAACGAGACACGCGCTCACGTTTTCCAGATTTTTATATCAAAATCACGCGACTTAACGGGGGTGTTTACCGATAACACGAAATTATCGAAGCCGCCATAAAAATTTATGAATTAAGATCAAAGGTTCGATTATAATTAGTAATTAGTGCTAATTACCTTTGGACTAACACGGAAACTGGGCACTATATGCATGATAATATGGTACCCAGGATTTTTGTCATTCCCAAAGTGTTGCCAGAGAATAATTTGCAAAGAGAGTAAGGATTGAAGTTCAGTTCGAATCAGTACTTGACAAATTTGGCTCACAAAGGGTCTGACAATACTGAGGTTAAAATTAAAGCTGAGAATGAAGGGAGGAATTTTAATTCATACTTTAGTAGTTCAATTTGTAAATGAACATTTTTTAATTAAGTTTAAATTAGATGATCGTAAACAATTAACGAACAGGGAATATTATGTCGAAGGAAGACCGTTTTCAAGTTATGATTAGAGTGTTTTAGGGTTGACCCCTTAATTAAATTAACATTTTATTTCAGTTTCTCGTGTTAATTTTAAGTGATGACCCGTAAAACAATTCAATCAAAACTTGGAACGGTGTCCATTGAGTGAAAATGTCATAGAACATATTCGACTCAAAATCTATCAAAGAACATAATAATTCCTGACAAATCTTTCAGAAACATATTGTATATTTAAATTGAGTTTATCATCATACCTACACCAAGAATGGTACCTTTAATATTCTTAGATCTTATATGGGTTCTATACCAATAAATCCATCTAATTAAAAATTAATTAAATTAAAAGAAATAAATACCTGAATTAACTGAATTAATGGAACCAAATTCGGACGCCGCAATCAAATCTTCCACGGAATTTGACATTTTAAAAACGTAGCTTAGACACTTTTATATAGATAAATATTTTTTCACAAACGGATAACAACCGAAACCACGACAGGTCTAAGCCGATTAGAATTTCAATTTTGAGGGTGGTAACGGTTTTATATCCAACAATGTATTTTCCCTTATCGAAAAAACAGCCCACGTGAATGGAAAATATATCAGAATAATCTGTAGGCACCAATGAATAAGGTCTACAGAATCTGTAGAGGAATCACTATGTAACCAAAGTAACCAGAGTTTAGAACCAATATTTTAAACCCATATGGTAACCCGACTCTTATATAATGTAAAGAATTGGGAAAAAAATATTATTCAGACTCAGTTAAAACCAAACTGAACGATGTTAAGAATTAATTTTAACAGGCGTTAGACCGAAACTTTTACCTCTTCGTAAGTGAAATTATAATAATTTAAGTAAGACACAAGTTGATGGCGAGGGAAGTAATAGAATAAAAATATTTCAATTATTTGCGATTCGCGTTCCCGCAATTTTAAGAATTAATTCAATATTTCAATGAGTAATTTTTCAATTATTTTTATATATTTATTAACTATGATAAGTGGATTGATAAAATGGACAAGTTGTATTATATGCTATTGTATAACGGTCTCGGTATGTTAAATTAAGTTGGAGTTACGATTAGAGTTGGTCAGAGTTTATCTTTCTGTCTGCTGGTAATTGTACAGTGTTTTTAGTATCATTAGATAGATGGACAAGTTGGGACTAAGGCAACGTTTCCCTGTAAGTTTAATTAAGTTTGTAACTCTATATTTAGTACTGTCTGTTGAAGTTGTAACATGACACCCTTCGGGGTGTTAGCGACACTCTAAAATTGTTTGGTACGTGGCTTAATGAAGCCACTTTTACGCTATACCACGGTATACTAGCGAGAAACAATTTTTCAAAGGGTAATAGTCTTAATTCATGACTATTACTTCAATGGTTTTTATCATAAAATTTTTTTGATTGTGACTGCTATTAAAACCGCAAACATTCGCCAGTATATGTATTTGTTCAGTTGCGTGACACGTTTTTTTTTTCTTGGATGGCAAAAAAAAAAATCTTGTCCTTCTCAAAATGGTTACTGTTATTTATCTAGGATTATCCTAGGAGTTGAAGCTGGCGGGAGATTCTCTGTGGGATTGATAATACTTTGCTCGTTTTCGATTACCTCGGTCTCGGTCTCGCGGTAGTCAGGTCTAGGACGGGATTCTTTAGGGAGTTTTAGCTTTGAGAAAATAGGAACCGATCGAGGACTCCCAAAAATTAATTAACTCATTTATATCATGTCCGTGACGTCAGTTGACTCGACAGGGACTTAGAAATTTACATATATTTATTTATTTTTGTGCTTTGCTGTCAGAATTTGTATTAGAAGATAATTAAGGTATTTTAATTAGAGAATTTTAACGACCAGGGGGTGTTTAGTAAAGGAACTTGGATGAGATGTGTTAAGGCCTTTTCAGACGATACAACTTTTGACTCGACTAGTTCAAGGGTTAAGAAGTTGAATCCACAAAAAAATGGTCAGTGATCAATTTTTAATATGGTTGTGATTCGACTTGTTCACCAACTTCTGTTAATTACACGACCCAACTAGTTTACTCAAATCAAGTTGACTCATTTAAATGAGTCAAAAAATGTGTCGTCTGAAACGGGCTTTACTTTTAGGAAACGCATCTACGACAGGGTTCTACAATGCACCAAAAGCTAAACACAATGCAATATGACTAAAAGGGTTTGACTGTGGCACGACGACAACTACTACTACTACTACAGGACAGATGAAACAAATAGCTTCACAGTAGATATTCATCATACGATGTGGCTAAAAGGTGAAACTGTATGGGAAGTCATATGTAGAAAGTTTTTCTACTTTTAGTTGAATAAAATTCAACTGACAACAGAAACAAAATTTTCCATGGAAAGAGGCGTCGACATCACATGCTTTAGTCATTCTGTTTACTGTTATAAATCTGCTAGACATTTTTTTCGCGTTTATAAACCACGTGCTATTACCCTAGCTATCAAAACAACGTGTTTGTTAACGATACACCGTAATGACAACTGCCTGCCATTAGCTGTAGTTGTCTCTACGGAAAGGTATAATAGAGTGCTGTAGCAACTATTGGTATAGGGTTCTTTCACTGCGATTGAATCATGGATATGTAAAAAAACATACCGATGATTGAATCATATAACGTGTTAGTAATACAGAAAATCAAAAACATTTGTCCTAAGTAAGAATCAACCAAGGTACTATTTAAAAATCGACCATAATTCTTATTAAAAACTGTGCAAGGCGCTCAAGAACTATATATATATAATTACTGTAAAGTGTTAGGTATAAGAAAGTTCTTGGAAACTTTGTTTCCCTTTAATTGATTTTTCAATTATTCAAGCAACCAAGTATCTATACTCCAATCGATATACTACCGAGAATGGGCAAATTAATCGATTTTTTCATATAACTCTAAAGCAAATGTCGCCATCTAGGCTGATAATAATTTATAAGACGGCCGGTTTATTTGAAACTGATAATGACACGTGCTCGAGTGTTCTTTTAATCTTATTTAATCTAATACACAAATTGTTAAAGAAAAAGTACCTTGAAATATGAAGGGTGTATGTTCAGCCACTTTAGAATCCATAATTCTTTTCAAGCGTAGATATTTTTAATCGATTTTTGATATATTATTGAACACCCGAAACCTGTTAATTTAAAAGAAAATATTTTAATTATTCAAAGATATAACTATATTTTTATTGAGGAATAGTCTCTGAGCGGCAGATTAAAAGTAGTTTCCAAGCCACTCATAGAGTATAATACTTTAATTTTATTTTAACCCATGCGCAGTTAGCAAATATCTTCGGCAAAACGGTTATTAGGAACTTCCCTCATCAAAAAATACTGGGTTTAAATTACCCCTAAATTATGTACTTGCTAATTGGCCACTTACCAAGTTTTAATAAGTATGTATTAACTCATTTAGTAAATGAGAAACGTTTCTGAATGCAAGGTGACTATTATATTTGTTTCTGTACGCTAAATAGTAAGAACTATTATCCTGAGCATTAAAGACAGACAAACCCAAAGATTTGTGGGTAGATTTCGGGGGTGTGTACAGCCCTTACCCAATCAGAATACGCCACGTGCTCTTCCTTTATTTAACCCTGGAAAAGTTGGCAACCACTTCCGGAATTTGAAGTTAAACCCTGAACACCCACTAAGAACTCAAAGGGTTTGTGTACATGATCTTTATCCTCATTCAGTAAGTCTTTTAGTTGGTATCAAAGTAACTAAAGCATCTTCAACCCTTTAAACCCGTGACAAGGCAGGGAGTAAAAGATTCTTTTTTTATAGATGTTTACCCATCTCTCTCTCTCTCTCTCTCTCTCTCTCTCTCGTGTCGAGAATTTAGGCGCCAAACTAGACTTATTTTTAATTGACCTTGTACGAGGCTATATCTCCAATTCCACGTTTCGGATGCAGTTCGTTCTGCTTTTACTTTCTTTGTTTTTATTCGGGATTTTCTCAAGGAATTCTGGGATCGAACTAATTTCCGTAAAGAGCGACTAACAAACAAAACTCGTCCAAAATTAACCGACAAGCTCCGGGGAATCCAGGGAAATGTATTAGTTCATTTGAATTCTTAATTAGAATCAGGATATTTGAAAATTTACGTTGCCCCAGAAATAGGCTTTATAGGTTGTTTGGGTCATGGAAAAGTCAGGGAAATTGAAATGAAAATTACCCTAAGTATTAGGGAAAGTCGAGGATATTAAAATAAAATAATTTCTAATTATTTATTAATTTGATACGGGGGGAAATTCTCACAATGGAATTTAGGGAATTTTAATTTGAAATAATAAATGTATATTATATGGTAGACTTAGTGTGAACAAAACTTTCCTTGATCTACAATCTGGCCAGAATCTTTCCTCTTCTTATGGAAATGACGTTGTTCTAATTTCCTGCTAGAGGAAGTCTAAGTCTAGGGGCAAATCACTACACTATCATAAGTAACCCACCCTCATGCATCTGATCGAAAACCATTAGTTTTTGAACCAGTACTTTTAAAATCGGTGTGAATTGTCCCTCGGTCTTGGATCAAGTTATGTAAGGTTGTAGATTAAAAATGTTTCCTTTACGATCCTAAAATATTTGAAATATGGGCCCCATTTAGTTCGCAGCATAATTTACAAAGAAAGTAGCCTTAATAAGATAACCAAAATGAGCTAAAAACTGAAAAACTAATCGGCAAACTTCTAAAAGCAACTGGTCAACCTTTATCACTGCAAATTAAATAATATTACTAGACGTTAGCGTCAGACGTTATAGAAACGCATTCTCTAGAGGAATTTTAAAATATTTTCATTTGCTAACCCAAACCGTTCAAAAATAAATAAACAAATCACTCAAAAACAAATTGAAACTCACCCAAGGTTTTCTTATTAGCGCTTATGTTTTATATCAATTTTGACCTCTTATTCTTGACCCCGATACAGCCCCGGCGCGAAACTTTGAAAAGCTAAAACCCATATGGCAATTTGACAAGAAAAGGCGCGCGCGGGAATTAGTTGTAACACCACGTGGTTCCTTTTTTTAAATACTATTTCCACGCGACATTTCTCGAGAGAAAAAACCAATGAAAATAAACTTAACCTTGATATACATTAACTGCAATGTAAAAAAAACAACCCTCTATTTTAAAACTTGTTAAGAACTTTACGACAAACTATTTGACGCTAAATATCTTTAGACTCGATTTGCCCCAGTTATTAAACTCAAAGACTTCTTAACCCTTTCAGATAATTAACGCTTGTGAAACTAATTACAATTAGAGAAGTCTAAAGGGTACCTACCGTTCTTATTGACAATTTTCTTCAAAATGACTCGAACTCTGTGAAATCTACTAGGCCTAAACGTATAAATAAAAGTCCAATAGAATTCGATTTGTTACTTAAACGGGGGGGGGGGGGTGAGAAAAATTATACCCCCACTGATACGTTGTCACGTGACGTCTCGGGTAGAGAAAAAAATCAATTAATTTATACATATAAGTGGTTTGTTCTAATTTATCCCGTTGTTTGTTAGAATTAATCTAGCTTACTTAGGGGGTAACACTCTGGACGGTTAAGGCTACCGTGAGATTATGACAGGTGTGGAATTTATTTTTAATAACGTATACCTAACGCTATAGAAAAATAGCTTACTACCGTCACTATATTGGTATGTTTGCATCTCCTTCGATAAAATATGCATTTATTCCGAAGGGACAGTCACTTTGTACCCTCAGTGACTATTCGTCACCCGCAATTGATGTACAAGGAATCCGGTAGTGAATAACGTACCCCTCGATTTATTCTTATATAAAGGAAACATATTGATAAGAGAGGGGGAAAGTTATTGATTGAAAAATAGAGTTTGTCTATTTACGTATCCAGGTGTTTTAATCCCAAAGTGAAGTTGAAGTTAGTGGCGTTAAATTTAATGATGTGGTTATTCTAATTCGAGTTTAATTATAATTAAGGAATAATTTAAATGACTTTTCCATTTGTTTGTGCAATTAAGTGTTAGCCCTTACTTTAGATGATAGGCACTCATGCCAACCAATAGGGAGATATATTGGCAAAAATCAGCGCTTTCAATTTAAGTTTTTTTATAAAAAAAATTATGGATAGTGATAAAGTTTCCTTGAAGTTTTTAATGATATTCAATCTTCAAGAAAAGTAATTAAAAAATTTATAGATTATCTCTTGAAAGAGTATTAGTGGACAATTTCATTAAAGTTTCACTGTTCCTTTAAACCACTTGAAAATTGCGGTTGAATAAATCTTCTTCAGCGGTTTTAGATTTCGTAACATAATTACTCTACTTTCGCAGTAACTCGATCGTATTTTTGCGTATAAAGTAATCAGATACCTTATCGAATAAGTTGGTGGCGACTGGTTTTGGCCGGTGTCTTCCATTCTGCTATTTATCCTATTGTTTTGTTTGCGAAATGGAATCCCCAGTTTTTCCAGAAAACAGGTGTTAAGATCTCGAGACGCGCCCTTGATCGAATAACCCATTTCTCTTTCACGTGACACGTGAAGGTTCTCACGGATATATAGAAATCTAACCAATCATTAAGTCTCTCTCTACTACAGATCGTCCGCTTATCATACGAGCTTTGTTTACGTAAATTTAATTGGGAATTATCTGTTGTTTATTGAAATCATTAAAGAGTTTAAGAAACTAACCCAAAAACGCGTCACACCTACTGTAGACAATGCTCCGCCTTTTAATTATTGTTAAATTAAAATTAATTTCACTTTAAATTGTAGGGGTTCAGATTGGTTAAGCCTAAATTGAAAATTAGGCCTAAATATAATTGAAAAGCACGTGCGATAATTTTTCTCGCGCCAAAAAAAAAATTTAAAGATCTTATATCCTCATCGTGCAGCGCTCGGATTTTCTTTATCTACGAACTTTGGACTAATCTAACTTTTAGTTCTTGGAAAATCCGCTAGGAACGGGGGCGGGTAAACTAATTTTAAACCCGGCAAGGGATTTGTGAAACCTTGGGCCCGTAATAAGGTAATAAGGAACTACACTACCCGAATGATCAAACTATAGGTTGTAGTGCTTTAATCTCAATATTTGATAATATAAAATCTTTTTTATCGAGAAAAATTTGATTCAGATTGAAAAAAAGCCCATCCTATAGTTTCAAAAATTTCCAGTCATTCTCTGACACCCAAGTTTCATCTAAGCTAATCTGAAATTAATTAGTGCAATAATTACCTAATTAACTCGGCATATACGAATATTTTGAGCTTAGGTAAATGGCACACAATTTGCGAAGGTTTTTGAACCATTTTGCACTTGATACGTTATTTCTACGTGGATAAATTGAAGGCCATCTTTTGACACCAGTTATCTGAAATGACTTAACAATTTCGAAGGTCGGGTTCTCTTTTATTTCTCAATTGACAGATGAGTTAGTAAGTTTGATATACCCTAAAAAGTGATTTCATTTCTTTAAAATGTTTTCCATGGATGGGTCGTGGCTCTACGCTCTTACTATTGGACTCGTAACATTTTACTTGGTCAAATACTGGATAGATATTAAATCTTTTCCACCCGGACCTTTGCCGATTCCATTCATTGGGAATGTGTTACGTTAGTTAATTCTTAACACAAAGTTAATTTTGATCAATAATAATTCTAGAGTTATTTTCTGGCAGTATTTCTCCGAAGTAAGAATAACCTGTATGGCGTTTTGGAGCGTTTAAAGAAGAAATACGATGGAATATACACAATATGGGTTGGATCCGTTCCCATTGTCATCGTGTCCGATTGGGAGATGACCAGGGAAGGCTTGCTAACCAAAAGAAACCACATTATTTCAAGGCCACAATTCAAATCTCGTAAGATCTGATTGAACAAAGTATATTTGGAATTTTGAGATGTATTCAATAAGAGTTTTATGGGTGTAGAAATAGAGCTCCTTCACCAGATGGACGCCATTATTTTTCAAGGAAATACCAAACAGTGGGAAGTATGCCGAAAAGTAGCTTTCGCAGCCATAAGGTATCAGTGTTTCGCGCACTTTTGAACGTAGTAATAGACTATTCCATTAATGCCAGTCTAAGAGAAGCGGAAACACCACAGGGACGGGGCGAGGTCACCTCCCGCCCCTGTGTGTTGGTTTCTCCGCAAGTATTCAATTAAATGGTCTCGTTTATAATAGAAAATTTGCCGACGGTGAAGTACTCGCGACAATTGTTCACGATAATGTAGAAGAAATGCTTGAAAGTATGATGTCAAATCGGAACCCCTTCAATCCGGCGAATCAACTACAAGAAACGACTTTCTCTATCATAGCACAAACTGCATTTGGGTAATTTAACCAAAAAACCAGTGGTGGCCAACTTTTTCGGCTAAAGGACCAAATTCGAACCGAAAACAATTAATTACATTAGGTTCGAGGGCCGCGTGTTGGCCATCACTTGTCTAAACTAATTTCAAATTTTAATTAATAAGAGCTATTACGTAGGTATAAGAAACTGTCCGATACAGAAACGCAATTGTTTAAAACAAACGCTGATACGTTTCACGATACCATGCTGCTTTCTCCAGGAGACTTTTTTCCATTGGTTGGCCCTTTCTTCAGGGGTTTAGAAAAGAAATTTAAAGGGTTGGCGGACGCAACGGGCAACTTTTTAAAAGAAAAATTTCAGGATGCTAAAAAGGGATACACCCCCGGTGAGTCCTTTAGTAACCTCGGTTCAGTGTCGAGGACACCCGAATTTTTGCGTTCAACATGGTCACTTAAATAGATTGTTGGTCCTTATAATTGCAGGGCAATTAAGGCATTTCGCCGATTCCGTTATATCCTCTGGAATTGATGCCGAAATAGAGGAATCCGATAGCAAAGATTATTTAACTGACCATCATTTAAAGAATATTTTAGGCGATTTGTTTCTGGGTATTTGAATTTACTTAAATATTAATTATGTTAAGCCTAATTATAATAAAGTGTTTCGCGTTCTAAGCTGGCACAGATACGACGCAAGTTAGTCTAACTTGGATATTTTTGGCCTTGGCAATTTACCCCGATATCCAGGAACGAGTTAGAAAAGAAATAGACGACAACATAGGTTAGTCAGGACACCGTCTTAAAGACCATTAAACATTAATTACTTGCAGTGAAGTCCAACAAAGGGTATGTTTTATTTTGCAGGTAGCAACTTCCCATTGCAAGAACATAAAAAAGTCTGTCCTTATACTTGGGCTTTCATATCTGAAATTTTGAGAATTCGAACACCAGTACCTATGCTAATTCCTCACTCTACGAACGTTGACACTTCACTCGGAGCGCGGAAAATACCCAAAGGAACCATAGTTATTTTTGACGCCAATGCTACTCACTTTGATCCGAATTTGTGGGACGAACCGACTAAATTTAAACCCGAAAGATTTCTGGATTCGTCTGGCAATTATGTGGCCAAGAAAATTGCCGGTTATATTCCGTTCGGTGAAGGCAAGAGAATGTGTATTGGTGAGAAAATGGCTCGCAACGACTTGTTCCTAATTATTGCTAATGTTATGCAAAAGGCGCGGATTGTGTATCATGGCCCGCCAAACCGAGGAGGCGAATTGGTAATGGAAAATAATCCTTTCGCTAGTATAGCGGCCGACTACGAAATAAAAGTAGTACCCAGGTCATAATAAAGTTATGGAAAACTATGTGGTGTTATATGGGCTTGATCATCTTGTTGATAGATATGAATTTTTTTTTTTTTTTTTTTTTACTTTGTTCCCAATTTAGTATTTGGAGCATTTTTATAGATAAAGCTACACCCAAATCAGATCAACATTGTTTTTACGTTTAATCAAGGTTGATCTACCTTCATTAACAAGAGAAGATTGCCGCCATTAAAAGGTACTTAAGAGAAACTGTTTAGCAGTCCATACTCCATAGGCCTAATTTTTCACTTGTTCGAAACTCCCGCCTCGGATCGAAACTTGAAATCAATAATTTCTAATCTTTATCAACCTAATTTTAATTTTATACACGCTGACAGTGTCTTTTAATATTTCAAATTAGATATAACTAATTTTAAATTAATGCAATACGAAAAATATAGTATATCCGTTACTCTCTAGATAGCGCTATATTCCCTATTGAAATATTAAAACCAAGGAGTATTTTCTATTGGAGTACACATTAAGGTAAGCTCGTAAATTCAAGGTTTGGGGTTATAATTTTTTTTTAAAATTATCAATTTACATCAGAACGAAAGATAGGAGAAATTAAATTTAAACACGTGATGATTAATTTTAAGCTCCTCTTGATAATTCTAAGCCTTTTTAATTTAAATGAAATATATAAATATTTTATGACGTTATTCAAGCCCAACAATAATTAGACACGATGCAGAACACGTGACTAGTTTTAACACGGATTGACTGACGTAACACATCATGTGAAACATCAAACATGCCACATTAATCTTACCATTTAAAAGCTTGGAAAGCAAGCGGTCATTCTAAATGCAAACAAAAACCATAATTCGCCAAAAATTAAGTAATAATATTCTGCGTCACGGTGCGTCACACGTTCTCTGAAAGATTGCGTAAACATTAGATGTTATTTTTGCGTCTTCCTGCTGGTGGCCGCTATCTCGGTCAAGTTCAATTTAAATCGATATAATTACAGCTACTTGTTATCGATCATGAACCATCCTAATAAGCGCCGTCTTCCGCGTTTTATCCCATATTAATTTAAACAAACAAATAATTCAAAAACATTTAATACTTATTAAATATCTTTTAACCCTTGAGGTTTTGGGAATATTTAATTATTTAAAATTTCCTGGTAATTTCTCAAATAATTTTCTTGTAATAATCAATAACCATTTCATTGTAAATTGGTTTTTCCCAGAATCCTTTATTCGTATTTAATTTATGAGAAATTTTCAACATCTACATAATTTTGGGAAAATTTCTTAATGACGTATTTAGTTTCGCCAAAATGATTGAACAAGTAGTACCGGACAAAGTACACCTAGTTTAAAAGTAATAGAATAACTTAAAAAACAAAACAGTCCACATCTCATTGAAACGGTTTTTCCTTGAAAAAAAACTTCAATAAATTTTCGCGTTAAAACTTAAATTCGAAACCATTTATAATCGAGAAATATTAAATAATTCCTAGGAATAAAAAAATGATATTTCATTTTTGGTTACCCCTTTTCTCTATTAAAAACGTTCATCCGGTCTTTCACTTAAAAATATTCGTATATTCGCGTAAACCCCGTGAATAAAACGCCCTAAAAAATAACTCGATAAAAATCAACCAATGCCACCTTCTACTTCATTACCTTTTTAAACGCGAACGCAAAATTGTATAATTTTTTAAAGGCTCCATTGACCTTGAAGGGGGAAATTGTACCAGGTTGCTTGTCCGTGAATATAAATTTGATCATGGATATTTGACTAAAATGTTTTGAGATCTAATAATTCATTTAGTGGCCTGAGATATTTGACTAAAATTGTTTCAGAACCTATAATTCATTCAAAGGCCTAGAATATTTGACTAAAATGCTTTGAAGTCTAATAATACCTTCATTGGCCTGAGATATTAGAGTTCAAAGGTCACCCAATCAAAATTATGAACTCAAAATGCAATTATCACTGCTATTTGGTTACAGCGTGGCGTACAAATAATTCATACGCTCTACAATCGTTCTGGAGTTCCTTAACCATCTCTTCAATGACCTCTGTCTTAAATTACGTAAACTGACAAATAATCTTCACTGAAAACCCACATGGAACATCTTTGTAGAAAATTGTTTTAAAACAAGTTTTGGACTGGCAAACACCCCCTAGGGTTGGTTGGTTTAACTTTTTCCGAGTCCAGAAACCCCGGCGGTACGGAAGAAAGTCAGAAAACCATTCTCTCTTATTTTTTATCTTTTCTTTCTCGAGGTACAACCCGCTAGAGTTTAATTATACCATAAAGTATAACTTGTATTTGTGGGGGAATGAAAATTAAATAATATCTGGTAATAGCATCGAGTTTAGCAACCAGTCCTTTAGTGGATAAAGACGGCAGTTTATAAGACGGCAGTTGAACTTGAAAAGTGAGAACCGCTCTCGGTGCTGGTAATTTCAAAGTCAAAAGATCTTTTGCGGAAGCCAGTTTTTACTTGAGTATTTTTCCATCCTTATTGCTAGCCAGTTTTAAGTCTGGTTCAACGCGGGTCATATCGTAACAGAAAGGATCTCCTCAAAAAACTAACGTCTTTAATTTTTGTCGTAAGTGAATTTTTTTAATATGTAACAATTTATTTTTATGTATATTTTTTGGTTTTCCAATTTTGTTTCTGATATTTATTAAATTAAAAGTTTTATTTGCGGTAATTTTAAAGTAATTGGAATGTTGTTCAAAGTACTTTGACCCCAAAGGCGCGTTCACTCTTTGTTTTGAAGGAACTGGCGTTACCCAAAGTCACTTTAACTTCTTGAAACGGTATTAAATATTAATCGTTATCATTTAAGAGGTTAATTTAATTAAGTCAGGTGTGCAAGTAAATGTTTGTAGTTACTTATCCCTTTATTTTGTGATTGAGTAGTAATTTGAAATTAATTTGACATATTACGATCGGATTTAGTTTTAATCTAATTAGTTAGAAATATTTTTTTCAACTGCACTTGCCAAATAAATATTACTATCATTTTATATGTGGTTTAATACTATAAATTTCTCTCAGCTGCGCTTAAGAAATACATCGTTGTTGAAGGAATTTATCACAAACATATGAAAATAGGTATTCAAAGAAATAATACAAATATTTGTTTCACTTACCATTCTTAAGGAACAGTTTAACAACTATTTCTCTGTTTACTAAACACAAATGTTCAGGATCACGCTCAAAATTAGAAATTGTTATAGTTCTTAAATGAACAGCTGCTAGTTAGTTAAGAGATTCTTACGGTATTCTTTCTGGAATAACTTTGAAAAGAGTTAAACGTTAGTTAATATTTTCGAGGTTATGGGTAGATCCATCCATCCCTGGAAACCAGTTCCTTAAAATTTATTCTATAATTTCTTTTTTTTAATCCCTTCTAAAACCAATAAATTTTATGAGATCTTAAAAAATGCTGCGTAAATCCTGTAGAGGTGATAGATACTAAAAACCTATGGTATGCAGTTTCAAAGGGCTTGAAGTACTCGAGTAAACTTAGATTCTCTAGTATCTGTCCCCTCGGTTATCGATCATTTTTTTTTCACGTAAGAAATAACAAATTTTAAAACCGGACTTCTCAGCCTTGAAAATTCTGATCAGTTCCACGTGAATCGTGAGGAAAAATATTAAAATTCTTTTCACGATATTAAACTCGTGGTAGAATTTAGGAAAACCAAATTTTATTAGGCCTAAATGTCAAGTAATAATACAAAAAATATTCATTGTTTTTCTCAACTTTTCTCACCATAGAGTTTACCGTACAAAAATGCTTCTGTCCACTTTAATACTTGGACTATTGTCCATCGGTTTAACATTGGCCGAAGAGATAACCACAGATCCAAGTACCTCAACAACAACAACAACTAAGGCTCCTCCTAAAACAGTTGCTGGTGACTTACCCAACTTAGCCATCAATGCCAGTAACCAACTGGCCTTTTCCTTGTACCAAACTCTGATGCCATTGGAGGACAAGAATCTTTTATTATCACCCTTAAGTCTGTCCTCGGCATTGGCTATGTTGTACTTGGGTTCCAGGACAGTTTCTGAGACAGAATTGGCGGATGCTTTAGAGTACAAACGATACGGCTTGGATCAAACCACCGTTCACGCCGGATTCCGGACCCTTTTGGACAAGTTTAGGAGCTCAGGACGAACAGAGGCTTATACTTTGGAGATTGTGAACTTGGTTCTTGTACAGAATGGCTATTCCGTCGTCAGGGATTATCAGACGCTTCTGAACGACTTTTATCAAGCCCGTATTCAAAATGTTGATTTTGTCAAGGAAGGTGAGGCCACCATGAACAAGGTTAACGAATTTGTGGCCCATACTACGAGGAATCAGATCTCGAGAGTCTTGGCTGAACCATTGGAACCAAGTACTAGAGCCTTCCTGATGAACGCCGTTTATTATAAAGTAAATTTACTAGAATATATCTTAACCTATTGGTTATTAAATTCTTAACTTCTAACAGGGTGAATGGAGGACAAAGTTTGACCAACGTTTCACCAAGGCATCTACTTTCTACGAATCCGGAGTTCGACCCAGAAGCGTCCCAACCATGAACATCAAGTCTAAGTTCCCATACGCGCCTTTGAAATACTTGAACGCAACCGCCATCGAACTACCATACCAAGGAGACTTTTCCATGGTCATCCTGCTACCCAAAGAACGAGACGGTTTGGCGGAATTAGAAGAACATATCATAAAGAGACCGAGTTTGTTAGAAAACATTCCATTCCAAGAAAGCATCGTTGATGTTAGCATGCCAAGGTATTGCGTTATTAAGTTCATGTTTGAAATTATAAGTTTAATTAACAATGTATTTTATTCTCAGGTTCAACTTAGAAAGCGACATCGATGTCATCCCATTATTGCGCAAACTCGGAGCCGTGTCCCCGTTTGACGTGGACAAGGCTGACTTGTCCGGTATCAGCGGACATCGGGACTTGTTCGTAACCAAGGCCATCCACGAAGCTGTTTTGAAAGTTGACGAAGAAGGAAGCGAAGCCTCGGCCTTTTCAGGAATCGCTACTGGAATCAGAATTGGCGGACCACCAGCTCCATTGTTCACGGCTGACCATCCATTCTTCTTCTACATCAAGGACAAGACAACGGGAACCATTCTCTTCATGGGCAGAATCAATAACCCTTAGATGAGTTCATGAATTCGAAAAATGCGAGGGATTTTGAATTAGGCTTAACTTCAACTAAGCCTAATCTATTCCTTATAGAGTTTCGTTTCGAAAGTTGTTTAATTACAACCCTAATTATTTATTTAAATGTTCATACCTGGGTTAATTCATTCATTTAATTGCTTCATTAATTTTTGAAAATCAATTTATTATTTTTTTAAATTTAATTTGTAAGTTGAACGATGATAATATCGGGATCCACCTATCTCGATTTAATAAAATTATTTTAAGATTCTGAAAATTTGGGGGAACTATACTGGAAATTTTAAATTGAAAATTAATTTAAATACCAGTGCTTAATGCTCGTTTGGAAAACTGGTGGTAGAAATTTTCCCACGTGACTGGGTGTCTCACCTTTTAATTGGACAAGACACCACCCCTAAACTTAACTCAAACAATAGACTCGATTTGTTCTTTAACTAAGTTTTCTAGGACTTTTCATGGATTTCTGAACCCAGGGACCGCGATTCTGAAGTCAATAGGAAATCTTAACTTATGTTTGTACCTGAAATCGAACACCTATAGTTTGTGTTCGTTTAAATTGAACCATTACGCGGTAACGCTGTGAACAGCTTAGTCAGCCTGTTCTTCTTCAACTTTAATACCGTTGCTTTCAAATTCCAGGACAAACTATAACAAATTCTGCACGATGATATGTAAATTTTAACGGAGGGACTTAGTCTATGTCTCTATGGAGAATTCTTCCAGTTATATTCTGGACAGGAAGAAGTTGATTAACAGGAAAATCTCAAAAGTATCCTCGTCTTAAGTCGCAAAGGATGAAATATATCCCACAATTCCTTAGTAAAATCCTTCCCTTCCTGAAGAAAATTATATCAAGTTACGACCCCAAAATAAGACATTATTTTACCAAAATTAAGAACCTCCAACCTCGCCTCCAACTCTCTTGAATTTAAACACGATATTATTTGGTTAATCTATTTTTGAGGGACCCTCCTATAATTTGCGAGGTAGAGGGTAACATGAGGGGGGGGGTCCAAATGTTTCTGGCCCTAGGGCGAGGAGGAAACTCGACTTCCAAACAATTCCATCGAGTTTTCCCTTCGGAGATTTGGCCCAGCCCCAGCTTCTCTAACTCCTTCCTTTCCTCGACTCTGATGATGGAAGAGTTGGAATCATTATTTGATCTAGCTTAATGAAAAGACGTACTGAGGTCGGCGCTGACAATAATTATTATGCGGTTTAAACAAAGACAACGCCACGAAGGGAAAACTCTCTCCTCCCCCTGCCCCTTCCTTCTTATCGAATGTCGAAACTCAATCTTTGATTAGGCTTAAAGAATCTTTAATTCTTTAGGAGGACCAGATGGAATCAAACTCAATATTTAGGTAGGTAACAAGATTGTAGCCATCCTCTTGATGTCTGTCAATATTTTTATTATCATCACATTTTTATGTTCCCCATCACGTATTTCTCGCGTCAATTATTATAGAAAGCAAAACTTGTCACTGCACCGGTAGAGACTTCATTATGATGTAAATAACCACAAAACCACCAATCACAAGCCCTCCCTCCTTATCATTCATAACAATACATAATTACAACTAATTGATTTTTATTTAAAACAAAAAAAAAAACATAACACAAACTTTAATGGTAAGACCTGTCTCACCACCCTTCTTTTTTATACCCAGGGCACCAGTTAAATCGTAAGTAACCATACTGATTCCCTTGCAGGATCAACGGACAACTCTTTGGGGGTACGTGGAATCAAGACACTAACACAAAGAAGCTAAAATTAATGTCTTTTTCAAAAGGGGACTCCCTTTCTCACCCTCCCATTCCGCGTTTATGCAAATATACGAAAAGGGGGCCAATTTTGGAGAGGACCCGGGCCTTGGCGAGGCAAGGAGTCAGTGGGCTCCGCGAGTTCCTTTTCTTTTTCATTTTAACTGTACCGCCAAAGAGAGGATCGGGGATATTTTTCATTCATTCTATTAAAGAAGCGGTGTGGGTTCTCCCTTTCAAACGGGGGTCGCTCCTCCGTGATAACGTTTTTAATGGCGCCAAGTAAGGGGGGGGCATTGCTGCTGGTGGGAAGGGGCAGAATCAACCAACGCGCCAAAATTTTTGCGGCTGACTACGATAAGAAAGTCAGTTGTAAAGTTTTAGGCTTCTTTTAAATACCAGAGACATTAAAAATGGAATTCAAACGCGATTAGGCTTAAAGAAGAAACAGGGAATAACTTTCCAGGGTTCCTGAACTGAATTGAGCGCAATTACCGGCTCAGGTTATTATACATTGTATACCTTGTTCACGTATCTTTCTCTAGGTACTTGGGTATACTCTTTAAGTTTCTTAGAAGACTTAACGACCAACTGAAAAAATGTGGGCTCAAAGACTAAATTCTTGTTTATCCACGGTTAACAAATAGACTACAAACTTTGGGTTATCTTTCGCAAGATTTAATTTGTCAACTGCACTTGAACGTAGGAGATTTTAGGCGAAACGTTTTACAAGAAAAGCCTAGTTCAAATTGTCGCCACCTAGGTTCAATTCCCCGAAACTTCAAAAATTTTCTTTATTCGTTCATTTTTGGTGCTCGTGTGGTAATGGTAACCAGTTGGCGCGAGGGTAATTAAGCTCAGTACGCGTCACGTGTTCATATGATTTCGGTTTTTGAGTGAACTTTAGATTTTACTAAAAGTTCAATTAGATACGAACATAAAGACAACAATTCACCTCCAGCTCTTCATCTCAAATCATGTAAGAATAATTTACAATTATAACTCAGTGCCAATATTAGTCATCATGTTGTTGAAATGCTTTGAAATCCAGCCAAGGTTTAGGATATTAACAAACAAGTTTTGACTTGTCTTTTAAAATTTGTTGAGAACAACGTCCATCTCGTTTATTGAGCGTCAATCGCAACCATAATTCATGTGTACGGTGTACATAAAGAAGAAAGGACTTGTTAGATAAGACAAATCCTTTTCCTTAGAACGGTCCAACACATAACAACGCGCGACTTGATTGCTACCTTCCGCCGTCTTAGAGGGGGCAAGGCAGGTCCTTGGGTACACCTTTAAAAAATACTTGGTTGGGTTTAAAAGAAGGCGAGGGAATTTCTATTGTCTCTTATTGATTTGGGGGGTGTTTAACCCCCAAACAACGGTGGTGGGTTCGTTGGCTATTGTCTTCTCGGAACTCCGAGGAACTTAGGCCTTTGATAAGGCCAAATCCCTCGTCTACTATTACTTGTCTTTTACGCCAAGGAGGTTTTTCAAAGGACAGAGATAGTGTGGTGTGGCTTACCCCCCAAAAACAATGTCTCTTGGTCACCCTTAGCTAATAAGGGTGGTTATTTGTTCAGAAACCCCATTAATTTTATATACTTTAGGTTAAATTATGCGTGAGTAAGACTCAACTTTATTTTTTGAGAAAACCCTATGCACTTGATTCTTTTTATAAATTTTACTCGTTCTATTTTACTAAACTTATTTCGGTTTAATTTACTTTAAAACTACCATATATATTTTTCATTATTTTTTTTAAACATGCCTTTCTTAACCATGTAAGTCAAGTAGCTTTGGGTACACTTAAGGAGTAGACCTGTTATTTACTTGAAAAGGGTTGATAACCCTGGTACTAGCAATGACGAGGTACCCCCCAACTGCCAACCAAATTTGGTGAAAAGGTTGGCCACCTCGATACAAAAGGACACCCGGCTTCTGAATAGAGACACGAAAGCACAATTGCACGGTGGTCCTTCCTTTGACAATATCAAGTTGAATTGACGCCACGCTTTAAATTTCCAGTTTTAACTATTAGGTCTAACGTCAATACAAGTTGAAAATTGTTGCCATGTCTATTTGGAAAGATCTAATCTGAATATAAAGACGGGTCTTATTTTTTTTTCGAGATGGGGGGAGGGGGAGGTGCTTCTTAAATAATTACAACCACAATTTTAAATTAGTATGTATTACTGAAAGTAGGCCTATTCATTTATTTATTGAATCAATTAAGTTTGTAAAGTTTATAATTTATTATAAAACATATCGCTTTTCGAAACTTTGGGATTCTTCTCTTGAGACAATACGCGTGTTCCCTACAGCTTGGCTTCTCCCGAGCGCTTCGGCGCTCAAGGTGAAATCGCTTACAGGAAATATTCCGGCCTACTTTTGGTTTTTGAAGTTGCAAATCTAATTGCGTAAATTCGTCGATGTTGTTAATTGATTGTAACTAGTTTTACAGCTTTAATACTTATCATTTACAACTAGTTAAGACATTTCATCGGGGGGAGGAGTAATTCAATTGGGAAATTAGCTACGGAATAACTCGGTCTCCAACTTGGAAGGAGTCAAGGGGTTTGGCCGCGCGCGATCATTATTCGCAAAAATGGAAACGTAATTAAACAATTTAATTAACGTACCCGTTGTATTTGGCGCGAAAGGGCCGCGAGTATCCGGTAACCCCTGGTTACGCGGCCGGGACACGGGGACCCCATTTATTTCGTCTTCTGGAAAAAATTGCTAGGGTGCGCTGCGGAGCTCGGGTTATGACGACATCAGTGACGGAGGTAAGCCGGTGGATAAACGGCGGCGTTCGACGACAGCGCCGCGGCTTCAAGCGCGGTTCGGGCAGATACTAGACGCGCTTCGGATAATTAATATCGATTCTCCGATCACCTCTTATCGGAAATTCGTCTGCAGTTGGAAAATAGGGGATGGAAAAAGCCAAGATTGGAAACAGCGTGCTGGAGAACCTCGTGAGTCTTTAGCCTTAGTTTCGTAGTCAAAAGGGAGATTCCCTTTCTTTGTCGGATTTCGAGAGAATCCGCCAACCGATTTCGGGCCTCGGCTTCGTCAGAGAGACCTAAGCCTCGGCCCCAGACTCCGGCCTAGCGGGAGAGGCGGCCGCTGAGCGGAGAGGATCGGAACGAACGGAGGCGAGAGACGCCATTACTCCGAAGCTGCGGAAACGAGAGAGAGAGAGAACCGAGGGAGAGAGGAAAGAGTAAGAGGAGGGGAAGAGAGAGGGAGAAAATATCCCCGCCAGCAGCGGATAGGGGAGCTACCGAGCCGGAGAGAGGAAGAAGAGGAAAAGAGAAGCGAGGATCTATCTTTTCCGAACCGAGAGACGACTGTTTTTGGAAAGAGAGGGGGCGAGAAATTCGGGGGGTTGCCGTTGGCGGCGCACCAAGTTTCTATAAGCGGACGACGCTTAGGCTATGACGAAGCCCTACAATTCGGGGGTGAAACGAAGAGTAAAGCCGAATAGGCAGGCGCGACGCTAGTGACTGAATTCGAAAGGGGGATATTCGGGGGTGAAATTCTGCGCGGGCGTCGATGCGCCGAGGCCCGTGCGCGATATTGTATTTTGACAAGATGGCGGCTAGCGCGGGTTTACGTCGTTTCCCGTCCAGTCGCGAGTTTTGAAGAACGCCCCCGAAAATCCGATCACCGATCGTTAAAATCCATCCTGGAGCTTAGCCGGAGCCGCCCGAAACCGTTCGATGCGTTTTGATTGCCATTAAAACGCGCAAATCATGGAGACTATGGCGGACCTGGGCGACCAACAAATGGGCGACGCGCCCCCCGAAGCCGCGCCAGTCGAGTCGGTGGAGTCGGACGAGACGGTAGATCCGTCAGCCTCCCGTTCCTCCCCCACAGTCGAGCGCGTTAGCAACGCGGTACCGGCGATTGTCGTGGTCGTCAGTCGAGCTCCCCCCTCTCCGACGGGCAGTAACCCGGACAGCGTCGGCAGTGTCGGAAGCGTCGAACCGGCCGAACCACCGGACTTGTTACCGTCCCACGAAATAGTTTCCGAGGACATCGGGTCCGAGATCGCCAGATCCGACTCGCCGTCCAGCATGATCGACGCCTCGGACTTTCGCGCCTTGGGCGAACCCACCTACCAGACTTTGAACGGCCGGATGTCGCCTCCGGGCTTTTCGACGTCCAGCAGTTACGCCACATTGACCCCTCTGCAACCTTTGCCTCCCATCTCGACCATGTCGGACAAATTTAGCCATTACGGGCACGGAAACGTGCACGGCGGCGGTTTTACTACTCTGATGCAAAACAACGCGGCAGCCCTGGCTGGCATGCACGGAATGAACAGTTACGCGACGCACCATCACCATCATCACCACCAGTACGAGAAGCTCGGTCACATGGGAGGCATGAACATGAGCCCCACGTTGGGCGCCACGCACCACGCCGCCGTTTCCATGATGGGAGGTCACCAACAAAGCGGTATGCCCTCGCCCCCTTACCCGCAAAACGGACTGCATTCTCCCGACAAAAGTTTGTCACCCGGCGGCTACGATTCTTACGTGACCGTGCACCGAGGCGACCTGTCAAGGGGCCTGGGTTCGCCCCAAAGTCCTTCGGTCAGTCTCCACTCACCCACGGCCATGATGCCCACGCTCAACGGCTTGAACGCCAGCCCGCACACGTCGCCTCCTTCGGCGCATTTGCAAGCGCCACCAACGCCTCCCGGATCAACGGGACACGATGTCAAACCGGCTACCACCTTGACGGTGGTGGCTTCCTCTTTGCCGCCGGTCACCATGTCGCCCCCGACGCCCACGCCCGCCGTGGTGCCCCCTAGTCAACCGAACGCCCCGGTTCAAGCCACTGTCCCGGCCCACAGCGCGACCACGTGTATAGCTTCTTCGGTTTCCAGCATCGCGATAGCGGCGGCGGCGGTGGCGGCCGCTACGAATCAGGGTATGAATGTCGGAAACAACGGACACGGCATGATGGTCAGTCACGGCGTCAAAATGACCACGCCGTCCGGCTCCAAGGGACCCCAAAGTTCCAGCTCGTCGCAAGGCGAGGCTTCCTCTCCCTCGGACGAAGTCGAAGAAATCAACACTAAAGAGCTGGCTCAGCGAATTAGCGCCGAACTCAAACGGTACAGCATACCGCAAGCCATTTTCGCCCAAAGAGTCTTGTGCAGGTCTCAGGGGACGCTCTCCGACCTCTTGAGGAATCCTAAACCCTGGAGCAAACTCAAATCCGGAAGGGAGACTTTCAGGCGAATGTACAAATGGCTCGAAGAACCCGAATTTCAACGCATGTCCGCGCTCAGACTAGCAGGTAATTGTCAGTCGAAATTTTATATATCTCTCTCTTTTAATCTTTCAAATACATAAACAAAACCCACCACACAAAGAATATAATACCTACATTGGCCTACATTGAGCTAAAGAGCGCGAAAATGTATAACGCTTCCTGGTCGCGATCGTGTAGCGAGCGAGCACGTGTCTAGCAGTCCTCGTGGGGATGTTTTGGGTGTGAGAGATGCGCCGCGTGTCTCAGGGTTTCGATCTGTAAGCTCTCGAAATAAAGCCAAGAGAATCGGACGGCGCGTAAAAGGTCCCTGTATAGATTTTCTCTCCACGTGCTTTTCCATCCCGCCAAACCCATCTTCCTTTCCTCCGTCCTCGAGCGGCCAATTCACCGACCAAAACATCCCCGTGACGTCAATAAGGAAAATCCCCTTTTTAAGCCCTTCTTTATAGTGATGTCACTGGCGACACTTGGAAAATATATATCCTTTTTCCTTTTCCTTTTTTAACCAAAGCCTATATAACAAAGAACGAGGCTCTAGTTTCGTGTCAGAGTATTTTCCCCCGCCTTTTCTCATAGCAATTACGTGAGCGGTGTACGCTATAGTCAGCTTTAAGGTAGAGGTAAAGAGTAAAGACTCCGTGTGTGTTGGCTAATTTAGTAAAACCCCGCGAGGGGAAGAGAGACAGTCTGTCTACTGCACGCGGAGGAGATCTAGTTGTCTCTCTACCAACCGCCTTATAACCTAATTCGAAATGTCATCTTACCTTCCTAGAAATTGCTTCCCAGAATGCATGGGCCATCCTTGTAATTCCGATTCTAATTTCAATTATAACGTTTTAGTTTATTATTAACGAAGCTAGAACTTACTGAATAGTGTAGCTTCAAATGACGTCAGATTCCTTTTAAGGCTTTAAATATTGAAATTTATTAGTGAAGATAATTAAATGCTAAGAAACTACCAAGAATTTCATTTTTAGGGTTGACGCGCTAATTGAACTATGACCTCTAGGCATAATATTTGTTTAATCTATTCAGTCAAGCAATTAAGATTATTCTCGTCTATAAAATGTAATTACTTAATCACGAAAGCCAGGTTTTTACAACCATATTTCTTTAATCCTTAAATCGTAAACCCTAACGTTTTTACACCCTCCGTTTTTCTTGCCATTCCATAAAAACCTTTAAATTTCTCTAAAGATATCTCAGTGAACTTCTTCCGCTTTGCTTGAGATGTGAGGCCTTTTTTGCGGTGCCCTTTTTTCGGACTTTTTATACATATAACTTGGGTTTCTTTTGGTCACGCTGGATAGACTTAATGTAGTAGGCCCTATAAGGGAGAAACGGCCTCTTCCTGCATGAACTAAATTCACGTAAAAGTTCTCCAATGACTTTTACTTAATTGGTTAGTAGCTTAGGTTGGGTTAGAAGAAATAGGTAGTAGTATACTACTATAATTTCATACTGTTTGTTAGAGACACTTATGGTGGAGCTTTAGGTTTGTGTATTTTAGAATAGTAATTGTAATCATTGTAGGTGCAGTGAAAAGCCACTATATTTTAGTAGAAAATACTACAGCGGGTTAAAATAATACTAGCAAACCAATGCTTAACCTAATCCTGCAGTAGAAAAACCACTAGATTTTAGTAGAATAATACTATAGATTATTACAATTGTAATTAAATTTAAAAGTATTCTTTCCCATTGATAGAACAGTGTTTTTCTAATGAAAGTTATGTCCATTCCAAGCCCATAAAATGTTTAGAAATAGAAAAAGAGGTCTTCATAACTTCTTGGGTTAATCTACTACGACTGGTTTTAGTTTCTATACCTATCGAGGGGTGTATCGGGGGTTCGATGTACTTGGTTGGGGTATAGTAGCGGCTTGGGCTTGCATGTGTGCGGTGTTGAGGGTAGCAGGTGCTAGGTTGGGACGTAGGATTATAAAGGGATTTCTATGTCTCTCTCTCGCTCTCTCTCGTGGAGACCCAATTCCAAGGATCCACTTTCGGGGCCTGGGGAGGCCAGGAGAGAACCGGCCAGATTTCAACGCTGACTGTGCGTTGGTGGGCCCTTCCTTCCCTAGTAATCTCTACACAAACGTTTCCATCGGCTTTAAATCTTAGCCCCCTTATTGGTTGACTAAAAACCTCTCTGTTTATACTTCAGATTTTTGCTGTATTTTGACAAACTGTTTGTATTTTTAACATTTATTCAAAAAAGGGGGAGGGGGTCGTATATTGATACTTGACTGAAGTTATAAATTTTAAGCCTTTTTGGATAAACGAACGGAAGTAAACTGAAAGAGGAAACTCTAACAATTGAAATTGACAAAATAAGAAGCTAAGATCTACAATTTCTTTACAAATAAAACAGGTTATTTTATATTAACGTTTTGAAACTTTCAAGCCATTCGTAGACTATATAGTAAATTGAAATGGTCAAAAATAAAGAACATATTGAAGTGCTAGGACCAACTGTACCAATTGCTACGTTGGCAAATAATAAAACCCAACTACTTAACTTTGTACATGTAAATTAATTAATTTATTTATTTCATAAAAAAATTAGTTAAACAAGTTTTACAAAATTTTAAAAAACAATTAATTTTGAAACAAAAGTGTCAGGTGGACGGACATACACAGCGACTCTAATATAATATAAACTTCGGGACGGTTCTGTAGTAATAACGGATTAACTTAATAGGCCCTCGTGAATATGAACTGTGAATAAACATCTGGCTCATTTTCCCTCTGCATCCCGAACACCTTTTTTGAGAGAGCACGAGAGAGAGAGAGAGAGGAAACCAGGAAGCTTACGTTACCTTGCTGGCCACTTAGGGCCAGGGCGGGCGAGCGCGCTCATTCTGGGTTCACGTTGAAGTTCATTCGCGCGCCACAGATTTTACGCGGGAAATATGGCATACAACTAGTCTAAAGTTGCTGTCACCCACCCAGGCTAGGAACGTTTGCCATAAGCAGATTTTTCTCCCCAAAAACGCCTGCTCTATTTACCATGGTTTCAATTCGGATATAGGGGCTGGTACGTAACTCTGGAACCAGCGGAAGTAGCAGGGGGTGGTCCTTATATGGGTGCTCTTTGTCTCACGGTGGTTAAAACTTTTGGTTCCTATTTTTTGGCCCGCGTTGCGAAGGGGTCCTCCGGGTGGGAGTTGGCATGTATGTTTCAAAAATTAAAAAATATATATGCAGACATATTTTCTATTTCACGAAATATATGTGGATTTATAATTGAACAGCTGGGATATGGATTAATTTTAAAGTGATAGTGAAGTGGTAAATTAGTTCGTTGACTTAATTTAAATACACAATGCTAGTCTTGATGGGAATTGGGAATTTTGAATTTTCTCGTAATTGGTGCTGTGATCCTTGCTTGAACGCGGATAGTTTCGGACGGTACCAATTAATTATGTTTTCATTTCACTATCACTTTAAATTACACAAACATCTGACTTCGCGAGATAACGTATCACCGTGTGACGTAATGAGTAGTGACGCAATAATTACCTGGTTATCTTTAAGGATTCCTTAGCAGAAAGGCGCTTTTAAAACCCTTAAGTACTAAACTAAATATTAATTAAATTTATTTTGTGTTTATTCCAAATTGACTCAAGTCTAAAAAAATTCCATTAGGAATAAATTTTGATTTTTTTTTTTTATTCCTCTCTGTATCCTTCCTTAGATCTTTTACATTAAGATATACGTCATAAGTACCACCGAGTACTTATAAACAAAACAGACGTGGTACTTCTTTCTGTACTTGCATTATTTTTATTCAATTTCTTTGATCTCAAACTCTCTTTCAACAATCTTTGCTTTTACTGTTTGTCTTCCAAGTTTCTCTCTTTCATATAAATGATTTTGATAAAAAATAATGATACATTTCATCTTAGATGTTTTGTTTTTGTTCAAGATGATATTTCTGTTAAGTTTTAATTTCTTTTTAACTCTTGTTTTTTAAACTAATCTTTTATAATTTTTTCAAAATATTTCCTGTTTTCTACAAACTTTAAAATTCTTCAATCTTTTTCGATGTTTTTACAAATAGTTCTAGTTACTAGAATTTTCATACTTCTTGACAATTTTTTGCTATTCTTCTATATAATTTTTCAATGTTTCTTCCATTTTTTCCTTAATTTCTTACATTTTTTGCAATTTTCCTTTTTTGTATTTTTATATTTTTGCAATTTTTTTTCATAATTTTCCTTCAACTTCAACACTTTTGTACATATTTTTCTCTTACCTTTTATATTTCAATAAATTATTTTTTAACCCCTTTGCTGAACTCCTTGCTATCGAAACTATTATACCTTACCTCTAATTTCAAAACAACAAATAAGTCCTAACTTCATTACGTATACTACATCACATATTCTAATTCTCATTCTACCGATTACCAATTAAACCTAAGAAAAAAAAACGAAAACCAAATTTATTTTAGAATCTTAGAAAAAGTAAAACCATACTATTAGCAGCTAATTAAGAGAAAGGGGAGGGTTAAACCCCCATTCCCCCCTTCTATGGATAAGTAACCCTCTAATTATCGTACGACCCCCGACCCCTAGAAAAACAGAAAAAGTAGTTGCGATTAAAATAAACCCCAAGCTAGAGGGATCAAAAAAAAAAAAAAAAGAGATCCAGCTTTTCCAATGTTAAAATTGGTCCCTTCTAACAATGTAATTTACTATAGTTTAAACAGAACTTCCTGTTGACACGCTGCAGTCTAAAAAAAGGGGGTGTTTTTCTCTTTATTATCTCTTTTTTGTCCCTAGCTGAAACTTTGGTAAGGAAGATGACGAGGATTAGAACTCCTCAACATCTTTTGTCCCATCCCATTTTGTGTGTCAGTGTGTAGAAAAAGGCCTTCCCCACTCCTAACTTTTTCAGGTTTGGCCTGCCTGCCGCCTTGGGTCTTAAAGCGGCTTGATGGTAGGTACTTGGTATTCAAATGCGGTTGCCCCTGGATAGCCCCTCACCCCATACACTCCTTAAGATGCAAAGAAACAAGATGGAAAGGAGAGATAATTTCCAGAAACCCCAAAAAACAAAAATGTTCTGAAGCATAGTGAGTCTATATCTCATCAGGGAGGAGTACCGAAGGAGTTAAACTGTACTCGATTTTTAGACTGACAACCCTAAAACTTCTTATCGCTTATCACGTGACTGCAAGTTGCGTCAGAGTTCCCGCTATGAACTGCCCTCTCGTGAGAATGTTCATAAGGATTAAAAGCGTCCTTTGGCTGTTGTTGCACGAGACTTTTTTGAAAATAGTGCATTTTGTAATTGAGAGAGGGTGCCAAAAAGTAACTCAATACTCAAACAGTAACCCACGTGACGAGAAGGAACCAATTAAGCTCAATTAAAACCCCCTTTTCTCCCACTGTAAGAGTCTCGGCTAGAATCTAACTTTACCCCACAATATGTATCTCCTTTTGTACTGCTCCCTGATTCATTTACACCCTAGCTTTAACTAAAAATTAAGTTTTGAAATTAAATTTAAAATGAACCTTGATATACTAGAGTCCCCGTGCTCCTTGCTGACCGTTATAAAATAATTTTGGTTACTTGGACAAAACCTTCACTCAGTTTCTTCCCATCATCCCTTATAGCGTTTAATTATCATTGCACAACTCTCACGTAATTTTACAAGTGGATGAAACTAAAAAGGGACCCCCGCTTTATAAGAACATATACACGGATCCCCTAAAAAAAGAGGGCCATGCACCAAGATGCTTTGAATATCCCATAAGGGAGTAGACGGGGGAGTTGTCGCCGATTTTTTTTATCTCTGTGCCATGGAGTTAGTTTTTATTATAGCTAATACTACCCTATCCCGCTTAAACCTTTTCCTTTTTTTCTTTCTTTACCCCTATCTTGTAATCACCAAATTATACCGAACAAGCTATTCATTTACTCTCTCTCTCTCTCTCTCTCTCTCTCTCTCTCTCTCTCTCTCTCTCTCTCTCTCTCTCTCTCTCTCTCTCTCTCCCTTTCTCTACCCCTTTACCCCTCGTTCTTAGCTGTACTAACTAGGAACTGTTTTTTGTGAACCTCTGGTTTTTTTTACAAAAAAAGAGTTGTCTTGTAGGTATAGGAGTTGTACAGTATTTTTCTCCTAACTCTAGTAGTATCAGACTCACTCCATGGGAGTGATTAGTATAGTCAAAATTCTCTAGAATTTCCCTAAAATAGAACTACATTTCTTTTTTGTTTTTGCCCCTTAAAGGGTTGATGAAGTGATGTTCTTGTCTGTCTCTCTGTTTTGGTATTTATAGAGTATACTCCTTCCATTTTATTACGCCTTTATGTAACGGTAAAGGTTTTGGGATATATACCCCCTAGGAGATGGAAGGAATCTAGGCGCGCTTGGGGGGCTGAAATTACGGGACGGGGCTGGAAGCCAGAAATGATTTAGTAGGATTAATTGCACCGTAACAGCTTGGAGTAATTGAGAAACACGAAAGCCTGGCGCGTTTTCTATTCCTTCTCTCTCTCTCTCTCACTCTCTCTCACTTAGAGCCAGACTCAAATATTCCTCATCCTTAGCAGGGTTCATACCTCTTCAGGAAAAACCAATTTAACTATAGCATACCATTTCCAGAGTTATTCAATGATATTTTCCTGATTCTAAATGTTACTTAATAATTTAAATAACCATGAATTTCCCTGAACTTCATGTTTGCGTGAAGTAACCCTCAGGGAAGACTTGGGTATGTCAGGGAAAATAGACTTGGTATGTCAGGGAAAATCGTAATTATTTTGAAAACTTAGGGAAAATTATTATTAGTAAAATGTCAAGGCACGGACAATGAATTAAACTTCAATTTAAAAAAGAAACTCATACGCGTTTATGTGAAATTAGTTTTGTCTATATTGTACGAACCCTGTTAAGTTAGTACCTTGGCCCTTCGCCATACTGCTGCCCACGTTGGCTAACTTCATCTTTACGCTTTTGGGACTTTTATTCTATACTTTGCACTAGCTGCTGCTTTTAGGGAAGAAAAGGATTTTTAGGGAAACGCAACGTAAAAAAAAAAAAGAAATACCGTGATATATATACCCCTCGGTGATGCCCTCAATTGCAAACCCTTGTATCAAAAGAACTTAAAGAAGAAGCGTTTAGTTTTTCTTTAGAAACTCAGAAAAAATGTATTGCATCTGTCTGTCTATTGAGGATGTTGATGTAAACTTGATTGATTCAACAAAAAGTGGGTCCCTTATCTCAAAGTTCCCTGGCTAGCGTTCCCTTATACATAAGTCAAATTAACTATTATTTAATTGCGTAAAATACTCTTTAAGTGGCTTGTAAAATTCGTTGGGAAAAGCTCTCGCAATGTTTACTACCGAAACTTTAATATTTAATAACAGTTAACTTGTAAAATTTAATTCTAAACCATTTTATATAATTCGCGATTATAAGAATTATGAGAAAATTTAAATTTAGGTAGATTTAGACCTAGAAACAATGTTTTTAAATTAAAATACATATAAGCATAGAGTTCCAACAACAAAAAATCTAGTTCAATGTTGAAAGAGAAAGAAGAAAAAATAAAACTTTTTCACCTTAACATCCTTTCCGAGTCTCGCGCGTCGCATCCTATTTCTCTCTTATCTTGGCTCGCGAGAGAGCGAGCGAGAGAGTAAAGTAAACAAAACAAAAGCACGTGGTTAGCAGTCCCGCCAAAATCTTCCCGCCCTTTTTAGTAGAAAATTCCTCGTAAAATGCACGTGGTGGAATCGATCCCGTTGATATGAGAGAGTATGAGACCTGGTACGTAACACACGCTCTTCCTCTCTCTCTCTCCCTCTCGGAGAGAACGTCTCTCCCTCTCCTCTTTCTCTGGTGGTCCCTAACCCTAACTCCAACTAGGCATAGCTCTACATCTTCATCTATAGCTGCTGTACTGTACCATCTTCCTCCCCCTATAACCCTCCAAAAGTCCCACTACCCCAGCCAGCTATGATCAATATATCACGCGCGTGGTTCAACCACAATTTGCTTTGGAACTAGGTTTAAATGTGATTACGTTTCCGGAATAACTGTATTGAATACTCGGATGGACTCTGTTGGCTCTTTACTTTTCATTCTGTATTGAAAGATGCTACTATGTATAAAGGAGACGAGGGATTATGTTAAATTTTAAAAGAAGTGGCCAAATATATTTTAGATAACAACTTGGAAGGAAGCCCAATTTAATTCAATAAGATAAGCAAACACCATAAGGGCGGGGAGGTCACCTTCTTGGGTTATTTCCCTGGCGCTAAGAAGGACCTATAGAGGGAGTACGAGTCGGCTAGCGTTGCTTCTTGGCGCCTGAGAGAAATTTCACCAAAGATTAACATCTCATACCTTGCTCGCTATTTAAAAGAAGAAAACTCTAATAGGGATTTTGGGGTAGAAAGATTGGTGCCGAAACTCGGGAAGAGGGGGAGGGGAAGTTGTGCGGAGCAAAGCAATGCCTCGGTTCCTCAAGCAATTTTCTCCACTGACGCGTGTAAATGGGGTGGATTATTATATACCCCTTTTTATATCGGTGAAAGTTGACTTCCTTACTACCACCTTGGATGAAGAATAGTTACACTTGGATATATCACTCGTAGTATAACGTGTGCTTCTGGCCGCGGTCGCGGAAATGTTTATTTTTTGGTTTCCGTTTGTTACGTCGTCTGCTCTGATTCCGTTTGAATTTGAAAAATAAACGGCGGTTAGGGTTAAGATCGTTTTCAGTGGCTTTTGTTTATGCGGTGATTTATGATTATGGAAGTTTTAAAGATGAACTATTATTCTTCTAATTATTATAGTAGGTGACTTTATACTTTAAATATAATTACCTTCTATAATAAAAGAAAGCAGTAAAGTTGATGTTTAAATAGCCCTAGGCCTTGGCTAAACTAAACACGTGTTTCTTGTTTGTTACGGGAGTTTCAAGATTTTCACACTACGCGGCGCGAAGGTCGCGTAAGCCATTTGTGGTCCAAAAATTTCTCGACTGATATATCCAAGTGTAACTATTCTTCATCCAAGCTACCACCCGTACGACCTCAGCTAGTACCATCATCGTATTGAGGTGATAGGCCATTTCCAAGTTTCTAACACACCATGGACACACACTTAGCTATATGAACGTTGTATTATGGGGAGAACTTCTTTGTTGTGGGAAGGGAGGGGGGCAACTCGGTTCTTCTGGCTCGACCTTCAAAAGTCCCTGAGAAATGAAAAGATGAGGATGAAGTTTAGGAGAAGGGAAGTTACTTCCGTTTTTAGTCAAAAGGAAGAAGTGTACTGCAGAGCTGCTATTCTTTTCGAGTTTGACCGAGTTTTATTATTATTATTTTTTTATATTTAACTTTTTATCCCGGAATTTCCGGTGGAGTTCCTATGGGAAGGGTTTTTAAGATAGTTTGTTAGAATATGTTGTTTTGATTGGTAATGAACCAGCATCTGCAAGCAGTAAATGTTTTAATGATAGCTTGTGTTATCAAAGCGAAGTTATTTGGTTAGATTAAGATTTTGTTAAGATTTCTCTGTTGATGTATACCGTTGGGCAAATACGACAGAGATGATGTTATCTCCGGAACTTCTGTAAATTAATTAATTCGACTAATTAGACATAATTAGTTCTAAACAGAGATAATTTTACTCTCGAAGAGCGATGTAAACAAACTTAATCTCAAAGGGACAATGAAATGTGCAGTCGCTTTTCAAACGAAATTTTTGTTGTTATTTTTTTTAAATATAATTAAGTCTATTATATTTAAAATTGTTCCTCTGACCATTTCATTATCCGTCTAAGATTACGTCATTATTAATGAACGGAGTGAATACCCCCTTGAATTTACTATTCTGAATAATACTGAAATATTTCCCTATGAAACTTTTTTATAAAATAAATTTCTTAATCCTTTTAAATTCTTTGATGAATGCCGAACTATCTTTGGTTCAAAACCTCATCCTCCAAAAATTAAGGGGTCGGACATGAGTCTTAATACCCTTCCTTAAGTCTTGTTGCTACATTACTGACTCTTTTTTTAAAAAAATATTCAATTCAAAGTTGCATCCATAGTTAATTAATAATATTTATAATTGCGATTCTGACAGTTTAACTTATGGCAACTGTCCTACCCCTTGCATCGTTTCCTCGTCAATGCAGATTATAAGTTTCTTCCTTAGTATAGCTACTGTATGTATGCACCTTCCTTTTAAGGAAAAAATGTCGCTCGGAAAAATTTAAGGAAGAAATAAAAAAAGTTTAGTCAAGGCAGGAATTTTTTTTTTTTAGAAAAATCCCTAAACGGGAAGAGTGGGCCACACACACACAAAAAGTTTGGTGGTAGTATGTGTTTGGGAGGGGGGCAAAAAAGAGGCTTTAGCAGGCAACGTGGTGGTAGAGAGATTCAGTCTTAATAGGGGCTAGGTCTTTTTTTAAAAAAAGAACGGAGCTAAGCCTTTGTAAAGGTGACGCGTGCTTCTACTCTCCTTCAAAATAGCGTAACCATGGCAACGGAAAAGGAAGGTTCCATTAGGCCTTTTCAAGTTTAAGGGGGGGAGGTTGATGGAGAAACGTGACCAAGTCCCGATAACTATAACAGTCCAAAAACACAAAACAGGAGCTGTTTGAACTTCTAAAGCTAAAGGGTGTTGTGTTGGGGTTCCATACAAAGAGAGCGAGAGAGAGAGAGCCTGGGTCAAAGGTAAATACCATGCGGTTTTAAAACAGAAGAAATTTTAACTTTTAAGGGTTTTCAAAATCAAGGAATAATCCTAAGCCAAGATGTATTTCCTGGAAATCTTAAGTTGTTATTCACGTTTGGGTTCTAAATTTGGAATTTAAATATTTTCTGTTTTTTTTTTTTTTTTAATTCATCCCTATAATTCTAGATTAGGGTTTTAAGGATTATTTTTGAATTTTCATGGAATTATCCGTGTTTGAAAATGTAAATAAAACTCCAGGAGATAGAAAACCATGGTCTTAAGATATACCCACTGAAATACTTTTGCAAATTCTTTGAATTGTTTTCAACAAAATTTAATATAATCATAAGTAACTATTTGATAAAGCCTTTGAGATTCTACCAGGTCTTGAAGAGAGACTTAAGAACTCAAAATCTACTATTTTTGTAAGTTACTACGTTTTGGCACCCCCTAAAAATCCTACTACAGTTGAAAGAAAAAGGGCCCTGGGAGGCTGGTATGGTCACTGTACCGAGTTTTTAGGGTCTTATTTTTTTCGCCACTGGCCCTGGTGGTGGTGGTATGGGTGCTTTCTCTCTGCCTTTCTCCTGAAATTCCTTTTTCTTTTTTCCTTATCCATTCAGCTCCATTTTTTGTCGCGTAAAGGTGTTTGGAGCTGTTAAAAGCTGTTTTTCCGTTCTAGCACACTCGAGTCTTCTTTTTTATATACAGGGTGTTTCGGAGAAGTCTGGCACAAATTAACAGGCGTGTTCTTCGGGTCAAAAGAAGTCAAAAATGTTCTATGAACTTTTGGGTGAAAGCCCCCCGTTTCAGAGTTATGTACTCTCCAAAGTTGGCCTTAAAACAATGGAATTTTGCCGATATGTGGAACTGGTATTATGCCTTTGGACAAATTGTTTTCTAATTTACCATAAGCTTATGTACGAAGAAATTAACAGCTAGTGAAGTGGTTTAAAGGGCCGCTAACATTATTCGTTCTCGTATTAATAACGTTTTTACAAAAATAATAATCCCAAACAAATTTATTGCACCTTAAACGCCAGTTACTTGTTTAATTAGACTTTTTGTTTTATGTTCCTTCGGTTACAAAACATCAGCATTTACAAAAATTGTTCAAAATGACCTCCTTCAACGTTTAAGCAAACTTGCGCGCGTCTTTTAAACGACTCGCGAACACGTTCGAAGATTCCTGGCGTGTTGCGGATGTTATCACACCCATCAATTATTCTTTGTCTTAAGTCCTGGACATCTCGAACTTCACTACGGTACACCAAGTCTTTCAAATGGCC
Organism: Phalangium opilio; assembly: GCF_054372755.1. Classification (NCBI taxonomy): domain Eukaryota; kingdom Metazoa; phylum Arthropoda; class Arachnida; order Opiliones; family Phalangiidae; genus Phalangium; species Phalangium opilio. Next base: position 1,954,106 of record NW_028324147.1, on the reverse strand, counting down.
CCACAGGAAAAAATCACATGGGTTGAGATCCGGCGATCTTGCTGGCCAATCAATAGCTCCGCCTCGACCTATCCACCTCAAAGGGAATTCGACATCAAGATGCTGTCTTACTCGAAGGCTAAAGTGTGGCGGTGCCCCATCGTGCATGAACCACATTCTTTGTCGGAGGTCCAACGGTACGTCTTCGAGAAGGTCTGGTAAATTGTCCTGCAAAAATCTCAAGTATGCCTCCCCATTTAACCTTGGTTGCATAAAAAAGGGTCCAATTAACCAATCGCCTACAATTCCGCACCACACGTTCAAACTAAACTGCACCTGATGTGCCCTTACGCGTGTCGCGTGTGGGTTTCTTTGGCTCCACTCGTGCTGGTTGTGCAAATTAATTACACCGCCACGCGAAAAATTGGCTTTGTCAGAGACCAGCAAAATACGTGGAAAGTCCAAGTCTATTACTTGTGCCAAAAACCACTGGCAGAAAGCTACTCTTCTTGGACAGTCACCTTCGTTTAAAGCTTGTACTTTTTGTAAATGGTATGGGTGGAACTGGTGTCCACGAAGGATTTTCCAAACGAGTACATGATTTACACCTAATTGGCGGCCAATGATCCTGGTGCTGGTTGTAGGATCTTCCTCAAAAATAGTTAGTACATTGTCTTCAATGTCCTCGGGTACAATCTGCGGGCGAACTTCAGGGCCTGACGGTTGTAGCTTACCGGTTTCTCTCAAACGTCTGTCAACAGCACTAAACGTTTGCCGATTCGGAACTTGTCGTTCAGGAAAGTGCTCCTGGTACAAGCGCCGAGCTTCAACCCCATTGCCTTGAGCCAATCCGTACATCAGATGCATATCTGAATACTCTGCATTCGTGAAGTAGACCATTATTTGTTTTAGAGAAGCTACCAAATTCGCATTTAAAAAGTAAAGCACATTAAATTCGATTTTCCTTTACTCAAGCTTAAGTAGTGAAATTAAAAAACAAATTACGCTGCGTTGGATAAAACAATCGGAATGTTTTTTTAAGAATCACAACTACTTAAGCTTGAGTAAAGGAAAATCGAATTTAATGTGCTTTACTTTTTAAATGCGAATTTGATAGCTTCTCTAAAACAAATAATGGTCTACTTCACGAATGCAGAGTATTCAGATATGCATCTGATGTACGGATTGGCTCAAGGCAATGGGGTTGAAGCTCGGCGCTTGTACCAGGAGAACTTTCCTGAACGACAAGTTCCGAATCGGCAAACGTTTAGTGCTGTTGACAGACGTTTGAGAGAAACCGGTAAGCTACAACCGTCAGGCCCTGAAGTTCGCCCGCAGATTGTACCCGAGGACATTGAAGACAATGTACTAACTATTTTTGAGGAAGATCCTACAACCAGCACCAGGATCATTGGCCGCCAATTAGGTGTAAATCATGTACTCGTTTGGAAAATCCTTCGTGGACACCAGTTCCACCCATACCATTTACAAAAAGTACAAGCTTTAAACGAAGGTGACTGTCCAAGAAGAGTAGCTTTCTGCCAGTGGTTTTTGGCACAAGTAATAGACTTGGACTTTCCACGTATTTTGCTGGTCTCTGACAAAGCCAATTTTTCGCGTGGCGGTGTAATTAATTTGCACAACCAGCACGAGTGGAGCCAAAGAAACCCACACGCGACACGCGTAAGGGCACATCAGGTGCAGTTTAGTTTGAACGTGTGGTGCGGAATTGTAGGCGATTGGTTAATTGGACCCTTTTTTATGCAACCAAGGTTAAATGGGGAGGCATACTTGAGATTTTTGCAGGACAATTTACCAGACCTTCTCGAAGACGTACCGTTGGACCTCCGACAAAGAATGTGGTTCATGCACGATGGGGCACCGCCACACTTTAGCCTTCGAGTAAGACAGCATCTTGATGTCGAATTCCCTTTGAGGTGGATAGGTCGAGGCGGAGCTATTGATTGGCCAGCAAGATCGCCGGATCTCAACCCATGTGATTTTTTCCTGTGGGGCCATTTGAAAGACTTGGTGTACCGTAGTGAAGTTCGAGATGTCCAGGACTTAAGACAAAGAATAATTGATGGGTGTGATAACATCCGCAACACGCCAGGAATCTTCGAACGTGTTCGCGAGTCGTTTAAAAGACGCGCGCAAGTTTGCTTAAACGTTGAAGGAGGTCATTTTGAACAATTTTTGTAAATGCTGATGTTTTGTAACCGAAGGAACATAAAACAAAAAGTCTAATTAAACAAGTAACTGGCGTTTAAGGTGCAATAAATTTGTTTGGGATTATTATTTTTGTAAAAACGTTATTAATACGAGAACGAATAATGTTAGCGGCCCTTTAAACCACTTCACTAGCTGTTAATTTCTTCGTACATAAGCTTATGGTAAATTAGAAAACAATTTGTCCAAAGGCATAATACCAGTTCCACATATCGGCAAAATTCCACTGTTTTAAGGCCAACTTTGGAGAGTACATAACTCTGAAACGGGGGGCTTTCACCCAAAAGTTCATAGAACATTTTTGACTTCTTTTGACCCGAAGAACACGCCTGTTAATTTGTGCCAGACTTCTCCGAAACACCCTGTATAGGGTATATACTTTTTTTTTTTCTCCTCCAGAGTTCTCTAGTTCCCTTTAAATTTGACGTCATTACCGCCCTCTAGATGCTAGGTCCTTAATATAAAGTGGCGTTTATAAGGCTAGAAAAGATTGGGACCCATAATATTCTCTTTACATTTATTTCTACAAGAAGTAAGTTAGCTTTATTAAGATGATTTTTATTACAAGATTTTATTGAAGTTCTTTGTTTGGCAGTTCGGTTGTTCTTTGATTAATTGACTAGCTAGTTAATTAGCGAGTTTGTTTGTTAGCTAGTTAGTTAATTATTGCGTTTTTTGTTAGCTAGTTAGTTCATTATTGCGTTTTTTGTTAGCTAGTTAGTGAATTTTATTTGTTAGTTAGATGTCTAGTTAATTATTGCGTTTTTTGTTAGCTAGTTAGTGAATTTTATTTGTTAGTTAGATGTCTAGTTAATTATTGCGTTTGTTTGTTAGTTAGTTAGTGAATTTTATTTGTTAGTTAGATGTCTAGTTAATTATTGCGTTTGTTTGTTAGTTAGTTAGTGAATTTTATTTGTTAGTTAGATGGCTAGCTAATTAGTGAGTTTGTTTGTTTGTTAGCTAGTTAGTGAATTTTATTTGTTAGTTAGATGGCTAGCTAATTAGTGAGTTTGTTTGTTTGTTAGCTAGTAAGTGACTTTTATTTGTTAGTTAGATGGCTAGCTAATTAGTGAGTTTTTGTTCGCCAAATAATTTATTTTGTTTGTTCGTCCATTTAAATATCTCTTTAGTTTATGAGTCCAAAATTTAATTATGTATTTATACGCGACTATCCCTTTAAATAAGCTTAACATTAGAAAAAGGCGATAAAAGTCGATTAATCAACGCCGTAATTTAAAAGAAAACAAAATCCAATCGGGATTTTACTGGGAAACTTTTACTGGGGGCGGGAGATGAAAAAGGGGGGGGGCGAATCCTTCTTAGATCTTCATCCCATTTTGCGCGATATTATAAGTACGAAGATGTTTAATAACGATCTTTAATCAAATTCCGATAAAAACTGAGAAGGAGAAAATAACTTATTATTCTTAAAAGCGACCGGAAAAAGATCAAGATTTCAAAAAAGTGTCATTCCCCAATCCCCTTCCGCCCCCCCTACTCTTAAAAATAATAAAGACTTTGTGAAATTGACACTCATGGAGGGGTGGGTTCCTTTAGAAAAAAAATATAGTATGCTTATTCATCTTTATCTCTCCTCTAGAGTTAATAAGATTTGTTAATAGAAATAAATTAAGAAGAAAAAAAAAATAAAGAAATATTTGCCATGTATTATGATTTTGATTAGTTTAATTCCGTAGTTAAATTTAACTGTACATTTTGTCGTCTGCCTTCATCTTTGGAAATAGGGGATAATGATTTCACTTACGATATTTTTACACCTTCTGAAAATAATTAAATTCGAAATCTAATCTCTTTCCTTAGAAATTGATAAATTTTTTCTCTTGTCGCTTTTTATAATCATTAAGATAAACTAAGCGACGTTTATTAATAATCCATTCACCTTTCAACAAAGTCTTAAATCATAGCTATTAGAAATAATCTAGATAAATGTGTTTACGGATCGCTTCAAATCCATCAGTGAAAAGTTATTTTTAATTACCCCTATATGTAGCCTAGGTAAGCAAATTTCCTCGCGTGTGAAATATATATTTTTATAATTTAAAAATTAAAATTTGTAGGCCTATGTTTAATTTACTGCGCGTGACTTATGTTCGCGTTCTACGGAGTAATACTTATAAAGCAGTAAGAATGACCGTCTTATACAGTTTATCCCATCTATCTCTTTATTACTTAAATTAAAACGAACGTTTTTCTCACGAGACACTCCATTATCTCTCTCTTTCTATTGTTCCTTTTAAAACGCGAGAAACTTTCATTCTCCGTTCACTTTTAAAGAATGAATACGTACAAGCTGGTACCACGTGCTTAATTCGTTGCGTAATTATCTTAATATTCCTTTATTAACTCTTATACCGTGAACGAAAGAGATGAAACTAAAATTATAATATTGAACAAAAGAATAAAATTTTGATTAATAGTCATTTACATCCTGAGGAAAAAGTTTTAGCCCCGACGCGACTTTTTGGGGAATTTTTTTGTCTCCCTAATCTTCTCCGTTTTAATTTCACTTTTTAACTTCAATGACTTTTGTTTTCGAGGTGGTGACTCATTAGCAGCCCCGGGAGGGCCCCCAGTTTTTTTAAATCGTTTAAAACGTGAACCCCCGACCGAAGTTGGTAAATTAAAGTTTTGAATATGAGGAATTGTTGTTCATTTAAATGAGGTTGCCACAGGTCAGGGAATAGCGTCATGAATCTGCATAATTTTAACCTTCAACCCCATGATAATCCAAGGGAATTTGCAGTTTATTGTTAATCTTAACTTGTAAAGGCGAGAGCTCTACATCCTGTCGTCTCTATAAATAGAAACCAAAACTTTTTTGACGAAAAAGTTGAGGTGTAGGGGCCCTTTTATTCCGGTTAGTAGTCCTTTCTCTTCTTATCACTTCTGGACAACAACAGTCGAGGAGTGAAGAGTTGAAAACGCCTTTAGCAGCGCCCACTACCACCACTACAATAACCTTATATAACTCTTGGCTCTCGCACAACATTCTAATTTCAAAAACTGTTGCAATGAAGTTTGTTTAGAATTTTCTTTAATTTTAAGAAATTTCAAAAACAAAACTGATGCTCATTAACCAAAAACCACTTTTCGATTAGGTTTATTTATTTATTTGTTTATTTAAAATGAGTATAAATTAAAATTATTTCTTTTAATTTTTTTATAAACATTCGGGAATTTTATTTTGAGAAATTAGCAAAAATTTCTTCCCAGTAATTTTTTTTTAAACGACACCATTTAGTTAGAGAAGGCATTGCCTATCCTGTTAAAAGTTCTCGCATCTTGTCCCTAATTCCCGTTATATTTATACGGGTATTTTAGCTTTCTAAGCAGTGTAAAGATACATTGTATCACCGGAGAAGGAATGGGTTACCATAGCAACCACAAACATCCTCTCTCTCTCTCTCTCTCTCTCTCTCTCTGGGAGAGGAGAATGAGTCAGATGGAGACGAGGGGGGATGCAATATTCCTTCCCCCTTCTTCTTTCCGGTGCACTATTATTATTATTGTTATTATTATATAGCTCGAGGAGGTCCCTTCACTGTATGCTAATTTACAGTTATGACCTTGTAAATATTAAAACCTTTGACCTTTTCACTATACCATATATTGTTTAAAGATAAAGAGGGGTTTTAAAGAAAGTTTATATAGCTGGTTTTAGGATTAGTTTGGTTTTGTTTTTCTGTTGGAGATGTTACCAGCAGCAGAGAGAAAAGGTCAAAATGTTAAAGGTTATTTTAGTTAAAAGAATATAAAGAAGTGAATGAGAAATGGAGTGTATGTATTTGTACAAATCTTTCAAAATATTCCGAGACAGACTGTTTATTCTTATAATCAGAAACAGCGTCTGCATTTGGCGCGACAATACAATTTTTCTATTGTTTCATTTTATCCGTTGTTTCTTCTTATTTATTTACCCATTAACCTAGTTATATTTCGTTATATTTATCAATGGCAAATAGAAAGTGAGGAGAGTGTATAGGCTAAGTATAAGGCTGCCTAAGACTCCGCGTCATAAACGTCACGCGACTTTACTGGGCACTATATAGTTAGTTACATTCTCCCCAAGGTCAACTTTACTTTCTTTTATTTCTATATACATTTGAATATAGGCTCCTATTTGAAACACGAATTCAGAGTTAAGGTGTAATGTTTTCGGTTTCTAATCTAATTTTTTCTCAGCTCTATTACACTAGCTTTAATAGTCACACCGTGAAATAACAGTGGGTATTAAACTAAAGCGGATGATTACTAGTATGCTAGAGCCGGTATAAGATAAAGTAGTCGCTGACAGCCCAAACATTCTGGAGACTTAGGATATTTCTTTCTACTCAGAGTTGCGTATGTTTTTCTTATTATTGCGTAAGTTGTTGTATTATAGACCAACAGGACTCGAGGATTGAAATTGGGCGTATTGTATCAAAAGTCGTTTTCTCCATTGTACCTATATTTAAAACTATTGTAGTACAATGTAATCTTTTATTTCCGTGCGTCAAAAGTGAAAAACCTCTGTATGTTTGTCAGGGATAACTATTTCGTGAGAACATTTTACTCCCAGCGAAAAATAAACACTTTTATTTTTCATACACCTGTACATACCTGGACAGTATTCATTATTATATATATATGGCAAGGTCCGGAGAATTTCATGATCTAGATATGGGGTGACGCCATTATTAAACTTTAAAACCGCTTAAACTAATTCATTCATAAATCACGTGCCTACATTATTAAATCACGCGCGGTATTTCATAATTCGGAAACCAGAAAGCACGTGACTTAAGAGCCCGAGAAACAATTTTGCGCGCGAAATATAGGCCTAAAAATTCAAAAACAAGGAGTAAGAATTTTTCTAAATTTATATGTTAATTTCCATTGTTATTAGACGTAACTTATTGTGGGTTTTTTAACAAATTAGGAATAAGATTGCAACATGACCACTTAATTTTTTAGAGTGTGTTAGTTAAGGGTTAGGTTTAGGTTTGGGTCATTGGAGGGGTCGTCTTCTAGCTATAAATTTCTCAGGGACTGTAATTATTGATTCTAAAGTTTACTTTTATCAAAGTACTCTATTGTAGAGTCTAGTTTTAAGTTAATGATTTTTGGCTCGCTACGTTTCTGCGAAATAGGACTGGACATAATTAAATGGTAAAGAGGTATAAATTCTAGAAACAGAGATGATTAGGACAAGTAAAACATTAAAAATAAAACACCAAACTGAAAAAACCCTCTACACTAAAAATAATCCATGAGATGTATAGTTAAACGCCCGATATTAGTACCTAAAAATTAATAGGCCTATATTAAAATTAAGCCTATAATTTTAACTCTTCCTAAATTAAAAACTAATCATTGAGTGAAAAATGTTTTTTAACAAATTGTGTTCTTTTCTCTTTACTACAGGCAAAGAAGCGGCCATGACAAGATCAGTAGCACCAAGTTGTAAAGCCGTCAAAACTCATTCCTTACAAGCCGACACGTGTAAGTTTAAATATTTTAATTAACTTTAATCATCTCCTTATTATAATACCAATCTTAATTTAAACCAAAATATTTTTCAATTTTTTTTATTTTAAACCCAGTATTAATAGACCAATATCATTATTGGATATGGTGGTGTCTCAATATATGTTTTAAAAAATTTATATATTTTAATAAAATAGCTTTTAGAAAATGAACTGAACTGAACTGAACCACCACCTACCAATAATAATATAGGTCTATTAAACACTTGAATATATATAAACATTTAAACAAATTAAAACATTAACAACTAAAAATACAATACATTCCTACATAAATTGTAAACAAAATTCGAAATTAATTTCGAGTCAGCTGAAAATTTGTAATTTTAACGTATTTAATCTAATCGCTTAGGAGGAGCTTTAAGAATTTTATAACACGTACGTTGTCGTACTTTTAATTTCGTTTATGATTCTACGGTGAGAGACTTTAAACATTGTGACAGTTGAGTTTTAAAGGGGTTAAAATACCCCCAGAGGATATTTCGGGGCCCCAAAAATTATTTGACAATATTTATTCTCGCGTCTTTCAAATTTTAACAACGTTGCTGTTGGTAAGCAAATGTTCCGCTAACAACTAGGCCTAGGCTCTCTATGTGTGCGCGCTACATTTAGTCCAAATTTGCACTCCGAAAGAGACTCCGAGTTGAGAGTAAACAATGAATTTTAAAGTCTAGTTAACCCTTTAGGGGATATAGGCGCCCATAAGCATTTTAGGACAAGATCGTGACTCGTTATTTTGCAGTAATTACTAAAGATTGAGCTAACACGGGTTAATTGACTGTAGTAACAAAGGGACAGGCACATCAGGACGTTTGCCTTAATTTTACTGCCTGCCATTTTGAAAAATGGCGGAGTGCCGAAGGGGATATTTAAATCCAAGATGTTGAATTTTTCCTATTTTGAAACTGTTTGGACTCGGCGTTGGTTGTCTATCAGTCTATTAGTTAGTCGAAACATTAATTAGGCCTGTTTGTTTATTATAAATCATCATTAGGGTAAATTATGGGTTTTACTGTATAGTTAAGCCTTGGCCAATTTGCTTTAATAATGAAAAAATCAAAGAGTGAAAAATTAAAAAAAATTAAACCCCGAAAGGTTGTGGCAGAGTAAAGTAAGCCACGTGCTTTTTCTCTGGATGTTTTACCTCAAAAAATAAAAAAGATGTAGGCGGTGATTTAGGCTTAGCTTTGAGATGAAGTCCTCTCTCCTACCTTAAGCCTTGGCTTCTCTTTCTCCATACCAGAGGAAATGCCGTTTCCATGACAACCAATTTTTACTCGTGAAAATGTTTTACCTAAGCTAAGGACTTTTCCAAGAAAAAAAAAGACAAAAACAAGTTAAAGATAGATTTTTTTTAAAATTAAATTTAACCTATTTAGTAATTTAAGTAGTGTAAATATTTGAATGTTTCTATTGCATTTTTAATAATCTAACCTTCTTCGTAAGTTTCCAGTACTTAAAAATGGATGAGTTTAAAATTTATGAGAGATGAAGGAAGCTCTAATAATTTTAGGTTGTTTACTTTTAAATGTCAGGTCTATTTCCAGCAAGAATTTAATTTTGAAATTACCGAAAATGCCTAATATTTTTATGGTAAATAGAGAAAACTAGCCAAGGCCCAATCATTTTAAATTACTCTCTAATCCAGGATTCCAGGCGTCGCTGTATTTACTTAAGTACGTCGTCTGCTACATTGTAATGACCTTCTTTAAGCCTTGGCGATTACGCAACAAGTGCTAATACGTCAATTACGCATTAAGTTGTACGTGTTAGTCAGTCCCCCAGAACTCAAATTATTTAAAAAATATGCATGGGTAATTTCTCGGTAGTTATTATGTAGTTGTATTTTTGGGCAAAAGCTAGAGCTTAATTTGGAAAATTTTCTATTATAATGGTTTGAACAAAAGTATAATAATAATAGTAAACGAACCCTCCTACCTCTGGTAAGCTAAAATGTAATTTAAAAAACTTTTAATGGTTGACCAAGTCTGACCATTAGAGTTACCAGAGCGGCGGTAGAGTAGGGAAAAATGTATATGTATTCTATTGTAGGGGGGAGGGAAGTAAACCTTCGCAGTGGCCAGTGGATTCTTTTTCTTTCTTTTTTTTATTATTTTTTAACTTTTTAAAGAAAATAAAAAAGTTTATCGAAAATGGAGAAGCCTTAAGGCTATCGAATAATTGGGTGTAGACCGGACGAGAAAAGTTCAAGGGGAAGAATTTTTGGTTGCTTCAGATAGAAATTTTACCTATCCTATGTTCGTTTGTGAAATTACATTTTTAGGCCCCCGTATATGGTATATACTTAACCATAAGTTTATAAGATATGTTCCTCCATAAGTATGACACTACAAATACTTCGTAATACAACTGAGAGACTTACAGCTCGAGATAACTAGTTCGAGGGAGAACGACGAAAGCGAGTCAATTGAAGTCCTACACTCGGTGGTTAAATTTACATGCAGGACCAAGTTCCATCTAGGCCCTATTTAGTCTGCATTACTAAGCCCAAATTTGACAGCAGCGCCTCACCAGGCGTCTTCGCTTTACCCTGAATCTATGACCTACCTCATTCACTTCATGACAAGCTCCAGTTTCTAAGTTACCAGTGACAAACTTATGGATTAAACATATCTTATGAACTTACGGTGTACTTGTAAATATATATGATACTGGGAACATCCCTTTGTAAACTTAGTATCAAGTTATTTTAGTTTTAGTTTCAGTTAAATTCTCGTATTTCTAATTGCGAACATGACTTAAAAAGAAAAAAAAAAGAAATTGGCAATCTTAAATTATATTAATTCTTAATGCTTATTGAAACGTCAGAAATTTTATTATTATTCCTTCAGTTCGCTCGAAGTAACGGATCATTTCGAATAAGCCCATACTACTTTTTCCCCCTCTGACGTTTAACATTGTATATTATTCCGCCATTACTTTCGGTGTATTGTCAAATCGCCTTGATCAAAAGTATAGTATCTTTCTCACTAACTAAAGAGAAAAAATTGCTCTCGTATCCAAAAGATGCAATACGATTTTCATCCTTAAAAGAGTACCATTAAAAACAAAGGGGGAATATATATTCAAAAGTCACATTTCCCCCCGTTTTAACTCTAGTATCATCTGCTATTGAAATCGTAGCGCGACTTTTCTCCCAGACTCCTTTGGGGCATGAAATTTCTTTAAGAGCCTGGTACTAGATTTTAAGAAAATAGCGACAGTATATGTACATACACTCTTACTAATCCCCTCCTCGGTAGTTTTTTTGCTCGGAGTAAGCGAGTACTCGGCAGCTGTTCGCGTGCAGTGTGCTCTGGAGTTACTCTGGGATACACTGGGACGGTTATGCCGCTTACTCCTTTAAGGAAGATGACTTCGTCTTATTATTATTATTATTTTTTTAATACTGGCAGATAAGTTGTTTTAGTTCCGTCTGTGAAACGTACTGTCCCATTACGTAATTAAGAGCAAAAATGTTGTAACTGAATAAATCCCATTCTTTCAGAGAAATGGTTTTACTCTTGCATATTTTGTTTTTATGGTATTTCTCAAGCACCGTTAATTAGTTTATTGTTTATTTGATTATCAGACTTAAACCGTAGTATTTTTTTTATTAAAATAAGAAACTAATATAATAGTTCAGTCTATGAATGAGCGTCATCTTACGGACGTTGTTTTTATATTTATAAATAACTTTAAATCATTTACTTTCGAATCTTAATTTCTTGAAAATTACTATACATTGCAGTTACGACATTTTTGCCCTATCATCCGCAAATTCCTAAAGCATCTCTCCTCTCTCAAGCTTTTCTTTCTATTCTCGTCTCCTTTTAGAGAGAAAGAGGCTGCGTTTTTTCTCTTTCTCTTTCTCTCTCTCTCACTCACTCTTACGTTTCTTTTTTCTTCCTCTTTCTGGGTGACTGGACCTTCGTTAAGAATTTTTTTTTCTCTCTCTCTACTCCGTTCAGCTTTTCCGCTCGTTTCTAAGTGTTCCTTTTTTCTTTTTTCTTTTTTTATTGTGTATCCCTTCTTTAACTTATTAAAGAGATGAGGGAAGAAAACGGGCGCGTTTTCATCTTGTTTACTTTTATACTTAGTATATAACGTACATATCCGGGGGATCGAGACTCGACGTGTTTGTCACTCGTGTAAACAATATCTTTAACAATTTCCTAATACGAGAGAAAACCCGCCTGAGACCTTTGTATCTCTCTCTCTCTCTCTCTCTCTCTCTCTCTCTCTCTCTCTCTCTCTCTCTCTCTCTCTCTCTCTCTCTCTCTCTCTCTCTCTCTCTCTCTCTCTTGTGTATTTGATATTATTCTAGTTTAAAGGTTATAAGGTTAATTATACACGGTGCTATTTGGCTAATTGGTCTAATTAGTCTTAATTATAACTCGCTTCAATTGGTTTTAGAATGAAACGCGGGTATGTTATTACCATAAGTTTATATGTTCCATAAGTATGACTCTACTAATGCTAGAGACAGCTCGAGCTAGTTTGAGAACGACGGAAGCGAGAATTGAAGTCCTACACTCGGTGGTTAATTTTGCAGCTAGGACTTCCATCTAGGTCCTATTTAGTCTGCATTACTAAGCCCAAATTTGACAGTAGTGCCTCACCAGGCCTCCCTCGCTTTACCCTGAATCTATGACCTACCTCAATCACTTCATGACAAGCTCCAGTTTCTAAGTTACCAGAGATTAACAAACTTATGGTGCAAAGGAAATTCACAATAACTCGGAAGCAATCAAAATTAAATTTTTAGAATTTTACTTGGGCATATATTAAGGCATTTACTTTCTGTTGCTTACATTTACCTTTGGTAATATGAACCCCAAGTGAGATTCGCCGTCGTAAATGACTTTGTTAAAAAGTAAAATTCGTAACAAATCCAATTAAACTTATCACTTTTATTATTTAGTAAGAGGGATGCACTTGAACCCAAAATATAAAAAACCCACTTTTTTATTTAATAATTGTACAGCACCCCTACCAAACTTGACAAAGTTAACTTGTCAACAGTATCAAAGCCTGAACGACCATTCTACTTCCATAGTACCCAATGACCAGTAAATTGGTACCCAACGGGAATAGGGGTGTAGTGTCACCAAGGCTGGCTGGGGGGATAACGCTACGTCATTTAAAAAAAATAGAAACTAAATTGAATGGGGTCTATACGTGGTCGAGTACCGGGTATAGTTCTTTTATTTTGTAGTTTTCTCTGTTAAGCCTTGGCCATGCAGGCCCCTACTGCTTCTAGGGTGTCGAGGAGTAGTCAGGCCCGGCATGTGACACGCACAAAGAAATGGTTGGTAAAAATAAAGGCTTTTTATTTCTGTCTCTTCTCTTGGTTCCCTAAAATCCCCTCGATTTGGTGCTGGGACTTGGCTTGGGAGAAGGCAAGGCAAAAAAGGCTCACCCAATTTATTCCGTGGCAATTTAAAACGATTCCAAGATAAGAGAGAGAACTAGAACTGTAAAGAGCAAAGCATGGGTATAAAAAACCAAAAGACTTTTTATTTTATTGAATCATTCATTGAATGGGAACGAGCGTGCAATGTAATGACAGATACAATGAACCAAAAAAATTGGGGGACTCTGTTCGTAGTTAGGCTTAAGTGACAAAGATTCTAATAGGAAAACGGTGCTGGAAACTAATTCTAGTTGGAACACTTAGTTAAAGGTAGAACCCAAATTTGGTTTGTGACATAACACCAGTATCATCTCATAATTTATCCTATGATTTATCTATAAGGAATATGTAATTAATGATATGCACAATGAGATCTTTAGGATTATTTCTAGTATTTCAAGGTTGTCTTAAATTTAATTCTAGAAATCACTTTAGTAATCAAGGATGGGTATTTTGCTCTGGTACACCAAGGTCACGCGGGTGGGGGAAGTAAGTGAGCGCTTTTCCCCTAAGCTCACTGTTCTATTTAGATTTGCAGTTCAATTCTAAACAGTTCCCGCGCTTCTCTGGCATTTAGGAGTTAGGACCCTTATCCCTAGGTCCAAGTTTAACCTAGCGCCTTCTATGAAATATAGACCCCATTTCCCGCTCTTAGTTTCATCCGAATTCGTTTAGATGGCGCCAGTTTGCGGGCAAAAAATCCCCCGGTTTAAGTCCGAGACGTCCCTAGGGATGGAAGAGGCTGAGTAGAGGGAGGGAGGGAGGGATCGGAGAGGCGCAAGAGGAGAGAGAGATGCCGAGGATACAGTTATGATGTGTCGGAGCTGAGAGAGAGAGAGAGAGAGAGAGGATGAGGAGGTTTTCGGAGTTTACAAAGAGAGAAGTCGCAGGTGTACTGGGGAGGGAGCTTTGCCTCGTCGGGGGCTTTATGGGTTAAGCCCAAGCTTTGGCGGGAATTCTCCTCTACCGAACTCCACCACGGACCCCAACTTGAGCCCCCTATAAAGTTTTGAAACGCTGAGAAACAAAACACCCTTTTGAGATGTTGTGTGAGAAAAACCTTGGTAAGGGTTTGGAGGGGAAAACGAAAAAGAGAGAGAGAGGGAGAAAGAGAAAGAGAGAGAGAGAGGGAGAGAGGGAGAGAGAGAGAGAAAACAAGAGACAAATATATCTAGGGCTAAAGAAAAAAAACGCGGGAAAAGTTGACGAGTAAAATAATGTATTAGATATAGTTGTTAAAGAGGGATTCCAGCCATTTTTGGGGTTTCATGGGGGGGGGTGCTTACGTGACACTTTTTGGTATAGTTTCTTTTGTGTAGAATTTTTTTTTATATTTATATATATTTGGTAAATCGATAATTAAAATACCCCAATAATTTGACGACACAATTATTTTTTTTTAAAGTTTTCTCGAAGGCAAATAAGAATAATAGAAAATGAGGCGGTAATTAAAGTGTAGGCCACGTGTGATTCGTCTGGTTTAATTAACCTAAACCGAGAGAACAAGCTTGACATTATTGCGTAACATATAGCGTGTCTTAAAATGATTGCTTTTTTCTTTGCTATAATCATAACAAACGTAATTAAAACTGATAGTAATTCTAAATTATTTCTAATTAGTCAGTGCACGCTATGCACTGAAGAAGGAAATATTTACAAATATACAGAGTATGTCCTGAACGTAAGTTAAACTTACCTTTACAAACAAACAGATAAACAAATGAATAAATTTATAAATAAATTAAAAATAAAACAAATCAAAATCATCACGAAAAACCTTTAGCCTAAAAATACTCCAGTGGGAGTTATAGGCCTTGACTTTTTACCCAAACATAACTTCATTCTTAGTATTCTTCATAATGCACCATACTTAAATGCACCCTTATCTTCAATTTTCAATCTGACCTCATTGCAAAGTCCGACTGAACCTTGACTCGTATATCACCCCACTTTTTATAATGTATCAAATAATTGCATGCTTGCTAGTAGACTGCGAGGACAGATACAAAGTTTTTATTTTTTTTTATTAGGTATTAGGGTCAGTTGAAACTGGAAAAACCACGTAACTATTGCATTATATCGTATTAAGATACGTTCTATTTGGTATTAGTTGATGAATTTATGGGTATATCGTTAGGTTAAGAGTTGTACAGTCGTCAAAAGCAAATAGCGGAGAGAAAAAAAATATCGCGTGAGGACTGCTCTAGGCAAGGAGGGGGGAGATGAGGGATATGTATTGCGTAAGAGACTGGACACTTCACGGAATTAATTTTGTTCAGAAGAATATAGCTGCAAGTACTTAACGTTGTCCGTAACCCTTTGGAGGGCATTTCGGAGCTTACAATTTTGGACGCCATTTTAAATATGGTGGCATATTCAAGCTAGGTTACAGGACATAATGAGCAGGAACGGTTTGAAGTAAGAGCTGACTTGAAGTGTCCAGCCTCTCTAATTTGCGAGTTATAGGTCTAAAAGAAAGAAAGAAAAAACTAAATATAAATTGCCTTTCACTACCTGGTGCTTAGATCATCCGCTACAAAGTTGAAAGCGAGTAACGAAAACGATTCTGAGAAAGGAAAGGAAAAAAAAAATATGTTATTTAAAAAGGGACATGTAACTGTTTAGTATATAGTATAGTGTACTGTCATTGCTTGATGAAACCTGCTGGCTGTCTTCCCTCGTACTCGAAGTTGTCCGCATCTACATATCCCTGACCCGAAACTTGTCCCTCTATTCCTACCTACCTGATAGAAGGAATACATTTAAAACCAGGCTCGTGTAACTTTGGTTAGTGTTTGTGGGAGTTGAAAGTTTTACAATGGGCTTGTCAACTTAGAGGAAAGACGAATTAACTTCCGTTATCTTCGTCTTGGGTAAATGTTTTACACTGGCAACCATGTTTACTGAGAATTAAATGATTAGTAAGGGTTCGTCTGCTACTTAATTTAGCGTTAGAATCTTGGCCTATGATAATAAAGTTGAAGGCTAAATGCGTTGACATTGGGAGATTTAAAGTATGAAAACAGATTTTAAGACATTAGTGTTGGCTTCGTACAAACCGATTACATAACTAGGCTTTTCGGTTCTAACTGCTGAACGCATCTTTGTGACGTCATCAAAAACAGCTAACCCTTTAGTTCCCTATCAATTTTACTAATCACTTAATGTTAATAATTAGTTTACTTATTCAATCTTGAGACTGTCTTTTCTCTTGGAGGGTTACATTGTTGCATCATTTTGCCCCTGAAATTGACTATGACATTACCGCTGATGACGTCATCGGTACAGTTACCTGACTCCTCCATTTCTATTATGAAGATAATCACCGCAAAATTGTACAAATCTTTTAGATAATACGATGAGATACGATCTTTTAGCTCTAAATGTCAGAGTCCTACAACCGTGGTATAGCTATTAAATAGGGCCGTTCATGTATCGTGGGGTTTCCTTTTGATAGCATGAGGTGGAAAGGTTTTATAAAGTCTTGTATATATTCTTTTATTTACGTCACCCCTTATTTTTCCAAGTGAGTATGTACGATATATATCCTCCTCCCCATCAAACTGAACCTTCTCTCACCTCCACCTTTATTTCACCTTTCAGGATATATCAAGGTATATATGTATATACAGGCTTTACCCTCCCTTGAAACTCCTCGCAGCTGGTGGGGGTTTTTAGCGTCTGTTTTGAGAATTGGTTGCCATGGTTACGGCTGTTGCGCATTAAGCTAGACTACTAGGCATTTCACCCTCTTATTTTATATCACAGCCCTTAGTTTGGGTCGACGCACGTGGTGGACTCTGCTCGCAATTTGCGCCCAAAAAAAAAAAAAATAAAACTGTTCTCTCTCGAGCTTTGCTTATATGCTATTTCAGTTCTGGGTGGAAGTAGAGTAATCTAAAGTTCTTAATGCGCTTAACATTTTATCTTAGAGTTATTTTTATGGGATTGGGTTTGACACACGTGAAATTTCGCCTCGATTCTACTATTCAATATATGTCAAAATAGGCAAATAAATAGTGTACATTGTAGCCAAAATCCTTGTTAATAAACCAACTTTAATTGGCGTATTAACTTCAGATTAATCTATCTTTATATGTGTTTGGCGAGAGCCAAAAAATTTACGCAAGGTTGAACGTTGAAAAATAATAAAAATGCTTGTGTTATTTTTCATTCTTTTTTCTCTTCTTTCCCTTTTCATAGAGAGTGAGAGAAAATGAGGGAGAGAGAAAGAGGAATTATTATTATTTACTAGGCGTTTTCTCGTTATCTCTGACATGTTTTTTAATTATTGTTCCTCCAAAGAGAAAATTTATAAATGTCGATGTATTTTTCTATTTTTTATCTTTTCACCCACTTTATTCTATTTGCGGTTAAGGACATTTGGATTTATGCTTGTTTGAATTTTAGATTTGGTTGGGTTGACGTATGTATTTAATTACGTGGTATTTGTGTAACGGAACATTTTGCGTTGCGAAATTGTTATATTTTTTTGCGCTGAAATATAACTGCTATCTTAATTAAGTTTAATGCAGATATGACCTTTGACACTATGGTATTCATTAGCATTTGTATTTTTAAAATCGTAGAGGATTAGTTATTAGTGGTTCACCGATTTGGTTTTTACAATTTTTTTTTGAGAGCGTTTCCTAAATGTTGGCTTCTCCCTGAACATCGGTGTGTAGCGGGTGAAACATTTCTACAGGAGTACTCACTTTAAGTTGGCTTCCCTGCTTGACAGTTTTTAATAAATATTGAAACAAAAGATTATTTTAATTACAAATGCTTTGAATATTGCTTTTAAAGTTAATTTTTATTTTAATTTTTTTGTTATTTAACTAAAATAAGGCCCCAAAACCCGAAAAACGGAATTAGCTATTTTCTTTTTAGAGATATTAAAAAATTATAAGGTAATCTTAGATTAGTCGACCATAGAAGCTAAATAGACTCTTTTAAATTCTTCGTAAATATCATACACCTCACAATCTGTTCTTCCTTTTACTAGAAAGGCTCTAACACACCAACTTCAATCGTACTTAATAAATTCCTCATAAACTTTCGTGAACAAAAAGACGAAAACAGTTATCAAAAACTTATCGAGACATCTTAGGAGAGTTACGAAAACCGAAACCGCCAACACTTTAGTAGGTAGTAGAAAAATAAACCCGAGACTAAGAAAAGAAAATAGATATAACAAAGTAAGTTCTTGCGGCTATGTCGAAAACTAAGCGAGAGTTATAGTGAGAACTCCGGAATAGTCTGGCAAGTCCTGGAAGAGGCTGAGAGCTAGGGCATCAGAAAGAGAAAAGAGATGAGAGAGAGAGAGAGAGAGAGAGAAATACGGGGATGAGTAGATGGAGAGAGTGAAAAAGAGAGATCTAGGAATGCCAGGAGAAGCCCCAGCTGTGTTTGACCGGGATAGCTAGCTAGCTAGCCTTACTGTCCATTCTATGTCCATCCCATTCCCGCAGACCTTTCTCTCTCACTCTCTCCGCCCTTTCCAATATTTGACAAGCTATGCATAGACTTCTGAGCATCCCCCAAACCGCTCCATGCTACTATAGTTCCTTATACCATTGGAAAGACCGTATTCATTTCATAATCCATTTGTTTCTTGGTTATTAGTTATATCAGTGTCTTCCGTTGAGATTTTAAATTTTTATTTTAAAATATTTTCAATGGCTTTCAAGTTAAAGTTGTTTTTACCAAAAGGAGTAATAAATAAAGTGTTGTAAATTTCTCTGAAATACAAAAAAATAATTGACGGTTTTTAAGCCTTGCGCTAGATACTTCTCAAAACCAGTTTTCCTTTAACCTATCAAGTTTCTAAGTGACTATAGGAATAGCTAGGAGCGTTAGGCCTAAAAATCTGACCGTTTTCTTGCAGGCGGATTTAGACGGGTGGCGTTTAGGGGTTTTATCTCTCCTTTCGTAGGTATTGCAAATCAATAGGGGTATCCTAACCCCAAAGGCTCTCTCTCTACTAATACCGCTCATCTTTAACGAGTTAATACGTTCAATACTGAGATACTCCCTTATTTTTTCCCTGCCAGTTTTCTCTTATAACCCTAAGATTTCTTTATTGGTTCATTTAAGTTGAACATGACACTTACTTCTATAAGAATGCTTTGGTAATAGTTGGAAGGGGAGTGGTTAGCAAAGAATGACGGCGGGATGGGGCATCGGAGAAAAAAAGAGTGGGGTGGTTTTTGGGGGCAGGGCTGTCCAAGGGGAGGAGGGGGTCAATTTCGACCATGTGTGAAATTGGGCTTTACGTCCCCAGGGGCCCGATAAACTCGACCAGCGGTTGAAAGGGTATACGGGCCCCTTGTAAACTTTTAGACTACTTTTTCCTTTTGGCTATACACCTTCCTTCCTTACCCATCTCTCTTGGTTCCTTGTGGATAGGATCACAAGTAAATTATAAACAAGAATAAGTATCCTAGATTGTTTACAATATTCTCTCTGCCCAGTCTATGGGCCAAGTAGTCAAGTAGTCTGCATTATTGTCGGTCCTAACTTCTGTGAACCGAGTTAGTAAAGTTCTGATTCGAATTGAACTGAACTGAACTGCTATCAAGTCTCCCCCAGTGAAAACTATGTATTATATTGAAATGTTTTTGTTTTTGTTCATGTTTAATATGGAAAAGGTTTCTGTCTGTATGTAACGCTTTAACATAGTTTAACTTATCCTTGGTACAATTATTAACTTATGACGGGGGTATACAGCCCATTCTCGTTTCGTTTTTGGCGGGGTCAGTCTCCCAGGACGAAGGGGAATTTTTTGGCCTTTTCGGAATCCACTGGAATACACTTTCCTTCTTTTTTTGCATGAAATCCAATGATTTGAAAGCCTATTTATCAGTTCAGTATATATCCCCCAGTCTGTTTTCTTGTTCCAATGGTCTCTTGGATGTTTTGGGTTTGTTGGGGAGATTACTTTATACGGTATCACTCCACCCCACCTTTACCTTCGTTGCTTTCAACTTCACGAACAAAACCTTAGGTCCTTATGTCGATATATAACGTGTATTGGAAAAAAGGAGGGCGCTTTTTGATGCCTGATTCAGGTCCCCTTGTGGCTATTCTAATATAGTTCCCATTGTATGACTCTATTTTGGGAAAAATATTCCCTTACCTATTTTGAATTGAGTTTAAGGTCTACTGCCAAATACTTGGTCTATTTTCTAGGATTTTGCATTTCTTAATCCAGTTTGCGCCCAATTTAACTCTAAATCCTACAGTCCATGAGCTTAAAATTTACAAAAATAATGATAAATCTCGTATAGAGATAGGTTTTATTTCGTTTGGTTCAATGTAATTATTATAAAGTAAGCCGATTCCGATTTCCGACGTAGCGAGTAGAAATTAGAAATTATAGAAGATAAAGTGTTCTTGGCTCCAATTTTGGATTATTTTATTTCCAGGTAAATTTCAATCAGGCTACGTCTCCGATGGATTCGGTGAGTTGAGAATTAACAAATCGTTAGGATATTAAGAAAAAGTGAAACATTTATCTATTTATTTATGGAAAAATTATCCAATTTTTAGTAATTTGTTTCACTTTTTGAGGTTGTTAATCAAATCATGTTAGTTGCACCTTTTCGTCATTAGTTACTCAATATAGATATTAATTTTAAAGATCGTTCATCGCGTAACACGTCTATTAACCTTTCAAAACCTTATTAACATCGAGACCGTGATCCTTTAAGTTGTCAAACCAAACGCGACAGAAGAGACAACTTGACACTACAAGCATATTTTCCTTCATAAATTAAGAATCTTTCGCGGGTCAGACACCATGTAATTAAATCTTAATTCACGCGCTATAAATTACCAAGGTTCCAAGGACACCCACGTGACTTTTTTTTAAAAATTTCGATCCATGGTTTCTGTTCATAATCACGATAAATTCCTTGAGATCGTATTCGGAGAAATGATGTGTCCTTGATTCTTACCCTGAGTTGACACTACAGCTAGTGTTTTTAACCTCGGGGTCACAGGGGTCAACAGAAATGCGTGCTTTTTCCATAAAATAAGATAACGCTTATTAGAGCTTTTAATTTTACTACATTTAAGCGGACGATTCCGAATTAAATTAGTTGTAGATCCTATCTTAGCATCTTGGCTCAATTCATCTCTAAACGTTAACCCTGAAACGTTTTAGCAAACGCTATTTTTTTTCCTTTCTAATATTTGCTAGGGGTTTAGGTATGTGATAACCGAATTAAAGGCAAAGGCCTAGCTCTCCCTTTTGTTGGGCTGACGGTATTTCTTTCGTCGTTGTAGTAGGATGACGATGAAAAGACAAAGAAATCTTAGGTGTGTGTATGCCGTTGAAAGAAGAACGGTGGCGTGGGTTGCGGTGTCAAGGGGCCAGGCAGCCTTAACGCGGTTAAGCGGGTACCGAGTCAACAGTCTTTTAGCCCCTACCCTCTTTTAATGACGTTAAGGAGTGAAGAACAAATAAGCCTAGGCCTAGCCACGGAATAACCCCGCCGGCTCTCCTCTCCTCTACATCTACCCAGAAGAAGCGACCAAGGCTTAACCTGTTCTCTATCTCTCTCTCTTCCTTTGCTCTCCCGCTTCTTTTTGTTATGGCACGAAACTAGCTTTCTAACTGTCCATCTCTGATTCGTTTTAGAACAATCTAGATAATTTGCTCAAAGTGATACTAATAATTGTTCTTAAAAAGAATACGAATGGCATTGCCGTGTTCGTAGGTTAAATGCTTCTGTTTCCTTTTTATCAAATGCAAATAGAGAAATAACAGGAAGTGAGAAATTCAAAGAAACACACCGAATTTATTATTTTCTGAGAGAAATTAGTAAAGATAATACTTCATTATGCTAAAGTAGAAACCAAACCAAAAGGAGATATAGAGAAAGAGATTAAGACTTGTACTTCCTAAACACCGTACTGCGCACCACGGATCGCTACATCCACTCCTGTCATGTTATTTCAATTAACCCTCCATTGTTTTAACCAACAATTTAAACTGTAATTACTCTTTCTTGACCAACAAGTATTTAATCTTCAATTTAAATTGTATCTTTTCCTTAACACTTACATGGATGGGAGACTAGATTAACCATATATATACGTATAGTTATAAAGGGAGGAAGAGGGGGGGGGGGAAATCCTTATACGTGGTTCAGACCAGCGCAGGATTAAGTCAGGAAAAGGGAGGGGGGGAGCAAGTTCAAAGCAGCACACCTAATGGGTAATGCGTTAGTTTAAGAGGCATAAGGTCGGAGGTAGATTGTCCTAGCCACCGATTGCTTGTTCTCTCCTCGACCCCCGACCCCATCCCTCTCTCTAGCAGTCTCTCAACTTCGAGGAGTTCCTACGTCCGTCGGTCGGACGTAGGAAGGGGCGGGAGGGTATTTCACCCCTTTTAATTAACCCTTGGCTACCGTAATTAAGCGCCTTATCGTTTACTCGTAGGATTGTCGAGTAGATTTTGGCGCTAACCCCATTCCCCCTTTCTTTCTCAGACTCAGTCTCGAGCGGGTACGCGAGGGTTCAGGTACTCGTAACAGTTTTGGTGAATTCCAAACTAGGATTCAATTGTATTTCATGGACAAGTAAATGAGATGTTTTCCACTGAGCTCATTGCGCTCTGAAGCCAAAAATTACTTCATTGTCGTAAAGATTCGTGGTTAAAACCACCCACGCATTTCGTCGCAATTTTCCTTAACTAGTGTCTGTCCCCTCGATCTTAGTATAAGCCATCCCACGGGATCTTCTAGTGTTCAAACCTTACAGCCAAAAAG
The DNA here is from genome assembly GCF_054372755.1 of Phalangium opilio. NCBI lineage: Eukaryota > Metazoa > Arthropoda > Arachnida > Opiliones > Phalangiidae > Phalangium > Phalangium opilio. Next base: position 1,931,160 of record NW_028324147.1, on the reverse strand, counting down.
CCTTATCTTTCCAACATAAATTGGAATAGATAGAACGGTTTGAAAGTTAGATTAGAATCTCTATAGGCCTAGCTTTTTCTTTCGAGTATTTTCCTTGAAGTTTCCGGGTGGTTTTATATGCCAAGGGTCCACTCCTTGGCGTTCCGCGAAAGGTTTCTTTGATCCGATAGTATATATTTTTTTGTTTCCCCTGGTTCCTTCCTAGATTCCGTCCGTCTTCCTTCATTCTCTAGACGGGTGCGCGGCAATCGTCTAAAAGTGTTTCCTGAAAGGTGTGTATTGAGTATTGACAGGGTTATAGAGGGAAGATTCTATCCCCTCCATCGTTAGTCATTCTAACCTTCAATCTTAGTCCTTAGCATAGAGGAATTCTACTATTTTCCATACTATTTGCACGATTGCTCTCCGCATTGGTTTCCGATAAGTTGTTCAACTCTTCCTGAGATTGGCGCAATAGGGAGTAAAATCGGTAAACTTACTCTTATATATGTATATATATATATATATATATATTGAGAATCGACATACGCTTTTTCCCCATTTATTTAATTTAGTGTTTTTCAATTCAATTGTGCATTGAATACAAAGTATAAAAATATAGTTAACTAACAGAATTAATTAGCAAGGACTCTAGAGTAAGGATCTGCAGTTTTCTAGTATATCAAGGTCCAATTTGCGCTGGTGGAAGTGAATTAATAAATTATTAATATTATCTTCTATTTGATATCTCCCTAAACACTAATACGCATGCGTCAGACGCAACATTTTTAACTGCACGTGCCTCTAGAGAGACCACAAGTTCACAACTTCATTATAAGAAGTAAATTTTAACCTGCATCCCTAACTTTCCCGTTAAAACGAATCCCTTTTCCTTAGAGAGAATACGAAGTGGATTAACCGTTAAGCCTTGGTTTCCTTGAGAGTTAGGCCTAGGCTAAGTTTGAATAGAAGTTGTTTTCTGCTAGAAGAAAAACTGTCTTGAATTGGCGGGAAAAAGTGTTAGGCCTTTGCTAAGGAAGAAAAGAAATACACGAGGAGAAGAAAAAGGAAGGAAAAAAAGAGAGAACACAACTCTCTTTTCTGTTCTCTCTATTCTCTCTCACTCTCAGATTGGGGGGTTTGTGAGGGGTAGTACCCCACCGACGCACCCCCTTAGCTTAATTACGGGAGGGTGCGGGACTCCGGGAGTTTTTGGCGCGCGTGTGTGTACTGTGTAGAGGGAGACAAGTATACAGCTAGCGTCCTCCTGGAAGAGAACGGCTGCCAAAGTTCCCAAGAATCAGAGGAATTGTACAGTATGGAAAAATAGAACACTGCAGGCTGGTCTCTCTCAATATGGCCATGGCCTCTCCGTACTTGTGTTGTGAGAGACTCACGCTGGGGGGGGGAAGGACTACACGTTCTAACTTCTCGTGACGTGACCTATATATACTTTGGTTGAAGAGTGTCATGTTTTTAGTTATGGAAAAATAACCAACCCTGAGGGGTATACGTCATCGTTGAGTTGCTGTGTAATTGTATGAACGCGTTTGGGGTAGGATTTTGAATATTGAAAGAGAAAAAATTGGGTACGAACCTTTTTTACCTTACCGAACCCATGAAGATCATAAAAAAATATATCTAGAGAGGAAACAACTAATTAAGAAGTTCTTTTTGCAACAACCCTAGTAGAGTGACTTCCTGTATTAGATTAATTGTACCTAGATATAATTATTTATCCAAGTATAGTATATTACATAAATATACATATGACCTTTCCCAAATCGATACATGAATTATGTTATTATAGCAAAGAGAATAGGGTATACGTAACGATCATTAACGTTATGATGAGCCTAATTGTAATACTCTAATTTGTTTGAGAACTATACCCCCCTCACCCTCCAACCTTTCCGTGTTTCCAGAAAAACTAAAAAAAAAAGTTGTCAGAGTTTCTTTAGTTCCTTATGTCGGTTTGCTAGACACTCCGTTAGTTTTGAGTCAACTCCAGCCTTCTGTTTTACTGTCAATTGATGTCGTAAGACTGTTACCTAACAAAGTAATGACAGTTACCTGCCTTTGACTGTATTGGTGGCTAACGTGGATTGCCACTACTCTGTAGGGCAACATCCCGCCCACGTGCGCGCGAGCTCTCTTTTTCATGGCGCGTTGTGAACTAAAGCACGTGTACTGTATACGGAGTTTTCACCGGTAATTTACAATACAGGAAATGTTGTTCCTATTTAAACGTAAAGGGTGATATTTTGGTTTGTTTTCAACGTAAACTCCGGTTGAGATGGACTTGAGTATGCGAGGCATTGGGAAAAAAGTTGTAGTAGAGATAATAATGCACTCTACTATATGGAGGTTTATTATTAAAAATGGCGTCGGCTCTTTTGGTTGCAAACCTTGGTGCGTTCAGGGACTAGGAACGAAGGATACCGTACCGTACCACACGGAGTAACTTAAATTTTAATGTCTCTCATGATTATATTTGCGGCTTAATGATTTATATGGGGTTTTAATGGAATTTTTCATACTTTAATGGCCTCTAAAGTGAATTAGATCTTATAGATAAGTAAACAGTTAGAATGCACGCGATATATTTTTGTGTTTGTCCAGGACTAATTGAGTTCGTTAAAACGAGAATCACGTTCTCCCTTCAGCGTGCTAAGTTCTGAAAAAAAATTTAGAAAGACCTTGATATACTACAAATAATCCTAAAGATCATCCCATTGCTTATAGTTCAAACCGTGGAATTATTTTGTATTGTAAGCTCTCTCCTATAGGGTTTTCTCAACACGGTTTTCAGCCAATAAGGAGAAAGGTTACCCATATACCCATACAGCACCTTAATTTCGCAGGGTGCACGTGATTCGAGTTCTATTTATCACTTGACTTCTGCCATTTCATTGTTTATGAGGAATCGTTAGTGTCGAAAAAGGGGTGAAACTATATATATAAGACAAGCTGGTGCTAGGGGTGAAAACTAAAGGGGGTCAAACGGGGGTCAGGACCTGACGCTAATGACCTTTCCTTTCCTTTAGGCCGAGGCATGCACACAAGGCGCGTGTTTGCCCTTCGTGTGTCAACAGTGTATATTCCTCCTAATTGGCATCGGGGCCAGGGGTCGACCCAACCCTAACCCTAACCCCAACTCTCTCTCTCTCTCACACAGCACAGTTTTAGTAACCCAGGAAAAGCTTTACTGCATGCTCTCTGTTCTCAACTCGATCCCCATTCTATCATTTCGGGATAGGGTATGTCTTTTTAAAAGTACAGGAAGAGTGCTATAGCTAACCCTAGCTGACTTCAGTCTAAGCTCCCGTCCCTCCCGTGATTTGATTAAGAACCCTTTTCGGTACAGTAATGGCGGCGAAAAAGCTAGCTTCGACAATAAATGGCCACTCTTTGAACTCCTTCTGCTCTCTATAGAAACAAATTCATCAGACGTTATTAAAGCATGTTATTCTTTAAGCCTTTGTTTTTGAATTTTGGAATTGCGCGTGCTTTAAAAGTTGATAGGAGTAATGTCACGTGGCTAGTGAATAGGGTCGGCCAATCAACGTAGCGTTTAAAATATTCCGGGGGGTTTGATATCTTCGTGTTAGTTTATTTCTGTTTTTAGTTTCTTTCTTGAAACGAATGTGACCTAAATTTAAAGTAATACCATATATAGTAACATTTTCTTAAAGAGAGAATTTGACAGATAAATGCAATCAAATTGACGAAACTATTTTTTATTTCCTTTTAAACATCTCTTCGATTAAAACATCTTAAGAAGCAAAAATATTGAATGCTAAAAGTGGGAGGTAAAAATATTGAAAACTTCGCTTTTCACTTTCAATTCCCGCCCTCGTTAACTCTTTTTCACCTAAAACTTAAGCCTTTGTAAGGATTTGACCCCATCCAATCCATAAAATAATTTCTTGGGGGTATATCCCCACAAAGAGCACGAAGATAAAATAGTGAAGGGATTTGCAACGATGTCCAGCAGCCAACGGTCAGGGATGGATACCAAACCAGACGACGACGGAGTAGAGACATAGCTATATGGGTCCAGCGGATATTATATAGGACAGCGAGAGACCTTTATCAAACGGTCAAGAGGGAATTTCAGCTATAGGGTGAGCCATCCCTGAACCACCGCCACAAAAGCCTCCTGGCCATGCTCTGAATTTTCTGTCCACGATACCCCCCACGTCATCCACAGATGACGATTTCTCGCGACAGAGGGCAGAGTGTGTTATCCCCCTGCTTTATTTCAAGTCCTGACTCGACGTCCGTCTCGCAGCCCACTCTTGCCTTAGTGGTATAACAAAAACTGACGCTTTTTTGTTCTTGGGTGCGGGGGACGTCGGTGGCAGGGTGACCGGCCTGGAATCCCTGGAGGGTAAAAACCTCCCCAAGTACACGCTTCTTTAATGCCTGGACACGCATTCTTTTTCTCTTTCTATATCTTGGTATTACAAAGGAAGTCCTGCTCCTGAAGAACAGTATATATATGATGGCCTGAGACAATGGACCGCCATGCGGTTTTTCTTTTGACTCCCTCGTGTCTTCTCTTAGTCATCAGTATCGAGAATTTTCAAGCGGATGTTAACTTTTAAAGGTTTTTTAATGGTTTTAATTGGACTGATTGATCCAAGTATTCCAAAGAGGACCAGCAAGAATTGATATACTTGAATCTATCTTTATCTCATTCCTCCTGTCTATTGTTTTTAGACCTGTTTGAAAACTCCAAAAACTTCATGGTAAAATATCCCGAAGTCCTAACAAACGTGTCCTTTCCTCCGCCCAACAAGTTGAAAGTATTTTTCTAAGATAAATTCTTCGAGGGTCAAAGTTTAAATGTCCCGACCTTTCTTGACTTCCCGAGATGGTTTCTAACGCGCATTAGGATGCTTTTCTCATACATCTCTCTCTTCTGGCAATCCCATCTTCATCCTCTCTCAATCCCGGTTTAGTTCGTCCCATAAGGAAACTTCAGTCCATCCTTACTCTTAGCGTTTGTAGGTTTGCTAGGTTAAGTTCGCTGTACCTTGCGATTGAACAGCGAGTGCAGACGGGGACTGATGTCTGAATGATAGCCTTAGGCTCGTGCAGGCCAGGAACAGGCGGGGAAATATATATATAGCGGGAATAGTGAATGTTTAACGCGTTAGAATCAACTGTGTTTTGGTTCACGCGCGCGTGACGTACCAGGTGTACACGTTCAAATAACGTTTTACGTTCCCCAGTTTTTTTATCCTCTACATCTTCCTCCAAGTTTGGGTTATAGAAAAAAAAATAAAGAAAACTTTAGGGTTTGAAACGTTGGGATGTACTTCAAAATTCATACCCATAATTCCTTGCAACTTGTTGTGAGTTTAGTCAGAAGCTTGGTTGTCATTCTAAAGAGGACTAGCGAAGAAGTGATGTTTTCCATTTACTTCTCCCTTTTAAACGGTGATTCCTTGAAATTTAATTTGAAAATGACCTTGAATTCTAACGATACCCTTGCTCGGTTTCAATACAACACAGAGGTTCAATTTTAAGAGGTCCATCTTCCTCTTTAGTCTGCATTACTAAGCCTTTGACAGCGCTTGACCAGGCGTCGCTTTACCCTGAATCTATGACCTACCTCACTCACTTCATGACAAGTTCCAGTTTGTAACCAGAGATTAACAAACTTATGGCCAACATACCTTATGAACTTATGGGTAGTATAAGAAAAACCTACCTGGCAACCCTTGAAGGAAGGGCGATCGTTAAAGAAGTGAGCTGAGTGGGCGTTAAGATTTCGGACTATGAAAAAGCCATTAGGTTGTATACCTTGGTGGGTGGATGAGGGTGGTGGTGCGTGGACTTTCGGGGGGAAAAACGGTTTGTCAAAAAGGAAGTGACTGTAAGCTAAGAATTCATTTGTTAAAATAGAACTCGAGCGTTGAAGGGTAAGGGTTCCATAGCCAAAAGGGGATGCAAGACGTCGAAGAGAGAGAGAGAGAGAGGGAGAGAGAGAAAAAAACGGAGTTTCACGTGACTTCTATATATAAGGACTGGAAGAGAAATGAAACGGTCAAAATGATGGGTGATTTCTTCTTCTAGAAGCGGAAGATGATAAAGGAGGGGGGGGGGTGCTAGGGGTGATAACAGACAGCACACGCTATACTTACTTTCAAGCTCTACTGAGCTCTTCCCATAAAGGAGAACTCTTACTTACAACTTAAGAATCTGGTGAAGAATCATTCATACTCTACCTTATCAGTACAGGAACCAAATTATTTGAAGTGCTCTAATCTAATCTAATTGTATCATAACTGCGTGCGATATTTCTTGAATAGATAGGAGGGAAAACGCTATACTGTAGTAGAATAATACCATAACGATGTTTTAAGTTTATTTTTAAATATTTTTGAGTCATCTTTAATTTAATTTCTAGTAGCGTATTGCTTTCTTAGTTAATTGGGAAGGTTCCACTAGACCCTTTAATTCGTTAGAGTTGTCCTTTAAAGAAATCCGAGTCCTTAAAGATTATATAGAATTTGCTCTAAAGAAGAGATTCTTGGGTAGAAAAGGGGGAAATCCATCTTCTCCCGCGACTTCTTAGTATACCGCGTTCCTTGAAAAATTGCTTTTTAAAGATCTGGAAAAGTGTTTGGACCTAGCTCCATTCCTCCTTTTTCTCTTTCTAAAATTACCCCCTCGGAGTAAGTCTCCCCCCCCCACCATGGAAGGGGGGTAAAGTGTAAGCTGAAAGGGGATTAGTTCCACTCATTTTTTATATTATTTAATGATGAAGTCTTTATCAAAATCTAATTAACTTATTAAATATCTTCAAATTTTTATTAGGGAATATTTAGAAACTCCATGGTTTTTTTCCAAAATACTATAACAATTTAAATGATTTCAATAAAAAAGTTAAAACCATTCACGTATTCCTATATCGTGTAATAGAGACTCTATAAATATTAAATGTAATCTTTGTGAATAATTTATCGTGTTATGAAATGAAACAATGTCGAAAAATATCGACCCTTACTTAGTCTGGAGGGAAAAGGAGGTAATCCAAAAACCGTGAATGATATAGACAAAATTACCTCAGACAGATCTAATTGGTTAACCCAATTCTCTAGAAATCAGGACTGGAATATCACACTGTCGCATTTAATCGGCCAATACCGATCGAGACACGTGCGAATTTCCTTTTTTGGCGGGAAAAGTACACCTAAAGCGCGCGCGCGCGACTCCGAAATTCAGAGCACGTGCTATTCTTTTGTTTTAACGACCGATTAATGGCGTTCCCTCACGCTTCGGTTACATCTAATTCCAATAGTAAAATACACTAGATTCAAAGGTAGCCGCGGAAGAATACGTAATGTAAAATAGGGTAAAGAAATAAAATAGTCTGCACAATCTCAAAGTGAAATAGACTAAAAAAAAGAAAAAAATCTTGTAAGAATTTATTTTGAGCCGAATTGTGTGGGAGGTTCAAAATGGCGGTATTATATGAGACACTCGTTAGGGGTTGCCCACTACTACTACTACTCTAGTACATTTTGGCGTTTTGGCCACGCCTTTTCCCCCCTGTTATGGATATAGGTAACTGTTCTTTGGCGGGAGAACGTTCCTTTAGTGTATAAGTGACCAATTCAATTTAGCTTAATCACGTCTCGTTCGTTGTTGGCAGGCAACAGGAAAAGAATGACCGCGACCACCGCGAGATTCGCAACAAGTTGTAAAAGCCATTACACCTTGTAGACATGTAAAAAAATCTCTTTTAAATGATTTGAATACGTGCAGCTCTAAGCTCTTGCAATGTGTTTCTATTTGTTTTTGACAACTGCGTGCTGTTAACATTATTTGCTAAAATCCATAAACGTAAGGGGGAAGAAAAGGTGATAAACATATTCAAACGTAACAGAATTAATTCGTAACTGTTTACCCTGTATATGCACAAAATAGGCCAAAAATAGACTAAAACATAATCCCACCGAAAACGTACTTGGAACTAAAAAACATTAAAATTTCAACTCGATCTCATCAACATCGCGTTGCTTTATTTTTTTATTGAGTTTAAAATCACGGCACGCTTTTACTAATCACATAATCACGTCACGTAGTTTAGTTTAACAATTTTAATCCATTAAAAAGTTCTAACCAAAATTCCGTTTGCTGTGATTTCAGGGGTCGATGGTATAATGGGCATTTCATCGAGCGACAATTCAGGTAAATGAAAAACGATGCATTTTGTATATTAATTACTTGTTATAATTAATTAGGCTTAGCTTCTATTTTGAAATAAATAAATAATAAGGCTTAGCGATATGTTATATATACGTTTTAAGTATACGAGAATATATTTATTATTTATTTAGAAAGAATATTTGATTACCGCAGTAATTAGTAATTTAAAAGAAATAGAGATAAGATAGTTAAGGCAAACTATCATTGCAGTAAGTTTCCCGGATCCTACTTATAGTTTTGTGCAAATTATGTCTATAAATGACGTCAGAACTGCGTAAGCGTTCAGATTTAAGTATTTCAAAATACCAGCGAAATGATTAGAAGTTAATTAGTGGGAAGACGGGCGCTAGAGTATAAATTAAAATATTCCTTATGCCTTGGTTAAAATTTGGCGCGCTTTAACAATTCGTTAAATCACGTGCATTGTTGAATATTTTCGTTAAGCCTTGGTTTCAATTCCACGAGGTTTAAGAGTAACGATAAGCCGCTTTATGTTAATCTCTACGAGTCAGTTATTCTTTCTACTAAATAATAAATAAAATCTCTTTTTTTAATGAAACCCGCGTAAGGGAGCAAAGCAAACCGTGCATGAGTTGGCGACACTTCAAAATTTGAATCTTAGCAAAGCGCACTTGACAACAATTTGAAATGATGAATTACTATTGGCCGGTTAGGTTTGATATAGTCGCAGCGACTCCCGGTTTCGAATCTTAATGTTAATTTGAATAACCTAGATAGCCTTTTAATACGGCCAGACGAGCGTGTCCTAAGCCTAATTAGATTTCAATAAGTCATTTCGCGTATTGAAAGCTAATTTGCCAGCAGCCTTGGCTCGAACCAGCTAGCTACCTCTTACTAATTACTCGCTACAAATTGAGCGCCGCTGATTGTCTAGTAAACTTAACTATACGTTAGGCTTAAGGTTTGATGACGTTGAAAGACTGATTTCTCAATGTCCCCAAAATTGACTTGTTTCCGTTTGTGACTGCTGTTTTAAAATTTATTACGGGGGAAAAGCTACGTATAACAAATACCGTGTTCCGATTTTCGGATGATGTATCGTTTGATTAGTGTTTATAGATTTATATTACAAGCCCTTAGTTACAAACCGAGAAAGTATATATAAGTGATTGAATCCGAGATAAAGACAGTTTTGGTGTAGTCGTACGTTACTTAAACGTTTGCCTGTCAAACAATGATTTGAAGTTGAAAGATTTTTAAATTTTTTTCTTTTACTTAAAGAAAATTAAAGTTGAATTAATTTTAAATAAATTAACTTAAATATCAAAGTGTCTTTATCCTAAATTAAATATACTTACTCGAATATCGCAACGTACTATTTAGGAAAATTACAAATTGACATCATGAAAGGCAAAAAGTAGCATGGTATGACGCAAAACAAATACAATTTTCAAGAGTACTTCAAGCGTATAAAAATGGATCTCTCGCCGAGTCGTTCATGACGCAACCGAGGTCCAAAGATATCCCATGATTCGATATCAAAAATACCCTTATATAGTGTTTGTACAATATTATTCTTCTTTAGAGTGTTAGAAAAATGGATATATATCTTTGAAACCCAAAATTAACTGGCTGGATGCGATGATTGATCCTTCTAAGTATAGTTGCCTAACGCTAACACTACGCCACTACGGGATAGAGTATACGGTTAAGGTGCCTTCACAAAAGTACCATGGAAATAGAGAATTGAACTTTTCAGACAGAGTTCTCTTGGTCTATTTCCTGTTACGATGTCGTAACAGAGGCAATATATAGATCTAAATCCAAAACGGAAGGAACACCATTAATCCTGTACAAGAAGGAATATTTAAGCCGTTTCCATTGACTGCTAGAAATCTGCCACCATGAAGGCTTACATGCAATTAATGCATTATTAAGTTAACTTTCTCTACATTATTTAAACGGCATTATAGTTTCTCTGATGCTAAAAACGACCCATGAATGAGATAGAGAAAGAGGGGCCCAAACCTTTTTGTTATAATTAGCTGAAACGTAACTACAATGTGAAGGCGCCTTAATTCTTAGTATATATAGATATTACCCATCATTTTTTGGCGGGAAACGTCTCTACAAATGCTAGAGGGAAGGGAAGGTAAGGGAAGGAGGGTATGGCCCCTGATGACTTTCCTTATTCTTTGCCCGCGTCGGTACCGAACCGATGGTTTTGCGCTTAACACATCCCGGCCGGAGTTTTGGGGCTAACTCCGGCCCCAAACTCGGGCTGCACTGATTTCTTAGCTCTCGGGCTTCGATTGGGGCCGTCGAAGCGTAAAGAACACTCTCTCGCGCGCTCTCTCTTACTTAAGTTACTTTACTCTCTCTCTCTCTCCCTGGGTTTTGATGAGGTTCGAAACGCGGCCGTCCGGAAAAATCACCTCTCTTTTGCCGGAGTAGATTCCGGGTTTTCCCCGGCCCAAACCCGGGCGGGTATCGGGCAAAATATTTTCTCCCGAGCGCTCGGCCCCTATCCCTAATCATGTCTCGAGTTTGAGCCTACTTTTGTTTTGTTATGATGATATGGTCACTGTTTTATTTTGGGCCTCGAAACTGCTTTTTGACGATCGCTCGCGTCTCCATTATACTTTGAGTGTTCTGTTTTTTATATAAACTTTATGCTTTTGAGTTGTTGGGTATTAGGCCCATATCAAATTGTTATTTACTCTATAATCTGTGATCGTGGGTTGAGACTTGAGTGTCTAGTGAGTTATGGGGGTTTAGTTCTGCAATTTAAGGCGTGGGAAGATTTTGATTGGTTAATTACTTGGAAGTTAAATTAAGCAGAAAGTATTTGTGTGTCATGTGATTATTTGGTATAAGTGGGTGCTTGGCTAGCTGCTTAATTACTTAATTAGATAGATTGTTAATTGAAGAGCGGAGGTTGAAGTTTGTGTCCTGAATTTTAAAGCCAGAAGGAAAATAATTGAAGTACTTAGTTATTAAGGCGTCATCAGGACGGCAACATGTCCTTTCAACTCGAAATCGCCCTACATTTTCCTAGAAATCCATTCAGAAACACCCTGTATGTATTTATGTACAGATGTCTGTCTCTATATAATGATACTTTAGAAACCATACTTATTAATATTTAAAAGTTGCAAACCCCTAAATGCAATCCATTTTATATACTTCCCAGTTCCTACATATTATACAGAAGAATACATATAGATTTTTTTGCTTTGTTTTATGAAAGAGATTTGATATTGACTGGCTTTAACCTTCCATATTCCCAACCCTAATTTAGTCTCAGCGAGTTCCCTCTTTGTCTAAAACGATTGCCAATCACGACAAATGTGTATATATATATATATATATATGTGTATATATATATATATATTTCCCTATACCCTAGCTTTCAGTTAGTATGCATAGCAACATTAAGAAAAGTTGAAAATATATGTCCAGAAATAGTGACAGATAGGATAGCTTTCTATTTTTTCCAATTCAATTTCGAAATCGAAAAAATGTACAGTAAATTAAAATAACGATATACCGATATAGAATATTATATTTTGGGTTATAGTTTTCATGTTAGATAGCAGTTAAGAATTTGGTGTTTTTCACTTTATTCTGTAAGAAATTGAATATTTCTTATAGTAAAGATGTTTTGAGCTAGGAGAAAAGGTTTTTTATGGAATAGAAATTGTTATTAAGAAATGTTCAGAATATAGTTTAAACTATTTTGGTATTAGTCCTTTAGTAAGAATAACATTGTGTTTCAATATTTTCTTGCACGAAAAATTATTTTTCAGTATTTATGTTGATACATATAAGGTATATTTAATCCACGGGCTGAGAGTTTAGTGTAAGTTATTAATTGGTTCAATTCAGTTTCAAACCTACAGTAACAGTAGATGCTCTCGCAAGTTACTGGTAGCCCTAAAGTATAGTTTTAGTAAAGAAATTAATATTCTCTAGCCCATTTTAGTGCAGACTATCAACAATTACATTTGCATAAAAAAAGAAAAAGTTTCATTTTCTTAGAAACTTCTTATTCAATTTTGAAACATTATTTTCTTGTTGTTCTTAAACGTCAACTCTTAAGGTTCTCAAGAAACGTAGCGATGGGGGGGGGGGAAGTGGTGTGGAGGAGTATACGTCTCTATACAATTTATTAGTTAACGCTATATATTTCGGCAGTCAATTAAACCCGAAGTTATATAATACAGAATTAATACTACGTAACAAGATAGTCATTTTAGATTCAAATACGAATTGAAAAAAGAAAAAAAAAGACTGAAAAAGGTTTGATAACTTCGTAGACATTCACTTCCAAACAATATAATTCTTATTATAAAACTTTCGATGATAGGGTACGTAGGAGTAGGGGGGGGGGGGCATTCGAGGTTTGTCGACGTTGGAAAAGTAACTCGTGAAAAAGTAAAAGTATAAAAAACCGTAGCAGCGGGCCGCTCCGGTTCTCACGCCTTCTTTTGTCCATGGAGCGCGCGACGGCTATAGCTTTTAGAAACCTAAAAGTCCACGTGGAGGAGAATATAGGCTTAGCGTTGTTATGGAAACCACGTTCGTCAGCAAAACATTGAATGTGTGTGTGTGTGTGTGTGTCCCTCTTTTATATCTTTTTCTACCTCTACTGTATATCAAAAGTCTGCATGAAGAAACATTACATATAGAATTTATCCATCTAAATAGATGTAACGTACAAAAAAGGCTGGAACAAAGGCTCTACTATAGGGTTTTTGAAAAGTATGGCTTAAGCCTTGGTTATGTTGTTTCGGTTTTGAATGACGAAATTTGTTGTGTTATTTTTTTTTTCTATCCAGACTCCCCGCGCTGAAATTTTGTGTTTGTAATAAACTCCTCCTTCGTCTAGTAACGTTTACCTTTACTTGGCTTTTACAATACTTATTGAGAGTTTCCCCATTGTACAGTATGTGTGTGTTGTCCCCTTCCTTTCTATATACTATACCCATATATATATTCTTGGGAAATGAAATGAAATTTGCCTTGACATAAAACGAATTAAGTATATTTATATATATATGAATACAGGGTGTTTCTAAGAGCGCGGATGCAGCTCCCTCTAGAGATAAATTTCTAGATTAAATCTAATATTAAAGTGACGTAGGCCTACTATTTGTTGCATGCGCTTGAGCACAATGAACTTATAGTGGAAAACATTTATTTTAGTAAATGAAGTGTAACTTCCCTCCTTGCACGCCAGCCAACCTTTAAGCGATTTGTGAGAAAAACAGAAAATTTAGAATGATCTTGATTTACTATAAATAACCCTAATCTTAAATAAATATCCTTGCTCGCAAATATAAATTAAGCGCCCTCCATGATCCATGTATTTCTATGAACGCCTGTACAAGTGTTCCAGCCACTGCACACTCGTGTTCAGGGAAAAGCTATCCACCAGGAGCTGAACCCAAAAGAAAAAGAAAGACCGCTTTTTCTTAACATGCATAATATCTCAATTATGATAAATAAAACCGCTAAGCCTAACAATAAATTACCAATATACATTATTAAACACGCCGGTTAATTACCTAAAACAAATAAATTAGAGAACGCTAATTAACCATTCCCTAGTAAAGATAACATTGTGGTCAAACCAAACCACAAATTAAGCATGCAAGCTTTGGAAAAATATATCTTATAAATTAACGCTTTAAAACTTTCTAATAGCTTTCAAGTCATATATATATATAGCTCAATTTTAAGATCAACCCCACCATTTTTTTTATTCTTCTATGAACCGATGAAAATAGACCTACGATTAATGTTTTTGACCTTTCACCTTAAACTCTTCTCTCATTTTTAGCTTTTATCCGACATCCATCCCCTTTCTCTTCCATGGTCCCCTATGAAAATTGTGGAACCCAGTATAACAATCTGCATTCGGGAGCTCGGAGAATGGGGCCACCCAGGTCAGGGGGTTCTTTAGGTTTAGAAGCAGGGGGGGTCTAAGTACCCCCCAGCTTCCCCCCCCCGGGTTTAAAAACAATGTTCATTGCGGATCGAACAAGCGTGAAAGAATCTATCAGTTCGGGATCAAAAACCCAAAGCCAAGGCCTGGAAATTTTTACCCCATGCATCGTGGTGGTGGTGTGCGGTAGTTGGCGAAATATTGGTCTGGGGGTGAGTAGTGAGATGGTTAGGGGGCCACATCCCAACCCCATAAATGCGTGGTTGGGTTAAGATAAGAATAAACTCCCCTCCTCCTCCTCCTCCTCCTCTGGAAAGGGAGGTTTGAAAGAAACTAGGGGGACCAAATCGGGACGTTGTGGGGGGATGGGGGTTTGAGGTGTGATGATTCGATTTTTAGCTAATAAATGACTGGTAGTGTTAGAATCGCCATCGTAGCTTCTTAATCATGGCAAGATTCAGCTATGCCCCACGGAACACTGGGGGTATTCTGTTTTACGAGGGGATCGTCACTTCAAATAGAAATAATGTACACGAATTGAGGAAGTTAAAATGAAACCCAAGCCCCGATTTCTTTCTCGTTCGTTTCTTTGGCTGGAGACCAATCTGAATTTTGAGGCATTCGAGGGGAATGAGCTTGAGTACTTTTGGTTCTCTGTTATTTGGGTTATCATAGATTTCGTTTTGGACTAACAACCTGTGACTAGCAAATGTAATTCGGTTTGCCGTCGTATTCATACGCGAGTCCCACCTCCTACGAGGACCTGTAAACATATTTATTTATTGCCCAAAAGGCAACTTGAATCGTCTAGCACTCTTATTCATTCATTCATTCATTCATTCATTCCTTCCACAATCTCTGTTAATTTGTATTTGTCTTTGTCTATGAATGAATCCACGAAGTGTCTGTCCCCTCGATCTTTCTCCCTCATCCTCCCCCCTTCACCTCATGCAGCTTACCACGTAACTTGTACAAAAATTACGTTTTGCTCAGGGATGGGTGAAGAATTTCTATTGTGTTTCCGACTTTTAGGGTGTACGCTTGCTAGCTAGCCCTGCTGCATTCCATACTTCTTTTTGCCTGACGCGCTTTTCACGTCAGGATAAAAGAGGTCCCATAGATCAAATGGGGTAATACCCCCCGGTCTCCCCACTCTCTCTTGTTCGGGTTCGATACAGAGTCGATCTTTTTTGAATATTACTGATATACAAGAAACAGGAGAAAGATGGAGGGAGAGGGCCGGGATTTTTCTCCGCTGCTCTTGAGCTTCTTCTATACAAGAGAGAGTTCTATCATCTTGTTACCGATAGCATCCTTTATATAGGTGTTGTTATTGTTATAATTCGTGAGTGTGTGCTGTACGAAAATGATGAATTATATTCAACGTTTTTTTTAAATTTATATAAATCCATGCTCTTTTTAATAAGGGGTTCTTTTAGAGTTTTGTGAAGAATTAGACAAATTCCATGGTATTTGTCTTGACTTAAAAACTGTTAATTAGTTTCTGGACATGCCTCAGAATACGGTTGTATTTGTATATCATAGAGAATAATTTTGTAGATATTAAGAGGAGTGAATGTAAATATATGCCTAAATTAATTTTCGGTTTATTTTCTTGAGAGCGATTGCTGCGAGCTTGCGTTAGAAACCCTAAAGTTTTTAGTGGCAATTTATTAAAACTATGAAGCAATATTATATCGTAAATCACAGTCAAACCACACATACGCACTGTTACATAAAGAGTAAACTCCATTTTTCATCCGACATTTCATATGAAACTCAAGTGGGATAAATTTCATATTGAATTGAAAAAATGACCCCTCCCCTCTCTTTTATGAAATACGACGTCCGTCTTAAATATTGTCCACTCCTGGTCAGTATATAGGCATATATATATATAGAAATCTTTTCATATGGTCCGAGGTTCCTCGGGGTTTCATAGTTTGCTAACATAAAGATGTTTGGGGAGGGAAAAAGGGGGCAACGAGGGAGCGGAGGGGTCAGTATAGCGGTCAGAGGATTAATAAGAATCCTTCTCATGATTGATGTGATATTGATGGAGTTAGCCCTCCTATGGTCCTACCTCGTTGTATGTAGCCTTAGTATTACTCTAAGTCGCCTTAGTAAAATACAATACCGATCTTGGACCAGCCTGGACCTAGGCTCCAAAAACACACAAGGAACCTTTTATTGTAAGAACTAGTTTCTTGTGTATATGAACCTTGAGAAAATCGTGAGGCGATGCCCGTTGCGATAACACGTAGACTATTCCATTACAACTCGCACTGCCTCTAGTGGTGCTTCTAGGCGCCAGGGAAGTAACCCAAGAAGGTGATCTCCTCGCCCCTGTGGTGTATATTTGAGCGCTTCTCTAATGGCTTAATATTAAGACAATGGTCAACACCGTAACACTCACGAACGTCTCAGGTCCTAGAGGTCCGAAAACTCCGACCCCTTGCCAAAATAAAAAAGTTCAAAGGCGCCCGTTCTACAAAAACTTTTGATTAAAAGAGCCATATACCCAACCCAACCCAACCCAACCCCTATTGGCTAGTCGATTACTGTAAAATACACTGTAAAAAATACGTACTTTCAACTTTAACCCTCCGGGCAACTGTAGCACCAGTCACTCTTTAGCCTTTTGGGTTTTTAATATTTGTCCAAGAATTCATACGAAAAAATAATATAACATACACATATACTTTTTCTCAAAATGTTTGACCCTCCTAAACTAATATAATTTTTGGGAGTTAGAGTTCTATAAAACCAATACGTATGTTTCATTGGAAGATTGCGTAAAGGTTAAGGGTCAACACAGTGAAGAATTATAGTATTAGATAGACTTTTGTGAATGGACAAGACAAGATAGCAAAATAGAAAAAAAAAGATAACTATTGAGAGGGATTCAGTTTTCTTTTTTTTTTAGGCCTAGACTTTTTAGGTATTGTTCGAAACGTTGTCCCCGAGTAGGCGAGTACCCCTATGTATTTTTCTAACGTAACATACATCTCCCGGACCAATATTTTCTTTAAGTTATCGAACTTGCATGATCGAAGCTAACCGTACACATTTTCCTTTTTTTTCTTTTGCGTTAAAAATTGCTTTTATTCTGTCAATATTCGATGTGGTGGTGGGGTTTCATTTCTTGGGGTGGAACCTTTCATGGGTAGTGCGTTGGTATCTCTTGGGTTGGCAAAACGGGGGTAACTTTAGAGTGGACAGGCCAATTATTTCTTGACCCCCACTAGCCGCTGGGCACTTTAGAAAATTCATGGTTTTTCGTTTAAAAGTTCGATGTTACTGAATCATCGATTTTTTAACAAATAAAACTATGACATTTAGGCCTATAGTGAGGAAAGATTCTAACCCTAACCTTAAGCCTTGCGGTTGAAACATCTTGAAGAAAAACTCAATTTGAAGAATATTTTGAATATTAAATGTTTCTCGCGTGACATTTCTTCTAAGGCGCGTGCATGACGCATCATTTTCAAACTTAACTCAAAATTTTAACCAAGGCTTAGATATATTTAAATGACTGAGCTGATTTCCATCTAAACTTTTGAGTCTAAAAGAGAAGAGTTTAGAAAGAAACTAAACTTCAGGCGGCATGATTTTATTTAAAAATAGGACACCATCGTGGTGTCGTCTGAGAGACGTGCGGAGGTTATAATTTGGGTAACTCAACTGACAGCTCTTGGATGTGGGGAAAAAGTAAAATTCGGTAGTTTGTGTGTGCTCTTGGAACTCTTCGATTCTAGCTACTTCTTCTAGAATAACCGAGGGAAGGAAGAAAAAACCCTAACCCTAACCCGGTACTTATCTCCGCTATATATCCGATAGGAGCACCAAGATCTCACGAAGCCTTGGCCAACCTCGCATGCAAATTGGCCAAAAACCTCGCTCGGAGAAACTCAGGGAGCTGGAAAAAGTTAACACCCACTTTTTATCCTTGGGAAGAAAACTTGCGGATGGGGGTTTTTTCCTCCCATCTTCCCGCTTTTTCTTTCCGCTTCGTAAGAGTGCAAAGGTTGTCATTAAAAACTATATAGGGCGATTCATTCGATTTTTGGGGCTTTCCCCCTTCCCCCCCCCGTTATGGTTCCTTTCTTGGAAAGTGGTGGAAGATTTGAGCCGAGACTGCAGCATCGAAAGAGGCCAGTCTGGTACATTCAATCACTGTACCTTGAAACTCAGTGTTTTTAGATAGGCATTTCTTCAATTATATAAACAAATTAAAACGATTTTTATTTAATTTGAGCTTAGTTATTAAGTATGCAATTTAGTTGTGTTTGTCCATAAATACCCAAACATATTACACCAAGGGGCACGTTTCTTACCTTTAATTGCACTTCAGGGTAGCCAAAAATTTGGTATTAGAGCATCTCCTTTGGGTTTGGACACTGAATGATCATTGCAATCGTACAGTCTGTTGTCTAGGAACACTTGTCAGTCTGTACACCATCTATACAATAAACCAATGGTGAAAGCTTCCATTTAAAACAAAGCCAGATTTTATTCCTAGCTAGCCATAGTTGTAAAATGCAGATTAATTAACTTTCAATCTTCGTCCCAAGCTTCTTTTTTATTTCATTCATTACATTGCCATCATTGTTACAACTCCCCCCTCCCACAATGCAGTCCCCCTCTTACTTACACCTTTTTTCTTTAGTTTAAACGATACTTAATAAAACCCCAATATTCCTAAGCTTCGGCATTTAAAAAAAAAAAATCCTTTTGATTTCAACAGAAGCGCGAGACTCGAGACTGAAGAGAGAGATACTACAGATTACTCCTGAATTTGGAATTTTTTTTTATCCGAGTCCCAAGTTGAAAATTCCAAATGCACGAGGCTAAATAAGCTACGAAATTTTGCTTAATATCATTGAGTTTTTATATTGAAATGTTATTCCGGGCTCGTGCATGATCTTTACCATTTGAGAATGAGGAAGACCTGTTTTATCCAATGATCTAGTGGAACTATTTCTACCAGCTCTTACCGAGCATCTTTAAAACAGTAGCTAGGAATTTAGGGTAATTGATTGATTGATTTATCACATGAAAATCGACCTTAGTATTTTGAAACATGAGTCTGGTGCTAGTTATTGAGAGTTTCGTCATCTCACAGAAATTTAGGTTGAACGTCATAAAAACGTCATGAACGAGAGTGCAACTTTAAGACAAAACCCTTTTACCAAAGTCAGTCCTTAAAATTGTTGTGACATAAGTTAATAACCCATGGTTCATAAGTTAGGGAACCAAGTAAGTTTAATTTTACTTACGGAAGAAACTTAATAGATACTTAATTTTAACCATACAACGTACGCAAATAGATCCTTATCCAAAATTGAATAGAAATTAATTCAAAATTCCAAATAGAATTTAATAAATTCATGGCTGGTATGCAAGGCAAGGAGGGTATACGTGTAAGAAGATCGTTAAGATTTTGTTGATAGTTCATGGCAAGAGTATAAGAGCTAGAGAGAGAGAGAGAGATCTATTACCCTAGCGCGCATCCAGTGAATTAAGCACTGCACCATCTAATACCCCCCTTCTTCTACTTCTTCTTTTCAAGACCTTCTCGACTTATATATAGAGAGCAGAGAGAGCAAGTCTCTTTTTTGAACCACGGGTTTATATAGGAGAATGCAGGCATTCAAACCACTCATTACCGAATCAATTTTCCTTGGTTTAACTCCTCTAAAAGGGGTTTCGTTGGGAGAGGAGTAGTGGAGGGGGGGTGTTGGATATACAGCCTTTAATTACCTTTTGTCCCACCCCCCCCCCCATTGAACCCCCTTGGTCTAGCTTATACTCTCACTTCTCTCACCCCTTTCCCTTATTCAGGGCAAGTCTTTTTTTCGGTACCCTAAAAATTTCAGGGAGTGGGGTAGGACCTGATATTTAAACACCGTCCCGGAACTTGGGCTATAGCTTGAATGGGAAATGAATTTTAAAAACCCTTGATTTAAAAATAAAAGAAGAGAAAAAACTTGGTGCGGTGCTTGCTCTCTCTCTTTTATAACATCTGATTAAAGTGATGATAACTTCTAGCTATGGTGTTAATTCCCCTTTCAGCTTTTTTTCTGGGTTTCAAAGCCCCTGTAGCAGCCGCACCACCTTTTTCTTAAGGTCGTTAAGCTGATATTTTTCACGTAATTGTCATACAATCTTTCCTTCTCTTAGTGACTTAACAAGTATTTTATTCACCTTCACCTTTGCTTTTGTGGGAGGGACCTTTTTTTGTTTAGTTTGTTATGATTAATGACTAGTTAAAGCGTCAAAAAATATTGCGAATTTATAGCTACGTTCAAATGTGTTATATTTAGATGTTGAGTACCTTGGTTTTACCAGGAAAAACCGGTGGCTGTTTTTCTATTGTAATCATCTGTCCTTATCACGTGATATTTCGTCTATATGTCCTCTCTCTAAACGTGATTGTTTTAAAAATTTAACCAAGGCTTAACGAAAATTAACTTATTCACAAATCACGTGACAACGAGCACGCGCCAAATTTGAAAATTAAAAAAGAAACCAAGGCTTAACAAATATTTTTGCTTATAGTTATTAGTTACCATGTTTTAAGTCTATGAATTTTCAATGAGCTTTTAGACAACCAGAAAAATAGGTACAGAATTTCCTTGTCCGTCCAATGATGCCCCTCCCATAAAGATATCTCTTCAAACCTTCCGCCCAACTATATATTACACGCACATTTAGACACCGTTAAGCCTAAAGTTTCCCCCAGTAAGTTTAATAAGAGTACAAGGCCTAATTCGACTTGAATCGTTAAGCCTAATTTATTCCCAATAAGCAAAAATAAAAACCGAAAGAATAATTCGCTTTTGAACGCAACCTATTTAGAGTGTAGCAGGAAAAAAATGATTGAACACGGCTTTGTCCAAGCCAAATTCACCGTTCTTGTAAATAAGTAAATAGTCCATTTCGTAACGTTACTAACCGATTTCGCAGAATACTAGATTAACTTTCTGTTAAATCTGATAAGATTTCTTTCATCTCGTGGCATACTGAATATTTTAAGGCCGACATTGTTTCTTCTAAAACTTGGTTATATTTATTTTGAATGAGGTTACGAGTACCTATCCTTGGTTTGACGCATTTTTCAATAATAATGTACTAGTTTATAAGGGTTAACCAAGACTGCTACAGATTCACTGGGTTCTCATTTTGATAGTAATCTTCTTTTAAATGTTTAATATTATCTAGGTTTATTTATTTTACTTGTATCTTAAGTCTTTCGTGCGATTGCGTTCGAATTTTTGCTCGATATTTGTTTAAAATATTTTTCTATTTATTTGTCTAATCGATTAAAACAAAAGCTTAACTTCTTAAACAGTTATTAAACTTTGGATACGAATACTCCCCTAAATATTTATTTATAATAACATTCATTCATTCATTTAAAGGGATAGTAAAGTGTAAAAGCATTATTGTGGATGGAAATAACAAAATGAAATAAATTATGAGCTATGTCTATTTTGATATAAAACTCTTTTGTTTTACGACATTTTGAAGGGGAAAACGACACTGTTATGACGTTTTAGATCAGAAGGGTTTGCACGCTATTGCGATACTATCCCTTTGAAGGAAAGATGAATTAAACGGATAAATCCAACTCCTCCCATTACATTAAATCTAAATATCTTTTAAACAAAATATATATTTTCTTAAACCCTTAAAATAAATACTGTATGTAAATAAATCTATAATAGGGGTGACTTACTTTGTTTGCCTTTAGTCTGTCCCTGGAGAGTTAAACTTGCACTGAATCTGTGCAACCTCTTTTATAGTACAGGGTGATACAAATCAATATTATCAAGTTATATGAAAGTGAAATTCTTAATTTCAAACTTGCGAGTAATTGTATCTCCAGTAGAAAGTTTGTTTTTCAAGTATTTTTAAAACTATTTATATTTTAATAAAAGCACGACCGTCTAGAAGGGGGACAATCGGTCAGCTTCACCGGGGCCCGTACCTTCTAGGGGCCTGGGCCAAGTGTAGGGCTGCCTTGAAAGGCCCCGAGATTTTGTCAAATTTCCCGGGGCCCACAAACTCTCGACGGCCCTTTGAAATTTGGATCTGACCCATCAATCTCTTAATACAATTTTGAAAACTATATTAGAATTCGACTTTTGAAATCTCTTTCAAAGTTTGGTTTCAACTTTGAGCCAAGGAATAGAGTTAGCCTATAAATACATGCACATTATAGAATGATAAATTCAATGTAGGATGGAGTCTCGCTTGACCCTTAAAACGCAGCAGAAAAAACCAAAACTATGTATAAATTTGACCCATTCCAAGTCTGTAAACTTGTTAGAATTTCTATATAATAGTTCGGTGGTTTTGTCGTATTCGTACACGGGGTTCCCTTGAGGCTTAAAACGACGGCCGAGATTCGAAAGGGCCCCTAGTTTTCCCGGTAGAATAAACGTCTTGACCCGCGCGCTGTAGAAGAGTCCGGTAATCCCCGAGTGAACCTGAAGAGAGCGAGAGCGAGAGAGAGAGATCGGCATTTCTCTTCCTAAAGTCCCCATCCTCTCATAGTCACGCTCGGTCGCCGATCACCAGTCGCCGGATTCTAAGAGGCAGGAAAGGGGGAAAACGGATCGCGGAGAGGAGTTACGGAGACGCCCGGGATGAAGATGGGACCATCCCCGTAGAGAAACAGAGAGAGGGACTGTATATTTTTCTATCCCATTTTCGGATGAAGAAGCATCTTTGGAGGAAGAAGAAAAAGATTCTCCCAATGGATAACTGTTAGGGATATATCTCTAGCACTGTTACGTCATTATTCCATCCAATATATAGATTTATCGTATTTATAAAACTATATTTAAATAGAGTTTTTTTAGTATAAACTTTTACATCTCTAGAGGTAGAGATAATGCTGGGTTTCAAAGAAACTGTAGCTGTCTTTCGGGCTGATTGACTTCTAGCCTAATCAATGATAACCCTAACCTAACCAAAACTATCCTATCATGTTATAGACGATATTTAAAATTGAATCGCGCGCGCTCAGAGCAGCTCCAGTGCAGACACAGTGCAGAGCCGCCGCTAGGGTGCAGTCAAGGTATTGTCGGTCCCCAGCAAAACGTACGAGAAGAGTGTTAAATTTAAAAATTAAATCTAAACTTATGATAGGGTTTAAGAAATAAATTGTAAATGCCTACTGTTTGTTGCGTTCCCTTGTGTACCCAGCGAGGGTATAAAAAGGTTTTGGCAGATGGATCAGCAAAAAAAGTAAATAAATAAACCCAACCGAGGCTTAGACCGTCAAGATCGCGATAACACAACACGGGCACGTTAAACTGATAAAATTTGAAATCATTATGTTAAAAATTGAATACCTGTAGCGAAAACCCATGATTTAATATGCAATAATACCGCAAAAAAAGAAATCGAACCCCTAAACTAATTTGTATAATTTATAATTAATCTCAAAGTTTAATATACTGCCATAGACTTTACATTAGCTCCATTTTTTTGACTGCACCCCTCCCCGACAGAGTACGCTAAGTTCTCAGTGCAGCTCGCGCGCCAATTTTAAATATTGTCTATAGTCTTATCTCTACACGTATTAAACAGTTTTAAATAAAATTAAATATAGATGATAGAGAATTTAATAGACATTTCATGGTTTAATTTCTATAAGTTTAAATTTCACGTGAACTTATTTGAGCTGAGCTAAGCCTAGTTTGAAAATCAAAAAGTTTGAAAAGCGCGCGTGATATCATTATCCTCGCGCCAAATTTGAAAGATCCCGCTCAAAACTCGTGGAAAGTTTCGATTCATATCATTAGTTCCAATGAACAAATATTCTAATAATTCTAGGATGAAAAAAAAAACAGAGAGATGAAAACAAAAGAGAGAAAGAAAAAATAAAGGATTCAGCCAAAATCTTGTAATTTTTACGCAGGTGTTCCTTAATTTACATAAATCTTCGTGTGGTCCGTGAGAACCAATTCCCTCGCCACCGTTTCTCTCTCTCTCTCTCTCTCTCTCTCTCTTACTCCCCCTTTTACCAATACGTTTTTGGTTGTTTTAATTTCGGTAAAATACCTATACCTTTATTTCCTTCCACCATGAGCAAGAAGGGGACAAAATCTCATCCCTTCAGCTGTTACTGTACCGATTTTTTTTATAAACGTAGTTTAGTTTTACCGCGAATTTCCCCTGGTTTTCCTCGAAAAATCTGCATTCAATCAGCGTGGAATAGGAAAGAAGCAACGATTTCCAATGAATGTTCTTCCAATGCTCCGTTCGTCCAAAGGTTCCTTCACAAACTCTAGAATCGTCTCCTTCAACCTGTATAACACCTTATTCTCTTCAACTTCTTGGGAAGCCACCTTCAATGATGGCTTGCGCGTGGAGAACCAAGCTCGCGCGTTTTTCTGATAAAAGCGCGGGAAAGAAAAAAAAATTGGCGGGAGTTATACCTACGGGTGCATGCATGGGAAAGGCGGGAAAAAAAGCCCTTCTATTGTTTAGTCATCAACGATATGGAAATATGATATGATATGGCTTTACAATGTTGAAAAATGTTGAAAAGAATACCTTGCATACAGGGAAGGGGATGCAGAGACACTTACTCCGCAGTTTTTCTTATATGGCGTTGAAAAAGTAACTTCTTAGGTATAAACTTAAGTTGACAATATTTTGTCCACACTCTGGAAAATTGTTTTGTCGTTTATATATGTATGCCTATACGTCAGTGAAATATATTCAAATTTATCAAAAATATAAACCAGGTATATTATAAGTTACTTTTCATATTTGCATTTCGTATATACATATTTTAAAATTCGGGTTTTCTTGCTGAAGTTGCTGACAATATCATAATTAGATTAAGAAGTTTAACTTAAGTAATATGTCATTATTATTTCAATTAGGTTGCTTATGTACATTATTTTCTCATAATTCATAATCAATTATCATGGTAGAAAATCCTTATCGAAATCATATTTTTAAATGAAAACTATTCGAGTAAGTCTAGTAATTAGCTTACGATTAAAAACAAATACTAATTAATTAACCCTCATTAAATACATCGGTAAGCGTGTATTTTCCCGTTTAGAACTTAGACCCTGCTGATAATCATTCACTTAAGAGTCAGAATTTCGTATGATTAAATCGTGAGGAATGTTGACTAATATCCAACCCCTCTGATGTATTTAAATTCCCTTTATATTTTAATACATAACCCTATATCTAAAAGGGATGGAAAGGGGTGTCATAGCGTAGCATAGCGCGCTAAATCTAGTCGAATTAAATTTACATCTATCAGAGCTAGCCGCATCGCACGTGGGACCCCCAAACCCGGCAAGCCCCTCGAGGGAAAACGCGGGAAAGTTGTCGCGCGCGCTCGTTCTCCTGAACCGATTTCGCCCGATTTCGTTCCTTCAGACCCCATTAATGAAAGATAAAGCATTGATAACTTAGGATAAAACCTAATTTAGCCTTTCTGCTTATTACCAAACTTAAAACGAACACTTGACGTAAAGGAGAGGTAAAAAAGAGGTTTAGCTAGGGCTTAATTAGTCATTCAATTATTGCAACAGCTCACAGGAGCTACACAGAAAAAAAGGGTGATATAGGCCGGGAAAAAATATGTATAAGTTTTTACGGGGTGAGATTTTGTCAGGGGTAAGGTTTTTCAGGTTTTTTCAGGGGGTTGTTTTTTGGGGCAGACGTGGTAAGGAAGGGGTATCTAGTATATTTCTACGTTGGTTTCTATTTTTTTACAATCTCTTTTTTATTTTTAAGAGGGGGTATCAAAATTGGATTCCTCCGAGCGCCATTTAGGGGTAGCACACAGTTAGCTTTAAATGCAAATTTTATTTAATTTCCTGACAGTTTTTTTAGACATTTTTTACGTGGTTATGTCGATATTGGATCCGTTTATACGTAGGTGTTTGTGAAGCGTACATTTTTTTATACGTTTTATTAATTTGATTTTCAACTTTGTTTTTGTTTTAAAGAAATTTATTGAATTAGTAATAAGATTGAGGGTTTTAATATTTCATTAAATTTTATTATTAATAAGTCTAGTTTAATTATTTCTGCAAGATATGAATTATAAACGTAATTTTTAATAGTTGTACCGATTCCAATGACATCTTTATATAACTTATAGTTAGTCTTAATTTATCGTTGATGCCAGATTGGGCTGGAAAACCCCCAATTTGGCTTATTTTAAAGAGTAATTGGCTTGAAAAATTAGTGCACGCTATAGGCAGTTTTTTGGCTACTTTGAAAGTTCGGTAATGAAAAAATACCCAACTTGGGCTGGATCCCTTGGGCTACATTTGTAAAATAACTGGGCTATATAGTTTCTATATTTTGTTTTGCTGGAAAGTTAGGCCTAACGCATCTTGCGGATTAACCGTGCACCTAGAAAGCAATAGCTTTGGTAGAACGTAACACTTTGTATAACCTGTTGATATAAACCCAGAACATTGAATATTTGCAAAGCCAAATGAAGTGTCACTTACCCAGACACTGCAGACAGTTCGAAAACTACTAGCCTATCAGGAAAATTACTGTATCCTCATCGGGGTGGAAAAATAAGGTATGGCCAATGTCAATACAAGAAATTATGCGTCAGATCTTTACTTTTGTGGTTCGTTTCTAGCACGTGCTGTGGGGTTTTTGGTGCGTTCTCGGGTTAGACTCGGTGGTAGTGATAGCGTATTCTTTAAGTATCCATCCTGGTTAGGCGTGTGTGAAATCCCCGGATATCGAATATCGCTAAACCGATGATAACTAGTGTTTATTATCACTCGATAAAAGCGGTCTCAGAGATGGGGAAGGTGGTGGCGGTGAGGATAGGGGGTACGGAGCTATAAAGATATTTCAACGATAACGGACAAGGCGTTGGATTCGCGTTCAATATTATAGAAGAGTTCCTTGGTTGGCGGCCTAGCTAGCCCTAGCTCTCCTAATGAATTATAGGAAAACAGTGAATAAAGATTTTCGATTCCCTTTTCTAAGCCTTAAGCCTACCAGGCATTTAGCGATATGCTCGATAAATATAGATTACTCTAACCCTAACCCCCGTGCCGCCGACTTTGGTGGTACCTTTTCATACCCGCGGCCCGCACTCGGGACGGGGCCCGGCATAAGTACTGGGAGATATTCCCGTCCGTGAATCGAACCAAACCGAACCACGGCCGTTATTTGCCAAAGTACCCGGTCTTCGTCATCGTACACGGACGGGCGGACCCCCGCGGGCGACTCGAATCAATTCTATGGATTCTTCCGGACCCCTTTTTTTACCGCGCCGATATCGGTTAGCTCGCGGATTCGGTTGGTTCAAAAGCCCGCTGTCCAATATTATCCCCGCTCTTTTACCAAGAAGCTGTCTTCGCGAAAAGGTCCAAGTCTCGGGCCATTTAGTTCACGAGACACGATTATCTTCTAGTTTTAATTTCCCGTAGAACCATTCCGTTAATTTGCTTTAATTGTTATACGGGTACTTCGCCAACCGGTTTTTCAGTGTATCAGAATATCGAGTGGTTTTCAAATGAGACAAGGGAAATTCGGTTGGTCAGTTTCTTTGAAGAAAGTAAGTTAAGTTAATTAACTAATTTGAATTCGGATTTAGCTATCTCTTAATGGCGTACTGAAGTACGTATTGGAATTTTAAAGTTAGGAAATACCTAATTTGTATGGTAAAGTTGCGCCCCTTTTTCCGGAATCTTTCAATTTAAAAGTATGGTATATTGTTCTGGTCTATCTTATTTCTCCGCAATAACAGACGGACAACTCGAGTGTGATGAGCTTCCAACTTTTTATTTGCTAATTTTTGAAGAGAAACTCTAAAATTTAGGGATTTAAGTAGTACATACCAAGTTGAGAATCTACTTATATTTAATTTTAAAATCAATTTAAGTTTAATCATAGTTATGTATTTGTTGTTAACCAGACTTTAAATCTATATATGAGAAAATCTAAAGCGTCTGAGCTTAGTTCTAAAGTTCTAATAGTCAAGACAAGTATGACGTGACTTTCGGAGTCCAACGATGCAACCAGCCAGCTTATAGTTAAACGATTTCCTCTTCTTAAACTCTCTCTTTTTTTTTGCTCGCGTCCTGCACGCGCCAGTTGGCATTCTCCGCGTATAGCTTAGCAAGCGTCGAAGCTAAGCTTATAGGGAGTATAGTTTTACACTTGTATCCCATCCAGCTGTCGTATATAGAAGTAAGGGGCAACTTATATCGTTTTGCCCTCTCTCCCTATAGGCGCTCGGCCCAAGCTAGCCAATTAAACAGCCATCAGCGTATATACCGTGCCACGAACGTTCCTCTCTACCCCCTCGGTCCCTTCCCCCTTAAGTTTCTATGCTATGGAATATTTGGTGTAGACGAAATTTGGGCTATATATACCCCCAAAGATATATGTTTCGATTTCTTGATACCCTCAGTAGCGTTGGTGCAGCAGGAATTGTGGGTTATATTCTTCTAGGTTAAGTCAGCTTAATGTTAATTCAGTAAAGGGTGAGGAGCTCTTTGTTAAAGTTCATATATATTAGCCTAGGTTCTTAGTTTCGTTACATTCGTCATTTGAAAGTGGGTACTAATTCCAACTTATCTATTTCGAAATTGGTTAAAATAGAAGTGTCCCTAAAAGTTACTTATAAGTAGCGGATTTATTAACAAACCCATGATACCTCGCCCACTAACAATCTTTAGATCTTACTATGACGTACAACACACGTCACATCTTCATCCCCATCTAATTAAACCTTAACCTTAATAGAATTCAAAGACTCTTAACTTATAACTTTTGATTTATCAACTTTATTAACTTCTGATTTGGCGTCGTAATAGTTTCTCTGTGCAGTCCGTTAACGGGGGGGGGGCTACTCTGTTTTTGCCCTACCCAGCCAGTCCTGGCCGCTGCTGTGACGGCTTGCGTTCTCGGCTCGAGTCCGTTGGAATGACCGGGTGTCCGCCTCGCGAAAGGTTCCCCACTTGCCTAGCTAGTTTGTTTTAGACAAAGTATTTTGGTCGTTTCGGAAGCCGAGAGTGATGGATGGGCAGCGACAGCTACTTCAATACCTAATCCCCTCTCTCTTTCCGTGGTATCACCCTCTTCAAGTTTTCCCGCGCATTCTAGCTCCTCAAGGCGCGTGGAATCTCGACATAACATCTCTATACCACCCCTCCTTGCCTCCCAGTAGCTATGAGCCCGCGTATTCCATATAGCGTTGGGGTTCTATCAAGGGTCCCTTTTTTCTTTCGCCCCACTGTCTAAGGTTGCATTGTACAGAAAGAGACTGGGGAATTCTCTCCCATGTTTTCTGAGTAAGATAATATTTTCCATTCGTTTTGGTATTTGCAAATGTTTTGTGTGGATATGCCAACCTCAAAACACATTTAGGAAGGTTTCTTTAGATATAAGGACTTTGAATCGTCTGCTTTATATTTACTCTTAATTTCCTGCTTAAGTTTTAGGGTATAGCCAACATTAAGGGGCAAAGCTCCACGTGTATTTTCAATACAACCCCTGTAGAAGTGTTTATCACGCTACACATCGGAGGCTAGTGTGAAGCTCGCTTACAGGGAAAATAAATAATTTAAAATGTATACAGGGTGTTTGTGAAAGGTCCATCAATAATGAAAGGGCGTATTTATTGGGCCATTTTGAGTCGAAAATGTTCTATGACATTTTTCCGTCCGGGCCACTGTTTTCAAGTTATGATTGGAGTAATTTACGGATGACCCCTTAAATTTAATTTAGAAATTGAAAGACAGCGCTAATTTAATGAAGGGGTCATCCCTAAAATATTCAAATCATAACTCGAAAACCGTGGCTCGGACGGCTAAATGTCATAGAACATTTTCGACTCAAAATGGCCCAATAAATACGCCCTTTCATTATTGATGGACTTTTCACAAACACCCTGTATTATTTTAAAAAATTTAATTTTAAATATTTAAATTTCAAAATAGGCTTAGCTCGTAAACGTTTTTGTGAAATTTAAATTTAACGAAATGAAAATAATCGTTACGCGCGAGTTTAAGTCGTACAAACTCAAACTTTAATTAAAATCCACAGTTAAAACTTGACAAAAATGACAATTGTTAAATTCAATATTCTTCTCTGGTACTCGATATGATTCTAAATGTATAAAAATATTTCTGGCAAACCTCGCACCAAGTGCCAACGTGTCTTGAAATTGCATTCCGTAGCTAGTTCAGTATACTTTGGCATCGTGTCCCATTCACTAGTTCAGAAATGATATGGTCAGGAGTGAGGGGTGGAAATTGGGGTCCCTCCAAAAATGGGCATTCTATAAGAGACCCCCAGTGCAGTGATGGCCAAAGAGAGAGGGAGTGATTCTTTCCCCGACCCAAACGTTTGACACGAAACCGATATTGACGCGCGTCCGTTGACAGGTCGCTTGACGTCCGTTTTCCCTTTTAACGTCCGAAAGTAGCCTTTCCTCCGAACCTCTAACCCCCGAACGAAAAACCAAAAGGCCCTTTGTTATCGCTTCTAAACTTCTAGCGCCAAAAATGGAGATGGTGCAGCGTTGGTGAGCCCTTTTCAGTTAAAAGATCCCGGCGACTCACCCTGCAAGTTCTGAGTGGTGCGTATTGACACCAGGGTGCTTGTCTCGAGGAGTAAACCCTCCTCTGTATCTCGCACCAAATACTCCTGGAAAGAATTTATTAAATTATATCAAGAATGAACCATGCAATTGTTAAATCATTTAAATTTATAAAGAAACGAAACAATGTGATTATTTTAATAGCGGAAGATAAATTGAAATGACAGAAGGTGAGGCAGAAAAGGACAGCGCTTGATTCTGGTTGCTTCTAAGCCTTACCTATTTTACTAGAGGATAAGAGATCAAGACTTAATCGTAAACAACCCCAGGGTCTCACATTCTGTAATTTCTTTATAAAATAATCCGAATTAATATTCATGGAAAACTAACAAAATTCACTCAACACGCCTCCTTTCGCCTTTACCGAAAGTGCTTGCATTATTTTTTTATCGGACACACTGAATCTCTGATCGAAAACCCTCCGCCATTTTACGGACTGGTCATTGAGGGAACGTTTTAAACGGGAGGAACCCTCCGAAGGGGAGTGATAGCTTGGGGGAAGGGGGGGTCACATTGGCGATCGGTGGTCAAGATTTTAACCCCGCGGACCGAAGAGAGAGGCTGCACGCTTGATCGCCCAAATTTTAACACCAACGTTATAGAGGGGACGTTTCTACCCCAAGTAGTAAGACTACGTACGTACGTACGACCCCTTGGGAGAATCGAAAAGCACTTTAAATCGGGATGGTGGTGCTTATCCCCTTTGGACATACTGTGCGCTTGGGGTCAGGAGTTTTTTTGATTTTAACTTTTTATATATATATGGAGAAAGGTAGATGGTGGCTACTTACTTTTTGGTTGTTTGAAACAAGAATAAAATTGGTTTTTTTTTCCTTACTTGAAAAGTTTGACGTTCGCACTTGATGCGTAGAGAGAGGGTCAGGAGGAATGGGTATGGACGGTCAACGAAAATTATACGTTGCAGTATATTTTTCGTTTTGGGGATTTTTTATATTTTTAAGATGTGAGGAACTGGATGGATTATAGATGAAGAAGGTTTGAGGCTTTTTAGGTGTGGAATGAAGAACGACACGTGGTTTGCTTTGAAAAATTTCCAGGACTGATTCGATCGTGAACTGCATTGTTTTATGGAAAACCAAAGTCAAAACTGATTTGAAAATTACACCGTTTTTTGAAAACCTTTTGAGGAAAAGGATGAAAAGTTTCGAAATTGGAAGATTTGGATTTCGCAAACAAGTTCAAGATTAAGTCCATTCAAGATGAAACAGAATGATTTCACGATCCTGCGTGAAGAACAGTTCAAGTCACACTCTTACTTGATAATTAAGCCTAATGGATTCCTAAACTCGAGAAGAACAACCCCGCAGTAAGAATCCGAAAACTCCTTTGAAAAGCGACGACTTACGAATTTTCAATTGCGGCAACTTAAATTCCGAGACGTTGATATCTTTACGAAAGTCAAAAGTTCAAACTAATATCTTTGGATTGAAACCAATTTTCTCATTGGACACCGTATGTAAAACCGAGATTCTCGGCTATCCAATAGGAATGCTTACATTTCTATTGTACCTGAATTCGTACAACTCTATATGGTCAAGCAAGTTTCGGACCAAACAAAAGTATCGGAAAATTCCACCTCAAAGAATTCGCGAAGTATTTGTTATCTGAGTAAGTATAGCGTTTAATTATAATGTAAATATAGAATCTGCCTTGGATGGAGGAAAGAATGCAACGCCAGAATAGGAATGCTTAATTTGATATCTAAGAATCCGAAGCCTTGGTCTGAAGAAGATTTAAATTCCTCAATATCACATGCTATAAAGGATTTTATGAGAAACCAGGAAGACTTTACATTTCCAAGAGCAAACACACGAAAATTTCTGTCCGGCTCGCCAATACCTCACAAGTCGAAGTCCGTGGACCAAGGGAAAGAACCCACTAAGACTTCCCCATCATGAAACCCTCTGGAATGCACCCAAATAAACCACAACTTAATCCCAAGCGAGTCAATAAAACAACCCATTAAACCACAAAAATATGATCAGTAAGTATAAAACTTTAGTTAAGCAATCAAGTACTCAAGAACCAACTCGGAAACGGCCTGAACCCATCTCTAAGTTTCCAAGTTACCTCTCAACTTTCCCAAACAACCCGAAACTTCCGAGGGATAGCTAGAACGACGTGAGCGATGAAGAGATCGCTTCTCTGGAATCTAGAGACGACAGCGCCGCGGAAACCTGAGCCCAAGAGATGAAGAGGTAAAGAGAAAGAGAAAGAGAGAGAGAGAAGCGAACGATCCCGCGGAGATCGTAAGAGGCGGCGGGAGCACGAAGATCGAGGAAGAGAGGTGAGGAGAGAGCTGCAGCGGACTGGCAGGGAGCTCCTTTCAATTCGAGCTCTCGCGACCCTTCTGTTTCTTGAACAGAGCGACGCGCGCTTTATATCGCCTCGCCATTGATCGAACGGAGTCCAGAAATCTAAAAAAAAGTACGGCGAAAGGCTCGAGGAGAAAACCCTTGCTCGAGAGCGCGCGTTGAGACGCAGCCCTGCCCTTTTCGGGTCGAAGAAGCCTTCGGAATGAGTCATTGATTTCGACAGAACCCCGCCGATTGGTCTGCCCACTTTAGCGCCCTTCCTTCTCAGCATCCGGCGTCTCTCGCTGCGTGGGAGGAGGAAAACAACACCTACACCTCCTTCCTATTACGTTTCCATCTCGGGACAGTGTGTGTCTGTCTTCCTCTTCCACCTTTAGCCGGCTATCCCACCTAGGGCCCGGGACAACGCGCCAAGGCAAACAGATCGATGACAACTAGCCGCAACCTCGGCAGCTAAATCTCTACCGAGTCTTCCCCATTTGGGTTTTTTTTTCCTTTTTGTTTCCCCCTATTTCCAATATTACGAGAAGAATGTTCCTGGAAGACATACACAGACCATACCAAACCGGGAGGTG